>NC_139383.1:288775000-289375000 GCF_054392235.1 Sus scrofa | reverse complement strand
GCTTCCCGGAGTCGGGGCGCCTGCCAGCTGCTGTCGGGTCCCCTGGGGCAGCGGGTTCCCGCCACCCGCCATCCGCAGCCCACCTTTAGTGAGCACCTTCCCCAGGGCGCTCCTGCTCCCGATGCGCTCGGCGCGGCAACGGGCAACGTCTTCAGCCCGTTGTTCTGTTCTCTCCACGGCCCAGCCCAGCCAGACTGCAGCCCGTGAGCCAACACTCCCCCTGCTCTGCCTTCCAGAACCCTCCAGAGTATAGTGGGGCGCCCTGCTTCCCCCTCACCCCCAGCCCTGTTCACACTCAGCAAACGGGAACACGGGTGTTCCTGCCTAAGCCTCCCTGAACCTCCCCCCCGTGCTTCTCCAGGCTCCAGGCCCCCGAGCCCTGCCGCCGACCTCTCGGACGCACCCTCCTTCTCAGCCCTCCTGCCCCGTCTCGCCCCCCGCTCTGGTCCTCGTGACACATGGTGGAGGCCGGGGCTTGACTCGCTGCCAGGCTTGGGGCCTTATGCGTGGTCTGTGCACCACAGGACGTCGTGGGGGGAGCGCCCAAGCTCTCCCACAGCCGCTGGCCGCTGGCCGCTGGCGAACCTGGCCACGATGCAGTGGACAGCTGACCAGGCACTGTGCGGCCTGGCCCTTGGTGGTGTCCGTGCCGCCTGCTAAGTGGGTGTCGCCTGAAAGTGAAGTTGGGGGGCTGTGGCCTGGAGCGAAGAGGTGGAGCCAGCGGGACTGGCCGTGGGCCGCGGGGGGCCGGGGCTGACTCTGGGGTGCCCACAGCATCATGCGGAGGCAGCCGGCCGTGGTCCTGAGCGTGGCGCACTCGGTGGTGAAGCGGGTGTCCTCCTTCGTGCGGCAGATCGACTTTGCCTTGGACTGGATGGAGGTGGAGGCCGGGCGCGCCATATACAGGTGAGGCCCGCGGGGCGCCAGTCTGTGCTGCCCGGGCGTGGAAACGGTGCACACACACACCAGACATGCCCTCTTTCCTCGGGGCCCCTTCCCGTGCGGTCCACACGCAGCCGCGGCGTTAACGTGCTGCGTGCTCTCAGGTGGGCGTCCGCAGTTCCACGTCCTGACCACATGGGGCTGAATTCAGAGATTCACGCACACCCCTTCAGACCTGGGTTATAGCTACCAATTTTCCTGGTATTAAAAATGAAAACTGGAGTTCCCATCATGGCGCAGTGGTTAACGAATCCGACTAGGAACCATGAGGTTGTGGGTTCGGTCCCTGCCCTTGCTCAGTGGGTTAACGATCCGGCGTTGCCGTGAGCTGTGGTGTAGGTTGCAGATGAGGCTCGGATCCCGCGTTGCTGTGGCTCTGGCGTAGGCTGGTGGCTACAGCTCCGATTCGACCCCTAGCCTGGGAACCTCCATATGCCGCGGGAGCGGCCCAAGAAATAGCAAAAAGACCAAAAAAATAAATAAATAAATAAAAATGAAAACTAAGAAAAGTTAAAGTCATTTATTTAAAAATCCCAATAAACCCTTCACATATTAGTATCCATATTTTTAATGGAACGTAACTGTTTTCAAAAATAAGGAAGTTTAGTGAGAAGACCGGTTTTTTTTTTTTTTGCCACCACGGTGGCCTCGGGCTTCTGGCGGGTGCCCCGACTGCTCCCAGCGGCTTCTGTCCCGCAGGCAGGGGGACACGTCTGACTGCACTTACATCGTGCTCAGCGGCCGCCTGCGCGCCGTCATCCGGAAGGACGACGGCAAGAAGCGCCTGGCGGGGGAGTACGGCCGCGGAGACCTCATCGGCGTGGTAGGCCGGCCCCTCCTGGGTTGGGGGGAGGAGGGGACTGCCTTTCCGGGGTGGCCCGGGCCTGGGCTGCAGCACATGGAGGAGAGTAGCCCTAAGACTCTCATCCCAGAAGTCTCCTTCCAGGAAGAGTGCTGGCCTGGTGGAGGCGCGGGGAGGGGCCCTTTGGAAGGTGGTCCCTCTGAGGCCCTGGAGATGCTGGTAGGTAGGATGAGGGCCTGGCCTGTTTGGAGTGCTGGCAGCAGGCCCACGGCTCCTACTGACACTTTCGTCACCAGCACCAGGGCGCCAGCTGAGCCCCCTTCTTCCTGTTCCCCGTCTGCTCTGGAAGGGCTGCAGGGCTCTGTGGCCGGGCCTGCAGGTCGGTGGGTCAGTGTGTGGCCCCAGCACCGGCTCCTGTCCCCAGGTGGAGGCGCTCACCCACCAGGCCAGGGCGACCACGGTGCATGCGGTTCGAGACTCAGAGCTGGCCAAGCTTCCTGCAGGGGCCCTGACGTCCATCAAGCGCAGGTACCCCCAGGTGAGGGCCGCGTCAGGGGGCGGGGTGTCCGCGCTGGGAGGGCCAGAGCCAGAGTGGGGCTCAGCCTGAGGCAGCCTGGAGCAGGCAGGCTCCGGGCTTGGAAGGACCAGTGGGTGTGGGCCAGCCTGGGGACGCAGGCCTAGCCCCATGCCTCCCCATCTGCGCTCCCGGGCAGCTGCTTTCTCCCAGTGCGAGACTGCAGTGCCGAGCCAGCCAGGCTTCTGGTTTTCTGGTGTTTACCTCCCTACTTCCAAGTAATGAGAATGGAGCCAAGGAAATGGAGGGGCTGCCGCTCAGAGGTCTGGGCAGGAAGCAGGGCTGCCTGGACGAGGTCGCAGTAGTGGCTGAAGGCTCTGAAGGCTCAGGCCTGACCCAGCCTCTTGAGCCTGTGTGTGAACAAGTGGAATGGCCCCCAGTTTGTTCATGAAGTTAACTTTATTTTCTTGAATACCAAAACTTGATAAAAATCACAGAAAAGAAGGTCTCCAATCATTTCTCTTAGTATCATAGCTATAAAAATACTCTAGGAGTGCTCATTGTGGCTCAGCACTAGCGAATCTGACTTGCATCCATGAGGACGCAGGTTCCATCCCTGGCCTCACTCAGGGGGTTGAGGATCCCGTGTTGCCGTGAGCTGTGGTGTAGGTCGCAGATGCGGCTCAGATCTGGCATGGCTGTGGCTGTGGTGCAGGCCCACAGCTCCAGCTCCAGTTCAACTCCTAGCCTGGGAACTTCCACATGCCATGGGTGTGGCCCTAAAAAGACCAAAAAAAAAAAAAAAATACTCTAAATGTTAGCAGATCAACTATAATAACTCTGTGTGTGATTGGGGTCCATCAGGAAGTGTCGGTCCTGCAGCTCCCTTGTAATGCAGCAGGTTAATATCAGGCATTTTCCCTGCTGTGCCTCGGGTTCGACCCCCGGCCTGGGGACTTCTGCATGTCGTGGCAGAAGATAAATAGATTGATCAATCGATCGATCGATCGATAGATAGATACAAAAGAGTGAACGGACATCATCTCAGAATAACAAAGACTGCGTCTTGACCACCACCAAGTCCAGAGTGAGCCAGCCTCCTTGTCAGCTACCCCGGAAAGTTAGAAAGATGAGATAACAGATGTGTATTTGGAAAAGGAGTAAATATTCTATCTGTAGATAGCATATATCCTTTTACTAGAAAACTCCGAGGAAACTAAGGGGGGATTTGGAAGGGATGTAGGCAGAGTCTCAGGTGAAAATGGAACCAGCCATCCTCCCAGTTAGGCCAGTAGAGTCATCAAGAGTGAGGCAGTGGGCAAAGCCGCAGCCCTGAGCAGCGTGCAGGCCCTGCTGTGCCCACAGCCACGTCTTCCCAGGTGCCGGGTGTTTCCCCCGGGGTGGGTGCGCCTTCCCTGGGAAAGCCGTGGGGCCTTGGCCGGGCCGCACACAGCTGGCGAGCCCAGCAGGCTCCTCGGGGGAACCGCCGCAACGGTCTCGGACACCGCGGTTCTCTTGGACGGAGATGGTGCCTGTAGGATGTGCGTCTCCCTGAGGTCTGAGGGCGAAGCCTTTGCCTGTGGCCACTGGCTTGGTGGCAGCCTTTTTCATTTGACGCAGAAACCATCACTTTTGAAATTAGCTTTCGCTTAGAACTGTTGTGAGTTGGTAAGTGTGATAATTATATCATTGTTGTGTTTTTAAAGGCTTTTATCTTTTAGAGCTACAAACTCAAATATGAACGGCTAGAATGCTGTGTTTGGGATTCTCTGCAGAGTTGGGGGAGTGTGTGTGAAGTCGGCAGTTGGAGCTGGCTGATGGGGTCCACTGTACTTCTCTCTACTGTATGTTTGAAATTTTCCGTAATAAAATGTGGTTTGTTAGATTAGCCCCAGTTAATAGTTTGATGCTAGATTAGTTGTCTATAAACCAGACTCCTTTTTAGCTCCTCTTTCGATCACTGTGTTTGACTGTGTTTTGGCTCACATCCTAAAATTTGGACAGTTTCTCTTGCATCCCTGGGTCTTTGGCCCTGGCGTTCCAGGGGTAAGAGAGGGTCTCTGAGTTAGCTTGCAGTTGGAGGCTGGCCGGCAGGAGCTGGGCCGCTGGCTACTGTAGCATAAGGTCTCGGAGCCATCTCTTTCCAGAATCAGCCCCCAAGCTCTCGGCTGCAAATGGCCAGGAAGTAGGCCAGAGGCTGAGATGTGGGGAGGCAGAGGGCTTAGCATCCAAATTGCCTTGTTACACCTTCGCCTTGTTTGCCTGGATACTTTAGGGTCTCCTGAACTGACAGCAGCTTCTCTTTTATCAGAAGGACCCTGTGCTGTGTGCAAGGGCACAGAAGCAGGCTTCCTGTACGTACATCCTCTGCTGCCCGCACACTTCGGCAGTAACAAACTTTTAACTCTGTTCTTATACAAAAGCATGTAAAAGTAAATTATAGCTATTTCAGTGTTCCAATCTTAAATACTTGGGGGGGGTTCAGCGGAAGTGAACACGACTAGGAACCATGAGGACACAGATTCAATCCCTGGCCTTGCTTGGTGGGTCAAGGATCCGGCGTTGCTCTGTCTGTGGTGTAGGCCGGCAGCTATAGCTCCAATTGGACCCCTAGCCTGGGAACCTCCATGTGCCGCAGGTGTGGCCCTAAAAAGACCAAAAAAAAAAAAAAAATAGTATACTTAAAATGGCATTGTTATATTTAGAGCGTAATGCTTCCTGGATCTCATGTAATACCAGCAGCGTGCAGCCCGGCCGGGTGCTCCGCAGCTTGTGATCACCCTTGGCTCTGCGGAAGCCCCTCCCGCACACCCCACAGCGGCCCTGCCTGCAGGTTGTGGCTTTCCCGTTGTTGACCTGCGTTTCCTGCCTGGAGGTGAGAGGAGAGGCCGGGCCAGGACAACTGTTGCAGGCCGCCTGGCTTCCACGCTTGCCTGCGACCAGACAGCGGCCTCACCACCGCCCAGGGCCCGGAGTGGCTCACGGCCGTGTCAGTTTTGAAATCGAGGGCCCAAGGTTCTTGGCTTCTTGTTTAAAACGTGTGAGTGAGGTCTCTGTTCTCTCTCTGCCCTCAGGTTGTGACCCGGCTGATTCATCTCTTGGGCGAGAAGATCCTGGGCAGCCTCCAGCAAGGAAGTGCCACAGGTGCGCACCCAGGGGGCGCCTGGGAGCCCCACCCACCGCCCCAAGCCTCCCTGCCCTGCCCGGAGCCCTGGGTCTCCCTTGAAAAGCAGTGTTAGAACACAGAAAACGTTTCAAGCGCTTCCTTCAGCCTGGTGTTGCAGGCCCTCCCGACACCACTTCTCTCCTGCCTGAAGGCGTTCCGTTGCCGTGAGCCCTTTCCGAGCAGGTCTGCTGGCTGTGGACTCTCGTGGTCTCCCTTCACCTGAGACTGTCTGCTTCAGCTCCATCCTGAAGGATGCTTTCTGCGGGATGTGCACTTTGGGCTTGACGGTCCTTGTGTTGCAGGACTGTAAACGTTTTGTGCCGCTTCCTTCTGGCCTCCGTTGCTCTGACGAGAAAGCCCGAACCCCAGTTGTCCCCAGTAGGTCGTGCGTCGCTTCTGTCTGGCCGCAGTCAGGATTTTCCTTTGTCTTTAGTGTTTAGAAATTTGAATGTGGAGTGTTTGGACATGAATTTGTTTGGGTTTGTTCTGTTTGGGGTTTACTCGTCTTCTTGAACCTGTAGATTTATATCTTTTACTGGATTTGGGAAGGTTTCAGGCTTTATTTCTTCAAATGCCCTTTGAGTCCTGTGCCCTCTCTCCTCCCCAGGATTCCAGAGAGGCAGATGTTGAACCCTTGTTCGTGTCTGCAAAGTCTCTGGGACACGACCCATTTTTTAATCTCTTTTGTCTCTCTGATGTTCAGATTGAAGAGGTTTTTTGGATCCGTCTTCAGGGTTATTGGCCTTTTCCTCTGTCTTCTTGATTCTGCTCCTAAGCCCATCCAGAGAGTTTTTATTTCAATTGTAACATTTCTATATTTGCTTCAAGACTGTTCATGACTGCTTTTTCCAGCTGGGTATTAGCACAGCTTTATTGCCTTGTCCAGAATTTCCAGGTTCTCTTTCCTGTTGTCAGTTGGTTGGTATTTTCCTGTCCAGGCAGAGACTCTCCGGGCTCTGGGTACGCCTGGGGGTTTGGGTTGTACCCTTTGTGTCCTGCGGATTGAGAGGACTCTGGTGCCACTTGAGTCTTCTGTCTCAGCAGGCCGCCAGCGCACTTCTATTCACAGAGCAGGTCCTGGCCCTCTTTCCCGGGCTGCGTTGAATGCTCGAGGCCTTTGCCGCGCCCCTGGTCTGCTTTGCTTGTGTGCAGCCCAGAGCGATCGGGAAGCTGGCTGGTATCTGTTCTCAGAGCCTCTGCTGTGCAGTTCTGGCCAGTGTCGCGTGTGGGCTGCTTGCGGGTGAACGAGGACTGCACAGGCGACTTAGAGAGCGCCTTCCTCCATCTTGCCCTCTCTAGTGGGGGTGCTGCCTCTGTTGCCAGTGCAGGGCGTGGAGAGGTGGGGGCTCCACTGCCCTGTACCTACAGCTCCACGTAGGAACTTGTCTTTGCCTAGGGCTGGGGTCTTAGAACGTCCCCCTGGAGGCAGCACCCAGTGGGGAAGGGGCGAGATGGACCCTGCTTGGCTGTGGCAGGACAGGGCAGTGGCACTGCGGCCCTTGCCGCATTGGTAGAGTTAGGTCCCTGGCCAGACTACCCTCTTCTCTGCGCCCCCTGGGTCCCCTTATAACTGGGGATCACGGTTAGGCGGCCAGAGACAGATCTTCCTGCGTGCCTTTCTTCACGGCCAAGAGAACAGGATCAGGAGCTGGCACCAGAACCCACCTTTGGTCCTGCCCAGATGGAGGCGCTCACGTCAGAGGCCACTGGGAAGGACAGAGAGGAAGGGACTTCCCTGCAGAGAGGCTGCAGGGACACCCGCGAAAGCGACCCTCTGCTGCCTGGTACGCAGCCAGTGGGTCTTTCCCTTTTCTTCCCTGCCCCCAGATTAACCCTTAGCAGCCCCCTTTCTCTGCCACTCTGGCTTCTGGGTCAGGCCTTGCAGGGACCCCCACTCCACCCCTCAGGAACCACTGCTACTTGCCAGGACGAGACTAGCAGAGTCAGAGATGGAGGCCTTCTTGGCAGAGCGGGGCCTTTCCGCACGGCCGGTGCTTGCGTCTGGCCCCTGGCTGTGCACCTCAGGTCATGAGGGCCTGTGCAGGAGCTGGGCTGGTGGCCAGGAGAGCAGCGTGGAGCAGGCTGCAGAGCAAGCGAGCCACGGAAGATGGGGTCTGGCTGAGCTGTGGCCAGCGGGAGGGTTGAGGCTGCCCCTCAGCCACCGCCATGAAGACAGGAGATGCCACTGGCCGAGAAGTGACACTGTTGTTGGAAATAAATTTGGGCCGGGGACGCTCTGACAGGGCTCGTGAGCTCATGGCCCCTCACTCTGCTGCCTCAGTCCCTCGTATCTGGAGCCGGCGGGACCTGTGGTCTCAGGGACAGGCGCCCAGGACCTCGCCCTGACCTCCCCAGTCACTGTGCGCCTCGCCTGGGCCCTGGAGTCCCAGGCAGACAAGGCCGTAGGAGGGCGTGTGCTTCTAAACCTCTCTGTCCAGTTACGGTGCCTGGAGCAGGCGTGGGGAGGCCTCCAGGAGGCCCCTCCTTTCCACCTGCACTTTCTCTGGCCCCCTCGGGCGTCCGTGCTCCGTGCGGGGGGGCCTGTCTGGTGTGCCTGAAGTGCAAGGGCACCGTGGTGGTTTGTATCTCAGTGGGGAAGGCAGGGCTCTCGTGCTGGAGACGGCGGGCCGCTTGTGTCTAGAAACATCCAGGGACAACAGAACCGTGCTGGCAGCAGCCTGACTCCTGGGCCAACACACGACCCTGTGCCGTGCAGGTCACCAGTTTGGACTACATGCTGTGGGCAGCAAGTGGGACTCGGGGAACCCCGCCAGCAACCTCTCCACGGTGGCCGTCATGCCCGCGTCGGAGGACGTGCCCCTCACCGCCTTCGCCCTGGAGCTCAAGCACGCCCTCAGCGCCATCGGTAAGCCCGGCCCCAGGCCGCCTGAGGTCCAGCCGGACGGCTCCTCCTCCTGCCTCTCGTCCTCTGGGTTCTCCCCGGAGAGCAGGTGGTGGTGGAGGGAGTGGGGGCGATGCTGGCAGGGATGTCTCAGTGACACGGGTCCCTCCCAGTCCTGATGGGCAAACCCTCTCTCACGGGAGCCGCTGCCACTCACCCCACGCCGGTCCTCCAAGCTGAGCGTGGGGGTCTCCGGGGTACAGAGACCTCGAACCCCACCACTGGCAGCCCATCTTGAGATCTGAGCCCCCTAGGGGAGCGTGCCAGCTGCTCCACTACTGGGGGGAACGCTGCAGTGGCTGGGGAGCTGCCTGACCACATGGAAAGCACTCTCGCTTGGGGTCAGGCAGCTTAGGCAGTGTTTCCGACTTCCCGATGGCTGTAAAGCTTTGGGACTCAAGAGCAAGGGACAGAAATGCCCGAGCCCTCCTAGGAGCTCCCGCATCACGGTGTCGCGCGTCAGTGACACTGAGTCTATACGCTTCTCCAGGACTGCGAGTGGCCACAGCCCTAGGCAAGAAGTTAATTTTCCGAGATAGGGTTATTCGGAAGGTTTCAGGGGTGTTTTTAAAATGATATAAATAGGAGTTCCCGTCTTGGCTCAGCAGAAATGAATCAAACTAGGAACCATGAGGTTGCAGGTTCCATCCCGGCCTCACTCAGCAGGTTAAGGATCTGTCGTTGCCGTGAGCTGTGGTGCAGGTTGCAGAAGCAGCTTGTATCTCGCATGGCTCTGGCTGTGGTGTAGGCTGGCAGCTATAGCTCTGACTAGATCCCTAGCCTGGGAACCACCATATGCCTTGGGTGCGGCCCTAAAAAGGCAAAAGACCCCCCAAAAAAAAAAAAAAAAGATATGGGAGTTCACTTCATGGCTCAGGGGTTAACAAATCCGACTAGGATCCATGAGGTTGTGGGTTCAATCCCTGGCCTCACTTAGTGGGTTGGGGATCCGGCATTGCCGTGACCTGTGGTGTAGGTTGAAGACTTGGCTCGGACCCTGCATTGCTGTGGCTGTGCTGTAGGCCGGCAGCTGCAGCTCCAATTCGGCCCCTAGGCTGGGAACCTCCATATGCCGCAGGTGCGGCCCTAAAAGGCAAAAAAAAAAAAAAAAGATATAAATAATAGGTGCAATGAATGTCATATTACTCTCATGAAACAGTACATTGTGACAAGAGTGCATATTTTAATATCATGAAAATGTCCCCTACCTGAATAGACACTTGATGATAGGCATTAGATAAATGCCAAAAATGATCTATAAAATTGAAGATGCTATTATAAATATTTAATATTTGAAAGTTATTCTGAGTCCGTCGTGGCTCAGTGGTGATGAAATCTGACGAGTATCCATGAGGATGAGGGTTCAATCCCTGACCTTGCTCAGTGGGTTATGCTGTGAGCTGCAGTGCAGGTTGCAGACGTGGCTCAGATCTGGCCTTGCTGTGGCTATGGTGTAGGCCGGCGCTAAGCTCTAATTTGACCCCAGCCTGCTGGGAATTTCTATATGCTACAGGGGTGGCCCTAAAAAGCCAAAAAAGAAAGAAAGTTATCCTCCCAAGTGAAAATTTCAGTTACAGAGAGCATTGGTTTCCTGTAGGCTTGGTCTTTGCTTTATGGCACATGTTCCAGACGTGGAAAACTCCATTCCTTGTCCTTTGATGCCAGTCAGACTGACCAGGGCACACACAAGAGATGCCCAGTGCACAGTGGAGGTGTGTGGACTCATAAAAAGTTTATTCCTTTTTAAAAAATATTTATTTGTAAATCATTATGGGTTCACGGGTAGTTGCAGAAATCGTAAAGGAAGAGCCATGCGCCCTCCTGGGCCCCATAACTGCAGCCACATCCAGACTGAGTGCGTGTGTCTGCGTGAATTCCTGCTCCTGCAGGAAACCGGGGATCACGACAGGGACTGCACTGATCCGCCGATGGCTTTGGGTGGCCCTGACGTCTTAGCAGCATCAGGTGAAAGCAGGCCTCCTGCCGTGGTCCTGCTTGAGGGGAGCGCTCGGCCTAGGCTGTTAGCTTCCATTTTCCATGTCTAGCCTCCAGCGTGTTTGTTGAGTGTTTATTTCATAAAAAGATGCTGAATTTTGTCAGTGCTTTTTCTGCATCAGCTGAGATGATCGCAGATACTTTTTTCTTTCCTTGAGGGCCACCCGCCCCTGTGGCCCATGGAGGTTCCCAGGCTCGGGGTCCAATGGGAGCTACAGCTGCCAGCCTACACCACAGGCACAGCCATGCGGGGTCCGAGCCATGTCTGCGACCTATACCAAGCTCAGGGCAACACGGGATCCTTAACCTGCTGAGTGAGGCCGGGGATCAGACCCGAGTCCTCGTGGCTCCGAGTCGTGCTCGGTACTCGAGCCACGACGGGGCTCCGGGCAGGTGATCACACTCCCCCTTTGTTCTGTTGATGTGATTTATTACATTGACCAGCGTTGAGAGGTTGAGTTGGTCTTGCCTTCAGTAGAAGATCCCTCTTGGTCTGGCCTGTAGCCCCTGTCCTGTCCTGCTGAGCTGGGGCCGCCCCCCGCCCCTTTGTTGAGGGTTCTCTATCATCGGGGTTACTCATCTGAGTCTCTAGTGGTTTCTTGGTCCCACCCTGGCTTTGGCATCCAGCATCCGGCTGGTGCTGGCCCGTGGCGTGCATCAGGAAGCATTGCCTCTCACTCGGTATTCTGGTGGAGACTGGGGAGCATTGGTGTTCCTTGTGGTGGGTGTGTGGCACCCGCTCCAGGGGGTCCCTTCCCTGCACCATCAGGGTTCTGCCACTGGAGTCAGAGCTACACAGGTGCACAGGCAGCCCAGCAGCACTGGTACCACCCTGTGCCCCTCGCCTTGTCCTGCGTGCTTCGGGGAAGCAGGTCCTGCGGGTGCGCCATTTCCTGCCTCTCTCCTTCTCATCACGAGCCCTCGGAAGCCGTAAGTGCGGCTGTGAGAAGGAAGCTGCGAGGAAGCAGCCCGGCTCCTCCCGCGGCAGCAGGACTTCCGCATCCTCAGGGGTCCCCCACAGTGCAAGGCAGCTTCCCGACATGTTGCGCCTCGCAGCTCAGCTTCTGTCCCAGCCCCTGGTGGCCCGCTCGGTATCCCGGTGCTGGTCCTCCTGGCTGAGAACTGTGTCTGTGGGGACAGTGGCTCTTAGGAGGACGCATGCTGAGCCCAGAGACAGAATGCGAGAAGACGTGTGTCACGCTGCTGGTCAGTTACGCTCGAGTAGAGTCCAGCCAGCTGGGCAGAGTTGGGTTTGAGAAATGTACTCTCCATTTTACAAGCTTGTGCTTCCCTGCCCCAGTGCACATGCAGTCTCGGTGCTGCTGCGCTTTGACCCCTTCCCATGTGGAAGAGACTGAGCTCAGAGCAGCCCCCATCCCGGGATGGCGGATACACCTGCAGATTCACCTGTCCAGAAGGTCTCCTTCAGGGCCAGAGGGCATGTCACCTCCAGCCACAGGCACATTCCAGAAGGCAGACCTCTGGGAGAAGGAGGGCCCCCGCCTGTCCTCCAAGGTGGACGGCCACACAGTTTTCCCTGTGTGCTGCTTGTGTCTTCAGGCCCCATCCTGCTGCTCACCAGTGACAACATAAAACAGCGCCTTGGCACTGCTGCTCTGGACAGGTACGCCGGCCTCCTTGGAGGAACAGCCTGGCCGAGCTGCCTGCTCCCAGCAAGTCCCAGCTCCGCCTTGAAATGCGCCCCCCGGTGTCCGCGCCCCGTCTCTGCCTTCCAGTCTCCACGAGTACCGGCTGTCCAGCTGGCTGGGGCAGCAGGAGGACGTCCACCGCATCGTGCTCTACCAGGCGGACAGCACGCTCACGCCCTGGACCCAGCGCTGCATCCGGCAGGCCGACTGCATCCTCATCGTGGGCCTGGGTGAGCAGGAGCCCACGGTGGGTGAGGTGAGCTGGCCTCGCGGGTGCCGGGGGCTGAGCGGGCGGGACCCCAGGTCGGCAGGCTGGGCAAGTCCTGCCTGGGGTGGGGACTGTCTCTCCTCAGACCCCCCGTTTCTCTCTTTTCCTTTGAATGCAGTATTTCCAGATCTCAGGAAGGGATGGCTAATAAGAGCAAACACCCAGATATCTGCTCTCCAAGCTTTAAAAACAGTCTCCTGTATTTTCTTCTGTTGGCTGTTTTAGCAGGAGCAGGGCAGGGACCCCGAAGTGAGTGGCCCAGATTTGAGGGGGCCTCTTATGAAGTCAAAGCTTCTGTCCCTGTTTCACATTTTACAGCTCTGTCTTTTACATAAACAGTGTTCTAGTTTGTTTGTTTGTTTGTCATTTTAGGGCCGCACCTGGCATGTGGAAGTTCCCAGGCTAGGGGTCGAATTGGAGGTGTAGCCGCCGGCCTACACCTCAGCCACAGCAATGCAGAATCCGAGCCGTGTCTTCAACCTACACCACAGCTCACCGCAACGCCACACTGGGTCCTTAACCCACTGAGCGAGGCCAGGGATCAAACCCACGTCCTCATGGATACCAGTTGGGTTCGCTACCGCTGAGCCACGACAGGAACTCCAACAGTGGCCTAGTTCATATCATTTTGAAATTCCTCTTTTCCTCGCCGCTTATGCTTCTGAGTTTTGTCCATATTGTCCCACTCATTTTATAGCTGTTCAGTGTCCTGTTCGTGAGTGACCCCCAGGTCTGGCCTCAGCCAGCAGCCTGCGAAGTTACCTCATGACAGGCATGTGCAGGGGTGCCTCGGGGCACCCACTGGCGTCACGGCCGTGTCGCCGAGCCTGTGTGCCTTCAGGCTGGACAGGATCTGCCAGACTGCCCTCCCTGGAGGCCCGAGGCTACGGGCGAGGCCTGAGGCCCGTCCCCCCTGCACTGTCAGTGCCGTGCGTTTCCGACGTCCCGGGGGCGAAGCGGAGCTGTGTTGCCCCCACCTCCTCCCTCTGCTCTCATCACTCGCGTCCGCCCCCTGGTCCTGGGACAGCTGGAAACTCCTCGTCCCTGAGGGGGTCTGGTTCTGCAAGGGCGATGCTGCATGCGGGAGAGTGTTGGCCAAAGACGGGTGCAGAGGTGCCCATGAGGCTGCGTCAGGGGAGCACACAGCCAGCAGCCCTGGGCCACCTCTGCCCAGGGGAAGAGCTGGGCACACCATGGCCGGGCTGCAGAACCAGGCACCACCTGCCAAGGCTTTGTTGGGCTGCCGGCGAGGCGACATCCAGTGTGGGGCCTCTGCAGACGGCCCCACGCCGGGTTCAGCTCTGTCCTGCCCAAGTCCCAGGGCTCTGCTGGGCCACCTGATGCCCTGTTCTCCCTCAGCTGGAGCGGATGCTGGAGCGCTCCGCTGTGCGCGCTCAGAAGCAGCTGGTCCTGCTGCACCGGGAGGACGGGCCGGCGCCGGCCCGCACCGTGGACTGGCTCAACATGCGCAGCTGGTGCTCCGGCCACCTGCACCTCTGCTGCCCCCGCCGCATCTTCTCCCGGAGGAGCCTGCCCAAGCTGGTGAGGCCTGGGTGCGCACGGGGCTGCCCACTTCCAGCTGGCTGCATCTGAGCCCCAGGTCTCTGCGCGCTCACCGCCTGCTGTGCGGGCGTTTCCTTGAGCTTGAGGGTTGGGATTCCCGGGCCGCAGGGCGCTGGTGCGGCCCCAGACAGTCCAGGCACCGCACAGCTGGGCCGCTGGGGGCCAGAACCCCAGAAAGATGGGTGAGGGCCTCACGTTCATCCGAGGCCTCAGGTTTCTGCCTCCTCCTTAGGGATCCACCCAGAGACCGCCCCTCGCCCCAGCCCAGCCCGCCCCGAGACTTGGGGACAGCATCCCTCTAGCAGCACCTGCACCCCGGTGTCCACGGCGCGCTCCTCCTGGGGGCTGGCGGGCTCCATTCGGGCCCGTGGGTATGTGGCCCACTGGCCCGCTCACCCACCCGCCCTCCCAGGGGAGCCTGGGCTCCGAGGTGCTGGCAAGGTCAGTGAGACCCGCCGGCCGTGCCTGGAGAGCTCTTGCCTCCGCCTCCCTCTCTCTCAGGTGGAGCTGTACGAGCGGGTCTGCCAGAGGCCCCCAGACCGGCACTCGGACTTCTCCCGCTTGGCACGGGTGCTGACTGGCAACGCCATCGCCTTGGTGCTTGGGGGAGGGGGAGCAAGGTGAGTCTCGCCCCTTGGGGCCCCTGAGCCCATCCTGGGAGGCCCCCTGCTGGGCCGCTGCCGCCGCCGCCGCCACCACTGCTCTCTCAGGAGGGCCCCGTCCACTCCTGTTCTGTTGGGCCTCGTCTCTGCTTCTGGAAACTCCATTCTTACCCTTGGCCAGTCTCTGCACTGGGCTCTGGGTGAGTCTCTTTCCATTTTCATTTCAGGACAGGTCGTAGAGCGGTGGTCTGCCCTGCTCACCGCCTGGCAAGGCGGTCTTTAGTTCCCTGGTCTGGGGGTTTCCTTGAAGGACTTTTAACCACAACTTCTACCCAGGATGGTCAGTCTGACGCTGGCTGCCCCTCTCCTGACCCGGGGCAGAAGGGGACGAGGGAGTGTGTGGGGAGGGCGCCAAGGCCCTCAGGTGAATCAGGCGGTGCGAGGCAGGGCGCGGCAGCAGCCCCCGAGGGCCAGGGCCAGGCCGGGTGGGCGTTGGCACCCAAGCAGAGCCCCCTGAGCGCTGGAGAAGGCAGTGGCCCGGGACAGAGGCTCCTCGGGAGTCCCCGCCTGGGAGCGCCTTGCCCAGTGGGCTCCCTCGTGCCTGGTCCACGCTTCTCCCCGCGGATCACAGTTGGAGAGGATGAGCCTCGGAACTGCTCTCCGGCCGGGTTCAGTCTCCTTGCTTCCCGGGGATGGAGACAGGGGCTCGAAGCTCTGGCCTGAGACCTTTACAGACAGGAAAATGGGGCGGGCAGGGGTCCCTGCCCTTCCTGGCGACCCTGCCTCCTCACCCGGGCTTCTGCTTTGGGCTGGCTTTACTTTCCTTCACAACGCAAGTTGCTGCCTCACTTCCAGGGCCCAGGGCAGCTGGCGGGGCTGGGGGGCAGAGCGCCGTGCTCGTGGGGACCCTGCCCCCAGGCACAGCCTGGCCTGGGTGGTAGAGTCACGCGCACCCTGCTCTTTGGCCCAGGTGATTTGGGGGCATCGCTCTAGAGCCATGTCTTACTGGAAAGTTGAGGCCAGTGGGCCTAGAAAGTCAGACGATTTGCCAAGGTTCCCAGGGTGAGGGGAGCTCCCAGGCTACTTTCTGCCAGGCTTGGACAGTGAGGTGCCTGGAGCAACTGGCCCAGACTTGGACCTGGTTTTCAGTAGCACTTTTCAAAGTAAAAATACTTTGTTTAAAAGCCTTCTGGCCATGCTGTAACCATGAGCTTTTTGTGTAACGCAACAAAGCAGTCTTCTGCCTGATCCGCTCCATCAGCAAATCCAGAGACGCCCCACAGACAGCGTCCCCAGACACCATCCCGCAGTCACCGTCCCGCAGATGCCGTCCCGTAGTCACCGTCCCCAGACACCGTCCCACAGACGCCGTCCTGTAGTCGCCGTCCCCAGACACCGTCCCGTAGTCACCGTCCCGCAGACGCCGTCCCGCAGTCACCGTCCCCAGACACCGTCCCGCAGTCACTGTCCCGCAGACGCCACCCCGCAGACACCGTCCCCAGACACCGTCCTGTAGTCACCGTCCCGCAGACGCCGTCCCGTAGTCACCGTCCCCAGACACCGTCCCGTAGTCGCCGTCCCGCAGACGCCGTCCCGTAGTCGCCGTCCCCAGACACTGTCCCGTAGTCACCGTCCCGCAGACACCGTCCTGTAGTCGCCGTCCCCAGACACCATCCCGTAGTCGCCGTCCCGCAGACGCCGTCCTGTAGTCGCTGTCCCCAGACACCGTCCCGTAGTCACCGTCCCGCAGTCACCGTCCCCAGACACCGTCCCGCAGTCACTGTCCCGCAGACGCCACCCCGCAGACACCGTCCCCAGACACCGTCCCGTAGTCACCGTCCCCAGACACCGTCCCGTAGTCACCGTCCCGCAGACGCCGTCCTGTAGTCGCCGTCCCCAGACACTGTCCCGTAGTCACCGGCCCGCAGTCACCGTCCCCAGACACCATCCCCAGACACCGTCCCGCAGACGCCGTCCCGTAGTCACCGTCCCGCAGACGCCGTCCCGTAGTCACCGTCCCGCAGACGCCGTCCCGCAGTCACCGTCCCCAGACACCGTCCCGCAGTCACCGTCCCGCAGACGCCGTCCCGTAGTCACCGTCCCCAGACACCGTCCTGTAGTCGCCGTCCCGCAGACGCCGTCCCGTAGTCACCGTCCCCAGACACCGTCCCGTAGTCGCCGTCCCGCAGACGCCGTCCCGTAGTCACCATCCCCAGACGCCGTCCCGCAGTCACCGTCCCCAGACACCGTCCCGCAGTCACCGTCCCGCAGACACCATCCCCAGACACCGTCCCACAGTCACCGTCCCGCAGTCGCCGTCCTGTAGTCGCCACCCTCAGACGTGTTCCATAGACACCATGCCGTAGACAGCAGCCCATAGACAGTCACTTCCAACTTTTCTCCAGCTGCGTCATTTACATTTTTAACTCCTTTTAATTTTTGATTGGCGCGTGGCTGATTTATGATGTCGCGGTAGTTTCTGGTGTGCAGCAAAGTATGCGGCGGAACATCCGTCCTCTCCATGCTCTTCGCCGTCGTGTGCTGTTGGAGGACACCGACTGTCTTGCTCTGGCTCTGCAGCAGGAGCTCGTCGTTCATTTCCTTTCTAAATAGCGCTTCCAGTCTGATTTGTTTCAGTTTTTCAGGTTTAGATGGTTGAGCTCCTAACCGCTCCCATGCACACACAAGAAGTCCAAGTCCGCGTCCGCCTCTGCCCTCTGCCCTCCTCCGCAGCCGGAAGCCCACCGTGGCCTCTCCCTGTTTGTGTGGTCGTGACAGCCTGGGCGGACAGTGTTCCTCCTTGGGGTGATCTTTGCTGCAGTTGCCACCTGCTCACTAGTTCCCCCCAGAGGCTGCTGGCAGCACAGCCTCCTCCCCTGGGCTCTGGGCCCCGTGTCTCTGCAGAGCTGGGCTCCCTGCCGCGCCCCGCAGGCTCTGCCTCCTCGCAGCTGCGGACGGGAGGTGGCCTTGAAGGGTCCCTTCACGGCGATCCTAGGACCTCCCTGCACCTTTCCCTCCTCTGTTCATTTCTGGACTCCATGTCTTCCTCTTTCTTGATATATTCCTGATTTCGGTAGAGTTCCTACTCCAGAAACTTCCTTGGGAGACGATGCATGGGAAAGTCGAACTTTTAAGACCACGCTTCGCAGAAGAAATCGTCATTCTGCTCTCCCTCTTGAATGGCAGTTTGGGTTTGGGATTCTAGACGGAAGTAGTTTTCCCTGAGAGTTTCAAGCTGCGTTTCCGTTGTCTTTTTAGCTCCCAGTTATTTGTTTTTTGTTTTTTGTTTTTTGTTTTTTTGTCTTTTTGCTTTTTCTTGGGCCGCTCCCGCGGCATATGGAGGTTCCCAGGCTAGGGGTCTTATCGGAGCTGCAGCCGCCAGCCTACGCCAGAGCCACAGTAACTCAGGATCCGAGCCTCGTCTGCAACCTACACCACAGCTCACGGCAATGCCGGATCCTTAACCCACGGAGCAAGGCCAGGGATGGAGCCTGCAACCTCATGGTTCCTAGTCGGATTCGCTGACCCCGGCGCCTCGATGGGAGCACCTTGGCTCCCAGGTCTGCTGTTGAGACGCTCAGTGGCATTTTGCTCATGAGGCCTGTTCCTTCTGGATCTCGTAGATCGCTGTTCTGCGAGCACTTGATGATGGGCTCGGCATCATTCCTGCCCCACCGTCAGGCTGGCAGGCTCCCGGTGGGCCCTTTCAAATTCCCAAGTTGATCACCTTCCACCCTGGGGGGTTGTACGATGTCCCCCTTTGGCCCCAGCTCTCTCTTCTGGGTCAGACCCCATGCTTTCCGTCTGTGTTTGGAGTCGACTTTCTGGGTGAGTTTTCGCAGATGTTCTTCCTGTCCGCCCTTTTTGCCAAATGTTTTTAGTGTCTGAGTGCTTTTCTCATAGTGTTTTCTGTGTTATACCCGCGCAGCACTGGATTTCCGAGAATTTCGGTGCTTGTTTTGTCTTTTCCGGCTTGGCCCTGCTAACGCCGTGTGTGTGCAGTCTGTGCCCTTGGCCTCACCAGCGGCATCTCTGAATGGGCTTCTGGGGCCTGCTCGCTTGTCGGCCTCCTGTGGATGGACGTTTGGGTTTGGTTACCATGTGCAAAACAGCTGTAGCCGTTGCTGCGCAAATCCTTTTTGTGGACATAGGTGCTTTTCTCCTGGGCTGACACCTAGCGGTGGAATTGCCTGTTCGTGGGGAAGTTGAGCCATCTTATACCCTACCAGCAGTTTTGAGAGTTTGGGCTGCCCACATTTTTGTCACCCTCAGTGTTGTCAGGCGTTTAGATGGTGGCCATGCCCCTGGTGTGTGGCTATGCCCTGTTGTGACGCTGGTCTGCCTCCCCGGACCAGGGCTCCAGGTGCCTCCTGGCTGCTGTGTGTCTTCTTTGAGAAGCGCTGTCAGGTGTCACCTGCTCCTTTAACGGGTGCCCTGTCTTCTGCTGTTTAGTTAGAGGGGTTCTTTATACGAGTCTTTTGCCAGATATTTATCACTAATATTATCTCTCAGTCTTTGACTTGTGATTTTGTTTTCCTAATGGGTCTTTTTTGTGGAAGTTCCCGGGCCAGGGATCCAACTCGAGCCACAGCAGCGACAATGGGAGCCCTTAACTGCTAGGCCACCAGGGAGCTCTCCTAATGGACTTTTCGATGAACGGGTTTTACTTCCGGTGTTGTGAGAGCTCTCACCTAGTCCACACCTGCTTCTAGAAGGGCTGACACCGAGGTCTCGACCACCTGCACTTGTGCCCTGTGCGTGGCCTCAGGTGACAGGTGCCAGTCTCCTCCTGCCACATGGTCGCACCCCTCCCCTGGAGTTGCTAAGGCGTCTGAATCAAACCCCAAACACCCCCCAGATTGAGCTACACGGAGGCAGGGTTCTGTCCTCATGGCGCCCTGACCCTGGCTCCCTTTCTTGGGCGCCACAGGGATTCATCAGACAGAATTTTCTGTGATTCCTTCAAGTTGTTTTTCTTGAAAGTGTTTCGGCCACCCTAGGTCCTTTGCATTTCCATGTAAGTTTGAGAATCAGCCAAGTATTTTACGGGATTTTTTGCTCTTACAAACTGTGTTTTTTAAATTTCATTTTAAATTGTTTGTTGCCAATATATGGAATCACACATGGTATTTGTTTTTGTTTTGGGCTGTGCCTGCAGCACGCGGAAGTTCCCGGGCCAGAGATTGAAGCCGAGCCACAGCAGCGACCTGAGTGCTGCGGACGACAGACCCTGACCGGCTGCGCCCGGGAGAGCCCACAATGGTGTCTCCAGCGGTGTCCTGTCCCACATCTCGTGGGATTCTCTCCTGCCAGTAGTGTTTTTTGGTAGATGTGTGTTTGTGTGTCTGTTTGTATATAGTCATCTCTTCTGAGAATAAAGGCAGGACTCCCTCTTTCCTTCTAAAATGGGTAAGTGCCTTTGCTTCTTCTTCTCCCCTGTCGCAGTGGTCAGCTCTGCCAGCGCCAAGCTTGGGGCAGTGGTGAGAGCAGGCCCCTCGTCTTGCTCTCAGGGTCAGGGGGAAGCATTCTCTTTGATCCCTGAGTGCAACCTTGGCTCTAGGCTTGGTAGATGCCCTGTATCAGATCGGGCAGTTTCCTCCTACTCTAGGTTTTGTGACAGGTGGTGGTTCTTATGGGTCTGTTGGGATTATACGGTCTTGCTCCTTTACTCTGCTAACATGGTGAATCACACTGAGGGGTTTTTTTGTTGGTTATTGGCCGAACCCACGGCATGTGGAAGTTCCAGGGCCAGGGACAGAACCCACGCCGCAGTTGCAACCTCAGCCTCAGCTCCGGCAGCACCGGAGCCTTAACCCCTGTGCCACACGGGAGCTTCCTCACACTGAGGGATTTTAAAGGAACAGCTCCCTCGGCCCTCTTCTGGTGGACTCATGCCTGGGGCGTGTGGCCCTTTCTCTGGGTCACCAGCTCCCTTAGGTCTGAGTGAGGTGGGCCACGCCTGTCCTTTCTTTGAGGGCAGGTAGGTTTGCTGGCTGCCTTTAAAACTGAGGTGGGGAGTCTTCCTTCTTTTCCTCGCTCTGGAAGGTTTTAAGTGGTTCGTGTTATTCTCCCTTATATGCTTCGTGCTGGTAAGACCACTTGGACATAGAAGTTTGTGGAGATTTAGAAATTACAGTGTCAGTTATTTTGGTGCTTATAGTACTATTCAGATTTTTTGTTTCTAGCGTCAAGTTTGATAAGTTATGTTGCTCGAGGGATGTATCCATTTTATCTGAGTTTTCATACTTAAGGCCTGAAGTTCATACTAGCTTCTTACCTTTTTAACTGGAGCATCTGTACAGATGTTCCCTTTTCAGCCTGATATTGGTAATTAAAGCCTGTCTCCAAGCCCCAGCTCTGTCTTTGTCTCTCTCGCCTTCCCCTCCCCTTCTTGTCACTTTTCTGAATCAGTCGTACCAGGAGGTGTCAACTGAATTGGTCCTTTTAGCTTTGGGGACCCTCTCTATTGTATGTTATTTCCTGATTCACTAATTTCTGCTTTTCTGGTTTCGTAATTTTATCCTCTTTGATTCACGCTCTTCTCTTCTAACTCTCAGGGCTGCAGACAACTGCAGAGGGCTGGATGGTGTGTCCGGGACCTCCCTGCACTGCACAGGGCAGGGGCCGTCAGCTCTGTGTGTGCTGCTGCCCCCTCGGAGGAACATGCTTTTTGTTCTCAGGCTGGTTGAAAGTTGTCCTCTGTCTGGGGTTTTCAGCAGTGTAGGAATGGCTTTCTTGGGATTTATGCTCAGAGTTTAGATGTTTCTTGAACTCGAGCCTTGTTCTGAAACTGCCAAGCCTTTGCCTCTTGGGGTCATCCCTGTCCACTTCTGCCGTCTGTCCTTCCTCCTGGCACTGGGCACCTGGCCCCTTCTCCTTGCAAGTGTTTCTGCGGTGTGGTGGGCATCGCTTACAAAAATGCTAAGGATGGTCCTGGCCCGGTGCTGGCTTTCCCGTGGGCTTGTCTGGCCAGGGGTGCCCTGGAGCCTGCACCAGCAGCCCTGTCCTGTGGGCCCGCCTTGGCTCCACCTCCCACCGGAGTCCGTTCCGAGCCGGCAGCTGGAAGAGGCTGACGGCGGGCAGCCCTCGGGAGCGTCCCCAGCCCCCCTCTGAGTCGGCGTCTTTGCCCCGTTTTCTGTGACTTAGGCAGGACTCGGGCACTGAGGGGCGGGGTCCTGGCAGGCCTGGGGCACTCACTTCCTGCTGTGCTCCTGTGGGCATAGAGGCTGTGCCCAGGTGGGCATCATCCGGGCCCTGGCGGAGAGCGGCATCCCCGTGGACATGGTCGGAGGGACGTCCATCGGGGCCTTCATGGGCGCCCTGTACGCCGAGGAGCGGAACTACAGCCAGATGCGGATCCGGGCCAAGCAGTGGGCTGAGGTAGGGTCCCTGCAGCACTTGGGCGCCAGGAGGGCACTGGGGCCCGTGGCTCTGCAGGGCTCTGGCCGAGAGTGTGGCCCGTGGTGTGGAGGGAGGCACGAAGGAAGCAAGGCCACGGGGCTAGGGGCTTGGCTCCGGTCGGTGCCTGGTCTTCACTCACAGCAGTGACAGAGGAGACGGCCCCACAGTCCCAGAGGTACGCCCGCCCCACGGGGTCTCGGAGGAAGCCCTAGGCCAGGCCCTAGGGCAGGGCCGGGCACACAGCTGCAGATCTGCCCGTTTGAATAATTCCAACGGGTTTGGGAGCAGAGGGACTGTCCCCCTGTCCCTGGGTGCTTTAGGCTTACTGTGTAGGTCAGACAGAGGTGGTCGGTGTGGGCTCTGGATGGGTCAGGTAAGCCCCCAAGTGCCAGAGCGTCAGGGACCCAGAAAGTGGGAAGCACACAGCGTTAGTTGGGCCTGGAAGGAATGGACGCTGGGGGACAATCAGGGCTCTGGGAATGCACGTGGGCAGAGGGGCCGCAGGAGCAGGAGGGGGGTGGGCTGCAGTCTGCCCCTCTCAGGGCTCTGCTTGTTTTTGTGGAGCAGGAGGAGCCCTGGCTGAAACCGTAGGGCCAGAAGTGTGTGCGTTCCCCTCCAGAGGGGAAGGGAGGTGCTTCTCTGTGCAGAGGCCATCAGGGCAGCTCCCCGAGACTCCGGGGGCCACGGCCTGCTTGGCCTTGGTCACCAGGGACAGCCTCCCAGAGCAGTGGCCCCAGGGGACCGGGCTCCAGCTTCAGCGAGGATCTGGGCCCAGGCCGGGCAGACCTGCTCCCTCCCCAGCCCTGCGGGTCTGGTGTGGGTGTGGGAAGGGCAGGGGGCTTGGGGCCTCAGGTCCCCTCATCCTGAGTGTGTGCTGGGCCGGGGAGCCTGGGCAGCCATGCTGTGGGCGGATGGAGCTGTGCCCAGGCCTGTGTCTCCCGCATGTGGAGGGACTGGGGCGGGTGTGGTGCCAAGCTTGCGGACCACAGAGGACCTGGTGGTGTCCCAGGCTGTCCTGGGTGGCGTCTCATTGTGAGGCTCCAGAGGGGGCCCCCGTTTCCAGCCTCCGTCTGCGCAGAGGCGGGGCAAACCCTCCCTCTCCATCCCGGATCCCTAGGGGTCAGGCCTTCTTGGTCCCGTGTCCGGTGCTCAGGTCTAACGGGCCCCGTCCTCCCTGAGGAAAGAAGGGGCCTCGTCCCACTGGAGACGACGAGACTTGGGCAGAGAGGGCCCTCGGCGGGGCCGCTGCTCGCCTGGGCTAGACGGCCTCCACCAGCACGCGTGGGAAAGCCCGCCCGAGCAAGCCGGGGAGGGGCAGCAGCGGACGCTCAGCCGGCCCTGGTCCTGGATGGGCCCCATGCCGTCCCCCCCGCCAGGCCTGCTGAGGGTCAGCGAGCGTTCCCACGGGACCCAGGCTGCTTCCCGGAGGCTGTCTGTCCGCAGCAAGCACGCGTGTGTGGCCCGCTCCCTTCACGTGGAGGCTCTTGGGTGGGGCCGCAGGGTCGCCTGCTGCCTGTGCCTGCAGGTGGGGCTGCGTGGGGGCCTCACAAGTGCCCCCTCGCCCAGGGCATGACATCGATGGTAAAGACCGTGCTGGACCTGACCTACCCCGTCACCTCCGTGTTCTCCGGGGCCGGCTTCAACAGCGGCATCTACAGCGTCTTCAAGGACCGGCAGATCGAGGTGCTGCCCCCGGGAAGGCCCAGGGGCCTGCAGCCTGCCTGGCTCTGGCCCCCCCGGGCCCGCAGGGTGGGGGCTGGCGTCGGCATGGGGGCGGCCCTCCGAGCCCCGTCTCCCCGCAGGACCTGTGGATCCCCGCCTTCGCCATCACTACGGACATCTCCGCCTCCGCCATGCGGGTCCACACGGACGGTGGGTGCCTCCGCCGGGTGCAGGCTCTCCCGGGGCACAGCAGCTCCAGGGAGGGGCATTGAGGGGCCGGTTCCAGGCCAGGCCCAGGGAGGCCCCAGGGTCCCCTGAAAGAGGCAAGAGGCTCGGGGAGATGTGCACAGACACGACCGCCGTGAAGACCAAAGGGTGCAGGGGAGAGGTGGAGGCAGGACGGGGCAGAGGGCACACTGTGGTCACGGCCGGGCCCGGACCGGAAGAGCAGCCGAAGGCCTTTCGAGGCCAGTCTTTCGAGAGCCACTTGAAATGTGTCTGGTTGGAGGTGAGTGGGGGGCGGGGCGGGCAGAGCCGAGGCGCAGGGGGATGTGGGGAGGCCCGAGGAGAAGGCTGTCCAGGAAGGGTGCCATCTGCCCGGGCTCAGAGCCCTCCACTGGAGGCCAGGCGTGCGGGGCCCAGACTCTGTCGGCGAGGCTTCGAGCCGAGGGTCCAGGGCAGTGAAAAGCCCCCTTCCTCTCCCGGACCCCCACCCGCCACCCCTACCAGGCTCCCTCTGGAGGTACGTGCGTGCCAGCATGTCGCTGTCGGGCTACATGCCCCCTCTCTGCGACCCCAAAGACGGACACCTGCTGATGGACGGGGGCTACATCAACAACCTCCCAGGTACTGTGGTGGGTGGGGAGGGGCTGCCCGGCCCTGCCGCAGCCCCACGCTCTCCTGTGCCAAGGGGGACACAGGCGCCCACACAGCCAGGCACACGCTCGGCACTGCCTGCTCCCAGCATATGGCTCTGTTTGTCAGCTCAGCGGTGCCCAGAACAAGGCCAAGCAGAGGAGCCGGGAGCAATTAGGTCCCGTCTGTGCCCACAGTCAGAACTAACAGCCTGCAGGTGTCGGGTTTGCTGCAGGCAAGATCCCTCCTGGGGCACACCTGTCACCTGTTGGACAGCTCTGTGCACTCAGCTGCCCCCCTCCACAAGCCCAGGTGTGACAGTGGAAGGGAGAGCCCCCCACCCCCGAGCCGTGCTTTCCCCTGCCTCTCCGAGTGACCAGGGCCACCTCCTCCCCAGCGGATGTGGCCAGGTCAATGGGGGCAAAGGTGGTGATTGCCATCGACGTGGGCAGCCAGGATGAGACGGACCTCACCAACTACGGGGACGCGCTCTCTGGATGGTGGCTGCTGTGGAAGCGCTGGAATCCCTTGGCCACAAAAGTCAAGGTGAGGGCAGCCCGGCCGCTTCTCCCTGCGCTGGTGTCGGTGGTCCTGAGATGGGCAGGGAGGCATTAGTACCTGCCAGGCTCTGGGTGAGCAGGGATGGGTCACTCGCTCACCATCCCTGCCCTGGGACCAGCTCTGGGGACAGGGGACAGGCCTAGCAGAGATAGATAGCCCCTCCGGGAGGGGGAGAGGGAGGGCCCGGGACGTGAGACGCAGAGGCAGTGTCCTGAGGGAGGCCAGGGCCCTCGGGGACGGAGCCCCAGGGTCAGCGGCTGTGACGCGGCAGGTGCTGAACATGGCGGAGATCCAGACGCGCCTGGCCTACGTGTGCTGCGTCCGGCAGCTGGAGATGGTGAGGAACAGTGACTACTGCGAGTACCTGCGCCCCCCCATCGACAACTACGGCACCCTGGACTTCGGCAAGTTCGACGAGATCTGCGTGAGTGGCCAGGCCACCCCTCCCAGGCCTCCCGGCTCTCATGCTGAGCGCGCAGGAAGGAGGCCTGGCACCTGGTCACCGGGTCCCCGGTGTGTGTGCAGGAGGTGGGGTACCAGCACGGCCGGACGGTGTTTGACATCTGGGGTCGAAGTGGTGTGCTGGAGAAGATGCTGCAGGACCGGCAGGGGACGAGCAAGATGAAGGCCGGTGATGTGAGTGCCTGGGCTGCCCCCTCCCCGCCCCCAGCCGGTCCTCTGCCTCCCAGCCCAGAAGAGGGCAGGGTCCTGGCACAGCTTTTAACTGCTCACGCCTGCGGGACCCCCGCCAGCCGCAGAGGGGCCAGAAGACAAGGGTACAGGCAGCAGTCCTCTGCCCAGTGTCCCCTCTCTTTGCCCCACTCTGGCTCCCTACCCTTGAAGTGCTCGTATGGGAGGAGAAGACGGTGCTCTGGGTGGGCTGCTCAGGCCCCTGCCCATCTCCACGCCCCTGTCCCCACTGTGGGGCTAAACCACCCAGGGTCACAGAGAAGGGAGGTCTGCAGTCAGGGGCTTGGCCAGCTGTCTCCTCCCCCTCGGCCCCCAGGTCCTCACCTGCCCCAATGCCTCCTTCACGGACCTTGCCGAGATTGTGTCACGTATCGAGCCTGCCAAGGTGGCCGCAGTGGACGGTGAGTTGGACCCTGGGACGTACGCCCACATAGCTGAGGGTGCTGGTGGCAGCACCCGCTCCTGACCCTTGGCACTCAACAAGCTGCCCTGGACCTGGGTGGCTGCACGTGGGGACCCATGGCCCTGTGGCCTGGTCCCTGCCTTCCAGAGGTGCCTACATGGCCCTCCCCTCTGCCCAGACGAGTCCGACTACCAGACAGAGTACGAGGAGGAGCTGCTGGATGGCCCCAGGGACGCATACGCTGACTTCCAAAGTGCGCCTGCCGACGCCGACCCGGGCTCCACCTCGGTGAGCTGCCCAGACACCCAGGGCCCCTGGGCTGAGCTGGCTCTAAGGGCCCCTCCCTGCCGCCCTCTGGGCCTGCCCGCAGCTTGACCTTGACCGTGTGTGGTTTGCTTCCAGGAGGACGAGATCTCGACTCGGCATCGGCACTCCAGTCTGGCTCCCCCGCAGACATCCCAGGACTCCTCATCCCCCTGGCTTGCTGACCAAGATGGGTCGAGGTCTCCGCTCTGATGGCCCTGAAGCCAGCAGCCTGCGGGTGGGTCTCCAAGGCCCAGATCCTGCAGTCCTGCCAGGGAGACCCGGGGCAGCCCAAGCCCCCCCCCTCCCCGAGTACGCCCAGCTTCTGCTCTGCTAGGAGCCCAGGCCTGAGCTGGTGTGTCTGGGGCCTCTCTGCACCAGCCCCCCCAGTGGAGCCCTGGGTCCTGGCATCCCCTGCACACACATCGGTCCTGGGGGGCCATGCCAGCCCCTGCAGCCCCCCTCAGGCCTCTGAGACCCCTCTGATGGCCCCCATGCTCTGCTTAGCCTGTCAATAAAGGTAGATCTGATTGTGCGGGATGCGTGGTCCCAGTGGCAAGGGCAGCATCACCGTGGGGGGTGGGTAGGGGGACAGCCACCCCACAGCCCTAAGCCTGCAGTGGGCATGGTATTGCCATGTGAGGACCACAGGCCAAGCAGGCAGGGCACCCAAGGGCTGGGATGGAGCTGGGGTCCCCTAACCTCCCGACCTCTGGGGCATGTTCCCACTCCGTACACACAAGATTCTTCCCTGAGATGTGCCCCTCACTTCTCAGATCATGAAATAGTGCCGGGGGTCCCCTTGTACAGAAAAGGAGGCTTGTCAGCCGGGCCACTCCGGGGTCTGGGATCCCTGCAGGGCGTGGCCAGGGGACCGGAGGCTGCAGTCCCAGGGCGGTGAGCCAGTCGGCCCCGCCCCCCCCACCCGGCTCCAGGCCCCGCCCGGCCTGGTGGGCGGAGCTTCAGCCGGGTCCCCTCGGGGTCCTCCCGCGCTGACGCCACTGTGGGCGCGGCCTCGCTCGCTCGCCGGGGCGTTGCTGTGGGCGGCCCGGCAGAGCCCCGCCCCGACCTTGACGTCACGGTGGGCGGAGCGCCACCCCCGGGCCTGGCCGCGCCGTCCGGTGCTGCGGGACGCGCTGAGGGCCCGGAGCGGCCATGCGGGTTCCGAGTCCGAGCCCCAGCCCCAGCCCCAGCCCCGGCGCGGCGCGGCTCCCCCGACGGAGGCGGCGGGCGCGGGGCGCGCTCTGAGGCCTGGGGATGCGCCGCCGCCTCGACCATGGGCGCCGTCGCCTCCCGAAGGAGGGCGCTGAGGAGCGAGGCCATGTCCTCGGTGGCGGCCAAAGTGCGGTGAGTGCGGCGGGCGGATCGCCGGGGCCAGCGCTGCCCTCGCCCCAGTCCCCGCGGCGTCCTCCCTGCCGGCGCCCTGCCCCCACCTCCGTGCGGCTCCCCCCCCCCCCCCCAGGCTGTAGTGGGCGAGCTGCTCGACCTCACGACCCCCCCGCCCCCCGCCCCTGCACACACACACTGAGCCGCAGGGGCTGGACGGAAAGCAGACCTGGGCCCCGTCCGCAAGTCCGGCCCATGTGCACGGGGACTCAAGGGACCCTGGAACTGCGACTTGCCAGCCCTGGGCGTTCTGGGGTGGGATGGGAGTGCTTGCCGTGGGTGACCCCTGAGCCCTCCTTTGCCTGGGTGGGGGCGGGGAACCAGGGTGGGTGGCATGCCCTGACGGCGCACGCCGCTGTCCACCTCGCAGAGCAGCCCGAGCGTTCGGCGAGTACCTGTCCCAGAGTCACCCGGAGAACCGGAACGGTGCAGGTAGGGGCGCGTGAGCCTGCTCCAGGACGGTCTGTCCATAGCCCCCAGCCTAGAGGAGGGGACGCTGCCTCCTGTCCCAGCCAGGCCCAGCCCCTGTGTACCTTGCCGTGGGAGCAGGCGGCTGCTGCCCCACTGGGCTGGCTTCCTCGCATCCCCTGCCCTCCCTGGCCCAGAGCCCCAGGAGGAGCTCCGAGTCACTCATCACCATGGTACCCACCCAGCCTGGGCCGTTGGCATGGCAACAGGCCTCCTGGCACCCCCAGGGCTGGCACCACTGTTTCTGGGGCCAGCTGGCAGGGAGGAGGGGAGAAGTTGGCACTGGGCACGCGGGCGCGGTAGCAGGCTGGGAGGTGGCCTGTTTGTTCCTGCCCCCACCCCAGTCACCCACAGGTAGCACAGCCTGTCGCCCCCACACAGACGAGGGGCTTGGGGCCCCGACAGGAGCCGAGGTGTGAGCCTCTCCGGGAGCGCGCAGCTCGTGCACACCTCTTCCGAGGTTGTCAGGGCCTGGGGTTTGGTCCGTGGGGCCGGGGAACAGGTCCCTGCTAGGCGTTCCTTCCCTGCCTTCGGAGCCCAGGAGCCTGGGAGGGCAGGGCCGGCAGGCTGCAGGCTCACCTGGTGTCTCTCCCCCAGACCACCTGCTGGCTGACGCGTACTCTGGCCACGACGGGTCCCCGGAGATGCAGCCGGCCCCCCAGAACAAGCGGCGTCTCTCCCTCATCTCCAATGGCCGCTATGAGGGCAGCCTCCCGGAGGAGGCCGTCCGTGGGAAGCCGACCGGTGAGGGCCCCCAGCCCCGTGTGTACACCATCTCCGGGGAGCCCACCTTGCTGCCCGGCCCGGAGGCCGAGGCCATTGAGCTGGCCGTGGTGAAGGGGCGGCGGCAGCGGGAGCGGCACCCCCACCACCATAGCCAGCCCCTGCGTGCCAGCCCGGGCGGCAGCCACGAGGACGTCAGCAGGCCCTGCCAGAGCTGGGCAGGCAGCCGCCAGGGCTCCAAGGAATGTCCCGGATGTGCCCAGCTGGCCCCCAGTCCTTCCCCTCAGGCCTTTGGGCTGGACCAGCCGCCTCTGCCTGAGGCCACCAGCCGCCGCAAGAAGCTGGAGAGGATGTACAGCGTTGACCGCGTGTCTGGTGAGGGGCCCGTGGAGGGCGCGGGCAGGCGCAGGCAGGATGCCGGCGCTGGGGTTCACCGGCAGCCACCCCTGTGAGGCTTGGGCAGGTGCAGGGTGGCCAGGCTGAGGCCTGCAGGTGGAGTCCTGCTGCCACACCCGATGCCCCGTGGCCGGCCTCATGGCTGGCGGGAGTCTTGCCAGCACCAAGTTGTTCCAGGAGTGCTTCCCTGAGGAGGGAGCTGGGAGGGTCCTAAGGGTGGAGCAGGCGAGACCCACGGCTGAGTTGAAAGGCCAGGCTCCCTGCAGCGGTCCCGGGAGCAGCCCTGCCCTGGGGCCCACCAAGTGGGCTCCCATTCACAGGGGGGCACGGAGCTGGCAGGGCCTCCCCAGGACTGTCGAGTGGCACGGATGGCTGAGGAGCCCAGAGGCCTGCTGTGTCAGGAAGACATCTCCCGCGTTGCCGGGGTAGCCCCACGCCTCCTGGCGCTGAGGTCATCTCCGGAAGAGCAGAAGTCTAACTCGAGCGGAGCCGCCACGTCCTCTCAGGACGCCTCTTGAGCCTCCAAACCAGAACCCCAGCTGGGCATCAGGGCACAGGCCTAGGGGCGGGCAGTTCACCTCCATGACCTCATGCTCCCCTGAAGAACACGGGCCAGGAGTTGGGGCAGGGGTCGTGGTGAGAGGAGCGAGTAAACTCGACCTCCGCCCACCCTGGGAAGGGGAGGCCTCCACCACGTCCTCCCGCAGGGGTCTGGGGAAGGGAGGCCTGCCCAAGCAGACACCAGAGCATCTAGCTGCAGAGAAGCCCCCGGGAGAAGCTGCCCTGTCCCTCCTGCTTAAAGGGAGACCGGTCAGTCCTCTCTCTGGGCACCCCGGAGGCAGGCTGTGCTAGGAACGCCCGTCAGCTGCGAGCAGCAGGGTGAAAGCCGAGCGAAGACGGGGTCACGAAGCCACTGAGCCAGCGCGGCTTGAACCGCTGAGCGGACCCCCGAGCCTGGTGGCCCTGTGCCGCCTCCCCGACCTGGACGGGGCTGGGGACCCTGGTGCTGTGCTTCCACTGGCCGTGGCGGACGCATTCCCTCTCCCCGACGGTGGGGGCGGGGGTGCAGACTCCGGAGCGCGAACCGCCCCAGGCAGTGCTCCTTGGCTTCCTCCAGATGACGTCCCCATCCGCACCTGGTTCCCCAAGGAGAACCTCTTCAGCTTCCAGACAGCCACCACAACTATGCAAGCGTGAGTCCCCCGGCCGTGCGCGGGGCCCGGGCTGGGGTGGCCTCTTCCTGCTGCTTGGCAACTGCTGCCGGCCCCTCTCCCGTCCTCTGAGCCCACCTGGGGGGCCGCTGCAGGGCAACCCCCGCTCGTGCCCGCGCTCTGCAGGGTCTGCCTGAACGCCTCAGTCTGAAGGCAGGCCGCCAACTCCCACTGCCGCCTCTGCCCTGTCCCTACGGCCCCTCCAGTCCGTCCATGCTGTCCTCTGGGGACCTGGCTGGGGGCTGCACCCTGCCCAGCTCTGCCCTCCCGCACGTCAGCCTCCTCTCCTGTGTTGCGGGTGCAGGCGAGTGATCACAGCTTCCCCGGGGCTGTGCTCTTTTCTTCACGCGTCCTGGTTCTGTCGGGGCGCCCTGCAGGGCGGCACTCTGGCCCGCAGCGTCCCCCACACGCTCCCCAGGAGAACAACGCCACCCGCCGGCTGCTGGGGCCACTACCTTTGCAGCTGGGCCCAGGCGTGGCAGGGCAGTCAGGCCCCTGTGGCCTGACCAGGTTACACCGTGGGCCATGGTGACCCCGGTGTCACTGCCCTTTCGAGGGCTGGCCTGCAGCGTAGGCAGCACTCTCCTTGCCTGCGGTGCCCGTGAGGGACCCTCCAAGTCAGTGACAAGAAGGACACTAACTGCAGGGGACGTGGGGGCCGAGGGTCTCTGCTCACTCTGTCTTCTCTCTCACGCTGTCCCTTCCCGCCACGACCCCAGCATCTCGTAAGTACCGTGTGGGACCTTGAGCCTGAGGGTACGCGGTTGTCCCCGGGGGACCCTCCCCACTCCGGAGTAGGTTGGGGCAGGCCGGGGACCTGGGCCGCGACTGAGAGCGCGCTGTGCCCCAGCGCGCGCAGAGGCCGCAGCAGGGCCTGCCGGGAGCTGGGCCAAGGACAGGACCAGGCCAGCCCGGACCCTCTGCCTGGCCCAGCGCCCTGGACGCCCCACTGGGCCCTGTGCTCGCGCCTCTGTCCCCACCTCTCCGTCCCTCCTCCTGCCTGCGGCCCAGGGCAGTTCTGACTCGTGGCGGTTTCCCAGGGTGTTCAGGGGCTACGCGGAGAGGAAGCGCCGGAAACGGGAGAATGATTCCGCGTCTGTAATCCAGAGGTAGGGCCTGCCAGCCACTCGCCACCAGGGTCCGTCTCTTGTCTGTGCTGGTCTAGCCTGGGCCCACCCAGCCCAGCAGACCCCATGGGGGAAGGGCGGTGGCGACACTGGCCGGGCCCTGCTCTGGGGACGCGGCAGACAGGAAAGGCCATGTGGCCTGGGCCCCCAGGCCTGTGTTTTGGGGGTGCCTGGACTGCTGAACTGCAGCCAGCTGGCCCTTGAAGCCCAGCGTGGTGGGGTCAACAGCCAGCTTACACTCCCCAGGCACCACCTCTGAGATGGGTCTGGGAAGCATGTCTGTCCATCCTGGACGTGGGGCCTTGGCAGGGCACGGCATTCGGGGTGAAGGAGACCTGCTTGCCTCTGGGGTGGCCCAGGGACACAGCGGCGGGGGAGGGCATGTGCAGGCCCAAACCCACCTCGGGTGGTGTGGCCGATTGTGCTGGCCCAGCCACTGTGCGCAGGAAGCCGGAGCCGCGGACAGCTTGAGGGCAGGGAAGCTCTGGGCCTTCTGGGTGTGCCTGGGCCCAAGAAGGGAAGGGACGTGTGGGCAGCAGAGCCCGGGTACCTGAGTGCCCAGGGTCACGAGGGGGCAGTCCTGGGTGGGGGTGGCAAGAGGCGGCTTGGTTATGGGGCCTTTGTCCTGGAAGCCAGGGCCGCTCTGGCGGGGGCTCCACAGGAGAGGCTCGGGTGGGATTTGCCGTGGGAGAGCTGGGGCACCGTGAGGAGGGGCGGTGTCAGCCATCGAGGCCGCGAGCGGTGGGCAGCGGAGCGGGGCACGGGGCTGTGGCCCACCTCTCGGGGCCCTCACCAGACCCCCGACTTCCACCCCCAGGAACTTCCGCAAACACCTGCGCATGGTCGGCAGCCGGCGGGTGAAGGCCCAGAGTAAGACCCAGGAGCTGCGCGGGCGGTGGGCGGGCAAAGCTGCTCTTGGCCTGCGGGGCTTCGCGTGCTACTCTTGGCCCCCACCCAAACCCCCCAAGACCCTTGCAACGCCGGCCCTGCCTGCCTTGGGCCTCAGCCCCACTCCCACGCCCCCAGCCAGCCCCCACTGGTTCCTGTCCACCGCAGGTGGCTGCAGCCCCCTGCCCCCCGCCCCGACCCCCTAACAGGTTCTGCTCTCACTGCAGCGTTCGCCGAGCGGCGCGAGCGGAGCTTCAGCCGGTCCTGGAGCGACCCCACCCCCATGAAAGCCGACACTTCCCACGACTCCCGAGACAGTAGGTGCCCGGCACAGGCCGGCCCACCTCCCCTCAGAGGCTCCCCAGCCCCGCGATCCCACCACCCACCATGGGCAGCTAGGCTTTGCGCTTCTGCTGAGCCTCAGGTTATCCATCTGAGGGGGGCGCTCCTGTGCCTCTGATCTTCTGGGCAGGGGTAAGGGCTGCAGTTTGCCGGCTGCCCTTGGCCCATGTGCCGCCCTCACACTGGTGGCCTGAGGAGCAGGGGGCTGCAAAATCCAGCTCCCCCTTGGCCCAGGCGCCAGGCACGCCTGGCTGGAGCGGACAGCTTGCACCCTGGCTCCCACCAGCCTTCCTCCCCAGGCAGCACTGGCTCGTGGCAGCTGCCAGTCTCGCGGGGCTGGTGCAGACTTCAGCTGGGCTCTCTCACCCACCCCGGGAGGACCCACCGGAACATGGCTTGTTGGCTCTGTGCATCGCCCGTCTCTGGGGGCTGCAGCCAGACAGGAGGCACTGCAGATGGTCCTCAGCTCTGGTGACCCGTCCTGTCCTACAGGTGGTGACCTGCAGAGCTCACACTGCACCTTGGGCGAGGCCTTTGAGGACCTGGACTGGGAGACCGAGAAGGGCCTGGAGGCTGTAGCCTGTGACACTGAGGGCTTTGTGCCACCCAAGGTCATGGTGAGGCCCAGAGGCCCAAACAGGGAGGGGGGCAGGTCCCCAGGGGCTTCACCCGCAGTGGGGGGTGGTCTCTGCAGTGGGGGGGGTTCTCCTTGGGCTTCACCACGGGCTGCCCAGCAAGGGGGGGAGGGTCTCCCAGGGCTTCACCATGGGCTCCTCAGCCATGGGGGCAGGTTAGGTCCCTGAGGCCTCACCACCGGCTGCCCAGCAGTGGGCGGCTGCTCCCGGGGGCTCCTGCTGCCCTTGGTTCCAAAGCGACGGGGCCCTGAGCAGCCCCCACGTCGTCCCCAGCTCATCTCCTCTAAAGTGCCCAAAGCTGAGTACCTCCCCACCATCATCCGCAGAGACGACCCTTCCATCATCCCCATCCTCTACGTGAGTGCTGCCCAGCCTGCCGCGGGGCGGGGGGCGGGGGGCGCGGGCGGGCTGCCAGGGGCGGGGGGGCCCTCTGACACGGAGTGGCTTTTGTCTGTCCCAGGACCACGAGCACGCAACATTCGAGGACATTCTGGGTACGTGCCCCCAGCCTGGGGGCGGATCCTGGGGCGGGGCTGCAGACAAGCGGTGGGGGCCGAGGGGCAGCGCTCACACCCTCTCCTCTCCAGAGGAGATAGAGAAGAAGCTGAACGTCTACCACAAGGGGGCCAAGATCTGGAAGCTGCTGATTTTCTGCCAGGTAGGGCTCTGCCCCTCCGGCCCAGGAGCGGGGCTGGAGGATGGCGCCTCCCCGGCCCTTGGCATGTGTGCTCCTCGGGGGAGCAGCGGTTGGAGCCTCTGGTGCGAGGCCCCATCCAGCCAACCGCAGCCTCTTACAGGGCGGCCCGGGACACCTGTACCTGCTCAAGAATAAGGTGGCCACCTTTGCCAAAGTGGAGAAGGAGGAGGACATGATCCAGTGAGCAGGGGCCGCCCGCGGGCTGGGGGGCTGGGGGGCTGGCGGCAGCGTCTGCCGGCCCATGTCCCCGCTGGGGCCTCCCGTGGTGCCCCCGCCCCCGGGGCCTGGGCAGGAGGCCCCCTGTGACCACCTCTCCCCCACCAGCTTCTGGAAGCGGTTGAGCCGCTTGATGAGCAAAGTAAACCCAGAGCCGAACGTCATCCATGTGATGGGCTGCTACATTCTGGGGAACCCCAACGGGGAGAAGGTGAGGGGCCCCGAACCCCATCCCAGGCTGGGGACCCCAGACCCGGGAAGAGAGCGGACGGAACCCCGTTTTTCTCCAGATTCCCTTCCCTCTTTTAATCCTCCCAGAGGATCACCCTCCCCGTGCCTGAGCCTAAGCAGCTGGGGGGGGGTGTCTGCTCCCCAACCCCTGTTCTCCTCGTCTCTCTCTTCTCTGCCCTGAACTCACAGCCACCCCCTCTTTGCAGCTGTTCCAGAACCTCAGGAGCCTCATGACCCCTTACAGGGTCACCTTCGAGTCCCCCCTGGAGCTGTCGGCCCAAGGTGAGCTCGCTGGCGTGGTCCTCGGCCGCGGGGTGGGTTCCGGGCCGGGGGTTGGGGGGGTGGCCTGAGCCCCAGCCTCGCCCCTTCTGCCTTCAGGGAAGCAGATGATTGAAACCTACTTTGACTTCCGACTGTACCGCCTGTGGAAGAGCCGCCAGCACTCGAAGCTGCTGGACTTTGAGGACGTTCTGTGAAGGGCAGGGCCGCTGCCTTGGACCGGCGACTGGGGCTCGGCTGCCGTGTGCGCCCAGTTCCATGTGGGTCCTGGTCTTCATGGCCACTTCAGGGCACCCTCCGACGCCGCTCAGGTTCCCTCCCAGGGGTCTGGTCCTCAACACAGCCCGGGTCACCGAGGCCACAGCCCCTGCGCCTGGGAGGAGCCTCATCCGTCACGGCCACCACGGCCGTGGAAGTTGGCCGGGCCTCGGCCTCGCCTGGAGGCTGCAGCACGGGGCGGCTCCTCTGTAGGTTCATAGAAATAAGTGCAATTTTCTACACGCCCGAGACAATTCCAAGGGAAGCAGCATGACTAGTGAACTAGTTAAGGGCTGCATTACTAGTTACGGCGTAGATCTCCCGGCTCAGCTCTGTGCCCCAGCTCCCCAGCCCTGCCGTATCTGATCACCAGCACCAGGGCGGCCCGTCTGCCCGGCTGGCTCCGTCGCTGGCCGAGTCCCTGATCGTCCGTGCTTGCGCTGCTCTCGCCGCCCCTGCTTCCCTGGCCTCAGGCGCACCGGCTCAGCACGGTGCCTGGGCAGCCACAGAGTGGGAGCGAGCCTTCCTTTGCTCAGAGGGCCACTGGGTCGAGTCAGGCCCTGCCTGCTCCCCAGCCTCCCGGGCCTGCCCGGCTCCCCACAGCTGTCCAGCTCAGCTTTTGGCGGCCGAGGTCCGAAGGCCTCTCCCAGCGCAAAGCCTGGGGTCTTGGTGGGAGCCTGCTGGGGCTGGGTCCCGGTGGCGAGAACCCTGCAGCACACTGCAGTGGGGGCCCGGGCCTGAAGGCTGGGCGGCTGGTGGGCTATGGGCTCACAGCCTTGCTGTGGCCTGGCGGGGGGCTCTCTTGTACATAGCTGGGGCTCGGGGGCTGGCCCCCCTTTGCAGAGCCTGGTGCCAGACACCCGGCTGTGCCCCTGGCCGAGGGGGCGGGGCTTGAGCCGGGCTCTGCACCACGTACGGCATCCCTTAGAGTGACCATTAAATCTGACCCTCCGCTGCGGCTGCCGCGTGGGTCTCCTCTCTCGGCGCCGTCTGCTACCTTCTGGGCCTGCTGGTCTGAGGTTGCTGCTGTGGTGGCGGCCTGGACTGGGGGGCCTGGGGCCGCCAGGCCTCTCCCACCTAGGGGACACTCTGTGAGAGGTCTGGGGATGGGGCTGTGAGGCTCCCAGACGGGGCCTGGGGAAAGCAGGTCCTTGGGATGGTCCTGCTGCGGGGGGCGGGGATGTGGTCTTGCGGAAGGGCCTGGTGGGGCCAGGAGATAAGAGCAGACACCCCGCCTCCTGCAGCCTCTGCCCCACTCCCAGGCATGGAGCGGGGCCACCCATTCCCCCGGGCCATTCTCTGCATGTGGTCAGCAGTGTGGCCACGGGGGGAGGCCAGGAAGTGACCACAGGACCAACTGGCCATCATGAGCCCCAGTCGTCCCCAGAAGTGCCCAGTGCCTCCCTCCCCCAGCGTCCAGGCTGCTGTTGGGTCCATCCGGGCCTGACCGCCCTGGTGGCTCCTGGTCCAATTGCCTGTGGGCAGATCAGGAGGTGCCAGCTGGTACATCCAGGGCCACCAAAGGCTGAGGAGGGCAGGGGGCTACCAGTGGATGGTGTGTGTGACAGCTGGGAGGCTTGGGGTTCCAGGGACCTAGTGACTGGCAGCCCTTCGTGGGGTGAGCGTGCCAGCTGAGGGAAGGCACCCGGCCCTGCAGCCCCGAGCTGCCTCCAGGGTCTCGCGTGCGCTGAGGCAAGGAATAGAGGGGTTGTGCCTCTCAAAGAGATAAGCTTTCGGGGAGTTGGATTCAGTGCCGAATGCATACCTGCGTACTTTCCCCACCAAATCGTTCCTCGCAAGGTCACACGTGACCCAGGAGCCCTCTGCACACTCTCAGGTTCTGAGGCAGGAGGTGTCACCCTGCCCCCAGGTCCGGAGTCAGGGTGAAGCTGCCAGAATTTCTGTCTCAGTCAAGGCCTGCGCAGGCCAGGAGAGCTTGCCAGCGGGACCCGCCCGCCCGCATACCTGGTGCTTTGAGCGCACGAGTACCATGTCGCCTGCAGTTCTGACCCCAGGACCGCCAGAAGCTTTGACTCGTGCCCCTGCTCACCCCGCCCCTGATTGGGACCTTGTAGTCGCAGGTCTGGGGCTGCTACAGCAAGTGTGCTCTGCCCACAGTCTATGGCTGGCCACAGTGGGGAGGGCTGAGTCCACCCACAGGAGGCGGCAGGCCTCGCGTCTGGTCACAGGCTTCCTTCTGTCATGGCCCGTGAGGGAGAAAAGACATCCAACCCAGAAGGCACCCCGAAACCAACCCGGCACAGCTGCGGAAGAGTACCAGGTGGAGGCAGGTGGTGAGAGGGGCACCAAGGCAGCTCAGGTCTGCGGCCTTTCCAGCACACCCTCCCCAGCGGAGCACGGGTGGCAGCAGCCGGGGGAGCTGGGGAAACGGGGTTCGCGACCGATGTGAGAGAGGGGATTAAGGTCCTTGACATGCAAAGAGTTTTTCTATAATGATGACAAGGAGGGAGAAGAAAAGGTGGGACCGGAACTCGCAGAGGAGGAAACGAGGCGGCTGACGGAGAGCCAGCACAGGGAGAGAGGCGCTTCCTCCCTGTTGGCTTGACCAAAAATGTAAAGGGACGTGGCGTGCCCTGTGCTGGTGACTGTGTGAGAAGGCCACGCCGATTGCTGTAGCCTTTTTGGAAATCCATCTGGCAATAGCTCTTAAGATATAGTTGGTGGACACGGAGCCAGCGCCTCCCCCCGGGCGTCTGCATGGAGGTTCTTGCCATTATTCGGGGCGAGGCCAGCTGCTGCGGACAGCCGCCCGGGAAGCAGCTCGTGCAGCAGGCTCGTCGAGGGAGAAGCACGGCCGGGTCTGCCAGAGGCCCGAATGCTCTGTCTCAACTGATGAGGTGTGCCCCTCACCCACTGTGGCACAGACACCTCTAGAACTACCTGGAAGGCCAGGCCCGACGTCCAGACCGCACCCCCAGGGGACAGGGTGTGCACACCCTGGCCTACACGTCCCAGCTCAGCCCATGACCCCAAACAGCCACCCCCTGCCCTGGACATGTGCCCTAGAGGGACAGACCTCATCCTGGGGTGGACAGACGGGGCACTTCCGCTAGTCTAGAACCTTCCATCACCCTTAGGGGGAAACTCACAGCTCCACCGTTAGCCCTGCTTCTGGAAGGAACACGTGCCAACATCTTTCAGGAGGTCTGTGTCCCGGAAAGAGCCCCGCTTGCGTTTCCTAGGGAAGGGCCACCAAAGACCGGGATTAGGAAGGAGATCATCAGAGCCACAGCGGGAGGCTCCCCCCACTGGTCCCACCTCACGCAGCCGTCACCCGGACAGGGCCAGGAAGGGGGACCCTGCAGGGATCTGGGAAGTGCAGGAAAACCGCCTGCGAGGGTGTTTGAGCCCCTGGCCCTGTATCCAGGCCTGTGTGGACCCAACCGGCCCCCTCAGCAGCAGACCAGCCCATTCGCATACCCACCACCGGGGGTGCAGTTAGGCCCCAGCATTCTGCACTGGATGGAGGCAAGATCCCAGCTCTCAGCATGGCACACAAAGTAGTCCAGGCCTGAAGAACCATGAAAATCCGGCATGCGGGGCACGGGCCAGCAGGCGGCAAGCAAGAGAAGGCAGGCATTGAGATGATCTGACGAACGCCTGGAAGAGCCTTTGTGAAAATGCTGATGTGACCTAAAATGACACAGCCGCTGGTCATGTACCAGCAAGAGCTGGAATTCGGGACAAGCAACCTAGTACGAGCCACACGTGAGTGCAGACAAAGGAAACTCTCTCGCAGAGGGCAACGGCGAGTGGGGGCCTTTCTAAGCAGAGTCCGCTGGAGGCAGCTGGGCTTCGAGTGGCTGAGCTGTTGCTGAGCAGCGAGACGTCCTCCAGCTGGGCAGTAGGCAGTACCCCTCCCCTTAGATCTGCAACCGAGGCCACACAGTAGCAGGGGAGAGCTCCCACTTCTGGCCTCCTCTTAAATAAAATTTCTGTTGATTAATTTTTACATTCCCCACCCCCTTTTATTTTCTGGCCAAGCCTGGGGCGTGCCAAAGTTCCTGGGCCAGGGATGGAACCCACTGGATCCTTGACCTGCTGCATGAGGGATCTCCCCACATTTCTCCCCTGAGATCAAGATTTTTCTCTCTGGAGTTCCCATCACACGTGGCGCAGCAGAAACGAATCCGAGTAGGAACCATGAGGTTGTGGGTTCGATCCCTGGCCTTGCTTGGTGGGTTAAGGACCTGCGTCATGAGCTGTGGTGTAGGTCACAGATGCGGCTCAGATGGCAAGTTGCTGTGGCTGTTGTGTAGGCCAGTAGCTACAGCTCTGATTCGACCACTAGCCTGGGAACCTCCATATGCCTCGGGTGTGGCCCTAAAAAGCAAAAAAAGAAAAAGAAAAAGATTTTTCTCTGAAAGCATTGCTTATCAATAGCTGTTTTCCAGATTCATTAACCTTTTCGTCCCTCCATGCCAGGGAGGACGTTTCCTGGGGACGTGTCCCCAATGGAGAGGCGTGTGCGCCACAGGGAGACCTATGGGGGTCACATCCGAGTAACAAGTGGGGGGGGGGTGCTCTCAGGGTTTCCCTTCAGGGCCTGTCTTAGAACAGCGGCAATGGCAAGAGCACCTCAAAGCGGAAAGAATCCAGCACTTCCGGAAGGCACACCGCACGAATAACCATGAAGCAGCAACTGATAAACCTTTCCCCGAAACAGACAAACTTGGAAGGCTTCATATTTTTTTAAGATTTTGTTTTTTCTATCACAGTCGATTTACCATGTTCTGTCAATTCCTGCTGTACAACAAAGTGACCCAGTCATAGGCATTCTTTTTCTCACTTGCTCCTCCATCACGCTCCATGCTAAGGGACTGGATAGAGCTCCCTGGGCTACGCAGGGTCTCATTGCTCATCCACTCCAAAGGCAGGAGTTTGCATCTGTCAACTCCAGACTCCCAGTCCATCCCACTCCCCCTCCCTCTCCTTCAGCAAGTCTGTTCTCCAAGTTGAGTTTGTTTCTTTTCTGTGGAAAGGCTCATCTGTGCCGTATGTTAGATTCCAGATATAAGTGGTGTCATATAGTGCTTGTCTTTCTCTTTCCGACTGATTTCACTTAGTGTGAGAGTCTCTAGTTCCATCCATGTTGCTGCAAATGGTATTATTTTTTTTCTTTTTTATGGCTGAGTAGTATTCCATTGTGTGTGTGTACATCTTCTTCATCCATCCATCTGCTGATGGACATTTAGGTTGTTTCCATGTCTTGGCTTTTGCGAATAGTGCTGCCGTGAACACAGGGGTGCAGGTATTATTTTGAATTCAACTTTTGTCCAGATATATGCCTAAGAGTGGGATTGTTGGATGATATGATACTTCTACACTTAGTTTTCTGAGGTACCTCCATACTGTTTTCCATAGTGGTTGTGCCGTTAAAAACTTTTTTTTTTTTTTTTTTTTGTCTTTTTGTCTTTTGTTGTTGTTGTTGTTGCTATTTCTTGGGCCGCTCCCACGGCATATGGAGGTTCCCAAGCTAGGGGTTGAATCGGAGCTGTAGCCACCGGCCTACGCCAGAGCCACAGCAACGCAGGATCCGAGCCACGTCTGCGACCTACACCACAGCTCACGGCCACGCCGGATCGTTAACCCACTGAGCAAGGGCAGGGACCAAACCCGCAACCTCATGGTTCCTAGTCAGATTCGTTAACCACTGTGCCACGACGGGAACTCCCTAAAAACTTTTTAATTTGGAGCTAAATGTTTATCAATAATATAGCAATTAAGTTACAAATTCAGACCATGAATTTGGATAAGAGGTGAGTCAGGTAGTAGTCCAGATGAAAGGAGAGACGTGTATGAATTTGAAACCTAAAAGGCGTCATCCATTCAGTTCCGTGGCATCTCTGCTTCCGGGTCACCAGACGGTGTGCAGCTCCGTCGACGGTGGGTGCTTTGCCAGGTGTGTCAGTTGGCAGCACGGGTGGGTTAGCAGTGGCTGAGTAGTGGGGTCTTGCCAGTGGGGTGGAAGGGAGTCCTTCCGGAGGCGTCTTCTCCAAAAGACAAAGTCTCTGGGTGGCAGGTGTGATCCTTGGGCTCCTCGGCTCCCGGGAGCGCCCGGCGAGCAGACGGCCCTCCCAGAGCGGGACCGTTTCCAGCAGGAGCTCTCAGGCCTTCAGGATGAGGAGGAACAGCTCCCTTCGCCCGCGGGTCAAAAGAGGCCCATCTCGAGGGAGTGGCTCTGGGAGGGAGGGAGAAGGGTACGTGGCGATGCTTTGGGCCACCGTGGGGTGGGGGGAAGGGGTCTCTGTAAATCCTGCCAGGTGGGAGTTTCTCTGTAAATCCTGCCAGGTGGGAGTTTCCCTGTAAATCCTGCCGGGTGGGAGTTGGTGGTGCCAGTGGTGCATTCAACGGAGCCTGCAGCCTGGGGCCAGAGAGGCGGGAAAGTGCAAAGCCCGCCCAACAGGGGAGCCTCGTCGAAGTCGGAGACCCGTACAGTGGTCCCCCCGTCACGGGGAAGTTTGAGGGGGGCCCTCAGGGAAGGATACTCCTTTCTAACAAAGGGTTGGCCTCGGAAGAAGCGGCGGCCTGTGCACAGGGGACACGTTGGTCCGGTGAGAAAACGTACAGCGCGAGGTAGCCCAGACTCGGACCCACGGTGGCCTCCAGGGCTCGCGAGGCGGTGCGGAGGGTCTGGGAGCCAAGGGCCCCTCTGTTCGGTCCAGGTTTGTCCTCCAGTCGCGGGGCTTGTCCCCATACTTGCGAGCAAAAGCGTCGTTTTGCCACCTCTTAGGTTTTCTGTTAGCATGTTACGCTGCGTTGAACCCTGTGCCCTTAAAACTCTGTCCGTGTGTCTTGATGTCAAGAGTCTGAACAAGGCATGGCCAGCATTGTTTGATAGTGAAATTTAAGTGTTTTTTTTTTTTCTTTTTAAAATTTATATTTATTTTTTGTCTTTTTTGTCTTTTTAGGGCTGCACCTGCGGCATATGGAGATTCCCAGGCTAGGGGTCTAATCGGAGCTGTAGCTGCCGGCCTACACCACAGCTCACGGCAATGCTGGATCCTTAACCCACTGAGCAAGGGTGGGGATTGAACCGGAAACCTCATGGTTAGTTTCCACTGCACCACAACAGAAACTCTGAAATTTAAGAGTTAATAAAATAGTGTGCCTATAAAAAAAATGTCTGGGAGCAGAGCAGAGAGGTTTCTCTGGATCGTATTTTGGACAAGTGGGCAGGCAAGGGCGACGCTTTTTGTGGCCTTATTAATAATATTTCCACCAGTGCTGGTTCGTGGAGGCTGTCGTTCTGTCAGTGGACCTGTGGTTTAATGCAGGTGCACTGGAGAGAAGAGGGAGTCTTAGAATTTCTTTTTTTTTAGGGCCGCACCTGCGACGTATGGATGTTCCCAGGTTGGGGGTCAAACTGGAGCTACAGCTGCTGGCCTGCACCACAGCCACAGCAACGCCAGATCTGAGCCACGTCTGCGACCTGCACCCCAGCTCACGGCAACGCCAGATCCTCAACCCCCTGAGTGAGGCCAGGGATCGAGCCTGCATCCTCACGGTCCTGGTGGGTTTGTTAACCCCGTGCCGTGACAGGAGCTCGGGGAGTCTTAGAATTTCTAATGGGGCCGGACTGTTCTTTGGCCCAAACTAGCATTCTCTCCTTTTTTATCGAACCAGCAGTGACTAGGTTTCCAGTATTGTCTTTGCTTTTCTGGGGCCAATTATTGCGCATTTCTAGTCAATTTTTCCAGATTGTCGTCGTGGGCAGCTCTTTGGGCCGCCACAGAAGTCTGGCCGTTGGCGCCTTTGGGAGCAGCGTTTGGGGCAAACATCAGTGAAGTGGTTTTCGTCGGCCTCCGGGAGTCGGGTCTGGAACCCGGGGTCTTAATTATCGCCTGAGCGGCTGCCAGGAGTATGGCGTCTATTCGATTTGGACGTGAGAGCCACTTTTAATCTTTCCCCCATTGCAGGTAAGGAAACCACTGTTTCCACAGCATCCCAAGGTCGCGGGCTCCCCGACAGGCACACTGGCTGTTGGTGTAAATGTGCCAGTTTGGCCCTTGGCTAAAGTACAGGCCTGAGCGAGAGCACACCATTCAGCCTGTTGGGCCAACGTAGCCCAAAGTCAGGACGTGGCGACATCCAGAGGCGGTGGAGCCGCTCCCCCAGCGCAGCGTTCAGCACTGTCACCCTCAGTAGGCAGGGCCAGCAAAGCATGGCAGATCCGTGGGGGCAGAGGGTCCTGTGAGCCACGGCGGGAGGCAGGAGCTGGTCTGGCCATGGTGGGCAGTGGCGAGGGGCTTCCCCAGAGACAGAGGGGCGAGGCGCAGGGCTGAGGGGCTCACCACGGGAGAGTTCGGCGAGGACCTGTCAGCGGCAGGACTTTGTAGGAGGCGGGCCACTCACCGAAAAGTGCGGGCTGTGCTGAGACCTCGGGAGGGCTGTGCTGCCGGAGCGCAAAGCTGGCTGGAAGGGTCCCCTGACTATGGCCCAGTGGCCTTAACCAGAAGGGCAGTGGCAGGGATGGCTCTGAGACAAGGGGGGTCCCCGGGCCTCAGGGTCCAGCTGTCGGCTGCAGCACTCCATGGCTCGCGGACGGTCCTGTGTTTGGGGGCGACTCCTCCACGGGCGCCCCCTTCCTTCTCACATACGAAGAGGGAAAGGGAAGCTGTTGCGAGGATGCCAAGGGCAGGGCCTTGCTACGGTTTCTTCGAGGCTCAGAGAGTTGCCATCTTGATCTCTCCAAACAACGGGGTTGGGTTTGCTCATTTTTTTCTTTAACTACAAAAATTTTTTTTTGCTTTTTAGGGTCACACCCGTGGCATTACGGAGATTCCCAGGCTAGGGGTTGAATCAGAGCTGCAGCTGCCAGCCAATACCTCAGCCATGGCAACGTGGAACCCAAGCCACGTCTCAGACCGACACCACAGCTCACGGCAACGTGGGATCCCCAACCCACTGAGCAAGGCCAGGGATCAAACCTGCACCTTCATGGATACTAGTTGGATTCGTTTCCCCTGTGCCATGAGGAGAACTCCAGCTTCGCTCATTTTAAACGGAGCATTAGGAGCTGGGCCATAAGAGAGAAATTTGGAATTTGACGTTGACAGCAGCCAGCTAGCCAGAGAAAACCTCCCAACTGGGGGGTTTTAGGTTTGGGGGGGTTCAAGACGCATGAAGGCTGCCCAGACCCCCTTGTGGTCCTTGTTCTGAAATCGCTTTTGCCCGAAATACCCACGCGGAGTTTGAGCGTCAACATCTTTTCCTTAAAGAGTTTCTGTCCCTTTAAGACCAAAAGTTTTGACAGGTGGATACTGTCTTCCTACGAAGAGGTTTGAGAAGGAGAGCAGAGCAGCAAAGCGTCTATGTCACTGGCCCCCGAACAAAGTGGTGGCTCGAGGCACCCGCCCTGTGCAGCTGAAAGTCCACGGGTACGTTTGTAGTCCGCCCTCAGCACCTGTGGTGCTGCGGTTCTCAGCCGTGCAGCCGAGTCGTGCCGTGGCATTTACTGGAAAAGGTGCATGTGAGTGGACCTGTGCAGTTCAGTCCCTTGTTGTTCGAAGGCCGAGTGTATATTGTAGCAATGTCAGGCCTGCAAGACCTTTGTGTCCCCCAAGTCAGCTTTCCGGATTTGTGTTAAGGGATTTTCTGCGAAACCTGGGGCATTACTGTCCTGGTGTATCGTCACCCCTCCAGGTGGAGGCAGAAAGGTACTGGCTGGCCTCATCAGCTGGAGTGGTGACGCGTGCCCTGCGCAGATCAGCTGTGGTGGAGTGGGCGCTCTCGGTGGGACTGGATGCTGTGGGGCTCGGGGGTTAGCAGTGCACTTAGCGCTTGGACATCCTGCACGAGCGTCCATCCCCAGCCACCGGGCCGGCTCACGGGTTAGGCAGGAGGGTTGCAGGAAGGAGTGCAAGGGGCCCTGAGGCCTGCGTCACAGGAGGCTCGTCGGAGTCGTGGCGCAAGCCTGAACTGTGTTGTCTTCGAAGGCTGAGGCAAGGCTGCTGATTGCTTGGCGGAGTTCTCTAGCCAGCGAACCAGCCTCCTGCCAAAAGTTGGAGGTTGTTCTTCTACATCCCGTTCAGGACGTTCCCATCAGGCACGTCTCATCCAATGTCCGGCTTGATCTCCATCAACAAGCATGCGGACTGACGCAGACCTGAGGAGCCGAGCAGGTGGGTTGGATAATGACGTGAAATTCCTTGGCAAACCTGCGGGGTCCTCGCTGACTTTAGGACGCTCTGTAACTGGGACTCCCAGGAGCACAAGAAACGTGGGGTTTGTTTGGCCCTCAGAAGATTTCATTTTAAGGGGTAGGTTTGGTAGGTGCAGAGGAGGAGGGAGTTGGGAGAGGTTTAGGGGAAGGGAAGTTCAGTGAGAGAATCAGAATCCGAAAGAGGAAGTGGGGGCCCAGAGGAGGAGGAGGCGGCGGAGGCAGTGCAGAAGGAAAGGAGGCAGCGGCCCAGGTGGGGCCGTAGACAGGGACTCAGGAGGTGGGGGCGGGAGAGGACCCAGAGGCCATTTAGCTTCTCTTCAGTTGTTTGCCTCGGTTAATTTAAAAATTGCATTCCGCTGAGAGGCAATTTTAGAAATCTTGATAATGTTTGGAAGCCTCAAAATACCAATCAAAATAGGAATCCCTTTAGTTTTGAAAATAGTAGAGCCCTGGGGCTTTCCAACTCATCTTTAAGAATAATAAGTTTGGGAAATTCAGATTTTACCCATAACGGCCATCTGCGCTCTACATGACTTTTCTTAAGCTAGTTCATTTATTGAAAAGGCGCATGAATGAAGACTACAGTTTTTAAACGTTAAACTGCCTGGGGTCTGTCAACTTAAAAAAAACGCACAACCTAAAAGTTGAGAGTTAAGTATTATTTGAGGCAAAATGAGGGCTGTAGCCTGGGAGGCAGCACTTCAGAGAGCTCTGAGAAACTGCTCCAAAGAGGCAGGAGAAGGTCAGTAAGTGTGTGATTGGTGTGTGATTTGGGCAAAGGGGGAGGTACCAGCAACCAAGCACACAGTTTGCAGAAAGTTGCCTCTGGTCTCATGAAGGTCACTGCTGTCAGGAGGAGCAAATGTCACCATGGATTTTAGTGCTTTTCTGGAGACAAGAAGAGGCACGAATTGGGCTCATAAAATCTTCTCCTGAAAATACCTAACCGAAGGCCTGTCCTGCTGGTTTCCCGAGAGCACAGAGGGCCTCACTGCTCTCACCCTGTGCTCCTTTCAGGGGGCATTGTGGGTCAGCAGCTGCAGTGGCTCATGATGCAATCTCTGTAGAGGCAGATGGCAAGTGCCTATCTTCAGGTCACAGGTCCCTGAAGGAAGCAGGGGGTGCACTCTCAAAGCATTTAGATGGGAATTCCTGCTGTGGCAAGTTGGGATCAGAGGCATCTCTGGAATGCTGGGACACAGGTTTGACCCCGGCCCAGCATGTTGGGTCAAGGGTCTGGCTTTGCCGCAGCCGCAGTGTAGGTGGCACCTGTGGCTCTGATCTGATCCCTGGCCTGGGAACTCCATATGCTGTGGGGTGGCCAAAACAAATAAACAAACAGACAACAAGAGCAACAACAAAACATATAGGTGCCTGGACCCCTCTTTTCAGAGGTTTTGCTCTGAAGCAAAGGAAAAAAATTTCCTAAATGGCACAGTTCCAATAGCAAGAGTGAGGTTCCGAAGGAACTTAGCAATTCAGTTTCAGTAGGAACAGCCTGGTTTCAAGAGTCAGGCCAAAATGCCAAACGAGTACTCTTAGTAACAACAAAGCCTTTAAAGAGAGGATGAAGCCTTCCAAAGAGACAGATCTCAAATAAAGCCTAGAGACATCAAAATACAGAAGAGTAAAGCTTGAATCCTGGAGAAAAGTTACCCTCAAGCTCCAGGGTCAGCAAGAAAGCTGAGCGCAATACCCTCTGCAAGTCCAGACCTCTTTGCTCACTGCCTGGTTGTTACCAAGGGTCTTCTCCAGATCCCACTTCTGACACCAAGTAATGTTGACCTAAAAATGATAAAACAGCCAGTTATTTTACCAGCAAAAAAGGGTTTCTTTGGAAACATCAAAGAATTGCAATTCAGGGTATGCAATCTATGAGCCACAAATAAGTCTGGAGAACAAAGAAGAGCTTTCTTTTATAGAGGAGAAGGGGGAGTTGGGAAGGGGTATTTTGAGGCAAGAATCCATTGTAGGAAGCTGGGAGTTCAAAGTGCAGTGACTTGTCATTGGCTGGTCCGTTGCCAGACAGGGAGAAAACCTTCCTCCTGCTGGATGTGCAAAGGTGCGTGTCTTCCTGCCGGGTCTCCAGCTGAGGTTGCGTGGTAAGGCGTGAGACCTCCCAAATCCATTTAAAATGAGGGATTTTTAAATTAATTGTCACAAAGCCGTTGTGAGCACCTAAACCAAATATAGAAAAATAGAAAGTACCAGCAAAGAAACAGAAGCTATGGAAGAAACACATGGACATTTTAGAACTGAAAAACACAGTAAGTAAAACAAACCCTCACTGGACAGACTTGAGATGACAGAGGAAAGAATCAGTGAACGAGAAGATAGATCAATAGATATTATCTAATCTGGACAGTGAAAAAGGCTGAAAAAATATCTAGCAGGGCCTCAGGAACCTGTGGGAACAATAGAAGGTCTAACATTTTGTCTTTAGAGTTCTAGAAGCAGAGGAAAAATGTACAATGCTGAAAACATATTTGCAATGCAGACTGAAAAGACCCTGTGTTTAGCAAAAGATATGTATGTACAGATGAAGAAACCCAGCCAATTCCAAATAGGATAAACCCAAAGAAATCCACTCTCAGACACATCATAAGCTGCTAAATACTAAAGACAAACAAAAATCTTGAAAGCAGCAAGAGAGAAATGTCAGCTTACCTGTAAATGAGCTTCACTTCACATGGCAATTGATGAGTTTGCTAGGCCTGCCTACAAAGCACCATAGCCCCAGCAGCTCAAAGAACAGAAATTTAGTCTCTCCTCCTAGAGGTGGAATTACAAGATCAAAGCACTAGCAGTGTTGGTTTCTCCGGAGGCCTGTCCCTGGGCTGTGGACAGCCATCTTCCCCCTGTCCTCACAGGGTCTTCCCTCTGCGTGGGCGTGCACGTGCGTGCCTGCGTGCGTGTGTGCCCGCGTGCGTGTGTGCCCACGTGTGTCCTAATCTTCTCTTACAAAAACCAGCCAGTGGATGGGGGCCCAACCCATTAACCTCATTTCACCTTAACTACCTCTAGAAAGTCCTGTCTCCATAGTCACGCTCTGAGATGTGGGGGTTGGGACTTTATCATAAGAATTAGGGTCACCACTTAGCCCATAACACAGTGACTTTCTCAACAGATCTCATGGAGGCCAGAAGGAATGGGCACAATAATTTTCAAGTGTTGAAGGAAAAGAACTGTCATGCCCACCCCGAATTCTATATGCAGCAACGTAGCCTTCAGGGTGACGGTGAAACAAAGACAGTCTAAGACGAAGGAAAATGCAGAGCGTTTGCAGACAGCAGGCTTGCTCTAAAAGGACCATGAAAGGAGCCTCTTCAGATAGAAGTCGAACGACACAAAAGGACATCTGGAATACCAGGACGAAGGAAGAACAACAGAAACGGTAAACACCGTAGACTGTCCTCTCAGGCTGTTAAAAATATGTTGGACAAGGAAAGCACAAGTTACACTATTGTCTAGGGGAGCTTCAGCATCAGCCAGTGTCATGTGTAAGACGCTATGGTGGGAAAGCAGTGGGGAGAGGCCGTGATGGTGTGGGCTTTTTACATCCAACTGAAGTGCTAAATACAGATTATAAACAGGCCCTGAAAAGTCATGTTTGTATTTTGAATTCCCTCGAGAAACCACTAAGATATTATACAAAACAGATAGAGTCAAAGTCAAAATAGAAAATTTTAAATGGTATACTAGAAAACCCTAAGGACTCAACCCAAAAATTACTCGAGCTGATCAACAAATTTAGCAAAGTAGCAGGATACAAGATTAACATTCAGAAATCGGTTGCATTTCTGTATACTAACAAGGAAATATTCGAAAAGGAAAGCAAAAGTACAGTCCCTTCTAAAATTGCACCCCAAAAAAGTCAAATACCTGGGAATAAACCTGACCAAGGAGGTGAAACACTTATATGCTGGGAACTATAAAACATTAATCAAGGAAATTAAAGAGGATGCAAAGAAATGGAAAGATATTCCATGCTCCTGGGTTGGAAAAATTAATTTTGTAAAAATGGCCATACTACCCAAAGCAGTCTACAGATTCAGTGCAATCCCTATCAAATTACCCATGACATGTTTCACAGAACTAGAACAAACCATCCAAAAATTTATATGGAACCACAAAAGACCCAGAATTGCCAAAGCAATCCTGAGGAACAAAAGCCAAGCAGGAGGCATCTCTCTCCCAGACTTCAGGCAATATCACAAAGCCACAGTCATCCAGACAGTGTGGTACTGGTTCCAAAACAGACAGACAGACAATGGAACAGAATAGAGAACCCGGAAATAAACCCAGACACCTACAGTCAATTAATCTTCGACAAAGGAGGCAAGACTATAAAAACGGGAAAAAGACAGTCTTTTCAGCAAGTGTTGCTGGGAAACCTGGACAGCTGCATGCAAATCAATGAAACTAGAACACACCCTCACACCATGCACAAAAATAAACTCACAGTGGCTGAAAGACAAGACACCATCAAACTCCTAGAAGAGAACATAGGCAAAACATTCTCTGACATCAACCTTACAAATGTTTTCTCAGGTCAGTCTCCCAAAGCATCAGAAATAAAAGCAAAAATAAACCAGTGGGACCTAATCAAACTGGCAAGCTTTTGCGTAGCGAAGGGAACCATGAAAAACAAACAAAAAGACAGCTTACAGTAGTTCCCGTCATGGCGCAGTGGTTAACAAATCTGACTGGGAACCATGAGGTTGCGGGTTTGATCCCTGGCCTCGCTCAGTGGGCTAAGGAGCCAGCGTTGCCGTGAGCTGTGGTGTAGGTCGCAGAGGCGGCTCGGATCCCGTGTTGCTGTGGCTGTGGTGTAGGTCGACGGCGACAGCTCTGATTGGACCCCTAGCCTGGGAACCTCCATATGCCGCGAAAGCGGCCCAAGAAATGGCAAAAAGACAAAAAAAAAAAAAAAAGACAGTACAGAATGGGAGAAAATAATGTCAAACAATGCAACTGACAAGTGCTTCATCTTTAAAATACACAAACAACTGATACAACTCAACAGCAAAAAAGCCAACAACCCAATGGAAAAATGGGCAAAAGACCGGAATAGACCTTTTTCCAAAGAAGATACACAGATGGCCAACAAGCACATGAAAAAATGCTCAATTTCACTGAATATTAGAGAAATGTAAATCAAAACTACAGAGAGGTACCACCTCACACCTGTCAGAATGGCCATCATTAATAAGTCCACAAATAACAAATGCTGGAGAGGGTGTGGAGAAAAGGGAACCCTCCTACATTGTTGGTGGGAATGTAAGCTGGTACAACCACTTTGGAAAAAAGTATGGAGGTTCCTCTGAAAACTATACATAGAACCACCATAGGACCCAGCAATCCCACTCCTGGGCGTATATCTGGACAAAACTTTCCTTGAAAAAGCCACATGCACCCGCATGTTCATTGCAGCACTATTCACAACAGCCAAGACATGGAAACAACCCATATGTCCATTGGCAGATGATTGGATTAGGAAGATGTGGTGTATATATACACAAAGGAATACTACTCAGCCATAAAAAAGGACAAAATAATGCCAATTGCAGCAACATGGATGGCACTAGAGACTCTCATACTGAGTGAAGTCAGTCAGAAAGAGAAAGACAAATATCATATGATATCACTTATATCTGGAATCTAATAGATGGCACAAATGAATCTTCCCACAGAAAAGAAAATCATGGATTTGGAGGACAGACTTGTGGTTGCCAAGGGGGGAGGGGGAGGGAGTGGGATGGAAATGGGAATTTGGGGTTAATAGATGCAAACTATTACCTTTGGAGTGGATAAGCAATGAGATCCTGCTGGGTAGCACTGGAAACTATAACTAGTCACTTATGATGGAGCATGATAATGTGAGAAAAAAGAATGCATACATGCACGTGTGACTGGGTCACCTTGCTGTAAAGTAGAAAATTGACAGAACACTGTAAACCACCTATAATGGAAAAAATAAAAATCATTATAAAAAAAGAAACATTTAAATGGTATACTAAAAAAATGTTCAAATATCCCAGAAAAAGACAAGAAAGGGAAAAAAGAGGATGAAAAAAAAAACCACCAAAATAATAAAATGCTAGACCTAAATTCAAATTACCATTTTGAAGTGAATTACCAAATACCAATTGACTTATCAAATTCAAATTTGTCATAATTATACTAGATGTAAATGGATTTCTTTCCTTCTTTTTTTTTTTTTTTTTGCCTTTTTGTCTTTTGTTGTTGTTGCCGTTGTTGTTGTTGTTGCTATTTCTTGGGCCGCTCCCGCGGCATATGGAGGTTCCCAGGCTAGGGGTCTAATCGGAGCTGTAGCCACCGGCCTACGCCAGAGCCACAGCAACGCGGGATCCGAGCCGCGTCTGCAACCTACACCACAGCTCACGGCAACGCTGGATCGTTAACCCACTGAGCAAGGGCAGGGATCAAACCCGCAACCTCATGGTTCCTATCGGATTCGTTAACCACTGCGCCACGACGGGAACTCCCTAAATGGATTTCTTTCATAGCCCAGGAAAGTCCAAGGGTTTTAGGAGCTGAGAGCCAGAAACAGATGAAGACAAAGTATATGTTTCTTATTATAAATCACAATATCTAAATCTGTTTACAAGAAACCCACTTCAAATATAATGATAAAGCAGACTAAAGAAGAAAGATAGAAGGTGATAAACCATGAAAATACTAATAAAAAAAAAAAAGACAAAATGAAGTGGTTTTGTTACTATCACACAAACTAAACCTTAACTTTTTTTTTGTTTTAACACACCCATGGCGTGTGGAATTTCCCAGGCCAGGGGTCGAATCCATACCACAGCAGCCACCCAAGCCGCTGCAGTGACAACGCTGGACTCTTAACTGGCTACACCACAAGGAGCTTTAGAAGAAGGAGAATCGCTGTTGATAAAAGGGACAAGTCTTCAAGAAGGCCTACAATTCTAAAGGTGTGTACCTAAAAACACAGCTTTAATAGAGCAAAAATTTTTTGAAGCAAAAATTGACATAACTGAAAGTAGAAATACATAGAAACACCATTGCAGCTGACGTGAGCAGAACGTCTCTCTCAGTGATAGAAAAACTAGTAGAAAAAAGACCAGGTGAAGGCTCCAGCACTGCAGCAGCAGTGGCGCATGTTGGAACTGCGGCACGGGTTTGGTCCCTGGCCTGGGAACCTCCACTTGCCACCGGTACAGCCAGAAAGGGAAAAAAGATGAGCAAAGACATAAAATAAGTGAGGAGTTCCCTTTGTGGCTTAGCGGGTTAAGGGCCTGACATAGTCTCCATATGTGGGCTCAATCCCTTGCCTTGCTCAGTGGGTTAAGATCTGGTGTTTCAGAGCTCCCATTGTGGCCCAGTGGTTAACGAACCCAACTAGTATCCATGAGGATTTGGGTTCAATCACTGGCCTTGCTCAGTGGGTTAAGGATCTGGTGTTGCTGTGATCCAGTGTTGTACTGGTATAGCTCACAGACACGGCTCGGATCCCACATTGCTGTGGCTGTGGCGTAGGCTGGCCGCTGTAGCTCCAACTCGGCCCCTAGCCTGGGAACCTCCATGTGCCACGGGTGTGGCCCTAAAAAGACAAAAGACAAAATACAAAAGAGAAAAAGAAAAACAAAAAACAACGAATCTGGCATTGCTCAAAGCTGTGGCATAGGTCACAGTTGTGGCTCAGATCCCGAGTGGCTGTGGCCGTGGTGTAGACCCACAGCTACTGCTCCAATTTGACCCCTAGCCTGGGAACGTCCATATGCCGCAGGTGCTGTCATAAAAAGAAAAATAAAATAAGTGAATAATACGATGAACCAACTGGACACAATGGCATTTACAGCACTCTCCACCCAACGGCAGCAGAATGTGTGTTCTTCTCAAGTGCACATGGAACATTTACCAAGATAAAGCATATCCTGATTCCAAAAAAACCCACAAACCTTGGGGATTCCCAGACCAGATGGTGGAGTAAAAAGACTTGAGCTCATCTCCTCTAACAAAAACACCCAAATTGCAACGAACTGTTGAACAACCCTCAACAAAATAGACTGGAAACTACCAAAAAAAATAGCCTACACCCAAAGACAAAGAAGCCACAACAAGATGGTAGGAGGGGCACTTTCACCATAACAGCAGTGCCATAGGTGCTGGGGGGCAAGCCACAGACTGGAAAAAACCGAGTACAGAGGCGCCCCCACAGGAGTGAGAGTGCCCCACCCACGTCAGGTCCCCATGCCTGAGGGTCTGGCCTTGGGAGGAGGAGCCCCAGAGCATTTGGTGTGGCGGACCGGCAGGGCTTGCGTGTGCAGGGGCTCTACGAGACTGGGGGGAACAGAGCTTCCACTCTTGAAGGGCACACCCTGGCTCGAATGCGCCCTGGGTCCCAGGGCAGAGCAGAGACTCCATGAGGACTTGGCTCAGATCTACTCGCAGGTCGTGGAGAGTGTCTGGGAAGCAGGGGTGGGCGCGGCTCACAGTGGGGGTAGGACATTGGGGGCAGAGGCCCCAGGGAATCATCAACGTGTGAGCAACTCTGGGGGCAGCCATTTTGGAGAGAGCTGGCCCCACCCAACAACAGCCTGTAGGCACAAGCGGTGAGAAGCCCCAGCCAAACAACAGACTGGGTGGGAACACAGCCCCACCCATCAGCAAACAGGCAGCCTCAAGTCCTCCCAGGCACACTTCCAACAAACAAAAGTCCAGCACCAGATGGCTTCACAGGCGAATTTTACCAAACATTTAGAGAAGAGCTATCACCTATTCTTCTGAACGATTCCACAAAGTTGCAGAGGAAGGAACCCTCTCAGAATCATTCTATGAGGCCTCATCACCCTGCTCCAAAACCAAAGATACCACAAAAAAAGAAAATTCCAGGCCAATATCACCAATGAAGATAGACACAAAAATCCTCAATGAAATACTAGCAAACTGAATCCGACATTATTCAAAGGATCATACACATGATCAAGTGGGATTATTTATCCCAGGGAGGCAAGGATTTTTCAGTATCCACAAATCAGTGCGATAAACCACATTAACAAACTGAAGAATAAAAACCGCATGATCTTCTCAATAGATGCAGAAAAAGCTTTTGACAAAATCCAACACCCATTTCTGATTGAAAACCCTCCAGAAAGTGGGCAGAGAGGGAACATACCTCAACATAATAAAGGCCATATATGATAAAACCACAGCTAACGTCATTCTCATTGGTGAAAAGCTGAAAGAATTTCTGCTAAGAAGTTCCCGTCATGGGTCAACGGACATGACCCATGAGGACGCAAGTTCAATCCCTGGCCTCATTCAGTGGGTTAAGGATCTGGCCTTGCCTTGAGCCGTGGTGTAGATTGCAGATGTGGCTCTGATCCTGAGTTGCTGTGGCTCTGGCATAAGGCTGGTGGCTGCAGCTCTGACTCGACCCCTCGCCTGGGAACCTCCATATGCCTCGGGTGTGGCTCTAAAAAAAATTTAAAAAAAAGAATTTCTGCTAAGATCAGGAACAAGATAAGGATGCCCACTCTCTTTTTGTTTTGTTTTGTTTTTGTTTTTAGGAATGCAGGTGGGGCACATTTCCAGGCCAGGGGTGGAATCAGAGCTGCAAGTGCTGGCCTACGTCACAGCCACAATGCCAGCCACAGCAATGCCAGATCCAAGCCACATCTGCAAACTACTCCACAGCTCATGACAATACCAGATCCTTAACTCACTGAGTGAGGCCAGGGACCAAACCTGCATCTTCATGGATACTAGTTGGGTTCATTGTCACTGAGCCACAATGGGAGCTCCCTCACCACTTTTATTCAACAGAGTTTTTTTGGGAGGTCCCGGCCATGGCAATCAGAAAAGAGAAAGAAATAAAAGGTACAAAAATTGGAAAAGAAGAAGTAAGAAGGTCACTGTTTGCAGATGACATGATACTGTACATAGGAAATCCTGAAGATGCTACCAGAAAACTACTAGAGCTCATCCATGACTTTGGTAAAGTTGCAGGATACAAAATTCATACACAGGAATCTCTTGCATTTCTGTACACTAACAACAAAACATCAGAAAGGGAAATTATGAAACAATCCCTTTTATCATCACATCAAAAAGAATAAAATATTTAGGAATAAACCTACCTAAGGAGGCAAAAGACTTGCACTCTGAAAACTATAAAACTCTATTGAAAGAAATCGAAGATAATGCAAACAGATGGAAAGACATAGCATGTTCTTGGATTGGAAGACTCAATATTGTCAAAATGACTATACTACCCAAGGCAATCTACAGATTCAATACAATCCCTATCAAATTCACAGAACTAGAACCAAAAATTTAAAAACTTGTATGGAAACACAAAAGATAGCCAAAGCAATCTTGAGAAAGAAAAATGGAGTCAGGGAGCGGAGGAATCAGCCTCCCTGACTTCAGACTATACCACAAAGCTACAGTCATCAAAACCATATGGTACTGGCACAAAAACAGAAATATAGATCAATGGAACAGGATAGAAAGTCCAGAATTAAACCCATGCACCTACGGTCAACTAATCTGTGACAAAGGAGGCAAGAGTATACAATGGAAAAAGACAGTCCCTTCAATAAGTGGTGCTGGGGGAAACTGGACGGTGATATGTAAAAGAATGAAATTCGAAAAAAAAAACCCACAAGAAAAGACATTAAACATTGCTAATTATTAGAGAAATGCAAATAAAAAATTACTATGAGGCACCACTTCACACTGGTCAGAATGGCCATCATGAAAAAGTCTACAGGAGTTCCCGTCATGGCGCAGTGGTTAACGAATCCGACTAGGAACCATGAGGTTGCGGGTTTGATCCCTGCCCTTGCTCAGTGGGTTAATGATCCGGCGTTGCCGTGAGCTGTGGTGTAGGTTGCAGACGCAGCTCGGATCCCGCGTTGCTGTGGCTCTGGCGTAGGCTGGCAGCTACAGCTCCGATTAGACCCCTAGCCTGGGAACCTCCATATGCCGTGGAAGCGGCCCAAGAAATAGCAAAAAAAAAAAAAAGTCTACAAACAAGGAGTTCCCATTGTGGCTCAGTGGGTTAAGAACCCGACTAGTATCCAGGAAGATTTGGGTTTGATGCCTGGCCTTGCTCAGTGGGTTAAGGATCTGGCATTGCCATGATCTGCTGTATAGGCTGCAGACGTGGCTCCCATCTGGTGTTGCTGTGGCTGCAGCACAGCCACACCTCCATTTTCACCCCTAGCCTGGGAATTTCCATATGCTACAGACGTGGCCCTAAAAAGGAAAAAAAGAACGAAAGTCTACAAACAGGACTTTCTGCTGTGGTGCAACAGGATCAGCAGCATCTCTGTAGCTCCAGGGCGCAGATTTGATCCCTGGCCCAGCACAGAGAAATAATGGAGCTGGCGTTGCCACAGCTGAGACATAGGCCACAATGCATCTGGGATCTGATCCCTGACTGGGGAGCTCCATATGCCTTGGGGCAGCCAAAAAAGAAAAAGAAAAGTCTGCAAACAATAAATGCTAGAGAGGGTTCGGAGGAAAGGAAACCCTCCTACACTGTTTGTGGGAATGTAAATTGGTGCAACCACTATGGAGAACAGCCTGGAGGTTTTTAAAAAACTAAGACTAGAACTACTATATGATCCAGCAGTCTCGCCCCTGGGCGTCCATCTGGAGAAAACCATAATTCAAAAAGATACTTGCACTCCACTGTTCATTGCAACACTACTGACAGTAGCCAGGACACGGAAGCAACCTCAATGTCCACTAACAGAGGAGCGGATCCAGGGGTGGTGTAAGTATGTACATATGATGGAATATTACTCAGCCATTAAAATGATGAGGTAATGCCATTCTCAGCAACATGGATGGACCTAGAAATTACCACACTAGGTGAAGCTAGTCAGACTATGAAAGACAAACATCATGTGACACCAGTTATATGCGGAATCTAAAAAAAAGTATACAAATGAATGTATTTGCAGAACAGAAACAGACTCAGACTTTGAACACAAACTTACGGTTCCAGAGGGGCCGGGGGTGGGGAGGGGTGGATGGGGGAGCTGGGCCTGGCCTGTGCACACGGAGGTACGTGGACTGACTGGCCAAAGGGGACCTGCTGTCAAGCGCAGGGAACTCGACCCAACATTCTGTGATAACCTGTGTGGGAAAAGAATCCGGAAAGGAACGGATGTGTCCACATGGATCCCGCTGTCGTCCGCAGAAACGATCGCAATGTCGTAAATCAACCAGACTCAACAAACTTTAAAGACGGAAAAGACCTTAGCAAATTCAAAATAATCAAACAGACAAAGCGTGTCCTCTGATGAGAATAGAATCAGGTAGACACCAGTAAGAAAAAGATGTCAGGAAAACCTCTGGTCACTTGGGAATTAGGCAATACAATCCTAAATAACCAATGGGTTAAAGAGTAAGCCAAAGGGACACATTAAACATGTAGTATTTAAATTTATATCTATTAGTATAAATTATTAAACTATTTTGAACGGAGTGAAATTAAAATAGAGCATATAAGAAAACTGGGAAATGCAGCTAAAGCACTGCCTAGAGGGAAGTTTATAGCATAAATGTTTACATTAGGAAAGCAGAAAGGGGGAGTTCCCGTCCTGGCGCAGCGGGAACGAATTCGACCGGGAACCATGACGTTGCGGGTCCCATCCCTGGCCTCGCTCAGTGGGTTAAGGAGCCGGTGTTGCTGTGAGCTGTGGTGTAGGTCGCAGACATGGCTCGGATCTGGCATGGCTGTGGCTGTGGTGGAGGCCGGCCGCTGTAGCTCTGATTGGACCCCTAGCCTGGGAACTTCCATGTGCCGCAGGTGTGGCCCTACAAAGAAAAGAAAAAGAAAAGCAGAGATATCTTAAATCAATAATCTAAGCTCCCACCTTAAGAAATCAGAAAAGGAAGAGCAATATAAATCCAAATCAAGCAGAAGAAATAGAGAGAATTGGAAACCAAAAAACATTAGAAAAAGAATGTGAAACCAAAAGCTGACTCTGGAAAGATCGATAAAATTGATAAACCTCCAGCAACACTGGCCAAAAAAAAAAGTGGACACAAATCGCCAATATCACGAATGACAGAGGTCTGTCACTTCAGACATCGCAAAAGGATGGGAAAGGAATGCTTGGAACAATTCTGTTCACACAAACTCAGCAGCTTGAGCGAAATGGACCAAAATCCATGAGCTACCAATACTCAGTATGAACTAGATAACTCGATTAGCCCTATCACCAGTAAAGAAATTGAACCTGCGGTCAGATGGGTTCTGAGAAAGAAAGTCTCAGATGGTTTCACTGGCAAATTACGCACAACATTTAAAGAACTACAGGGAGTTCCCATGGTAGCACAGAGAGTCAAGGATCTGGCACTGTCTCTGTAGTGGCCCTGGCTGCTCCCGAGGTGGGGTTTGATCCTCAACCCAGGAACTTCCATGTGCCTTCGGTGTGGCAAAGCAATAAAGACAGAAAGGAGAAATACAAAGTCTGCGAAACGCTTCCAGCAATTAAAAACGGAAGGACGACTGCTAAGGCCTTTACCAGTCCAGCGTTCTCCCAGTGCTGAAGCCAGCCCTAAAAGAAAACCACCAACCCTTGTGAACACAGAAAAGTCCTCCACAAGTACAATTATTCGTTGCTGCTGTTGTTGTTTGGCTACACTCTTAACATGCAGAATTTCCTGGACCAGGGATCTAACCCTTGCCATTGAAGTGACACCACCAGATCCTTAACCCCCTGAGCCTCCAGGGAGCTCCAGATGCAATTATTCTTTGTTGTTGTTGTTGCTGTCTTTTTTTAAGGGCCAAGCCCATGGCATATGGAAGTTCCCAAGCTAGAGGTTGAATCAGAGCTGCAGCTGCCGGCCTACGCCCCAGCCACAGCAACTCGGGATCCGAGCCAGGCCTTCCACCTACAGTGTAGCTCAAGGCAACGCCAGATCCTTAACCCACTGAGTGAGGCCAGGGATTGAACCTGCATCCTAATGGATACTAGTTGGATTCGTTACTGCTGAGACACAACAGGAACTCCCAGATATAATTTATTCTTATTCTTTGAGGCTGTTCTGTTCTATAAAGTCGCTGCAAACTCCAAGTCAGCCCACACTGGGCCGGCCAGTGCTCCCGGGGGGAATACGGGCTCAGGTTCCCGAGAGCACAAGCTGCAAAAAGACATCACTGAACAGACCGTGAAAAGGACTCTTGTCTAGAGCAGGAGCTGAAACAAGAGGCTGCATGGCCTTGTTCAACCTCAGCTGAGAACGTACATATCAAGTCACTCAGGTTTTTCGCTGCTCTGCTCATGTCCACACATGTCCAAGAAAACACTGCAGTTATCAACCTGGACATCAGAGAAGTTTTTTTTGCGGTTGGTGGGCAAAATTGCAAACACAAAGTCCCCTGATGAGGCCCAACTGTGTTAGCAGATAAACTCCAGGAATGTATAAAGAAAGCCATCACTGCACCCAAGGGAAGTTTATCCTGAGGATGTGGGCGGGTCCAGTATCCAGAAGATCCTTCGAGGTGAGCCGCCACACCGAGCACCCAAAGAGGAAAATCACTTGAGCATATTAGTGGGTGAAGACCAAGTGGGGGACAAAACGCAGCCCTCGTGTGTGACGAGAACCCCTCTGTCAGAAGGGAGCTAGAAGGGAACTCCACCCCCCGCATAACACCTACTGACCGGGTGCAGCCGTCACCCTACCCCCTCCCACCCAGCTGGAGGTCTGGGCCGGCGAGCTCGGTAGGGAAGAGGGGTGAGAGACGCAGCTGTCCCTGTTACAGACCCTGACCGTCCACCCCAGAAGCTCCTGCGACCAGTCGGTGAGCACAGCAAGGTGGGGGGTCGAGGTCAACCACGAAGACCTGTGCACCTGCTTTCCACCAATGCATAATTGAAAACCGAATTTAATGAGTACTGTGGACAGTAGCTCCCCGCAAAAATGAAATACTCGGGTATAAATCTCATAGACAGGCACGGGCTCATTATTCTGAACACTAGACAATACAGAGGGAAAAAATTGTTGAAGACCTAACCCCTAAATAAATGGAGACAACTGATATTGTGTCCATGGCTTTCTCCCCAAAGTGATCATAGATTTTTGACATAATGCCAATAAAAATTTCAGAAGCGTTTTGTACATGAAGAGGGGCTAACTATAGAATTTGCCATGTCTGTGCACATGGGTCAGAAAAAGAATTTTCCAGCACAGCAAGGTGAGGAGAAAGAAGAGTTTTTTGAGACAAGAGACAGAAGGGACACTGCTTGTGCAGCAGACGACTTCCTGGGGATCAGGGGAGCTGACCTGGGTGCGAGGTCCTGTCTGTTGTCCTGGCCCGGGGAGGGGGAGGTCTCAGGATACACCCGCTGACCTGCTGATTGGTTGGAGAAAGAGGGGTCCTAGCGATACTTTCCTGGTTGGTGGGGAAGCTAAGGCTCCACTGGGGCGGGGTGAGGAGGGGGCCACACACCTTTCCTGGGGGGGGCAGGGAAGAGCTGGAAGCTCAAGGTGAGGGAGGGGCGTTACAGCGAGACGCTGGGGCGGCAATAAGGGTCTGGTCGTTCTTCGTCTGGGCCAGAGGCTTTGAGTTCAGTCTCCTTGAAGGGGCCGCGAAGTCCCACAGAATTTATACGGAAAGGCACAGGAACCAGAATGGCTAAAACAATTCTGAAAAAGAAGATTGCAGCTGGCAGATTCACACTGCACGATATAAGACTTTCTGCGTGGCTGCGTGATCAAGCCAGGACTGAGGATGAGCTAAACACAGCCGAGCCTAGAAGCAGGCCCACCCCAAGGTGGCCATCCGCACAGAGGCGCAGAGGAGTCAGGGAGAAAGGGCAACCTCTGGACAGCCGGCGCCCGAGCCTCGCCGCCCACGTGCAGGAGCGACCACGGCCGCGTTGCACAGCCAGAGAGCCGGGCCCCCAAATGCCTTCAGCAGGGGCCGGGGCTTAAGCAACCTCAGCTCCTCAGAGCCCCTGGACTGCACGCAGGCCGAGGGGAGGCCTCAGGCCAGCCGAGTGCAAGAAGCCAGGCTGAATCCACCTCTGCGCCCTCCTCCCAAAGACAAACCGTTAGCAAGGGCAGGGCAGGGCAGGGCTGGGGGTGCCAGGCTGGGCTGGGGCGCTACGCGTGTGCTCGGAAAGGGGCAATTTCACCGCATGCTTGAAAGCCACCAACCCGCTGGCAGAGAGGCTGGCGCGGGCCTCCTCCTCCTCCTCCTCCTCGCCTGAGTCCGCAGGCGGGTCCGCCCCTTGGCCTTTGCTCTGGTCAAGTCCTTCATCTCAGGGCCTTTGCAGTCACCTGACTCGACCTGCCCTCAGCCTGGGCTCTGGGGAAGGGCGGGGCGGGAGACCAAAGTCTGAGCAGCAGGGAACCGTCCTGGGCGGGTGCAGACCCGGCTCAGGTGCGCGGTGACCAGCGGGGCTGGGGGAGGCGGGGCAGCACCTGGCAGAAGCCTGAGAGGCTTCGTCCTCGCTGCTGCGCTGCTGCTCGTCCTCCAGCCCAGGTGAGGGGCTGTCCTGGTCTGGGGCTGACCCACTGGGGGGGCAGGCTCTGACTGTAGGGGGGTCTCCCCATCCTCTTTGCCTACCCACTGGGGGCTCAGGCTGGGGGCTCGGGTGGACATGGGGTCCTGGGATCTCTTCCCCTGCTGTAACCTGCTTGTGTCTGTAAGGAGGCCCATGGCCTGGGTGCTGGTTGGGGACGCGGGCTGGGTCCCATCTGGGCCTGGCCTGACTGTGGCTCAGGCAGGTCACCTCCCCTCTCAGAGCCTCAGTCCTCCCTCCTCAAAACGGGACTGTAACCAGGACCACCCATTCCACTCCCCACGGCGGCCAGGTCTGGGGCAGACACAGACGAGAGCCTACATCCCGCGGCTGGAGGAAGCACTCTGGGGGCGTCTGCTTCCACGCAGGGTGGCCCACGCCATGCAGAGCCCCTGAATCGCCACGCTTGGGAGACCTCAGACCACTTTCTGTGGGCCGTGGTGAGAACCAGCTCCAGGGCCCTTGTGAGCAGGGCCTCCCCTCGGGGGTGATGGGGGCTGGAGGGGGCCCTGCACAGCGCTCGGCCCCTGAGCTGCGTGCGTGCCACGGCCCCACGCACACCGCCTTCCTGGGTCTGCAGGGACCGCCCTCGGGCCAATTAAAGAGTTTGTAAATCAGATTAGAGAAGCCCGAGGTTGGGCTTTGCAACAGAAGCCACTGTCTCTGTCCAGAACGCCTCGGCCTTCAGGTCCTTTAGCAGAGAAGACGCGTGGCTGGGGCCCCTGACCTCACCCAGCACCTGGCAACACAGACACGGGCATCCTCCTGCTTCAGGCCCGACCTCAGGCTCAAAGAGAGCAAAGGGTCCTGGGGGAGGCCTGGTGGGGGCTGCAGAGAGGACCAGGTAGGTGGGAGAGGTGGGTCCTGGGCCCCCGAGTTCCGTGCGGAGCTGGGTCTCCTGTTGAGGTCGGGAGGGGAGCAGGGGTCCGGGGGGCTGCGCGGAGAACCTGGGGGCTCCGCTGGTCCCTGGTGAGGGGAGAAAGGGGCTCTCCCGACCTCCTGGGTGCTGTGCGCCACAGGCCAGGGCGTCGCCGCACGGGGCGTCCCGGTACCCGGCCCCCCAGGCCCCTCTGACACTGGGAGCACACGGGCACCCGGTTCTCTTGGCGTCACGCTCTCTAAAGGCCGACCGGAGGTGGGTCCTCTGAGCCCCCGGGAGGGCAGTGGCCCTGCTGCGGCGGCGGGGACGGGTGCCCAGTGCTGCCACCCCCGTAGGTGACGACCTGCCCACCATGGGGCAGACCCGGAAGGATCGGGTTTTCACGGCCCTGCTGTGGGCTGCAGCGGTCTCCGGCCTCACCACGCTCGTCCTGATCCTCGTGGAGGCCGCCAGAGTCCACCTACCCGCGCACACCAAGGTGGGCCCCAGGCCCCGGGAGGGGAGGCTGGGCTGAGCCAAGCCGGCCCCGCTCGCTCCTGACCCCGGTGTCACCTCCAGTTTGGGATCGTGTTCGACGCCGGGTCCTCCCACACGTCCCTCTTTGTGTATCAGTGGCCAGCAAACAAGGAGAACGACACGGGTGTGGTCAGCCAGGCCCTGGCCTGCCAGGCAAAAGGTCAGTGGGCTGTTCCGTGGACAGCAGATGAGTACGGGCACGGCCCACCGCTGCCTGGCTGAGCTGCCCCGCTGGAGGGAGGGTTGGGAAGCTGCCCAGGCTGGAGCCGGGCAGAAGCACCCTTTCCACCCCCAGCAAGTCAGCCTGAAGGAGAGGGGCTCAGAGAGGTTCGGCAGGCTGCCCCAGGGGGCCCAGCTGGCCCGTGGGCGCCGCACCAGGGCTCTGGAGTCGTCTGGCCCGAGATCCGGCGCAGCTGCCTCCAGATGCCTCAGCCTGGCCCGCCCTCGGGCCCTGGAGCCTCGACCTGGGGCGCTGTGTTTCAGGTCCTGGAATCTCCTCCTACACCTCCGACCCTGCACAAGCTGGCGAGAGCCTGCAGGGCTGCCTGGACGAGGCGCTGGCGCTGATCCCCAAGGCCCAGCATAAGGAGACGCCCACGTTCCTGGGGGCCACGGCAGGCATGAGGCTGCTCAGGTGAGGGAGCCGAACACGTCCCTGGGGTGCAGCGTGAGAGCTGCGGCCCCCCGCCCCAGGCGGGGTGCCATAGGGTGGGCTTCTGGCCAGCCCCGGCTGCTGCTCCTCTCCGCACAGCCAGAAGAACAGCTCTCTGGCGGAGGACATCTTCGCAGCGGTCAGCCGGGCCCTGGGCCGCTCCCCCGTGGACTTCTGGGGTGCCGAGCTCCTGACCGGGCAGGACGAAGGGGCCTTCGGTTGGATCACCATCAACTATGTCCTGGGCAGGCTGGTCAAGGTGCCGCAGGCGGCCCCGGGGCGGGGGAGGCGGGGCGGGGGCCGCGGGTCAGCGTGGCTGGTCCCAGGACTCAGCGCCCCTGTCTGTGGTCAGTACTCCTTCTCTGGAGAATGGATCCGGCCGCTGGAGGAGACGCTGGTGGGTGCCCTGGACATGGGTGGGGCCTCCACCCAGATCACCTTCGTGCCTGAAGGGCCCATACGGGACCAGAGCACTCAGGCCACGTTCCGCCTCTACGGCTTCGATCACAGCGTCTACACCCACAGCTACCTCTGCTTCGGGCGAGAGCAGATGCTCAACAGGCTCCTGGCTGGGCTGGTGCAGGTGGGGGTCCCTGCAGGAGGGCGGCTCCCCTGGCTGGGCTGGCGCAGGTGGGCGTCCCTGCAGGAGGAGGGGCACCGGCGCCCCGGGCTTGGGCTCAGAGCGGCCTCCCGCCCCCTGCAGGGCAGCCCGGCCCTCCTGGTCCGCCACCCTTGCTACCACAGTGGCTACCAGGACACGGTGGCCGTGGCCTCTCTGTACGAGTCGCCCTGTGTGCCCACGGCAGCGCCCCCAGACCTCACCAGGAACGTGACCGTGGAAGGGACGGGGAACCCCGGGGCCTGCATCTCGGCCATCCGGAAGCTCTTCAACTTCTCCAGCTGCCAGGGCCGAGAAGACTGCGCCTTCAACGGGGTCTACCAGCCCCCCGTGCGGGGCCGGTTCTATGTGAGCCTCCCTAACCTGTGCCTGGAGCCCGGCCTCCTTCCAAAGCCCCAGGGGCCTGATGCTGGGGCAGGGGGGGTGTAACCGGCTCCTCTGGCCCCCCTGCCCCAGCCTGGGCTCCGCCTCCAGAGCCCCCCCTTCCCCCCAGGCCTTCTCCAGCTTCTACTACACCTTCCATTTCCTGAACCTCACGTCGGGGCTGCCACTGGCCGCTGTAAACGCCAGCATCTGGGAGTTCTGCCAGAGGCCCTGGAAGCTGGTGGGTGGATCCCGGGTCGCCTGCCCCACCTGGGCCCCAGCTCCCGGGGCTGCAGGCTCCACTGGCCAGGGCTTGGTGGGACCCCATCCTGGGCAGTGTGGTAGGGGTCTGGTGGAGGTGGCACAGGAAGGAGGACAACCCCAGCCGTCCTCCTCCAGGAGGGAGACCTGGGCCCCGCTGCCCGGCGGACTGGCCCCCAGGGGCTCAGGAGGTGGGGCCTTACCCAGCTCCCTGCCTCCCGGCCCCCAGGTGGACGTGGGCACCGCTGCACAGGACCCCCGGCTGCGTGACTACTGTGCCTCGGGCCTGTACATCCTCACGCTCCTGCTCGAGGGCTACGGCTTCCGCGAGGAGACCTGGGGCGGCATCGAGTTTCGCAAGCAGGTGGCTGCGGGCGCCAGGGTGGGGCGGGCTCCGGGGCAGCTCCCGTGGTCCTGACCTGCGTGTGACCCACAGGCCAGCGGCACAGACATCGGCTGGACGCTGGGCTACATGCTGAATCTGACGAGCATGATCCCGGCCGAGGCGCCCGCCCAGTGGCGGGCGGAGAGCTACGGCGTCTGGATGGCCGGAGTCGTCTTCATGGTGCTGACCCTCGCAGCCATCCTCGGGGCTGCTGCGGTGCACCTCTGCTGGCTCCAGCACTGAGCGGCTGCCCTGTGCTGGACGGCAGAGGCCCAGCTGCCGCGGCCCCGTCCCAGCCTGGACACCAGAGCTGCCTGGAGCCCTCCTGAGCCCAGCCCCCGGGGGGGCTCCGAGGGGCTGGTCCTGTGGGCTCTAGCCCCGCAGGCAGACGGCCACATTCTGCCTTCAGGGTCGCTCTGGCCATAGAGGCTGTGCTGTGGCCGCCTGGCTGTGGCTTTGCTCGTCCGTGGCCTCTGATCCCAGCTCCCGGGGTCCATCTCTCCAGCATGTTTCCGAGGGCAGCAGGGGCCTCTCTGCACAAGGGCTGCCTGGCTGGACTCCCACAGCCCCCGGGACTGTGACTGCAGACTTACGGCGTGGAGGGCCAGGTAGAGCCTGGGAGGGTGACTGCTGGCACAGACGGGGCCTGGCTGGAGGTCCCCGGAGGCACACCGGGTTAAGGATCTGGTGTCCCTGCAGCGACTCAGGTCGCTGCTGTGGCCTGGGTTTGATCCCTGGCCTGGGAACTTCCACATGCCTCGGGCACAGCCAGGGGAAAAAAGAAAAAGGCATCTGGTTCTCCAGGAGGGGCTGGCAGTGGGCCCCGGGGTCTCTAGGAGCTGCCAGAGCCCGTGTCCGGGCAACATGGGCTTTTCATGGAGCAGCAGCCCCGTTCCCCCAGCCTCAGTCAGGCCCTCTCAGGGGCCGAGCCCAGAAGGTACACCATTCCTTGGCAGGGCAGAGGGCTTTTATTAAACGCTTCCAGCCATGGGCTTCTTAGGGCTGACTCCTCACACACGCCGGTCGGCTGGGACCACGAAGCACTTGGGAAAGATGCCGATGCGGCCGTCACAGTGGCCCTCCAGCCACGCCTGGTCCACTGCAGGGGAGTCAGGGCAGCCCCTGCATCAGCTCACAGACACCGCATGTGCCCAGCGGCCCGACCAGGTGATACCTTGGCACAGGTCATACCTTGGCACAGGACGTCCACGGTGTCCCCTGGCTGCAGGGCCAGGTCCGCAGGCCCCTGCGCAGAGTAGCTGTGCTGGGCCACCACCTGGTAGAGCACAGGCCGGCCGCCCACTCCCTGCGGCAGGGATGAGGGCTGCAGGGTAAGCTCGGCTTGGGGAGAGGGGCCAGCCGTCCCCGCCCGGGCCTGGGCCCCAGCCCCTGAGGCTCACCCTGCACTGGAGCCGCAGCCCCGCAGGGCCGGTGGCCGCCTCCCGCCAGGCCGTCTGCAGCGCCTCCTCCCCCGTGAGGGGCACCCAGCAGCTGCCATCACTAGGATCTCGGTAACTGCAAGGAGATGCCTCAGAGTGGGTGGCGCTAGCCGGGGGCTGGGGTGGGGGGTTGCTGACCTCTGACCTCTAAGCCCTCCGCTGTGCTGGGCCTTCTCCCAGGCCAGGGCCGAGAGGCACCCGCCCCCCTTCCCAGCCCACCTGAGCTGCCCACACTGGGCCTGGGGAGGGAGGGCCTGGCTTATCAGGGCCCGCAGGCTGGACAGGTCAGCTCCTCTTGGGGCCCTCAGGGCCAGGGTGAAGGCGCACTGCACCAGGACGGTCACCAGAGCTGCCGGCTGCCCTGTAGCCACTCCCTGAGTCCGGGTAGAAAGGCGGTTGGTCTCCAGGGCCCCAGATCCGCGTGCCCAGAACCAGCCAGGGTGGCCTTCGGGTGGCGGAGGGGGGCAGGGACTGAGGAGGGAGGGGCTGTGGGCTGTGAGGCTTCTTTAGTGGGGTCCTTAGGCCACTGGGAGGATGGGGCCTGGCCTCGGAGCCCCCACGTCTCTGGGGAGTGGGGTGCCTCTTACCCCAGCACCTGCAGGATCCTCAGACGATCCAGGGTCTGGCCCCTCCGCTGCCAGCAGCCCTGCAGATGGCGGTGAGCAGGTGGGCCCTGCCCGCAAAGCGGAACGTTTGGAGGAGAGGGGTTGCTGGAACTGTGCACCCACTGGAAGCCGCAAGGCCACCAGCTTCCTCCTTGGGGACAAAGAGGCTGCTCCCAGCCCCCCCACAGGTAGCTGCCCGGGGCTCCCTCCACAAAGCCCCCCCTGCCGCCCTCCCCTCCCCCAGTCAGGATGGCCTCACCTGGAGGAGCCTGCTGGTCAACCCGCTCCACGTGGGGACTCTGCAAGGAAAGCCGCAGACTGGGCTCTGCTGGACCTGGGGCCAGGGCCGGGGGTGGCACCGGGGCTCTGTTGTCCTGGCTTCAGGGGGCAGGGGTGGGGCCCTGAGCTGGGAGGTAGCTTTCCTGGGCCTGACACTGTGTCCCGGCAGAGCCAGTGGTGACGGTATAGCCTGGAGACTAGACGGGCCACTGGCACCCATGGGCAGGGATCTGGCTTCCCCCAGCCCACCGTGAGGTGGCCGCTCCAGCTGGGCCTGCTCATGACCCCAGGAGGCTGAGGACCGAAGCCAGGGACCAGCTAGACTTCATCCCAGGATTGGGACCCATGCTGGAGTGGCAGCAGGACATGCCAGGGGGCCCGCTCCTGGCCACACGGACCAGCTGACTCAGATCCCGACTTCTGGGGGGGTCGGAAAGCCGGACTGTTTGTGAATGAAGCGTTTCGATTTTTATCAGATTTGCCTGCTGTTTAAAGCAAGGAGGAAGCTGTTGCCCTTCTGTCGGGGGGTCAAGGGCTCGAAAACCCAGCCTGCGAGCCTGCGGCTGGCGGTCTCCTCAGGCACAGCTGTGGTGGGAGGCACAGCTTTCAAGGGCACCTGTCTGTGCAGCGAGGTAGCTGCACATCAGTGAGAGAGGCCCTGGGACGACCACCCCGTTGCGCTGGGTGCCTCCATAAAGCGAACGCATGACTCGTCCAGCTTCCCTGCCCGCGCACGGCGCCCTCCTGCCACCCCTGCCCAGGAGAAGCCTGTGTCCCTTCCTCAGCCTCACCCCTGGGGCCTCGGGGAGTCCCGTGTCCAGGAAAGAAGCCGGGGGGCCTGGGGGTGGTAGGCTCACGCTAAGACACCCGGGCTGCGGGGCCCTCCAGGGCCTGGGGTGGGGAGCAGACCCCGACTCTGTCCGGGCACCCGTGAGCATCAGTGTGCCCCCGATCCCTGGCATCCAGTCTCTGGGGCTGGCTCTGGCTAAGTCCCTGGCCTGACCCCCTGCCCTGAGACCCCTGCAGGGCCCGGCTGTCGCTGGTCCCCGGCTCAGCCTGGGGGGCAGGGAAGGCTCCCCCAAACACCTCAGCTCCCGCCCGCCCAGCCCAGGCTCCCTCACCTGCTTGGCGGAGGTGAGCGGCCTGCCGTGCTCAGCCTGCCCAGCCTGCCCGCAGCCCATCTCCATCTCCATGTCAGGTGGCTTCCTGGGGCCGCAAGGGGTGCCAGCTCTGCAGGGCCACCAGGGGAGCACCCCTTGAAAGGTGGGCCCTGAGCTGGAGGGGAGGAGCCCCTGCCCCCAGTCTGTGTGGCTGTGTCTGGTGGGGCCAGAGGGGCTGCTCCTCGGCCCCCTGCCCAGCCCCCTCCCCCAGGGCCTCCAGGGCCTGTCCAGGCCCAAGGGAGCTTCTGTGACAGGAACCAGGATGAGCTCGAATGGCGCGTGCCCTGGGCCTCTGGACAAGGGGGCACGGGGGGCGCCAAGAGATGGATGCCCCTCCCCCTCAGTGGGGCCCTGGCCAGTCTGGAAAGGGGGGTGGACCAGCCTGGCCCCTGGCCGGAGCTGCCACAACTGGGCCTGCACGGGGGCTCCAGCTCTGGGGGCTGGCATGTGGGCCTCATGTGGGGCCCTTCCTACCGTGCGGCAGCCCGGGGCCTGGCTTCACCGTGTTCGTTGCCAGCCTGTGGGCACAGAGTGACCGCCTCCTGAGGATGCAGATCCCTCAGGAGCACCAGGGGCGGCGGGCACGGCGTCCCCAGGCAAGGCCACACGGTCGTCGCTCTCCCACAGGATGGTACCCACCCCCGATTTAGACCAGGGGGACGGTGGGGACCCCCCAGGGAGGGTTCAGCGTACCCCTAAGAGGTGAGGGTCTGGACCGCCCTGATCTACAAATGCCAGAGGCGATGTCAGCGTGGCTGGGAGGCTGTGGCCTACCTGTGGCTGCTGAGGCCGGACGCCCTGGTGCTGGTCATCAGGGACAGCGGAGGCCACCACCTGGTGAGGGACAGCAGAGGCCGGCCGGGTCAGGAGGGCCCAGCCCTCGCCCCCGACCCCCAGGTGTCCCCGCTGCTGTGAGGGGCTGCCGGACCCCCACGGCGGGGCGGGGAGGAGGGGAGACAGGCCTGGCGAAGGATGACGGCTCTGCCGACCGTTCTACCTTCTTCTCAGTGCAACTCTGAAAAGTATTCTCGTTTCTTAGAACAGTCGCTTCCCGTGGTGAGAGGGTTCTGAGGTGATGGGTAGCGCCGCTCTGAGCCCCTCCTCCAACTCACAGCACCTGGCCCTCGGGGGACCGGGGTGTCAGGCCTGGCGAGGGCCACCGGCTGGAAACCGGAGTGAGTGCCTCTGTCACGCGAAGCCATCATCAGCTCCCCGCATTCCACCTCTGCTTCGGGCTGCACTGTGCCCGTTATCCTGCGATGTTGCTGGTGCCGCCCCGCCCTGGGGCATAGGCGGTCCTCCAGGGGTCCCGCGCTCTGGGGAGATAGCTCTGCCGGGGGTCCTCTGCTTCTGGTGGGCCCTGCCTCAGTTCCCAGACCCAGATCTAGGCAGCCCCTCTGGAGACACGGCGACAACCCAGCAGCCGTGCCCTGTCTCCTCCCACCAGGGCCTTTACAACCCTGTGAAGGCTGCCTGGATGCCCGGCACCTGCTGGGAGCTCAGCCCGGGCCTAGCCGCCCGCCCCTCCCTTTACCTTGGCCTTGCCCAGAAAGTCCACAGGCTCCAGGTGCTCCAGGTGCCGCTGGCGGGGCCGGAAGACCTCGCCCCTGGGGACCTGCCGAGGCTGCAGGGGGGCTTGTTCCTGGAGGGAGGTTGGCACAACACAGGCCTGAGCATCCAACCAGGCCTGCGGCTGCAGGAGCCTATGACAGAGGGGCCCTAGCCCATGGGAAGCCCACCTCACACCTGGGCACACACATCATCTCCTGCCAGCAGTTTTTCACCTCACATAGTTGGCCTTGGGGGGCTGTCCTGACGAGAGCCTCAAACTGCAGGCCACAGGCCTGGCGGGCCACCCGAGTGGGCTAGGAGCCTGGCTCTCCTCACCTGCACTTGGCCCAGGGCAATGTCTAGGTCACCGCGGGCCCCCTCTGGCCCCTTGGAGATGGCTTCCTCTAGACTGCGGGTGGCCTCCGCCCAGAGCCCCAGCTGGCACTGCACTGCAGCCACATTGAACAGCACCTGCGGGTGGGTGGGGGGTGATGGCAGCGCCAGGACCCAGCCCATCCCCTCTCATTCCACTCCTCCAGCCCCCCTCCCAGTCCACCACTGGGTCCCACCCTGGCCCTGCCCCCGGTCCAGCCACAGTGCTTCCCAGACACAGCCGCCCAGGGCGCTTCCGGGCAGCCTGCCTGGCTGGGGTGGGGGGGTGGGGGGGTGGGCAGTCACGCCCGGGTCAGCTCCACCCGCAGGCCTGTCTCCAGACCCCCAGCCGGAGCTGAGCTGACGAGCCTCCCTGGCATCTGCTGTGCGCAGCAGCCACCTGCCTCCACTCGGCCGCTCAGCTCCTTTTGCATGTGGTCCGAGCAGCCCTCCCTGGGCTGCCAGCTCCCAGCACGGCATCTGGAGCCCCAGGAGCCCTTTCTTTGTCCTGCCCCTCCCCCCAGGCGGGAGGCTGTGCTGGGAAACACGGGGGCGGGGGGTCACCCAGTGCTCCCGGGAGCCGCTCCCCACGACCCCGGCAGGATCACGTCTGCAGGGACACCAGGCTCCCAGCTCGGCCGTCAAGGGCCTAAGGGCCATGCGGCCAACCCCACACCTGCCCAGGCTCTTGGTGTCCTGGGCCACCCCAGCGGGACTCCCCACCGCTGGCCTATCGGGACACAGGTGGTTCCCGGAGCGCCAGGGCAGCGTGCTTCCGGGAGTGCGGGGGGGGGGGGGGGCTCTAGAGGCGCCCGCCCCACCCCAGGCCCAACCCTGTCCCGGAAGGCAGAGCCGCGGGCGGGGACGCCAGGACCCATGGCCAAGCCCTGCCCCCCGCCCTGCCGCCCATCACCTCTCGCTGACCCCTGACCCTCCCGGGCCCTCTCCTGGGCGGGCCCGCCAGCTGGGCTTCAGGGCACCCCTGGCCAGAGGGAGTGTCTCAGTCAAAGTGGCCCCACCTGTGACAGTGACAAGACAAAGGGACCCAGAGGACAGAGTCTGCAGAACTAGGCCTGGAAGGACCCCCGGGGCCGCCTGCCCACACACGGCACCCAGGTGGCCAGGTGGCCTCCCGGCGGCCAGCTCCCTGCACTGGTGCACTCACCTCCCAGGCCTGCAGCTTGAACCGCAGGCCCAGCTGGGTGTAGTCGATGGTGGCGTTGTCCTTCAGCTGTGCCAGGGCCAGCTGGAAGTCAGACAGGGCCTCCTGGAACCTGCAGGCAGCAGGGAGCCTGGAATGGGGACCCTCGGCGGCCACAGAGAAAGGGGCAGAGCTTCATCCCAGCCCCACCTGCTGGGGGGGGGGTCCTCCCTGGTCTCAGCACATGGGGTCAATACCCAGGAGGGCTGTGCAGGGCGTGGGGCTGGCTCCCCCCCCTGCGGCCTGGACCCTCTCCCAAGCCTCGGTGTGCACAGAGCCATGGGCGTCTCCCTGGGCCTCCCTGCTGGAAGCCCCCCGGCCCCCGCTGGACTCCCCATCTCCCAGGAAGCCTCCTGGGTCCATGAGAAGGGAGGCCGCCCCCACTGCCTGCCTGCCCCGAGTGGGACCCACCGTGGGCTTGGCCTGGGGGCCTGCTGTGCAGCCCTGATTCCTCCCCTGGAAGGAACCCACCACTCTGTGTCCTGGGACACACGCTTCTCCGGGCCTGCCCTGGGTTTCCACGTCTGCAGGACGGACACGGTCGCAGCATCCCTGCCACCGCAAAGAGGTGGCAAGGAGCAAAGGAGGGGACGCCAGCACAAGGGCTGTGACTCACAGCACAGAGGCCGAGCCGCCCTGGCGCTCTGCCCTGCATCCCGCTCGGACCTGACAGTGGCATCCTTTCCCCAGGAGGGTCAGGGAGGGGGTCGGCGAGAGGGGGTGACCCAAGCAGAGAGAAGAGGCGGGGGCACAGAAAGGACTCCGCAGAGACAAAGGGCCATCGGAGAAAGAATGGAGCACTTCTGTGCTCACCTCTCCAGCTGGAAGTTGGCCACCCCTCGCTGGAAGAAGCCGACAGCCAGGCAGGCGTCCCTGGTCACTGCTTGGTCAAATGCCTAGGGACAAAAATGCCCATGGAATGCCAAGGTCTGCAACCCTGTCGCTCCTACATCACAGACGCAGTCCAGGCAGATGCCCAGTAGTGGGTCAGCCCCAGAGACAGCCACCTGCAGGAGAAAGCCTCCCGTACCCACCAGGGGCCCCTGAGCTTGAGCTGGGAGCCAGCCTGAGCTCTTGAGGGGCTTGCGACGGGCTCAGGGCACAGTAAGGTGGCTGCGAGAACCAACGTGTTTCCTGTGAGAGCAAGGAAACACTCCAGCGCGTGAATAACAGCGCCCTCTGAGGGGTGGGATTACGCAAGAGTCTTGCCTTTTTGAAATCCTATTTTTGGGAGTTCATACAAAACGACACACTTCTTCTCTTTCAGAATCAGAAAGAACAGCAATACAAACGACCTAATATGTGTGCAAAGCGCTGCTCTTTCTTTTTCAAAATTTTCGTCTCGTTTTTGAAGTTTTACTGACGTATAGTGGATTTACAATGTCGTGATCATTTTCTGCTGTACCATCTTCCTTAAACTTTGACCCAGAAATGTCACCGTCTGTTCCTAGGGAGGACAGCAGCCACCAGTTAAACGCAAGCCAGAGGAGAGCATACCACAGCCAAGTTAAATGCAGGAGGAGTTCCCGTCGTGGCACAGTGGTTAACGAATCCGACTAGGAACCATGAGGTTGCGGGTTCGATCCCTGCCCTTGCTCAGCGGGTTAAGGATCCGGCGTTGCCATGAGCTGTGGTGTAGGTCACAGACGCGTATGTGCCATATGCCGCGGGAGCGGCCCAAAGAAATAGCAAAAAGACAAAAAAAAAAAAAGTTAAATGCAGGAACACAAGGGCGCCATGGTCCTTCCCTATCAGATCTGGCCAAGTGGGGGCTTGTTGAGCCACTCGGGGCAGCCAACTCAAGCTCCCATGGGGTTCCTACCGACACCCTGCAGCCCAGCCACACTCCACCCTCCTCAGAGGTCCTTAGAGACAATCAGCTTCATTCATTGTAGCTGTTCCATCTGCTTTTTATTTATTTTTGTCTTTTTAGGGCCGCACCCGTGGCATATGGAGGTTCCCAGGCTAGGGGTCCAATCGGAGCTGCAGCTGCCGGCCTCCACCACAGCCACAGCCACAGCAGATCTGAGCTGCGTCTGCGATCTATACCACAGCTCACAGCAACGCCGGATCGTTAACCCACTGAGCAAGGCCAGGGATCGAACCCGCATCCTCATGGGTGCCAGTCAGGTTCGTTACTGCTGAGCCACAATGGGAACTCCTCCATCTGCTTTTTAAAATTCTCCGTGTTTCTACCCAGCATGCCCATGCTTTTGCTACTTGGCTGTGTTGTCTTTAGACGGAACTCGTCTCCTGTGAGGTGGAGGAGAATTGAAGCCGCTCTGCTGCGAACCTTCTCCCCTCTCGCTGGCTAAATCTTGCGTTAGAGTGAGTGGTGACGGATGGGCCTTCCCCGCTGACCCCCCAGGGCTGGAGACCTTTCAGCCCTGCCATCACTGCTGAGACAATGGTGGATTTGCACACAGACGTGAGAAACGGACAGGGCAGGTCCCCAGCACACGTGACCCAGTTTCCCCCAGGGCCGAAGCCTTCGAGACACTGATGACGACAGCTGCCTGTAACGTCTCAGTCTCTTCTAACTCGCGTGGCTTCGGTGGCTGTCACCAGTGGCTGAGCAAGGTAGGAGCCTGGTTCTTTCTGAGGGGTGATCCCAGGACCAGAGCAGTGGGCAGGGTGCTGCTGGCTTCTCGTCCTGCACCCGTGGGAGCGCACCACTGTGATGAAGCTGGAGCCCTTGAAGGGCAGGCAGTGGCTCTGCGCCACCCCCTCGGCCAAGGCAGGTGAGCGCCTGTGTGCGCTTGGCTTTGGGGAGTGCGTGGGAGTCAGGCGAGCACTCAGATCTGGGGTGTGGGCACCCACCAGACACACCTTGACTCCTGGCCATCACCGCAGGTGTCTGCGGAAGCCCCTTCCCAGCCCAGTCCGGCCTGGAGCCTCTTTCCAGCACTCTAGCACCGAGGAGGTGAGCACTGGAGCCAGTGTTCAGGGAGGTCTTTCCCCACCCCTGCAGAGTCTGGCACATGGTCACCACATACTAGAGGCAGGGTGGGAGCCCTGCAACCCCATCCTGGCCCTGACCTCAGCTCAAGGTGGGGTCCACCGCCCACACAGCTCCCACCTGCGTTAGGTGTTCATTGAGGGGTGACATCGGCAGGCGGCGGTGGGGATGGGTGGGTGCTGGACTCGCCCCTGCAGCTGGGTCTTTATCTCACCTCTCACTGAAACCCCAGGGAGGGAGAACAGCGTCTCCCAGAGGTGGGGCCGCCGCTACCAATCCTGGGGGGCACGGCTGGCAGGCGCCCTGACTCACCTGCAGCGCAGCCTCCGGGTCCCCCGCCAGCAGGTGCACGCAGCCCACGTTGAAGCTCATCCTGGCAGGCGGCTCTGGAATGCCCGAGAAGAGGCGCAGGGCGCAGCCCCAATCTCCGCGCGCCACAGCCTGCGCGCCCCGGTGCCAGTCGCGCACCAGGTCCCCGAGCGAGAGCATGGCGGCGCGGACACCAGCCTGGCCGCACGGCGGAAATCGGCGCTTCCCGGCCGGAGCGCGGCAGTGGGGTCCCGTTAGGGGTCTGGTGGGGTGGCTGGGGGCTGAGGTCCGCGAGGCAGGGACCCGGGGAGCCAGAGATCGGCGTGGAGCTGCGGGGACCCTCCGAGGCGGACAGGAGGGTCGGCAACTGATCCAGGAGCCAGGAACTTGGGCGGTGGCGGGGGGGGGGGGGGGGGGGCGCCAGGTGTGCCGAGCCTCCTGCGGCCCACGGCGCCCCCTGGCGGCAGAGCGGCCACACTCCGTCAGCCCCGCCCCCCACTAGCGGCCGGGCTCCACCCACAGCCACGCCCCCGGTCAAGCCCCGCCCCAATTGCCTCCCGCCCCGCCCCAACTTGAGGCCTGGCTCCTCCCCCGAGCGAGCCCCCCCCCCCCCCCGCACTATCGCCTGAGGCTCCTCGCTCTCGCGCTTCCCGGCCGCGTCGGCCTCGGTGCGCTAGGAAAAGCCATCCGGCCCGCTGCTGACGCCGCTGCCGCCGCCGGGCCAAGGTTCCGGGCGGACCCCGCGGGCTCAGGTGAGCGACCTCGGGGCGCGGGCCGAGTCTGCGAGGGGCGGGGCCCGAGGAGCCCGTCCTGGGCCGGGGCTCGGGTCACAGGCGGTCTGGGGCCTCCCGCGCCCGCGGCCAGCCTGGACACGGACGCGGCCGGGAGGGACCCAAGGGCGGGTCAGCGCTCACCCGCGCTGGGCAAAGCCTGTCTAGGACCCCAGGTCGGAGGCTGAGGCCCGCGGCGGAGGTCATCCGTCAGGGTGCCGTGTCCTGCCCCGGGGGAGACCCCGCCCTCCCCATCTTTCTCTCAGCCCGTAGGACTGTGGGCAGGTGGGCCCCACTGAGGGTGGCCGGGGCTCGTCCCTGGAGGTCGAGCACAGAGCTGCTGTGTGCCCTCCCGGCAGGGCACAGGTCCCTTGTTGACCTTAAAACGGCCAGTTATTTTATCAGCAAAATGGGTTTATTCAGGAACAGCGGAGAACTGCAGCGCAGGACACGTGGGCCGTAGCGGAAACGACAGGCGAGTCCCGCTCGTGGCTCCTTAGAGAAAAAGGAGGGCGTGGGGCGGGGCTGCTCGGAAGGCGATCCCATTGGAGGAAATGGAGGCCGGGCGGCGGGGGCGGGGCTGTGCGCGCGCCTCTCATTGGCTGGGCTGTTGCCGGGCTGGGGAACAATCTTCCTTTCCCCTGGGTAGCAGAGGAGTGCCGTCTCGCTTTTAGGAGTGCAGAGGTAGCGTCTTCCCGTTCTGGTCTGCAGACCTAGGAGTGGCGGTGTGTGAGAGCTCCTGTGTGCATGGGGTTCCCTGTAGTCGGTTTCACACCGCGAACACCAGGAGGTCCCCCCCCGCCCCCGCTCCTCCACAGAGAAAGGAGAAGCATCTCTCCAGCCTGATGCAGCTGCAGACAGAGGGAGGTCGTGCCTGCCCCTAGGGCCCTGGGGCAGCACCATGAGCCTCTTCTCTAAGTCGGCAGGGGGAGGGGGCTACAGGTGCCTCAACCTGTCCCACAGACACCCCTACTTATGTCTTATTTGCTGCCACCTTCTTAGCACCTGTGTTAGTCACGTTTCTTCCAAGAGTGACGGATGTTAAGGAATTGGCTCAAGCAATTGTGGGGACTGGCAAGTCCAAAATTTGCAGGGTGGGCCGACAGGCTGGACCCAGGGAAGAGCTGACGCTGCAGCTTGGAGGGGGAGGCAGAATTCCTTCTTCCTGGGGGGACCTCAGTCTTTTCTTTTAAGGCCTTCAACTGATTGGACAAGGCCCACCCGTGTTGTGGAGGGTCTCTGTAATGCTACTGTTGCTTTGTCTCCTGTTTTAAAAGTTAAACTCAGTTAAAAAGTAATTCCAGAGTTCCCGTCGTGGCACAGTGGTTAACGAATCCGACTAGGAACCATGAGGTTGCGGGTTCGGTCCCTGCCCTTGTTCAGTGGGTTAACGATCCGGCGTTGCCATGAGCTGTGGTGTAGGTTGCAGACTCGGCTCGGATCCCGAGTTGCTGTGGCTCTGGCGTAGGCCAGTGGCTGCAGCTCCAATTAGACCCATAGCCTGGGAACCTCCATGTGCCGTGGGAGCGGCCCAAAGAAATAGCAAAAAAGACAAAAAAAAAAAAAGTAATTCCACGGCAGCATGGGACTGTGTTTCACCAAATAGCTGGCCATCATGGCCTTGCCAGGTTCACACGTAAAATTAACCGCACAGAAGTGCCCGTCATGGCTCAGTGGAAACGAATCTGACTCGCATCCATGACGACGTAGGTTCCATCCCTGGCCTCGTTCAGTGGGTTAAGGATCCAGCGTTGCCGTGAGCTGTGGTGTAGGTCCCGGACGTGGCTCGGATCTGGCTTTGCTGTGGCCCCATCCATCCAGAACCTCCAAGTATCACTTCCCCTCTTTATGGAGTAAAGGCATCGCAGACACGTGAGCTGTGAGTGCTCCCATCTTAAAACCTCCCCGAGCTCAGCACACACGGCTTCGCTCTACTTCGCGTCCGTCTCCAGGAGAAGGTTGTCAGGACTCGGCGTTTCCGTTACCTCTGCCAGGCGCTCTTTAGAAACTGGGATGAGATTCATACGTCGTAAGGTTGGTTCATTTCTAAAGTGTGCCGTTCGCACTGTTACAGTCACGGTGTTGTGCCGCCGTGGCCACTGACTCACCCCCCACTGCGGTCACTCCCCGCCACCCCTCCCAGCCCGGCAGCCGTCGGTCCCGTCTGTGGGTCAGCCTCTTCTGGATGACCCGCATAAGGGGGTCACGAAACACGAAGGTGTGTGTCTGCTGCTCCCTCCACGCGTCGCAGCGCGTGGCGTCTCCCTCCCTTCAGGCTGAGCGGCTGTCTGAGGAGGGCTCGCCCCCCGCTGTTTTATCTCTTTGTTCCTATCTCTTTGGGCCCATTTGCGTTGTCCCCGTTGTCCCCGCTGCCTGCTGCGCGGATGTGCGCTTCAGCCCTCTGGGCACACCCCGAGGAGGTGCTGGGCTGGCGGCCGCTCTGCTGCACTTTCCGACTCTTTGCCCATTGAGCGCTGGACTCCTCATCCTGCTCCAGGTGGCCTTCCCGCCGCGGCTGCAGCCAAACACCTGTCAGGGGTTCTGGGGGCCTCCCTGCGGTCCCCCCTACGCCAGGCCCATCCTGGGGCCTCCCTTCTGCGCCCCTTCTGCCGAGATCCCGTCGTGGGACCGCGTGTCCCTGTACCCACTCTTCCCTTCCGTGGTAAAGAAAGAGCACCACCCCTCTTCCCCGGGCTGGACGCGAATCACTGACTCGGCCCTGCTCCCACCAGCCCCAGACAGACCTGGCCTGGGGGCCGCTCAGCGAACTCAGCACTTGCACGTCCTGGAGGGGCTGGGCCGCACAGGGCAGAGCCCGAAGGCCAGCCGTGTGCCTCCAGCGTGTAACTGTCTTGAGGTAACAAATGACACGACGGAGACCAAGTCGATGCTGCCGGGTCCCTGACGGATTGATGACTTGGGGCAGCTGTGAAAGGGCACCTGAGAGCTCCTTGGGACAGACATTCTGGTCCTTGCCTGAGCCCGCATCAGTGTCCTGGTCGTGGTTGGGGTAACAGGTGTACAGGATGTCCCTTTATTATCTGCCAGTACACGCACTCCTACAATTATCTCAGAACAAAATGTTTAATTTAAAAAGTTCTTATACATATAACTGATTCACGTTGCTGTTAACCTAAAGCTAATACAATGGGCATTCCCGTTGGCTTAGTGAGTTAAGAATCCAACTAGTATCCATGAGGATGCAGGTTCAATCCCTGGCCTCGCTCAGTGGCTTTAAGGATCTGGCGTTGCTATGGCTGTGGTGTGGGTCAGCAGCTGCAGCTCCAATTCGACCCCTAGTCTGCGAAGCTCCATATGCCGGAGGTGCAGCCCTAAAAAGTCAAATAAATAAATGAATAAAGTTAATACAACGTTGTAAATCAACTGTACCCCAATAAAAAATTTTTTAAATTCTGAAAATTTTTTGAAAATTAAAAATCCTTAAGGTTTCAATGATGAATTTTGTAGCCACCCTGAAAGTTGGAGTGACTCAGTCACCTCCAAGATTCTTCCAGTGCCAAAATTCAATACTTTGGGTGTTTAGAAAAACTTCCTTCGAGGAGTTCCCGTCGTGGCGCAGTGGTTAACGAATCCGACTGGGAACCATGAGGCTGTGGGTTTGGTCCCTGGCCTTGCTCAGTGGGTTAAGGATCCAGCGCTGCCGTGCACTGTGGTGTAGGTTGCAGAAGCAGCTCAGATCCCACGTTGCTGTGGCTCTGGCGTAGGCTGGTGGCTGCAGCTCCGATTCGACCCCTAGCCTGGGAATCTCCACATGCTGCGGGAGCGGCCCTAGAAAAGGCAAAAAGACAAAAAAAAGAAAAAAAGAAAAAAAAGAAAAACTTCCTTTGATCTGAGCCGAAACGTGTTCCCAAGTAGACGCTGAGGTGTGTGAAGCAGCCGTGGCCGATGGAAGCGCTCCTGCTCCCTGAGCCCAGGCCCAGCCTGGGCGCCTCCTGCAGCCAGTTTTGCCAGGCAACGCTCCCCCGGAGGCTGCTTCACCTTGGCCTGCGCTGCACACCAGCACCCCGAGTTCAGCTAAAGACGGGTTGGACTCCAAGCAGCTTTGTTTTCACTTTAAAATGAGGTCAATCCAAAGTGTGCAGTGGGTGAACTTGCACTTGGGCCTTGCCAGCCGTTTTCATTCTCAGAAGCGTGTTGGGTCAGGTGCTGCTGCACGCTGTGGGTTTGGGATTCCAGCTTGAGACCAGATAGGGCTGAGTTTCCGGGCCTCGGCCTGTTCCAGGGAAGGGCTGGCTCTGCCCCCCGACCTGGGGCTGGCTGAGCACACAGCCCCCGCTGCCTCGGCGGCCAGGAGCGGCCAGACCCCAGCCCCTGGGCCCCAAAAGAAGGAGGCAGGAACCCTGGCATGGTGAGTGCTCCCTGACGGGGTTAGGAAAAGACTCTCACAGAAGAGCCATTTGGTCGCCTCCCCGCCTGCTCCTCCCCCCACCCCCCGCCCTAGGCTGACCCGCCCTGACCCAGGCAACCGACACCGTGGACGGCCACCATGGAAAGGAGCCACCAAGCCACAGCAGCGTGTCCTGAACTCGGGGACACAACCAGCCCCCAGCCTGACGATGAGGGCCTGGGTGGCTGCTGGGCCAGGGGGGCACCCATGGGGGCCTGATGGGGGGGGCGGCAGGACGGCACCCTGCCCCACAGCACGGTGGTGGGGGGCCTCTGCGGCTGCATGGGAGTTGCTTTCTATTTGCTTTTCTGTATTTTGTTCCTTTGATCTTAGGTCATATTTTCCTTTTGTTCGCAGCTCTTGTGATTTTTTTTTCCCTTTTGGCTGCACTTGAGACACGCAGAAGTTCCCGGGCTAGGGATCGAACCGGAGCCACAGCTGCAACCCCCAGGCACAATAGTAACGATGCTGGATCCTTGACCCGCTGAGCTCCCAGGGAGCTCCCGGTTTTATGTTGTGCCTTGAGCAGCGTGAATGATACACTCTGGAGACCCTTCCTCTGAAGAATGTTTTTGTTCCAGTAGATTTCTAGCTGAGTGCCCAGGGGTGCAGCTTGAGTTCAGCAGTTAAAGGGATTATCTTTATCTCTGGGGGGCTCAACCTACAGTGCCCATGGATCTCCCTGGGCCTTGGGTTTAGATTCTGGCAGAGGGGGTCTCAGCAGCCTCCCTCGTCTTAATCCTCAGGCACAGACTTTCTGGAGCCTCAGCTCGGTGCTGCTCTGTTGGCCGGGCTGGAGTCTGTGTGTCCAGCACTGCATGACCACTGGCATCTCTGTTGAGCTGGGCCCTGGGACGCCCGCCTGGGGAGCCCTGGGCCCCTGCGTGGCTCACCAGCACTCGGTGTGTCCCGAAGAGCCCCTCTGCTCGGCGGGGTGCTCTGCTCCCCGGGCGCCAGTCCAGCCGTCTTAGCTGGGAGCCGCAGGTGCGGCCCCACTGCAGGTGTCACCAGCCAGGAAGCTCGGTTTGGCTGCCTCTTGTCCAGAAGTCGGCAGCCTGAGACACGTCGTCTGGTGAATGTCCTTTGCGGTAGGAGGGCCGGCCTGGTACTGGTCACCCCCCGTGGCTGGAGCCAAAGCCGGGAGCAAACTGTGCAAAAATAAAAAGCAAGAAAGCAGCGTTCCCAGTGCTCAGCTGGGCATCGTATTTACAGAACGAACCGTGGCAGTGGGTTGCGGGCTGAGGCGCCTCCGCGGTGCCAGTGAACTCACCCCGAGGCTGGCTGGTCACGCGCAGGACCGGGAACCCGGGAGGTAACTGTACCGGCCGATCTGAGAAACATGCGCATGACCGCCCAGAAGAACTGCTGGAAGCTCGCGGGCCGGGGTTTGGGCCGCGGGGCCGCGGGCCTTCCTGGGCCTGGTGTAACCAGACTGACGGAGGGCTGGCTGCGCGTCTCCGTAAAGGTCAAGGGTCTTGTGGGGAACACGTTCGCAGGAAACCTGTTGGCCCCGCGGGACTGGGAACATTAGCTGCCAGCCTGGATTGTTTCGAGCTGGGGGCGTTTCCCGGGGCCTCACAGTGGGGCCACCTCTGACCTCAGGCTCAGCAGCCCTGGGTCCAGCAGGGGAAGCCGAGGCCGTCTGAGTTCCCCACCCTCCTCCACCACGGAAGGGGCCCTGCGTGGCTGCCCGTCTGTGCGAACCCTGCAGCCTAACTGTCCCTCTGCACTGTCCCTGAGCAGCCCACCACCCTTCCCTGAGGATGGACCCCCGAGCACCTGCTGACGACCCTGCTGCTGGAGACGCCACTGCTGGAGACCCCGCTGCTGGAGACGCCACTGCTGGTGACCCTGCTGCTGGAGATGCCACTGCTGGAGACGCCACTGCTGGTGACCCCGCTGCTGGAGACACCACTGCTGGTGACCCCACTGCTGGAGACCCCGCTGCTGGAGACGCCACTGCTGGTGACCCCGCTGCTGGAGACGCCACCGCTGGTGACCCCACTGCTGGAGACGCCACCGCTGGTGACCCCGCTGCTGGAGACGCCACCGCTGGTGACCCCGCTGCTGGAGACGCCACCGCTGGTGACCCCGCTGCTGGAGACGCCACCGCTGGTGACCCTGCTGGTGACCCTGTCAGTGGTGAGTTAGTCCCCATGTGGCATCTGCACCCGTCAAAGCCCTGGGGCTGGCGTGGCTGCCCTAGGCAGGCTGAGCAAGGGGAGCACATGTGGGACGCATGTGCACGTGTGTGCAGGCACATGCGTGGAGGGTCTTTGCACGGAGTACACGTGTGCACTGGGCAGGGACAAGGCGGGAGGTGCGGCTGTGTGGGGCTGGGCCGTGTGGCGCAGCCTCGGTGTGGATGGGAGCTCTGGGCTGGACACCAGGCATTTTACCTGTCTTGCCAGGAGAGAGGGGGCTGGGAGGCATCTGAAGCTCCAGGGCCCACGGACGGCGCTTCGAGCTTGGGAGCCCTGGCGCCCGTGTGGCCCCTGGGCCCCAAGGAGGGTGGTGCAGGGCACGGGCCTGGGTCCTGCCCGGAGACAAGGGGCCTGTCCTGGTACCAGAGTCTGGAGGGGGCTTCAATTTGGTGGCAGTGGGCGTGGTATGGGGTCAGCAGAGTCCCAGCCTCTTCTGTTCTGGACAGCCATGGCCTCCAGGTGCTAACTCAGAGCCCCCCAAGCCCAGGCATCAGGGGCAAGTGTGGGGACCCGGGGGTCACAGGTGGTGCCCAGGGGGGCTGGGGGCACACAGGGCATCTTCAGGCCCCTCTCCTAGGACCTCACCCTGCGTGGGATTCAGACCCTCCATGTCTGCCCCTCCTCTGGGCCCCTGCCTGAGCCTGGGCACAGCGGGGCCTCCCCTGGAGGGTCATCTTGGCCCCCGGGGAGCTGACAAAGGGGCGCCGTCCCTGAGCAGCTCTGCTTGCGCTGCCCGGGAGGACAGGCCTGCACCTGGTGGGTGTAGATCAAGCGCAGCCACAGGCCGGACTCCACTGTCACACGGCCACCCCCTCCCCCCAGCCTGCCCTCTGCTCAGGCTGCCCCAGGCTTGTCCCTCCCCAGCCGCACCCCCTCTGGCGGCTTGGCCTAGGGTCTGGGCCACCCTGACTCACCAGGCTGCCTTCCTGGCCGAGGCTTTGTGCCACGGCTTTTCCTGACACAGCTGCCCCTCTGGGAAGGCGGAGCCCTTGGCAGGTGGTGTCCGTGGGCGGGGGGCTTACTTCCTGAGTATCTCCTGTGTTGTCAGTGTTGGGGCTGGGCAGACACCGGGCTGCACAAAGTCACAAATGAGTGACAAGGAAGAGGAGACCAAGGCCGGAGAAGGAGGGGCTCCTCCCAGGCTGGAACCCCAGTGGGCGAGTGAGGTGCCCCTCCTTGTCGGGCCCTGGCATCCTGGGGTCATGCCAAGTGCACACGGCCTGGTCCAAGTAGAGTCTCCACGCCCAGCGCCCAGGCGCCTGCTTCCCTTCAGCTGCACAGAATGGACTCCTTTCCTGCTCAGGACCCTCCAGGCCCCCAGACCCTGCCTTCCACCCCCCTCCCCCACTGGACAGGGTCTGCAGCCCTCGACACGACCCTGTTGTGACCCCAGGGTCAGCCACAGCCCCCCCAGCAACACAGCCCCCAGCACACAGCCCCTCCCTTGCCAGAGCCCTCCCACCGTTTCCCTCCTGAGTGGCCATGTGGCCTGATGCTTTGGCACCTGTGCTGGGGGCAGAGGGTCTGTCTCTGGAGCTTGTGGTTTGTTGGATGAAACAAGTCCTTCTCATCCCCCTTCCCAGTGGGGGCAGCCCCCTCAGGCAGCCCAGTGTGGCCAGACCTACACCACCCACAGGGTTTGGGTGCCGGGGTGGGGAGGTCTGAGGGGTTTGCACCCCTACCTCTGTCCTCGCTGTGTCCCCTCTGAGCGCTGAGCCTGCCGTCGCATCCCAGCCCCTACCAGACGCTTGTGGAACCAAGACCAGGGCCCCAGGGGTCAGACGGTGGCAGCAGGGAGCCTGGTGGACTTTGGGAGGCGCCCGCCAAGATGGGCTCCCACCTGCAGCCGGGTGGCGGCTTGTGCTGCCGCCCTTTCTCAGGCTGACGCCTGCTGGGCCCCTCTGCTCTGCTCATACCTGCCTGCAGCCGCCTGAGGGTGGTGGCTGCGGGACAGCCCTTCCTGGGCCTGGCCCAGGTGGACACCAGGCCACTGCAGGCGTCCTGGCTCCCCCAGCCCCTGGGCTCTCAGGCAGCCCATGCTCAGCATGCCTGGTGCTGCCCCCAGCTGGTGCCAAGTGGAATTACAGACCAGCTCTAGGCGCCTTGGCTGGTCCAGACCCTGGGCACCCACCCTCCAGGTCACCGGGTCACACAGGGAGGGCGGAGTGGCAAGGGGCTCTAGGTGGCTTTGTCCACTGCCCAGCCCGGCTGCTGCAGCCATAGTTTCTGAGACTTCATTGCCGCCCAACTCCCCATTTGACTTATTCCATTTGTCACCACCAGCTTCACCATAGCAAGTGGCAAGGGTCTTTCTAGACATTCCCTGAGCAGCTAAACTTTCCTCTGGAACCTTCGTCTCTCCCAAAGTGAGGGTGACTAGGTTAGCTAAGTGGTGCCTTGGGTCAAATGCTGTCTGGCAGGTCCTGTCCCTGCGGCCCTCCTCCACCTGCTGGCCACCTAACTGAGGGGTGCCCCTGGAGGCAGCCTAACAGCTCTCGGTGTCTCGGGGGCGCTGGGGAAGCTCGAGGACAGAGGAGACAGGCAGAGGGCCAAGGTCACCCCAGTGCTCCTGCTCGGGCCCTCTGGCCGCTCCCTGGTCCTCGGCCCCAATGCAGTGGGAGCCCAAGCCGCCAGCAGGTGTGAGGCTGGTGCCGGGCAGGGAGCTGGAGCCTGGTCAGCCGTGGGAGCTTGACTCTCGAGCTTGGGTTTCTCTCCGTGACCTCCAAACACACTGCCCGCCCCACCCCGCCAGCAGGGCCAGGATATCAGGGCGGCCCGGGCAGAGCGCCCCCACTGCCCCTTCCCTAGGACCCGTGGCCGCCACCCTGCACTGCCCGCCAGGATGGGCTCCCACCCGCAGCTCAGGGGCCCTAGACTCACATTTCCGCCATGGGGAGGCCGCTGTGTGAGCAGGGGAGCGGCACTGGACACCAGGGCCAAGCCGGCTGTGCTGACCGGGCGCCACACGGGTGGGGCTCGCGCAGGGGGCCTGCCACCCCTCCCTCTGTGTCACGTCCCAGCCCAGCCACGGCCTCTGCCTCCCCATCTCCCCTCCACCCTGTTGCCCCCTGGCGAGCCCCAGGCATGGGGGCAGGCTGGCCGCTCACCGAAGCCCCCACGGCTGAGGGCCCTGCAGCAGAACGGGGCGTGCGGTCATGAGGTGGGCGCTCACTCGGCCCCGTGCTGGCCGGGGCAGGGACCTGGGCTCTTCCCAGGCTGTGGCCACTGGGTGGCATCTATGGGAGCCTCAGGCCGGGGTCCCAGCCTGCCACTCAGCCCTTTGCTGGCCTCTGTCTTGTCCCCTCAGGCTGTGGCCCGCTCCTGTTCCTGCAGGCCCTGCAGAGGCTGTGGTCCACTCGGCAGCTGCGGCAGGTGAGTGTGCCAGCTCTGGGCACCTGGCTGCCAGCCTCAGCAGGCCGCCTCACCCACTGTCCTAGGGACATGCTGGTAGATACAGTCCCCCAGCTTCCAGGCTGCACAGGGCACCTGGCAGGCCGTGCCCACTGCCTCCTCTCCCATAGAGGGTGGCAGGACAGCCCAGCAGGATGGCAGGGGGTGGGGGGCACGGCCACTCAGGGGTCTTGCAGAAGCAGCCGCTGCCCCCACCCCATCCATGTTCCGCTGTGGCCTGGGCCAGGAGGGCAGCTTCAGCTTGCAGCCCGGGAGGGGTACTGACCCTCGGCAGCCCCCAACCTGCACTTTGCTCCCTCGAGGCAGCCGAAGGCTGAGGCCACGCTGGCTGCTGGGAAGGACAGGCCACAGGGCCCACGAGTGGCTGGAGGGACAAGGCCTGTCCTCTGGTGCCAGCCTTGCCTCCTGCAGCCCGCCAAGGGGGCAGACTCGCTGGGCAGGTGTCTGAGCAGGTCAGCTCCAGGTGCCTTCGGGTGCGGGACAGGCAGCTAGCTGGCTCCGGACGCGCCCGGGCTCCTGCACTGAGCCTCATGGCTTTGGTTGGTTGGCTGCCTCTCTGCAGCCATCTCCAGCCACCAGGTGGAGAAATCCAGAGTTTTTGCAAAAGCCAAACCTTGACTTTTTGGTTTTGTACCCGTGGCTTTGAGGTTGAAACTCAGAAACAGGAAGGACGGTCGCTTTGTTGGGGCCTTGGCTGTGGGAGCGGCTTGCCTGCTCATGGGCTGGGGGCGCTGTGTGTTCTCTGCCCTCCCACGTGGGGCTGGAGAGCGTCCCTGCGTCCCTCTGTCCCTGGAGGTTTGGCCCAGCGCGACGCCGCCGGCCAGGGGCGCTGGGTGACTCGGGCTCCGTAAGGGTTGTGCTGGTTCCAAGGCTCCCTTCCTTCTTCCTCCGTGTCAGCGCACTTTCGGCTGGAGGCTCTTCGCGCCCGAGACGCTGAGACTGGCCGCGGCCCTGCCCTCTTCCTGGGGCCCCAGCTCGGCCCCGGTTGCCGCTGACCACCACCAAGGAACCAGGTTGTTTCTGACGCTGAGCTTAAAGCTGAGCCTCCCTGGGCTCTGTGCTCACCGCTTTGGTGTGTGGGTTCCGACGGCGCTGTTTTCTGACTTGCACTGTGTCGCCTTCGGCCAATGTCTTCATTTCCAAAGAGACGCAGGGACGTGTCTTGATACCTGTTTACCGGCCGCTTTGGGCTGTGGAGGAGCCGGGCCGCGTGCTGTGTTTGCTCAGCACAGGCTAATTCCGTGGGTGGTTCAGGGTTCACTGCTTGTTTGTCTCTCAAAGTTCCTGCCTAGAGCGACACACGTTCGCTTGTCAGCCTGGTCCTGGGTCCCCACGAGTGGGTCGAGCAGCAGGCGGGCTGGACGCTGGTGCATGAGGCCCAGTAGCCACAGGATCAGTAGCCACAAGAGGGGCCCCACGGCCACATCAGGGCCACCGTGTCTTGTTCTTCACTTATTTGTGACGATGCTTTTCTTGCATACTTGGGGCATATTTCTTTTCTTTTTTTCCTTTTTTTTTTTTGGTCTTTTTAGAGCCACACCTGCAGCATATGGAGGTTCCCAGGCCAGGGGTCAAAGGGGAACTGCAGCTGCCAGCCTACACCGCAGCCACAGCAATGTCAGATCTGCGCCGCGTCTGCCACCCACACCCCAGCTCACAGCCGCGCCGGATCCTTAACGCACTGGGCGAGGCCAGGGATTGAACCTGCGTCCTCGTGGATACTGGTCAGATTGGTTCCTGCTGGGCCACGCTGGGACCTCCTTCCTTTTCTGTTTCAGCTGCTGACCCTTCGCCCCTGGAGCCCGCGCTGCCCCGCTGGGCTGCGCTCATGGGGACTTGCTCCCGTGCGTCCTGTGCCGTCTCGCTGAGCGTGGACCCTCCCCAGGGGCCCCCCCGAGGGCTCCAGCCCATGTGGTGTGGGCACCCAAGGCAGCCCTGGGTCCCCTCTTTTGCCCGCTCTGCCCCGTTTCCTTTCTCGGGTCTTTGGAACAGAGCTGCCAGTTTGCCCAAGTGCTCGAGGGCATGTCGGCGTTGCGTTTGCGGTTGTCGTGCCAAATTCCCCAGATGGTTTTCGCATGACACGGAAACCTAGTGGATTTTGCTCTGGGTTCGTCCCGGGGAGGGCATCGTCCGGGGTGGGGCCACGGCCCCTGTCCCCGCCCTGCCACCCACCACTCCACGTGGGTTCTCAGGGCCGTGGGCTGAGCACAGCGGAGGTGCCGTGGGGGGGCGGGCTCACAGGCAGGACGCAGGTGACGCCCGGCCCCCAGGCCTGAGAGGTGCCTCCCCAGGTGAGAGCCCCGGGGGAGAAGGGCCATGGGGCGGGTGGCCTCCCTGAGTCTCCGTCACCAGGTGGGTGGGAGGCCGCGACCCAGGCTTTGTCAGCAGGATCCTGGGGGGTCCCGGCGGCTGCTCCAGGTCTCTGCTCCCCAGGGGGGAGGCGCAAGGGCAGATCAGGGAGCCACCTGGGCCCTCAGTGGTGACACAGCTGACAGCCAGGGCTGCAGGGCCCAGTGAATGTCACCTCCACGTAGTCCCGGGGAAGGAGCAGGGCCACGTTGCTCTGGGTGTGGCCACTCTCCACCGCGGCCCCTCTGCCCTGAGCGCCTTGGGCTGAGGGCCGAGACGGTCCAGCATCAGCGGCTGGGAGGACTGGCTGCGCCAGGGTAAGGCTCCCTGCCTTTCCAGGCTAGGCCAGAGAGCAGTGCACAGCCCGCTCCCCGGGGCCCCCAAAGCTGCAGGTCCCTTGAGCAGCTCTTCAGAGCTTTTCCAGGGAGGAGGCAGGGCCCTGGGCCCAGCCAAGCCAGCGAGTCAGAACTCAGAAGGACAGGCCCACTTCCTCCCTGTGCCCTGACCAGGCTTCGCTGGTCACCTCAGGAGGGGCTCTCCGAGGAGGAAGGCTGGACGCCCCCCAGGAAAGAGCTGGCCCTGCGGCTCCACCCCTCCTCATGGACCAGGCCTGGGGCTCCCGGGGCCATCCTGCTGGGAAGGGTCTCGGGCTCCTCTTGGGCCCTCCTTCCTGCAGCCCCCGCCACCCACTGCTGCCTGTGGTCAGGAATGGCGGCCGCTCCTTGGGAGAAGCCTCTTTGAAGCCACTGGTCAGTGGGTGCTTGGCCCAGAGCCGAGGGGTCTCTTCCTCCAGCGCCTGCCCCAGCCCGTGGCTGGCCGCACACCCTCTGCTCTGCTGGTGGCAAGGGGCTGGGGGGCGAGGGCTGGGCGGGCACTGCCCGTGGAGAAACCACACACGTGCTACCCAGAGCCCGCCTTCCAAGCAGAGGCGCTGGCTTGTCGGCACCTGGAGCCACTGTGCTGGAGGCCGGGGCAGGGTCCTCTAAGGCTTTCCTTTTCCTGAGCCGGGGCGGGGGGGCGGGGGGAGTCCTGGGGGAGATACCACTCCTCCTGTGGCGATGCGGGACGTGGCCCCACGGTGGCCCCAGACCCCGCAATGTGCTGTGGCCTCGCCTACCCATCCTGGAGGGCGACGGCTGTCCTCAGGGTCTGGGTAGAGCTGTCTCAGGCCACAGCGAGCACAGCCCCTTCCAGAGGGGCCTTGGGTGTGGGGGCAGCCCCCCAGCTCACAGCCTGACACCGCAGCTCGGCCCTCGCTGGACCCCAGCAGGTCCTTGATCGCGGGCGTTGTACTGACCTGAACAACCAGAACAGGTGGAGCGTGGAGGGCAGGCGGTGGCACCGGGGCCTGGGCCTGCGGGTCACGCAGAGGACGCCCGGCTGTTCTGAAGTCCATCACGAGACACTTTGGTCCCCGGACGTGGGCGGCCGGGACCATGCCTGTGCTTGCTTTTCATCTCTCAGCTCTGACTCCCAGAGCCTCTGCTGCACATGAGGTGGAAAAGCAGGCCAAAGGCATTTTTCACTATGGCTTCTTCTTCCCTGTTTTCCATTTCCTGTCACTTGCTGGGCCCTGCTGACGCATCGCACAGGTGCTCAGGGCGCAGAGGGGCGCTGCTGGGGTCTGGCTCAGGACCTTTGCGGGACCGTCGACCTAGACGGCCGCCGTGCCAGGGACCGGCTGGGCGAAGGCAGTGCTGGACACGCTCCGCTTTGGCGTCTCTGGGCAGGTGGGGACAGCCTGCAGGGAGGTGTTTGCGACAACGAGGTCTTGTGTCTCCACAGCTCCAGGAGGAAGCCTGGAGGGGGTTCGCTGCGCTGGCTGACCCGCTCGCTGGACTCCTGGACATGCTGGATGGCAGCCGGGGCTGGCGGGGGAGGGGCCCCTCCCTGGAGGCCTGGGTGGCCCGTGAGCTGAAGCGCTGGCTGCAGGCGCGGCCGCACCCGGGGCCACCCCAGGTGAGCCCTCGGCCTGTTCCAAAGCCCCGTCCCTCCCTGCCCTGTACCGGCCCGAGGGCACCCCCGACAGAGGCGGGGAGGGGGGGAGCTCTTGGCCTCCCCTTCTGGGCCCCTGCCCAATCCCTGCTTGCCCGCCTGGCCTCAGGCTGCTGCCTCCCCTGAGGCTGTGTCTGGGCTTCCAGGGCGGCCCAGGGCTGAGGCAGCTGCAGGCGCGTGCAGTCAAGATCCTCGTGGAGAGCCCCCCGGCTCTCGTGGAGCCTCTGGTCAGCATCTTCCAGCTGCAGGACGCAGACCGCAGCCCCCTGCTGGCTCACGTCCACCGACTCCGCCAGGAGGGCAGGTTCAAAGAAGTGAGTGAGACCCTCGCCGGGCTCTGGGCCCGGGACGCGCGACCCTCGCGTGAGTCAGCAGGTGGGCAGGAGCCAGGCTGGGTGGGAGGGCTTCCTCTGCCCCCTCCGTCTCGGGGGAGGCTTCGGGGACCAGCCGCCCGGGCGGCTCGGGTTCGTGCCTGGCATCCACCCCCACACCCTACCTGGTCTGCGCCACACCCAGGGCCCTTCCTCCCCGGGGCCCACCGGCCTCTCAGTCACCCATGGGCAGGCCCAGGCGTCCCCACGGCAGAGCCACTTCCTGGGACACTGTGGCCTCACCTCCTCTCCCCTTCCTGGAAACGCTCTCGGGGACAACAGAGCCAGTGTGGGAGGAGCTCACAGCCAACTCTGTGCCCACAAGGGCCGCCCCTCGGGCCCAGGCTAGACACCAGGCCAGCTTCTCTCTCCTTCTGCCCAGGCTCACCCTCGCGGTCCCTCGGCCCAGTGCTGGCATGGCCCAGCAGCTACTCCTCGAGGACAGACCCTCTCTGCAGGTCCTTGTGGGGGCCTGCAGCCACTCTGCTCCCAGGCCGGGTGGGTTGGGGCATGTGTTGGGCATCTAGGGTGCCGTAGCATCCTGGACCTGTTCTGGGGCCCTGCCCGGCGCCAGGGGGCTGCACTCTGGGTGGTGTCCACCCCGCCTGTTTTCTGGGTCACTCAGACAGGGTCAGGTCAGTGGGAAGGTCTGACTCCTGAGGGCCCTGCTGGCTCCCCTCCGTCCCCTCCCACCGGCTCTGGCCCCCCACCCCCGACCGGCCCTGAGCAGGACAGTGGCGGTTTCCAGAAGCTCAGCCGTGGGGCTTATGCTGGCAGGGGTCGAGGTCGGCCAGTGTGGAGGGCCGCCCAGGGAGAGGGCGCTTGGACCCCTGGTGGGAAGGGCTGGGCCAGGACAGCACAGGTGGGGCTTAGTGGCTGCAGGTCTCTGCGTGAGAATTTGGGGCTTTGGAAGCTCAGTGGCCTTGCTGAGGCTCCCCTGTGACAGGGTTGGTTTTTTACTGAAGTCCAGAAGGTTCTGAGAGCAAGAGGGAGCCCTGAGGCTGTGGTCTCCGTGTCCACAGGAGGAGCACTAGGGCTGCCTTGTCCTCGAAAGGCCGTCGGGAGCGGTGGGGCCTGCAGGGGCCTGGGGGGTCGCTCCTTGGGCCATTGCTGCAGGTGTGGGAGCCGAGGCTCTGGCGCCTGAGATGCAGCCCTGACCACGTGGGGGGTGGAGCTGTCCCTGCGCCCGGCCCAGAGCCAGCGGCCAGGCGTCCAGAGGCTCGGGGTTCACCTCCCTCTCTGCCTCGGGGACAGTGTGCTCGTGGGCGTGGGGTGTGGCCAGCACCCCGGCCGCGCCCAGGCCCATCCCACGGCCCGCTTCCCGGGGACGCCTGGGGGCCAAGATGGCGTTGCAGGGACAATGGCCCCGGGCTGGCTCACGTGGCGCGGGCAGCCGGCTGGGCGCATGGGCGCCGTGGCTGCGGAGCGCGGGGAGGCAGAGGGCCGGCTAGCGTCCCCGCGTCTCCTGTTACACCCCGGCCTTTCAAAGAGTGTCTGGGCCACTGAATGCGCCTCCCTCGCGCTCGGAGGCAGGAATCCCACACAAAGGGGGCTCTTGTCCCGCACAGGCCCCTTCTGCGAAGAAAAGCCATTGTCCCCGAGCGGGGCCGCCCGGCAGGCGGTGCATGCTCCAGTGCCCACCGCCGCGCCGCCCGAAGGGGCCGCATTCAGGCCTGTCCGCTCGGATTAGCCGGGACTCACGACTTAATGTGCTGCGATATTTCATGTCGAGGCGGCGGCTGGCCCGGCGGGGTGAATGCCCGCTTTTGTCTACTGAGTTATTTTATTTACATTTTTTAAACAGCTTATCAAGGTAAAAGATAGCTTTGCTTTAAAAAAAAAAAAAAGTGGGGGGAGACTTGGCTCCAGGCCCGCATTGAGTTACAAAGGTGGGAGGCAAGCCTGTCCTGGCGGCCTGGTCACTTGCTGGCCAAGTGGGCAGCCCTGGGGTTCTGTGCCGTGCTTGCCCCAGCCCCTCTGGTCTTCTTAGTTCCCCAAAGCAGCAGCTCTGGGGGCCTGTCTGGTTGGAGATTCCCGCTGCCCACCTCTGCCAACCAGCCCCAGGACGGCCGGCTCTCCTCCTCCAGGGCAGAGGTCAGGGAGGCCAGCAAGGTGCCAGGTGGCCCCAGCCCTGGGCAGTTACCTTTTGTGGGTCCAGGCCCTCTCCTCTTCCCACCGCCCCTGCTCCCCACCCCTGGCCTGGGTCCCAGACCTGTAGGTGATCTTCTGACACCTGCTGGGCCCCCCACGTGACCAGTGGGCAGCCTGGCCTCTTGTCACCTCAGCAGAATCTCAGCCTGAGAAATGACCAGAAACCAATTCTAAGCCAGGCCCCATAGAACTAAGACAGAGGCCAGGCCTGGGGGCTTCCTGCAGGAGGTGGCTCTGCTGCCAGCCATGCCCTGCCCCCATGCCAGGTGCCAGTGGAGTTGGGCGCCCTCCTGTGGCTGAGGCCAAATAGCCCCCTCCTTGTCCTGTGCCTCCGCCACAGCCTCAGGGCACAGAAACCCCCTGGGCGGCCGGTGCAGGCCGGGGACACTTCCCAGACTGTCCCCGAGGGTGTCCCTGGCCTTCCAGCCCTGGGCACTCCGGCCACACCCCTCAGCATCCACGAAGGCCGCCTGCCGGGAGAGGGCACCCTGGGTGCACAGAGAGCTCCGGCCGGGCCTGCCCTGGAGGAGGCAGGCAGAAGGGGCACCGAAACCTCTGGAGCGTGGTCAGCCTCCAGGGGCGAGCGCAGCCTCGGGAGCCGCTCACCCAGGGGTGGGGCCAAGCGCCAAGCGCTGCCCATCCCTCCACACTGGCCCCCCACACTCTCCACAGCAGTGGACGCAGCGCCACTGTGTGGGCACCTCTGGCCAGGCCCTGACTGCAGGGCAGAGGGTGAGCTGGTTGAGGTGGGCACAGTAGCTCCCCGGACAGATGTTGCTGGCTCCTGGAAGGAAGGCGGTCCAGGCAGGCCCGGGGCCCTGGGGTGAGGACCCTCCAGGCTGCCTCCAGGGGCTCCTCCTGCTGCTCCAAGAGCAGTGCCCAGCCTGCCCTTGGCCTCACCCTGACTGTGGCATAGGCCACTGTCCCAGGCTACCCACCCCAGCCTGAGGCCTCGCTCTGGGATTCAGAATTCCTGAATGGAGGGGTGGCCCATTGGGCAGCTGGATCCCAGGATGATGGAGGCTGATAGTCCAGCAGAGTCACAGAGGCGGGGCTCCCCTCTGCGCCCCGCTTCCCCCTCACCCCTCCTGAGTCACGGGCCCTGGGCCTGGTCTGGAGGGTGGGAGGGTCCAGCTGTCCCTCCCACAGCCCCTTCTCCAGCCCTGGCCTGGCCCGGCCAAGTCCAGGCACAGACACTGGCCCGGCAAGAGCCTGGACCGCACGCGAGGGTACAGCAGGTGGAGGACACTGGTAGTGGGGTTCAGACCACCCCAGGTTCTGAGCACCCAGTGTGAGGCCACCAGCTTGTGCACTCGGCCTTCCCGGGTGAGGGCCCACATCTCCCTGGACCTCTCAAGGGATCTCCTGAGAAGAGGTCAGAGCCATCCTGGGAGGCTGGAGTAGCCCCCAGGGAAGGCCCCCATGCAGTGGCACCTGCACCCCGCCCACAGCCCTGGGCCCCTCCCCCAAGCCCTGAACCCTCTCCTCAAACCCTGGCTCCTCCCCCGGTCCCGCCCTCCCCTGGCCCATCCCCCTCCCCTGGCCCACCCACCTCCTCCATTGCCCGCCCCCCCACACCCCCGGGGGGCGGGGGGGGCCTGGCCGAGGCTGAGCTCCTGGACCCCCGCCAGGCCGCGGAGGCGCCGGGTCAGCGCCGCACAGGGAGAGGCCCCCAGCCCCGCGCCCCCGCCCCGCGATCCCGGCCTCCGGCCGGAGCAGCCTTTCCCAGGCCGCTATTTTGGGCCTTTCTGTGGCTGCGGGGGGCGGGGCGCAGGCTGCGCGGCCAGTTATTTTTGCTCGTAATGGGAGCGCGATGTATGGAAATTATTAATAGCAGCGCGGCCTGCGCTACGTGCGGGAGCTCAGGGCCGCACCGTTTTTCTGCTGAGTCCAGGCGGATCCGCGCCCCCAAGCAGGGCAGGCGGCTCAGGCGGGCTGCCCGGGCGTGGGTGCGTGCTGAGCCCCTTGCCCCTCGGATCCTGGGGCAGCTCTCTGCAAGCCCCCGGCCCACCCCGGTCGGCCGCGCGGGACCTGGGCCAGCCCGCCCCCCTCGCACAGACTTAGTGGTGTTGCCAGCACACAGTGCGGCCGGTGGCAAATGCACGGAGGCCCCAGGAGCCCCACCTGTCAGGGCAGGCTCCCTGAGACCTGGGGTGCACAGAGGGCCCCCCCGCCGTGGGCCCGGTGAACGTCTTGCTGGGCGCTTGCCTGGCTGGGTGCGGATGCTTCAGGGAAGAACAGGGCAGGCGAGAGCACCGACTGGGAAGGTGGCTGGACCCTTGTCCTCTCCATCCTCTACCCACTCAGCAGCAGCCCAGCCCCAACCACCTGGGCACCTGGAGGCTACACCCCCCAGAGGAGGAGGCACAGGGGTCGTTCTACCCACCCTGCCGCACCTGGAGCCTGGCTCAGCCCCGGCTGTGGAGGGGCTGGGACCCTTCCTAATTCCAGGTCCCACAGGGCTGAAACTGTGCCTGGTGGCCATGCTGAGGGCAGGGCCCCCCACCGTGGCACTGCGTGTCCCCCAGCCCCAGCCTAATCTACTGCCTCTGTTTCCAGGCTGTCGTGCTGAGCACGAAGCTGCGGCTGCAGCCCCATCTCGATGTTGAAGAGGTGAGCGTCCTTCTCACATCAGCTGTGGGTCAGGCTGGGGCCACACCCAGGTCTCCAGAAATACCGCTTAGGGCTGTTCCCACCCCAGAGTCCTGGGGGGCGGGGTCACATGTGACCACCTCCCACGTGGGGGGGGGGGGCAGGGAGGAGCCTTGGTGAAACCGGCTGGGAAAGTGGCCGCCAAGGAGCCCACCGAACTGGCTCCCCTGCTCGCCAGTGGCCGGAAGGGTTCCCGTGGGGACCACCCACCTGGAGCCCTGCCCTTGTCCAGTCCGGCCTCCAGACAGCCTGACCTCTGTGGCCACATGGGGGAGGGGGGAGGGCGAGGAGGGATCCTCTGCAGGGGCCACTGGGAGGGGGCTTTGTCCGGGCCTGGGTCTGCAGGGGCATGGCCGGTGTGGCCCAGCGCCCAGCAGCACGGCCAGGGGCTCCCTCAGGGCCTCCTGGAAGGCTCAGGTCAGCTCATGCCAGGCCACTGCTGGTGGTTAGTCTCCATCCTGCCCCCCCAGCTGGTGAAGACAAGGGCACTCAGGGCTCCTCCAGGACCCTCCTGCCTCTGGACCGCCCGTCCTTCACGATGGAGGGGGGGGTGACCACGGCGTCCCCGGGGACAAGGCCTGGGAGGGGTGCAGGCCATGAGCTGGGCGTGGGGCTGCAGGAGGCCCTCAGACACTCGCACTCGCCCCCTCGGCCCCGACGCCCTGGCCACTCCCGGCACTGGGGTGGAAGTGAGTCTGGGGTCCTGGCTGCAGGGCCGAGGCCTGCAGTGGGCCTGCGGCCTGAGGGTGCCTTTGCCCGCAGATGAGCACGCCCCTGCTCCTCCAGGACAAGCTGGGCCTCGTGGAGCGCTACGTGGACGGCTTCCCGGGCCTCCAGCGGAGGCTGCTGTCCCTCCTGGACTCCTGGTGCCGGCCGGGCTTTGACGTCCATGTCGTGGCCAGGTGAGCCCCAGGGGCCCAGGGTGGGGGCAGAGCGGCAGGCACTCTCATGCTCCGGCCCAGGCGGGCGGCCCACCCTGGTCGGCGGGGGCCTGCTTCTGGGGCCAGGAGGCTGGTCTGGCAGCCACCAGGCGGGAGAGTGGCCGCGTCTGAGATGCAGACGTCGGTCTCCCCGGTGCCGGTGCCGGTGCCGCCCTCCTGCGCAGTCCTGGGCCGCACCCCGTCCCCGGCCGCTTCCTCGTCCCCCTCGCCTAATGCAGCTCTGCGGAGCCCCTGCCGTGCGGGGTCCGTCCCAGCAGTCACGAGAAGTGGCAGGCTGCCGGCAGGGAGCCTGGCCTGTGCACGTGTGTGCGCATGTGGGCATCTGGAGGGAGAAGGGCTCCCTCCCGCCTACCCGGGCTGGCCCTCGGGGAGCAGGCTGCTAAGCTTCCTTGGCCACCTCTCCACGGGCGGCTGCTGCGCTGGGCGCCGTATCCCAGCACCGAGCAGCCTGGCCCGGCTCGCTCAAGAATCAGGCCTTGGGCTCCGCGTGCAGGCCCCCCCTGGAGCTGCAGGCGAGCCACTCTCACTGGGCTAGTTTCCACATCCCTCAAACGGGCTCCTTCTGTCTCCAAGGGCTGCCGTGACGTCACATCCTACGAAGTAGACAGCATGTGTGGCAGCAGGCCAGGCACATGAGTCGCCACTGCTCGGTGCCTGCCGGTGAGGAAGCAGGGAGACGCACGGTGGAGAGCGGGAGAGTGGGCAAGGCCTGTGGTCAGCTCTGGCAGGGGAGACTGGCTTCAGTTAATGGTGACCTCAAGTGTCCTCACTCTATGCTGACGGGCTCGGAGCAAGGACGCCTGCAGTGGGAGCACCCCAGCACCAGGCCTTGGCTTCCAGACACCATCCTCCACGGAAAGGAGCAAGGCGCCCTGGGGAACAGCCTGGGATGAAAACCCTGATGCTGAGAGAGCAGAATGCCTTGGACGTCACACCCCTCGAGTCTGGAGTGGTGCAAAGGCAGGCAGAGACGCCCTCCTTTGTGGTCTGTGCAATGAACGGAGAGGCCTGCTGGTGCTGGAGAGGGCCGCGACCCCCGACACCGTGACTGATTCAGGCACAGATGACGAGGCGGTGCTAAGGAAGGAAGAGGTCAGATGCAAGGCACCCACGCCGGGAATGCCAGTGGGAACAGGACCGCAGGCCTCGCAGACGCTGGAACGGTAATAGGTGTGGTTTACAGTTTGATGCAGGTACGTCTGACAACACAGATGTAACAGACCAAGTTTTTGCAAAGCACAGTTTACAAACTGAAAAAACCGAAAATCTGACTACTTCTCTATCTCTGAAATAAGTTGAATCCAGCAGCTCTCGTCGTAGCTCAGTTGTTACCAAATCTGCCTAGTGACCATGAGGGTGCGGGTTCGATCCCTGGCCTCGCTCAGTGGGTTAAGGATCCAGCGTTGCTGTGAGCTGTGGTGCAGGGCGGGGCTACAGCTCCGACTTGACCCCCAGCCTGGGAACCTCCATGTGCCACAGGTACGGCCCTAAAAAAGACCAAAAAAATTAAAAAATAAAAAGCAAATAAACTGAGCCCAAAGATCTGAACAGACACTTAGCCAAAGAAACCCAGATGGCGGCCAAGCACATGAGGCCGCCGCGCCACGTGCTGTCAGGAAAGCGCACGTTGGAACAACGCCATACCGCTGCCCGCCTGCTGGGACAGCCAGACGCAGAGCCCCGATGCCACCAAATGCTGGTGACGACGTGGAGCATCAGGAACCCACTCCCTGCAGGTGGGGAAGCAGGGCAGGGCAGCCCTTCGAAGGACAGCTTGGCGCTTCCTTACGAAACCAAACCGTGTGATCAGACCCCCATGCTCCTTCGTGCTTCCCCAGAGGCATCGAGAACCTCTGTCCACACAAAAACCTGCTTGTGGATGTTTACAGCGGCTTTGTCATAACTGCCAGCCCTTTGAATCACGACGGCTGGGGCGGGTGGGTGAAATAAATGCACGGCAGTCCGTCCGGGAATTGGAGTGTTACTCAAAGCTAAAAATAAATAAATAAAAAATTAAAAGGGACCAAGCCACGAAAAGACCCGGGGGGATGGAGATGCATGTTGCAGAGTGAGAGAAGCCAAACTGAAAAGCCCTCATACGCTAAGATTCCAGCTATGGGACATTCCAGCAAAGGCCAGACTATAGAGGCATTCCCGTCACGTGCAGCAGAAATAAACCCGACCAGGAACCGTAAGGACGTGGGTTCAGTCCCTGGGCCTCACTCATGGGGTTAAGGGTCCGGCGCTGCCGTGAGCTGTGGTGTAGGTCGCAGACAAGGCTCAGATCCGGTGTTGCTGTGGCTGTGGTGCAGGCCGGCGGCTACAGCTCTGATTCGACCCCTAGCCTGGGGACCTCCATATGCCGCGGGTGTTGCCCTAGAAGAGGCAAAAAAAAAAAAACGAAAGAAAAAAAAGAAAGGAAGAAAAAAAAAGAAACTCTCAGCAAACTGTAACTAAAAGGAAATTTCCTTCATCTGATAATGTTACTGAAACTAATAGAACTACAGCAAGCAATTTGAAATGTTATTAGAGAGACTGTTACTATATAGTGAACAGTGTGTTTGGAGTGTAAAGTTTTGTAACTTTTGAAATATGTGTGTCCAGGACGCCATCAGCACAGGCGATGTCCTGAGGCGCCCCCCCCACATCTCCAGGGACCGCTGACCTGCGCTGTGTCACTGCAGATTCTTTTCATTTTCTAGAGCATCGTAGAAGTGGGGCTCTGTCCTGTGGCTTCTTCCCCCAGCACAATTCCTTTGAGGTTGGTTCACCCGGTTTCCTTCTCTGTTGCCGAGCAGTGTCGCCGTGGGTGGGTGGGCCACGGCCACTCCTGTTTCCGGTCTCTGCGTGTCACACTCACGGCTGCTGTGAACACTCGCCCTGGTCTCCGCGTGGACCTGCGCCGTCGTTTCTCCTGGGTAAATGCCCTGGGGTGCGACGCCCAGCCGCGTGGTAGACGTCTCTTCATGCTTTGAGGAGCTGCCCAGCGCGTGCCAGCGTGCCTGCATTGTCCCGCTTCCTCCCGCGGCAAATAGGCGTCCCTGCTGCCGCATCCTCGCCGGGCGCCTCGGGGTCCGCTTGTGGTTTGATTCCTAACAGCTGATGACGTGAAGCCTGTTTGCATGTGTTCCTCTGCCGTCTGTGTGTCTTTGGTGAGTTAGCTCTTCCGTCTTTTATAGGTTGCTTCATCAGGGTGACTGTGTTCACAGTACTGAATTCTGAGAGGCTGGAAATGTGGTTGGTATTCAAGTCCCTCATCAGACGTGTTATGTGCAGACATTTCGCCCTGTGCGTGGCAAAGATGGCCCATCTTCTTATTCTTTTAATGCTGGTTTTCAAATAGCGGAAGTTCTTAAATTGTTGAAGTCCGATTGATCAATTAAAATTTTTTTGGGGGGAGTTCCCATTGTGGCTCAGCATTAACGAATCTGACTAGCATCCATGAGGACGCAGGTTCGATCCCTGGCCTCACTCAGTGGGTTAAAGATCCAGTGTTGCCGTGAGCTGTGGTGTAGGTTGCAGACGCGGCTTGGATCTGGTATTGCTCTGGTTGTGGTGTAGGCCGGCAGCTACAGCTCCGATTAGATCCCTAGCCTGGGAACCTCCATATACCATGGGTTCGACCCTAAAAAGCAAAAAAAAATTTTGCATCAAGCTTTTTTTTTTTTTCTTTTTAGGCCACACCTGCGGCATATGGAAGTTCCCGGGCTAGGGGTCTAATTGGAGCTACCGCTGCTGACCTACACCACAGCCACAGCAAGGGGGAATCCAAGGCACGTCTGCAACTCACAGCACAGCTCGCGGCAGTGCGGGATCATTAACCCCCGGAGCGAGGCCAGGGATCGACCCCGAGTCCTCACGGATCCGAGTCCGGTCCGTTAGCCGCTGAGCCGTGAAGGGAGCGCCCACGTCATGCTTTTAGTGTCATAGCTAAGAAATCCGCCTGGCTCAAGGCCACAGACGTCGTCGCCTTGGTTTCTCTCTGGAAGTTTTATAATTTCAGACTTTACACTCCGACCTATTGTCCTTTAGATGACTGTCAAATGCAGTACTAGGTTCTTTTTCTTTCTTTAGCATCTGACGTCTAATTGTTCCAGCAGCATCTGTTGTAAAAGACTGTCCTTTCTCCCCAAGTTGCTTTTGTGCCTTCGTCAGTCGTTCCTACATGTGTGGGCCTCTCCCTCTTCTGTTCCTCTGACCCGCTGGTCTGTCCTAAAGCCAGGAGCCCCTGCTTTGATGACAGATCCTTATAGGAAACCCTGAGTCGGGCTAAGCCTCCAGCTCCGTTCTTCCCTTTCCAAGATGTTTTCGTCATTGTGAACCCTTTGCGTCTGTATGACTGTTAGCATCAGTTTGTCAGTTTCTACCCCCACAAAAAAAGCCCCCGAACAGGGCACACGGCCAGGGCCCTGAGACCTGGCCAGCTTGTCTGGAGCTCAGAGGAAGCAGAAGAACACTTAAAAGCAACCCCCAAAGCTGGGATCAAGACCTTTAGAGAGATTCTGCATCTGGAATAAATGCCACAGCTGTACAAAGGTTGGTCTCCCGAATACACAACAGCCTTGTCAGTGAAGTACATGGCGGGCAGGCGGGCGAGGCTCCCGGGAGAGGCAATTTCGAAGACAAGTTTGAAGACGTCTTCCCAAAAGTCATAGAAAACAGACAAGGAAAATCGGATTGGAAAGCTTTAAAGATCAGAGATTCTGTCAAGAAGGTCGGACATCCAGATGATGGGGATTCAGGGAGAAAGAGGAGAAACCTGCAGGCACTGACTCCAGACCCGGCCCTGGGACCACGGGGCCAGAGCCCGCTGCCGCCGGGGACCCCGAGCCGCGGGAGGGGCCGGAACGGGCCGGCGCTAAGGGAAGCGACCCCAGCCCTGCGGGAGGCAGAGGGGCCCAGGTCCACTCCCCACACCCCCTGGAGCCCCCTGGGCCAGAGGAGGGGCCGTTGGCCTTGCGCGTGGGGGTGAAGTGGGCTCCAGGCGCGGGACGGGCGGCCGAGGACCCGTAGAGCCCGCAAAGGTCAAGGTCCCACCCGCAGAGGAGAGGGGGCGTGGCTAAGCCGCCAGTCACTTTTGGGGGGTCGTGATATTGTAAAAGCTGCGTGTTTTTAACTGGAACGTTCCGGTGAGACGTCGGGACAGAACGCCCCAAACCGAATCATCCAGAGGCCACAGCACATAGTTCTTGGCAACGGGGTGGGGGGCGCAGATGTCGGCCACCTGCACACCCGCCGTTGGGTGGGGGGGCCCACTGGGGCCGGGGGTGGGAGTCGCAGAGACGCGGCACCACCTCTAGGAGCCTTGCGGGGAAAACTCAGCTTTTAAACTGTGCATCGGGGGAGTTCCTGTCGTGGCGCAGTGGTTAAAGAATCCGACTAGGAACCATGAGGTTGAGGGTTCGATCCCTGCCCTTGCTCAGCTTGCTCAGTGGGTTAACAATCCGGTGTTGCCCTGAGCCGTGGTGTAGGTTGCAGACGCGGCTCGGATACCACGTTGCTGTGGCTCTGGCATAGGCTGATGGCTACAGCTCCGATTGGACCCCTAGCCTGGGAACCTTCATATGCCGCGGTAGCAGCCCAAGAAATGGCAAAAAGACAAAAAACAAAAAAACAAAAAAAAAAACCTGTGCATGGGGGAGTTTTGTTGTGGCTCCGTGGGTTAAGAGCTGATTAGTATCCTTGAGGATGCAGGTTTGATCCCTGGCCTCACTCAACAGGTTAAAGATCCGACCTTGCTGTGAGATGAGGCTGAGCTGAGGCGTAGGTCCCCGCTGCGGCTCGAATCTGGTGTTGCTGTGGCCGTGGTGGAACGCCCATAGGTCGCAGGTGCAGCCATAAAAAGACAAAAACAAAAACAAAAAACTGTGCATGGTGAGTTTGAGGAAACTGAAAATCTCGAAATGTATCAACCGAAAGGAAAGCGTCCTTTCTCTCCGCAGACGGCACCCACAGGCAGCCTGGCGGCCGGACAGGCTGAGCCCCAGGGTGCTGAGTCGGCAGGTCCTGCGCCTGCGTGAGCGGTTCGGCCTGGACCCTGGTGAGTGTGCCCCCCACCCCCTGCCGGCCCCCCCGCGCCCGAGCCTCGCTTTCCCTGAGTGGCTCGTCCTGGACCGGGGTCCACAAGCCCCTCGAGGCGCGGCCGGCCACTCCCCTGCGGTGGCCGTGGGTACCCAGGTCTTTCCCTCCTCTGGGAGGGAAGCCAGCTGATGGGGTTTTGTAGGTTGGCCCCGCTGGAGGATGGCAATGCCACCCTGTGCCTGCTCAGGAGCATGTGGACTCTATCAAAGTTGCCACTCACGTGGTGGCCGTGGGGGCTGAGTGTACCCGCTGAAGGAGCCTTGCGCCCTGCTCTGGCCCCGCCTCCGCCAGGTTGCGTTGGCACCGACCCACTGCCCGGTGCGGTCTGCCAGCTTCCTTCTACTTCAGGATTTTTGTGTCTGTTCGCAGCTGAAGTTGGACTCAGACCTCGCTTTTCTGAGGCGTTTCTGGCTTTGTGGAGGAAAACACAGCGGAGAAGGGCCCCCGTTCTTCCCACAGCTGTGCTGGCCCAAGGCTGTTTCTTCCCCAGACATTGTGGGAAGGGGCCTGTGACCTTGGACTTGCCTGTCCTTGTGGAAACCTGACTGTGGGCTTTTTCGCGCAGGGTTCCAAACGCCCTGTCCTGAGTTGTCCCTCGTACCCCCGCCGTCCGTCAGAGGGTGAGCATCCTGGATGTTAGTTATCGGAGCCCTTGCCCGCTGTCTCTTGGTTTCTCTTAATCACCCCCGCTGGGACTTTAAGTCTTTTCAAAGAACAAGCGTCTGCTCCTCGGGCCCTGCCCCCGGTCTTGCTGAGATGGAAGTGACGCGGAATGCCGCATTCCCTTCGGGCGTGCAGGGTGGCCACTTGTGTGTTTCTACTGTGAAAGCGTCACCACAGTGAGTTTAGCGCGTGTCTGTCACTCACGTGTTGGCGGTGGTTTGCCTTGTGATGAGGGCGTTTAAGATGCACGCGGAAAGTATTTTAGCTACAGCCGCTGCGGCGTTGTGCGTTCCTACGACGCCAGACTTGTTTATCGTAACACCAGAAGGCAGTGCCTCTGACACTGGGCTCCACTTCTTCCCGCGTCCGACACCCGCCTCCGGCGACCTCCAGTCTCTGCTTAAGAGAGAGATTTAAGTTTGCTTTTGTAGATTCCACACCTCAGTGACACACAGTGTCTCTGACCCATGTTACTTAGCACCACGTCCTCAAGGGCCACCGTGTTGTTGAACACGGCAGGATCCTTTTGGTGGCCAAGTAATATTCCCGTGTATCTACCACAGCTTCTCCGTCCGTTCGTGTCTCCATGGACACTTGGGTTGGTTTGTGTCTTGGCTGCTGTGAGCGATGCTGAACATGAGGTGCAGAGGTCGCTTTGAGACAGTGATGTCATGTCCTCTGCGGGAAATGCCCAGGCATGGACTCCCTGGGTCCTGTGGTAGTTCCGCTTTCAATTCTGTGAGGAACCTCCGTACTCTTCTCCACAGTGGCCGTATCGATTTGCATTCCCACCGCCAGAGTGCAGGTTCCCTTTGCGCCACATCTTCAGCAGCGTTTCTTATTTGCTGTTGCTTCTGACAGGTATGAAGTGTTGCCTCACTGGGTTTGGGGGGTGGGGCAGGGAGCGTGCCTTTTGTGGAAGCCCCAGGACCAGGGATCAGACCCGAGCCATAGCAGTGACAATGCAGAGTCCTTAATCTCGAGGCCACGCGGGACCTCCCGTCACTGTGGCTTTGAAGAGCGTTTCCTGGTGGGCAGTGATGTTGAGCACCTTTTCGTGTGTGTGTTGGCCACGTGTGTGTCTTCTTTGGGCAGATGTCTCTTTAGTTCCTCTGCCTATTTTTTAATCAGCTGATTTGGGGGGGTTGCTATTACACGTTGTGGGTTCCAGATAGTTTTGGATATTAACTCCTTATCCAGTGTGTGGTTTGCAAACATTTTCTCCACTCGATAGGCTGCCCTTTCTGTTTTGTTGCTTGCGCCCTTGCTGTGCAGAGGTTTCTAGTTTGATGTAGTGCACATGTTGATTTTTGCTTTTGGTAGCCTTCTTCAGTTGTTTTGTTTTGTCTTTTTCTTTCTAGGGCCGCAGCCGCGGCATATGGAGGTTCCCAGGCTAGGGGTTAAATAAGGAACTGTAGCTGGCTGCCTGCACCACAGCTCATGGCCGCGCCAGATCCTTTAACCCACGGAGCGAGGCCAGGGAGTGAACCTGCGTCCTCATGGATGCTAGTCAGATTCATTTCTGCTGAGCCACAACGGGAACTCCCTGGGTTTTTGTGTTTGTTAGTTTTCTTTGGGGGTTTTTTTGGCCTCCCAGCGGCATGCAGAGCTCTTGGGCCAGGAAACAGATCCGAGCCAAAGCCATGAACTAAGCTGCAGCTGCGGCAACACAGAATCCCTAACCCGCTGTGCCTGGCCAGGGATCGAACCTGAATCCCAGTGCTCCCAAGATGCTGTGCCACAGCAGGAGCTCCTGTTTTGGTTTTTTCCAAAGCCCCGTCTGTCATATACTCTGCTCGGCCCACTAGATCAAATCTTGAGGCTTTTTTCTTTTTAAGTATGTTCTGCAGTTTTTATCAGCTTTTAGTTTTATTATTGTTCAGCTCAAGATGTTTTTAACTGTATTGCAATTTTCTCCTCTACCCTGGGGCTACCTAGGAGCGGGCTCCCCGCCGTCCCAGCTGGGCACCGGCGGAGTTAAGGAGGAAAGCTCCCGCAGGAAGTCAAGACGGCTTTTTCAGTCGCTTTCCGGACGTGCTGCCGTGACCCACTGAGAGCCCAGAGCTGCTTGGGTTGCCGTGTGTGTTGCCGGGAGGACATCTGACATCTCACCTTTGACAGCCGTCTCCCTTCTCCTCCGCTGCTTTTAGGCTCTTAGTCTGCTGTTTTGCAGCTCCGCCGTGAGCCGGCTGGTCAGAGAGGTCTTCTTATTTATCCTGCTTGGGAGGCAGGGGGCTTGCGGACCTGTGGGGTGTCTTCAGTCTGCTCTAGAAAAGTCCAGTCAGGATGTCTTTCAGATTGTGCCCCCCCCCCGCCCCCCCCCGAGACTGAGCCGCGCTGCGTCCGCGCCGTCGGCCACGTGCTTCCACTTTCTTGTGGGCTTTTCGTCCCTTCTCTTCAGCGTCATCCAAGCTCCCCTTTCACTTTCCAAGTTCTCTCTTCATCTGCATCCAAGATGCCATGACATTCATCCACCACTTATATTTCGATGCTGTCTTTCCAGCCCTGGAAGTTAGATTGAGTTCTTTTTCTGCTGTTTCACTTCGCATGGCTTCCTGTGGCCTGAAGACATTTCTGGCTTTGTCTCTCTCTGAATGTCCTGCTCACGATTGTTTCACGGTCCGTATCCGAAGTGCTCTGGTCACCGTCACCTGGCTTCTCTGCCTCACTTGCCAGGAGCCTTAGTGTGCTCCTGCCACCCCCGAGAACTCTGTGACGAGGCACCTGCTCCAGGCAGGGAGGCAGGGAGGACTGGCCGGCCAGGTGGGGGGCGGGCTGAGGGCCCTGGGGTGCTGGATGGGGCAGCCGGGAGGGCTGCTCTGGGTTGGGTGGAATTGGGGCTGCCAGGGGAGGACGGGCAGAGCCACTGGACCCCGCTCCCCTCTCTTTCAGCCCTGTGCCCGCACGTGGTCACCCAGCAGCGCCTGGCCTCTCTGCGGTACCTGTGCTACAAGCGGCTGGTAGAGGTGCGTGTGCCCCGTCCCAGCCCGAACCAGGGCCAGCGGCGGGGGGCCTCCGAACGAGGTCATGCTCCTGGGGTCACCTCTAGGAAAGGTTGTATTGGGTAGCTTTGGCTGTGGTGCAGGCTGGCAGCTGTAGCTCCAATTTGACCCCTAGCCTGGGAATCTCCATATGCCACGGGTGCAGCCCTAAGAAAGAAAGGGAGAAAGAAAGAAAGAAAGAAAGATAGAGAGAGAAAGAAGGAAGGAAGGAGGGAAGGAAGGAAGGTTGCATTGTGTCCGCTTTTGCAGAGAAGCCTGTCTCAGGAGAGCTGGGTCGAGCATGTGCACGTGAGTTCAGAGGGTCCTGAATGGCCTGGGTGGGCCCCCGGGGCACAGATGCCCACCACCCACTGGGTCAGCCCCTGCAGCAGGGACGCCGGGTGAGGCGGGTGTGAAGGCAGAGCGGAAGAAGGGCAGTGGGCGAGGACCCCTCTGCGTGAGGCAGGGGCTCCGAGATCCTCCCTCGCCTGCCCGCCATAGACGGAGCTCCCAGGTGCTGGGGGTGCCCCATGTTCACTGAGAGGGAATTCTAGACTCTTCTCAGGCCCGGTCAGCCCACTAGCCTCTCGAAAGAGGCATCTGCCCATTGGGTGATGCAGGAGCACAGAGCACTGGGCTGCAAGTTTCAGTTCCAGGCCTGAGCTGGAGGTGGGGGACATCACGGGCACAGGGCTGTCCCCTGACCCCGGGGCATCGTGGGCACAGGGCTGTCCCCAGCCCAGGTGAAGCAGCCCGGGAGGAAGGTGGCTTCTCTGGGCCCAGGTGCGGCGGGACAGCAGCTCTGCAGTGGACAGTGGAGCTGGCGTCGCCTTCTCCTGAGCAGACGTGCAGGGGTCTGCTGTCCCTAGTGGCATCCAGTGGAGGGCAGTGCTGAGCCGCCCCTGGAGTGACCGGGCAGGGGGTGGTGAGTCACCGGAGAGGAACGCGGACCCCCAGCCAGGGCCCGGAAGGCCGGTCCCCCCTGGGTGCCAAGGCCGAGCCAGCCGGAAGGGCAGCGGACATCCTGCAGAATGTGGAGGGGTTTCCACATATTGTCGTCCACGTGGGAACCCGCCGCCTGCGGGAAGCGGACGGCCTGGGCTGCCGGGGACAGAGCCGTGCGGGGAGGTGGCCCCGCCTGCCGGCCAGCAGGAGCCTCTCAAGAGGGTGGGGTCCGTCCCCTCCCATCCGAGTTCCAGTGACTGGTGACCCCGCGGACAGCCCCCACCCTCTCCGGGGTCCCCTGCAGCCGCTGGGCCTCTTGCTCCGGCACTGGGTGCCCCCCGCGGGCTGCGCTTGCCCTTCTGCCCAGCGCGGGGGTCGGGGGGGTGCGGAGGGGAGATGCAGGAGGCCAGGAGACGGGCCCAGGCTGAGGCCGTGGCTGGGGCAGGCTGGGGGCTCAGGTGGCGACCCTTCTCCCTGACCACGTTGAGGCCCTCAGCATCTTGGTCCCAGCTGGCCCGGTCGCCATGGAGCCTCGGTCATGGGAGCTGCTGGTCTTCAGAGGACAACCTCCTCCTTCTGAAGGGCTCAGGGCCAGTCTGGGGGGGAGGTCGGGGCCAGTGTGAGGGGGGAGGTCGGGGTTGGGGGGCTGCTAGGATGAGCCCACCTCCTTGAGGCAGAGCCGGCAGAGCCACCCCCATCCCCACCCCCAGGGCCTGGTGGAGCAGAACGAGTGGCTGCAGGAGCAGCTGCTCCAGCTGCTGGCCTCTCATGACGACGCGGCTGTGGTCGCCCAGTGTGCCCTGGACCTCTCCCTGCCTGAGGGGCGGCTTCCAGCTACGGTGGTCACGGAGCTCAGCCGACTCAGGCTCCAGGGGAGGTGAGCGCCCCCAGGCTCAGGATGCTCACAAGCAGGACACAGCCTTGGGCCCCGCCCTCAGAAAGTGGCCCCTGGGTCCCACGTGCCTGTGGTCTCGGAATTAGAAGTGAGGGAACAAGCGGGGGCGGGAGGTGCAGGCCCTGCTTCCTGAACAGACTCCCGCAGGAGGGCAGACCCCCAAGACCCGGCCCTCGCTCGGGACCTGAGCGCGTGCCCCCTGGAGTCTGTCCTGGGCGGGTCGTCAGGCGCTGGCGGGGGCGGTGCTGCAGCCCTGCTCCTCCCCAGCGCGGCCGAGGCGCCTTCAGAGGGCAGGACGGACGATTGCTACCAGCTGCCCATCGCCAGGGAGGACATCCGCTTCCTGGCCTCCTGGGAGGACCTGGCCAGACATGAAGCAGAACTCCTGCAGGTGGGTCCCGGCTCGTGGGGTGGCTGGCTCCGTGGGCTGCTTGCCAAGGCCTCTCAGAGCTCAGCTACACGGGGCACCCCGGCTTAAGGACATCGGGCCTTAGGCCTGGGCATCAGCCACCAGCCTGTGGCCTGGCCCCTGTCTATGTGGGTGCTCACGGGCCAGCCAAGCCCCTCCCCTCAGTCCCCTGGACTTCAGCCCTCGGGGCCAGGCAGGTGGCTTTGTCCGCCCGGCCCTGTGCTGCACACTCACAGCGGCCCGCCTGCAGCCTGGTCAGGTGGTCAGCGTGGACCTGGAGTGGAGGCCCTCGTTTGGCGTTGGGGGCCGGCCCCAGGCGTCGCTCATGCAGGTGGCCGTGGAGGGCCGCGTGTTCCTGCTAGACCTGCCCCAGCTCTTGAGTCCAGCCAGAGGGCAGGAGCCCCAGGCCTTCTCCCAGCTGGTGTCCCGGCTGCTCGCAGACCCCTCCATCACCAAGCTGGGTGAGTGCAGCCCGGGCCCTGTGCCCCAGCCTTGCCTGCCTGCCTGCGGCAGGGGAGGGTGCCCGGGTGAAGCCAGGGCCCCCTCCTTGGGTGCCCATCACAGCGACAGCCCTGCTTGCAGGTTACGGGATGGCAGGGGACCTGCGGAGCCTGGGCGCCTCCTGCCCTGCCCTGGCCCAGGCGCAGAAGCAGCTTCGGGGCAGCCTGGACCTGCTGCAGGTGCACAAGCAGGTCAGCGCTGGGGGCTGCCTGGGCGGGGATCTCACCACAGCTGGCGGGGTGTCTGTGCGCCAGGACTTGCTCACGGCCTCTCTGTGCTCTCCGAGCTGGCCCTGGCCCTGCTCCCTGGCCACAGGTCACCAGGGCCCCAGAGCACAGGGTCCCCAGGCTTCTCCAGGGCCCTGGGCTCCCCTCAGAGGCACTCTCAGCACACTCTCAACCTTGGGGGTTGAGATGTCAGCCCCAGAGCCGGCCATTGGGCAGGTGACCGTGGCCCCGAGACACCTGATGCGGCCTGCCTGGCCGTCTGTGTCCCGTGTTCCTGGTGCTGCGCGTCGTGGGGGACACAGGACCGTCCCCAGCACAGCCCTCACTCCCGGGAGCTGCTGTCTTGGCAGCTACGGGTGGTGGACGCGCCAGCCCCAGGTGTGGATGGTGCCGCGGGGCCTCGGGGCCTCAGCCTCCTGGTGCAGCAGGTGCTGGGCAAGCCCCTGGACAAGACGCAGCAGCTCTCCAACTGGGACCGGCGCCCGCTGGGCGAGGAGCAGCTGGTCTATGCAGGTGGGCACACACACACACACCCCGCCCCCGGTGCCCCCACACCCCCCGCACTGGAAGCTGAAGCCAGTCTTGCCCGTCCCAGGAGTTCTTTCTGTGGTGCAGCGGGTTAATGATCCAGCTTGTCTGTGAAGGCACGGGTTCAATCCCCACCCCAGTGCAGTGGGTTAAGGATCTGGTGTTGCTGCAGCTGTGGTGTAGGTCGCAGCTCCAGCTCAGGATCAATTCCTGGCCCGAGAACTTCCAGATGCCTCTGGGGTGGCCAAAACAGAAAACGGAAAAGCCAACCAAACCCTTGCTCGTCCCAGCCGCTGACGCCTACTGCCTGCTGGAGGTGTACTGGGCACTGTGCAGAGAGCCTGCCCGCTTCCACCTGTCGGGGGACCTGGGCCGGAGCCTGAGGCCGGGCCGCAGCGAGAAGCCGCCCCTCCCACAGCAGGCCTTGGCCTATCCCCAGCAGGTGGGTGAAGCCCCCGGGGGGCCCTTCATCAGGATGCTCGGCGGGCGGGGGGACTCCCTGTCCTTAAAACGGAGACTTCACAGGGTGGGAGACGTGGGGGGCAGTCCCAGCAGCCTCGCGCCCTCCACGCCAGCCCCTCCGGGACGGAGGCCAGACAGAGCCATGGGCTAGCTTCCTGAAGGAAGGGTCCCCAGCCCTCTCCGACCCCAGGCCTGGCATGCCCCCCACCAAGGTCCCTGGCAGCACCTGGCCGTGTCCCTGTGCACCCAAGACCCTCGCCCCTCCAGCATACACCCGCGCCCCGGGAGATGTGTCCAGGCCGCTCAGGGTCTAGCGCGGGTGATCCTGTACCGTGTTGACTGCTTGTCTGCCTTTTCCACGTGGAGCGTGGGCCGCTCCTGGCAAGGCGGGTGATCCTGTACCGTGTTGACTGCTTGTCTGCCTTTTCCACGTGGAGCGTGGGCCGCTCCTGGCAAGCTGAGCATGGGGCCAGGTGGCAGGCGGGCCGCGGGCTGCTGAGTGGGGCTGTGTTGCAGGTGCTTGAGGTCGAGGAGGCCGCCCCCGAGGTCCAGGCCAGGGCCTTCCGCGTGGTGTGTGACAGCATGCTGCAGGGGCTGGCACGGAGGCTCCGCTGTCTGGGCGTTGACGTGCTGGTGCTGGGCACGGGCGAGGACCACCGCAGGGCTGCTGAGGTGAGCAGCCTGGGGCGGAGGGCCACATGTCCGGGGGAGCAGGGGCAGGGCCTGTGGCTGGTGCAGCGCCCGGCGGCGTGGGCCCTCCGGGGCGGAGGGCAGGGCTGCCTGGTGGGGCGTGGAGGTGCTCGTGGCTGCCCGTGGGCTGCAGGCCGGGAGCCCTTGAGGCCGCTTATACAGGCCAACTGGGGGTCCTGGCCCCTGGAGGCGCCTCCTGCTCCGCCCTCGGGAGGCCCACCCGGGGGCACCAGCCACAAGGTCACAAAGGAGCCCCAGCAGGGCTCTCAGGACTTGGGGCTCAGGCATGGCTGCATAACTGGTTTACTGAGATACGACTCAGCGCCACCCAAGTCTGCCGCTGAAGGGTGTGCGCGGTGGTCTTGGACGTTCGTGGAGCCGCGCCGCCGTCACCACGGGCAGTTCAGGAGACCCCCGTGGCCCACGAGGCCGGGGTCGCTCCCCGAGCGCCCCCGCAGCCCCGCAGCCCAGCTTCTGCCTCGTGGTGCTGCCCCTTCTTGTGGCCGCGGTCACGCAGCCCCTTGTATCCCAGGCCGCCTGCGCTGTCGCGTCTGTCAGTCCCTCGCTTCTCTCTCCGAGCAAACAAGCCCCCGCCGGACAGGCCACGGTGTGGCTGTCCCCCTGCCCTGATGGACACTTGGGCTGTTTCCACTCTCGTCTGGGGTGACTCGCCCTGCTGTGAAGCGGGGGTGGGCGGGATCGCAACGCCGCACTTTCCCACGTGGCTTCTGTCAGGCATTTGAGCTCATTCTCCCGGAAGGAGTCCCCGCCCCCGGGTCACTGAGCTGCTGGGGCCGTGGGACTGCAGAGCCGCGGGGTCTGTCCCTTGGTGGTGGCCTTGCCCTGTACACTCACCGGCCCCTCCAGGCAGCCCCCTCCCCCACTAACGAGGAGGCTGACTGGGGGGGGGGAGGCCTGTGGGGCTTCCGGGGGGCGGGGGAGGACCCACCCTCCTGCCCGGCCCTGGCCCCTCAAGGGCCACCGCTTCTGGAGGCCTGGTCCCATCCCAGGGACAGAGGGCATGGTTGTGCTGAAGGCGGCTCTGGCCACTGTCCCCTGCCAGCATTGTCCCTGTCCTACAGGGGCTGAGAACAGAGGGCTAGCCTGGCTTCTCAAGGCCCCCGGACCAGGCATCAGTGGTTGAGGGACCCAGGATCCAGGGAGGAGGGACCTTCCCACTGGCCCCAAGAGCACCCGGGGGGCAGCATCTGGCCCCCTAACCTGCACCCCCACTCCCTCGTTCCATTATGTGGCCAAAGGGCTTTGCGGATGGAATTTACTCGTCATGGGACCTCAAGGCGAGAGAGGATTTCGGGGGACGTGGGTGGGCCCGGCGTCATCGCCTGAGCCCCAAACAGCAGACGCGTGGACCGAAAGCCCATGCGTTGTGGCTTGAAGGCGAGGCGGCACGGGCCGCAGGTCAAGGAGTTGGACACTGTCCCGCGGCCCGGGACTTGCGGGCACCCAGGGAGCCCTCCCCCGAGCCCGGCCACAGCCCTGGGGTCCTGTGTGAGCCCGGGCGGCCACGCTCCCAGCCTGCAGAGCTGTGCTGGGGTCTGTCCTTAACGGCTATGGCCACATTAGGAAACCAGTAGATTTTGGTGCTAGGAGGGTGGTGCTGCTGGAACAGACGCCTCAGATGTCGCAGCAGCGGGAGCGACTGGGGAAGCTCAGGGTCGAGGCAGCGAAAGTGGAGGCGGCCCCACCCAGACTGAGCTTAGGGCACAGGCCCAGGCGCTCCGGCGGGGGTGGGGGGGGGCGGCGCGTGGGAGGAGGAACCCGAGGTGCTTATCCCTGGGGAGCTGCAGCTCGAGCCGCTGCGTGGTTACGGGCAGGCTTTACCCACGCCGATTCCACGGTGCCCTCTGGTCAGAGCTCCTGCCTTTGGGGAGGGGGGCTACTGTCACCTGTGCGTGTTTTCTGTAATTTCAGGGGTGGTGGGCTCAGGACAGCATTGTGGACAACTGGGCAGGTGTGTCCTCTTAACACTTGCCATGGGTCCAGGGCAGGTACAGCCTTCAGGTCCTTTCTGGGAGACATTTCCAGCAATGAGAGTGATCGGGTCCCTCTGGCTTCTTTTATTTTCTCTCCTGTGGAGTTTTCCTAATTACGTTTTCCCGGTAAAACTCCCGAGTAGACGAACTAGCTGTTTTGTCTAGAAGGGCTATGCTTTGGGTTTCATTTTCTGTACCTTTCATGATGAGCCCCATTAACCCACTTACAAACTTTTTTAAAAAAAGAAAGGCACGGAGTTCCCATCGTGGCGCAGTGGTTAACGATTCCGACTAGGAACCATGAGGTGGCGGGTTCGATCCTTGGCCTTGCTCAGTGGGTTAAGGACCTAGCATTGCCGTGAGCTGTGGTGTAGGTCGCAGATGAGGCTCGGATCCCGAGTTGCTGTGGCTCTGGCATAGGCCGGCGGCTACAGCTCCGATTAGACCCCTAGCCTGGGAACCTCCATATGCTGCGAGAGTGGCCCAAGAAATGGCAAAAAGAAAAAAAAAAAGGCAGCACTAGGAGCTCCTGCTGTGGCGCCGTGGGTTAAGAATCCAACGGCAGCAGCCTGGGTCCCTGTGCAAGTGCTGGTTCGATTCCCAGCCTGGCACAGGGGGGTTAAAGGATCCAGCTTAGGTCTCAGCTGCAGCTCGGAGTCAATCCCTGGCCAGATCCTTAATCCACTGAGCGAGGCCAGGGATTGAACCCGAATCCTCATGGATTATTGGGTTCGTGACTGCTGAGCCGCGACGGGAACTCCCATGATCTTTAAATTTGGAGCCAACCTTGCCCTCCAGGCCAGCGTGTCACACGGCTGGCTGTCTCTGCCGGACCCCATCTGCCGTCAGACTCCTCTTCCCGCCATCATCTCTTCCGCCTGGTGAATCAGGCGGGGGTCCCCTCCTGTCTCCGTTCTCCAGCCGCGGGTGACCTCTGGATTATCTTCTGCAACACTGGCTGACGTCATGCAAGGCCTCCTCGGCCTGGCCTTTGGGGAGTGGGGATTTCTAGGAGTTTCTGATTCTTTGTATTTAATAGCAACAGGACTCCTTGGGGGTCTGCATCTTCCTGAATCACTTTCGGCAGTTCCTGTCTTTTTCTGGAGGGGGCCCGCTCCCCCCCGTGATCCAGTGCGCGGCGCTGCCAGGTCTCCGTCGCGAGGCTTGGCCCCGGCAGGCGCGCCCCTTCCTTGATCTGGCAGAGGTTCATCAATGGGTAAATCTTTTCAAGTAGCTGGGATTTGGCTTTGTTGATCTTTTCTATTGCATTAATTTCTGTTCTTATCTTTATAGTTTCCTTCCTTTTGCTTGCGTGGGGTTATTTACAAGTGGAGTCCTTAGCTCTTTAATTTTCAGCCTTTTAAATTTTATGATGTAAACATTCAAGACAATAATTTTTTCCCGAAGCACTGTTTTCACTGCATTCCATCCATTTTGATCTGTAGTATTTTCACTGCTTTTTAGTTCTAATAATTTTTGGGCATCTGCTGTAATTACTAATTTCACTTAAGAGTTCCTTAGAAGGCTGATCTTCAGTTTCAGAAAGCTTAGGGTTTAGGAGGCTTTTAGTAATCTTTTATTTATGTATTTATTTTGTCTTTTATCTTTTAGGGCCACACCGGTGGCACATGGAGGTTCTCAGGCCAGGGGTCCAATCGGAGCTGTAGCTGCCGGCCTCCACCACAGCCACAGCAACGCCAGATCTGAGCCTTGTCTTCAACCTACACCACAGCTCACGGCAACCCTGGATCCTTAACCCGCTGCGTGAGGCCGGGGATCGACCCCGAAACCTCATGGTTCCTAGTCGGGTTTGTTACCTACTGAGCCGCGACGGGAACTCCCTTAGTAGTCTTTTAAAAATCCGTTTCTAACCCACCTGACTTGTAGTCCAGGAGCACAGTCTGTATACTGCTGACTTCCATCTCTGTGAAACCTGCTCTGTGGCAGGAGGGATGACCCTTTCATGCCTGCTCCGTGGGGACGGCAGCAGAACCCGTGGTCGCCCCAGCACGTGCCTTCCCTCTTGTTCCCACACCCGCAATAGATCAAGCTCACCTGAGGTTCGCGCAGATCCTCTGGTTATTTTCTGACTGCTTTTATCAAAGACCAAGAGAGCTCTGCTCGTCTCCTGTGACAGTGGGTTGGTTCATCCAGTTCCCCTTGTAGTCATGTAAATACTGGCTTTGTATGTTCTAAAGTTGCTGTTAGTTGCGCAAGCACACCACTTTGAGGATTCTGACATCTTCTTGTTGAGTGGAGCTCTTTAAAGTTTGGGGTGAAGCTCTTTAGCTCCAGGGACGCTCTTTGCCTTCACGTCTGTTTGAGCTCGTATTAATGCCACGTCGCCAGCATTCTTTGCTTAGTGTTTGTGTATCATCGTCTCACCCTCTTGCTTTCAACCTTGCTCTTGTATATTAGGTGTATTTCTTTATAAACCGCTTCTAGCTGGATTTTTAAAAACCCAGTCTGACAGTCTTTGCCTTTCAACGTATTAGTTTAGGCCATTTACATTTATGGTGCGTTACCGATATGATGTGTATTTCGTTGCACTGTTCTAATTTGTGCTCTTCGTCCTACCTTCTCTTTTCTTTTTTCCCTGTTTCTTGAGTCTTTTGTCTTTTCACCCCTGTTTCTATTTTTCCCTCTATTCGTTTGACGGTTATAAATTCTGTTCTTTTAGAGGGTAGCCTAGAAATTTTAGCATGTGTATTTCAGTTAGTAATGTTTAAAGTTAAGATTAATCCAGGGATCTTAGCTCAGTTTAGCTTTCTCACCCCCTTTCCATCTTTCCTGCTGTTATTTTTCAGGTTTGTTTGTTTTTTTTTGTTTGTTTGCCACACCCATAGCATATGGAAGTTCCTGGGCCAGGCATTAAATCCAAGCCACAGCTGTGGCAATGCCAGATCAACCCACAGTGCCACAGTGGGAACTCCTATTTTCCAGGATTTTAACACATTGTGGTTTTTCTTAGTTCTAAAAATTAGACATCATATTATTTTATGTATTCAGTGGCTTTTAGAGTTTGTAATGTGTGGACATGCACATGCACTCCAAGAAAAGCTCTTTTTTACTAAAAGAACTTCCTTTGAGGAGTTCCCTGGTGCCTAGTGGGCTAAGGGTCTGGCGTTGTCACTGCAGGGGCTCCGGTTGCAGTCCCTGGCTCAGGAACTTTTGCCTGCCTTGGGCACAGCCAAGAAATAATAATAATAAAAGAGAGGAGAAGAACCTCTCCTTTTTTGTCTTTTTAGGGCCACACCCACGGCACATGCAGGTTCCCAGGCCAGGGGTCTGACCGGAACTGCAGCTGCCGGCCTGCACCACAGCCACAGCCACGCGGGATCCGCACCGTGTCTGTGGCCTTCACCGCAGCTCAAGGCGATGCCAGATCCTTCACCCACTGAGCGGGGCCAGGGATCGAACCCTTGTCCTCATGGACCCTGTCGGGTTCGTTGCTGCCAAGCCGCAACGGGAGCGCCTGGAGGACGCCCTTTGCCGGGACTGCTGACGGGGATCACTTTTCCCTGAGCAGCCTGTTCCCCTCGCTCCTGAAGAAGGGCGTGGCTGGGTTTATAATAAATGCCGTGGGGCAGGACTCTGCCAAGGGTCCCCTGCCATTGCTCTCGGGACCTCGGCCTTCCGACCTCGCCGCTCCCAGTGTCGTTCTTGACTGCCCTTTGCTTTGCTTCTCTCCTCATGTTTACTTCAGTTGGGTATGTGTTTGTTCTTGGCAGCACCTGCAGCAGGAGCAAGTTCCCAGGCCAGGGACTGAGCCCCCGCCACAGCGCTGAGCACTCCAAATCCCTAGCCCCCAGGCCGCCGGGGAGCACCTCAGCTCTGTTCTTTCCTGTAACATTGACTCAGGCCTTCGTTGCTGCAGCGGACTAACCACTTGCGTCACTGCTTTCGGCTGTGATTGCGGGAAAATACACACACGCACAGGCGGTCTTTCAACTGGATTTAAGTGTACGGGTGAGTGGCTTTGAGTCCATTCGCGGTGCAGGCAGCCGCCTCCGCGGCCTATTTGCAGAAATTTTTTATCGTCTCGCACAAAACCTCTGCGCACCCACAGCCCTTCTCCACTGGCCTCCCCCCCGCCTCACCCGCCGCCGGGAGCCTCGCCTCTGCTTTCGGTCTCTCTGAGAGCCACCCTCTCGGGACTCAAATTCGGGGAGTCAGTTAATAACGTGTCTTTTTGTGTCTGCTCATTTCACCGAGCATAATGTGTTCAGAGTCCATCCTTGTTGCCGCGTGTGTCAGAATTTACTTCCTTTTAAAGCTGAATGAATTCCCTTGTACACATGGGCGTGTGTGCGCGTGCGCGGGTCTTATCGTCTGCTGATGGACGCTCGGTTCTTTCCACCTTTGGACTCTTACGAATAATGTTCCTGCTGTGTCCCTTGACGGATGCGATTCTGTTCAAGGTTCTGCTTTCAGTTCTTCGGGGTCTGGACCCAGAAGCGGCCCGGCTGGATCACATGGTAATTCTGTGTTTCAGTGTTTGAGGAACTGCCGTCCCGTTTTCCGCAGCAGCTGCGCCGCCAGTTGACGTTCCCAGGAACAAGGCACGGGGCTCCCGACTCTTTCTCCATCCTCAGCAACTCTTACTTTCCTTTTTAAAAATAAAACATCAGCCATCCTCATGGACGCGAAGGGGCTTCTTACCCCTTTGACTCGTATTTCCCTGATGACTCGCGATGGTGGGCGTCTTCCCACCAGCACGCTGGCCCTTGTGTGTCTTCTTTGGAGACGTGTCTTTTCAGTCCTTGCCCACTTCTTGATGGCATCGTTTGCTGCTTCTGCTGTTGAGTTGTAGGAGTTCTTTATGCCTGCCGGTTGTTCATTCCTGATCAGACACATGATTGGCAGGTATTTTTACCCACATGCTGTGAGTTGTCTTTTCACCTTCTTGAGAGTGTCCTGTGACGCACCAAAGTTTTGAATATTCATGAAATCAGTGTATCTCTGTTAAATGGTGCTGTCTGTGCTTTCGGCGCCACATCCAGGAAATCATCGCCGAGTCACTGTGGCGCCTCCCCGCCGCGCCTTCTTTCCCGCGTTCGGCCCTTCCGTGCTGGTGGTGTGGACGGGCCCCTCCCTCCCAGGCTCCCAAGAGAGAGGAGTGACTCTGAAGGAACCCCGTTAATCACGTCCCATAGCCGGCCCGTGACTCCGAGGTGCGCTCTGCGCCCTGTGGCACACGGGGATTCCATCGGATTCTGAGTCCACTTGGCAGGATGCTCGTACACCTCGGCGGCTTCTCGGCCTCCTGATCGAATGAGATGTTCCAGCTCCGCGGTGTGCACCCTCTGCCTCAGATCTCGAATCCGCTGTTTCTCCTGGGGTCCCCCGGTTCCCCTTCGCATGAGACCCATCTGGAAACCAGTCTGGGTGCAGGGCGCCGGGGCTGCAGGGTTGGGTCTTGATTCCGGGCCTTCGCAGTGGGCAGCGTGATAAAATACTTTTAAGTCTCTGTCATGTACACCGAATGTATGTAACACACCTTTGAAGCTTTCTATTCAGATCGAGGGTTATTGGGCGACCTCCTTGACTTTAACCCAAACCTTTTTCTCCCCGCCGGGAGCTCTAACACTCGCCGCACCAGCTTTCCCCGTCTGTGTTACGTCGCAGCTCACACACGAACGTTTCGGGGTAGCCGTGTTGGTTTTACCGCCCGCGGTAGTGTGACTGCAGGGTGCTTGTCATCTTGGGCCGTAGCCACTGTGCTCTCGTGTCAATAGGCACACTTCTGTCTTCGCAGTTCATTTGCTCTATCTTCTTTAGGGTTTTAGAGATGGCTTTTTAAATCTAATTTTGTTTGCGTGATTCTGAGACCAAATCTGTGGCAGAAGGCGGTGCCCAGGATTCAGGCTGTGGGAACGTGGTGGCTGCTCAGGTGCTCAGCAGAGGCAGCTCTGGGGGTGCAGGGGGCGGCAGCCCTGGTCGCAGAAGCTGGCGCTGCCCTCACTACAGGTTCCCCCCCCCGACCCCCCGGCACAGGTTGCCAGGCAGGAGGGAAGGATTGTCCTGACCTCAGGGTTACCGTACCACAAGGTGAGCCCCCAACAGGGTATTTGCATCTGAGCCTCGTCTTCCCAAGCTGCCCCCCTTCAGGGTCTGCTTGCGGGGGGGGGGGCTGATAGGGGGGTTTCTGCCCCGGCCCGGACCCCTGAGCTGGGGGCGGGGGGGCGGGGGCTGGGCAGGCTCTGAGTGCCCCACACCCCCCAGCTCAACAGCTGCACGTGTCCGCAGCTCCAGGCCCAGCTGGGGGCTGGGCGCTGCCTCGCGGTAGACTGCTCCCTCAAGGCCCAGCAGCAGGCGAAGGCCGTGATCAGGCATTTCAACGTGCGTGTCACCCAGGACGACATCTTCAGCCGCTGCCAGGTGGGTCCTGCGTGCCCCAGGCCTGCCTCGGACCAATGTGTGAGCCCTAGGCTGCCAGGGAGCCACCTCTGTGCCAGGCAAGGCCCAGCGAGGCCCTGGCGGTGGCGGGATGGCCTTGGCACTTCTGCTCATTGGAGCAGTGGCCACCATCTGATCTCTGCTTCCTGCCCCCCGGCCTCAGGTGTCCCCGGTCACAGCTTGGTATGGGGGTGGGGGCAGTGCATTTTGGGAAGGAGGTGGCAGAGCGTCAGGCCTGCATGGCCAAAGTGGGCAGCTTAGGGGGGCTGTTTGTTCAGGTTTGGGAGTCTCCTCCTGGCCCAGGGCTGGCCTCCCATGGGGTTCCTGGATGGAGGGCAGGGAACCCACTGAAGCTGCCTCTGGCTGGACCTCCGAAAGCAAGGCCTAGAGCCGCAGAGGGCTGCTGGGCACCCTGCTGTCTGGAAAGGTCTGGGTGAGGAGACCCCTGGTTGGGGCCACCGAGCCCAGGGTTAGGATCCGCCAGGGGCCTGGGGCCTGGCACCAGTGCGGGGGCACCACCCTGCCCCTCCCCTGCTGGCCAATGTGTGAGCCCTAGGCTGCCAGGGAGCCATCTCTGTGCCAGGCAAGCTGAGCTGTCCAGCCGAGGGGAGGTGATGTGGCAGGGCTGAGGCCTGGCTGCCCTCTGCTGTGGGGTCCGAGAGGGCAGGGGCCAGTCCTGGCATGCTGTGGTGGCTCCAGGTGCAGAGCACAGGCCGTTTCCAGAACATTCTGGGTCCAGGCCTGCGGGTTGCACTGGGAGCAGCCCCCCAAGCCCAGCTGTTCGGTGGAAGCTCAGCTTCGACTCCCCATGCAGGGTGCACGCGGCCCTTCCCCAAGATGGCAGGGAAGCACCCCCGCCCAGTGGGAGGGAAGGCCCTGCTACGGGTCCTTGTACCCCCGCCACTCAGCCTGGGTGGCGTCTGTGCAGAACCTCGGCCTCCTGCCCTCCCTCCAGGGCAGACGGTGTCCAAGTGGGCTGTGGGGGGCGCTTGCCCTTGCCCTTGGCCTCTGAAGGATGGGAGCCGTGTCTCTGCTGAAGGCTACAAGTGCTGGAAAGACCCCAGGACCTCCTCCGGGGCCTAGGGGGCCTTGTGATGAGCTTACTCAGCACCTTACTGAGAAAACAGGAAGTTGGGTGGCAGGGAGGAAACCCCCATGGGCGCCCCAGAAAGCCACTTGCTGGGGAGCAGCCAGAGCCTTCAGACCTACGAGGGCCAGGCTCAGAGGGCGGCCACTGCCCGTTGTGGGAAGTGCCTCCGCGGCCTCACTGCCCAGCCCCGCATGTGGTCTGCCCAGGGGAGGGCCAGGCTGGGAGTCAGAGCTGCACCCTGACGGGGGCCAGCAAGCACACCAGCCTCGGGGGGCAGGTGTTGGGGTCCATCCCGCCAAGGCAGATGGGACCTGGTGGAGTGTTCTGACTGCAGGGCGGGGAGGCGAGCCCCCTGGAGCACGTCCTGCACCTGCCCAGGCAAGAGGGGCTGGCCGCTGTGGGGGTGGCAGGTGGGAGCCCAGTGGGCCTTTGTCAGGAAGGGGGTCCCAGGGCCCAGGGAGCCTCCGAGGCCACAGCCGTCCAGCAGCCTCCAGCTGGGCTCCGCCCCAGGGGAAGGAGGGCGGGTGTGCCCAGAGCAGGGCCCTCCCTGGGGGGCCAATGGCATGTGCACAGGGGCCCCAAATGGCCGGCGTGCCTGGGCCAGGTGGGCAGAGAAGGGGGACCCTGAGAAGCTAGGATTTCTGAACTTGAGCCAGCCTCGGTCACCACAGAGGCATCCTGGGTCCTGGTGACCATGAGGTTGGGAGGCTCCCTCTCTGAACCGCAGGGGCGTCTGCACGCCAGGCCAGGCGGGCCTCAGGCCACGCTCCTGCCACCTGCTCTCAGGGCGCCCGGCTGTGGCGTCGCCGGCCCAACCCCAGGAGCTTAGCCTGCACACAGCCCGCCCCCAGCCCGTCTGATGCCAAAGCAGCTGCTGTTCTCACAGCCTGCCCGGTGCACCAGCGGTCCTCCCCCAGGTGGATGCCAAGAAAGGGAGCTGCATGGATGCCTCAAGGTGATGGCCTGAGGCACAGGGCCAGGCCATCCTTGCAGCTGCAGACCCCTGCTCTGCGCCTCGGGCCACAGCCAGGGCCGGGGTGAGTCCTAAGCCCTTCTGGACATCAGAGGGTGCTGGCCGCTGGCCAGTAGAGAGCAGCACGCTTGAGACCAACCCGGAGCGGGTCTCCGTGCTGTGCTCCGCCGGCAGGGTCCTGTCCTGCGCCCCCAGAGGGCCCCAGTGCCCGGGATGCTGGCTCAAGCCTCTGCTGCCCCTGCCGGGCTAGGACTGGTCACCTCCCTGGAGAGCCCCCGCCGCCAGGCTGAGTTTCCATTTTCTTTTCCTTCCTTCTGCTATTTTGGTGCCGTTCCCAGAGGGAAAACCCACTTGACACACGAAGCGTTCCCAGAGCCAGCCCGGTGGCCTTCCGCACGGCGCATCAGGGTGCGAGGCCGCATTGAGACGGAGGGCTGGGGGCCTGGCCACGTGGCGGAGGCCTCTGTCGGCAGGGAGGTGCCGTCCTGCCGGCCTCCGGAGCCCAGGGGGCGGGTGGTGAGCCTCCCATGGAGGGCGGCATGGCCACCCCAATGCTGGCGACCGGGCCTGGGCCTGGATTGTCCACCAGGAGCGTCAGCCAAGCGGACATTCCCATCGCCGGCCACCATGGGAAAGTATGTTATCAAAGACCCTGGGGTTTCAAAAAAAGCTCAGGCGGGAACCCACATATGCCCGGGCATAACGTCTATTTTACTGTCCCTCTGCTGCTCCTCCGCCATGGTGGGCAGTGGGCTATGGCCCTCCGTGGGGGGTGTCCTGGGGGCCCCTGGAAGCGGGCAGTGGGAGGGAAGGCCCCTGCAGGAGCACAGCCACCCCCCCCCCCCAGGGAGCTCAGCGGAGCTGGCCGAGGGTCCCCAGGAGCAGGTGCTGGGCAGGAGGGGCCTGCGGCGCTAGAGGCTGGGGGTCAGCTCCCAGGCGCCTGGGAGACCCCAGGGCCAGACAGAGGCCCGAAGAGGGCAAGGATGCCGCCTAGGCGACCTCTGGCATGGGAATGGTGCAAGCAGGGGGTCCTCGGAGCCTGGGAGTGTGAGGGGGACTCGGGGGCAGCTGCCCCTCAGTGTCCACACCCACAAATCAGAGGCCCGTGGTTGGGGGGGACACAGATCTCAGACCCAGGGACCAGCCGGGGTACCCATGCCCAGCGTTTCCCCTGCCATGGAGACCCCCCTCTTCCCTGATGGCCAACGCAGACGTAGGGACAGACAGGAAGAGGCTTGGCGGCTGCTGACCCCGCCCCTCCCCGGCCTTTGTGCTCTGCCGCCCCCAGCCCCGTTCCCACACTCGGTGCCCCCGGGGTCACACAGGCACAAAGGCTGTGGGGAGAGACCCCGGGCCGCCAACTCCTGAGGCTGCAGGGGGCCCGGCCATGGGGGCTCTGGAGATGGATGGGTAGGGAGCAGCCGGCATGGGGGCTGTGGTGCTGTCACAGGCCTCCAGGGTCGGGGGGGGGGTGCTACCGGGCAGGTTTCATCAGAGGCTGGGGCCCAGAGTGCCCCCGGACTCAGGGTGCCAGCTGGGGTGCCAGCCCCATCAGCCAGCTCAGCCTCGTCCCCGGAGGCGAGAGCCGGCTGGGCCCAGCTGATCACCTCATGGGGCCCTCCCCGCAGCCTGCAGGCTCCCTCCCTGCCCCTTCTCTCCTAGAAGAGTCCTGGGCCTCGTCCAGAGCTCAGCCGTGGTTCCCAGCAGACCCACTGGCCTGGGGAGCCCTGCTTCTCTAGGAAGGGTCCTGGGCTGGCGTGACAGCCACACCCACATCCTTCACATTGAAGCAGGGCTGCCCTGGACAAGGGCCGGCTGGCGGTCAGCCAGCACTGCCTGCCCACGTGGGGTTCTAACCGTGCCACGGGGGCCCCATGTCCAGAGATGTGTGACAAGGCCCTGGGAGCCGCCTGGGCCAGGGGACCTGCTGGTCAGCGTCCAGGGAGCTCAGGTGTGTGAGTGCCCAGCTCAGGCCAGGCGTCCACCCGGGGCCTGGCTCCTTCCTCCTGTTGTGTCTGTCTGTGGGGAGGGTGCCCCAGGACCAGCCACCTCGGGCAGCAAGAAGATGCCCAATGCCCAAAACACAAAGTCTGAGGCCTTCCAGCCCTCTGCTCTGGGCCTCTGCTGGCTGCTGTCACCATCCCACTCCCTGAGGCCCGGCCACAGAACAGGGCAGACACATCAGAGGCCAGCTCGAAACCCCGCTCACTGGGCTCTAAGGAAACACGGTGTGAGGGGCACAGGGTGCCGACCAGGCCTGCGCAGTGGCCGGGGGCGGGCATCCCGTCGGTCTGAAGGACACTGAGGTTCCACGGCCAGGGAGGGGCTCGCCCACCCTACCCCAGTTCAGCACACACAGCCCCCAAACTGAATTGTGTGAAATTCAGACTTTGGTGCCCCTAAAGACCGCTGCCCACGGCTGCTTTTGCAGGACCGAGCAGCCCTCCAGGAAAGCGCCCGCCCCCACCCTGCGCCCCTTCCTGCTGGGGTCTGAGGCGAGGTGACTAGGCCCAGGGCCCGCTGTCCAGTCAGGCCTGGAGGGAGGGGGCGGGACAGGCTTGGCCAGCCTCAGGAGCAGGAGGCCGCAGGTAGAGGACGCCATGGGCCCCTGGGGATTGGGTCCAGGGAGGGTCCTCGGGGTGACAGAGCAGGGTCTGCCGGGCCGTGTCTCCTCCATCCCTGTCCTAACAGGGCAGTGACCTTTGGCTCGATGGCAGGTGCAGTGAGGCGCCCTGTGGGTGGGCAGGCAGCAGGAGCTGGCCTGTGTCACGCCACCTCCCCGTCCCTGGCTGGGGTGTGGGACAGCCCTCCCCCCTGTCCCTCTAGGCAGCCCTACTCTGTGCACCCACCACCCTAGGGGCAGGGCCACTGGTGGAGAGTCCACCACTGTACATTTGGGACAAGTAGAGCCCCCAGACGTCTCCCAGGGGAGACAGGGCATCCACAGGGGAGCAGGGTGGCTGGTGGGGCCTTACCCTGGGCAAGTTGGGGCGTGGGTGTGCCCTGGCCAGCCAGGGACAGGGAGGGGCCTCAGGAGAAGGAGCCCTGCTCTCCTCCCCAGAGGTGGGGGCTTGTGTGGGAGAGGGTGCGATGTGGGGGTCCCTCCGAGAAGGGGGGGTTGTGCTCAGGCTGGGGCTGCTGCTTCGTCCCCCACCTTGGCAAGCACACTCCAGGAGGTACAGGTGTCGGGGGAGGGAAGTAGCCGGGACACCCACCCCCCACTTGTGCCAGCCTGCTGTCCCCACCAGCCCTCCACAACTTCACGGGGCCTGCATCACACCCCAGCTCCTGCAGCACCCCCCCCCCCCGGCGTCCCAAGCCCCAGTGCATTTATTTACTTTTTTTCTTTTTGGCCACCCCGAGGCTCATGGGGTTCCCAGGCCAGGGATCAGATTGGAGCCACAGTTACACCCCACGCAGCAGCTGTGGCAACACCAGATCCTTTTTAACCCACTGTGCCAGGCCAGGGATCAAACCTGCATCCTAGTGCCGCAGAGATGTCACGGATCCCATTGCAACACAGCAGGAACCCCATGCCAAGCCCCAGTATATCTTTTTTTTTTTTTTTTAAGGGCCGCACCCTTAGCATATGGAGGTTCCCAAGGCCAGGGGTCGAATCAGAGCTACAGCTGCCGGCCTACACCACAGCTCACAGCAACGCCAGATCCTTAACCCACTGAGCGAGGCCAGGGATTGAACCCATGTCCTCATGGATACTAGTCGGGTTTGTTACCACTGAGGTACAACGGGAACTCTGCCGAGCCCTGGTATAGATGTCACTTCCTCTAGGAAGTCCTCCAGGCCCCCAGTCCAATCCCGGGAATACCACCGCCCTCTGGAGGGCCGAGGGGAGGCGGGAGGAACTGTCCCCCGCCTCTAGTGCAGGCCTGACTGAGGAGGGCTTGGGTTCAGGGCCTGCCACCTGCTGTCTAAGGGCCCCAGCGCCACTTGTCTGCGGGGAGGGCTGCCCCTGGGCCTGCGCTGCGTCAGCCCCTCCCCAACTCTCCCAGCCTCTCCCCTCCCCACCCCGCCGGCTGGCGCCCTACCCCCCCCGCCCCGCCCACCGGCCCTGGGCAGCCCGGCCCCGCCCGGCGCGGGACTGGCGGGCGGGCAGGAGCCGTTTGCTTTTGAATCTGGGCCGGGCGCCCTGAGTGGCCCTTTCAAAGGCCGGCGGGGGCGGGGGCCGTTCCCAGGCGCGCCCCGCCCTCCGCGCCGCCCCTCCTCCCGCTTTCCCACGCGCCCGCCGCCGGCGGTTCTCACGGCCCGCGCCCCTCCCCCGTCTGGGAACGGCCTGCGCCTGCTGAGCTGGGGGTGCCCGGGAGCCCCGGGAAGGGGGCGCCTCCCGAGAGCTGCTCGGGACGGGACGGGGACGGTGGAGGTGTGGCCACCTGTGGGTGCCTGCGGACCACGGGGCCGTGTGCTGGCTGCCCCAGGGGGGTTGTTGGGGAAGGGGGGGGCCTGTGCCGCCGCTGCCGCCGCCGAGGGGAGGCGCCGAGGGGGCCGAGGGCGATGGGGACCAGCTGGGGCGTGAGCCCAGAGGGTGTCATCTAGCCCGGATTCTCTGATTGAACCCAGAGTGTGTGGCTCCCCAGCCACCTCACCTCGCGGAGAGACCCAGGGGCCCCAGCCATGCCGGCTGTGCTTGGGGGCAGAGAGCACCCACTGACAAGGAGGTGGCTTCCCGGCCTCTCATTGCCTCTGCTCCTCTTCACAGCCCCGCCAGTGCAAGGCCAGAGCCCTGCTAAACGTGGGCTTCACAGCAGGATCCCACCTTTATCAGAATCCACATCTTAGTCCACGTTCTCCTTGGCCCCCTGGGGGGGGGGCTGTGACTGTCCCATGTCAGCCTCCAGGAAACAGGGTGGGAGGATGGGCGGGCGGGATGTGGGGTCTTGTCTTGACAGCCTTAGCGGGTGCGGGGCTGTCAGCCCAACTGTCCCACCGGGCGTGGCCCTGGGCTGCGGCACGTGGAAAGAGGGAGAGGGTGAAGGCTTGAGGGAACCAACATGGCCAGGGTGCGGAATGGCCCCTGGGCCAGGGGCCCACCCTCCTGTCCTTTCTGCAGGCCCCTGAGAGCCTGAGGGAGGGGCTCAGACCCTCCCACGTGTCCCTGGCCGGGTGGGGCGTCATTCAGGCCCAGTATCTCCATGTGGCGTCCTGGACACCATGCTGATCCTTGCTCTGAGGCCCTGAAACGCTGCTTTCCTCCCATTGTCCCAAACGCCACTGTCCCCTCCCCCTGTTCGGAGAGGCGGGCTCTTTCCATCAGGACTCCCCCCCCCCCCCAGCCTGACTGCCCAGTGCAGGCTGCTCAGGGCGGCGGGGAGTGGTCTTCACCTGACACAGTCACACACACCCTGTGTTCACGCCCCTGACACGCTCAGCTGATGCTGGTGCTCTTCCCTCCAAGGGCCTGGGCCCTCAGGAGGCGCACCCGCCCAGACCCGGCCCTGTCGGGGTTCCCCACGCCCTGCCGGCCCTGCACCCCTGGCCACTGACCCCCGCGTGCGACAGCTCTGGAGGCCCGTTCCCCTCTGCCTGCGGTCCCACAAAGGGGCCAGGCAGCGGCCGGGTGGGGGAGGGGCTGGACCTGGGGGAACTGACCTTCCTGGGCCTGGGGGCAGGGCTGCCAGCCCCGCTCTCCACAGTGCCATGGAGGCAGAGGCCACGGGTAGGGGGGGCTCAAGCTCCCTTCATGGGTCAGAAGAAATCCATGAGGTTTGAAATCCTTTCCATGCAGATACGGTCCCAAGCTCGCACATCCCTGGGGCCTGGCCCTTCTGCCCGCGTGTACCCCTGGCTGCCTGGCTGGGGCTGCTCTCCACAGATACCTGGGGTCTCAGCTGTTGGGGGGGGAGCCACAGCGTCCCCAGCCCCCCCAGTGGGTGGCTCCCCCAACCCCCAGCCCTGAGCCCAGGGCCGGGCCCTCAGTGCCTTGTGGACCCGGCCACCTTGTCTTTGGGCTGATGGCTGGGGCGCCTCGAAGTGCTGCGGGACAGGACTGCGTGGGAGAGAGGGTGTGGAGCAGACCCAGGGCGGGGGGCACCTAATTGCTTCCGCCCCTTCAGCCACAGGCGAGGTGTCAGGCCCGCCCCCAGGCCGGGGCGCTTTCATACCAGCCCTTCGGCCCTGTACCCAGCACCATTTGTTAGGGTAGCTCTGGGGGTCATTGGTGCACAGCTGGCCCAGGCAGGCCTCTGGACCCAGCAGTCTCAGGACAAGTGAGGACAGCAGGGGGTGGCACTTGGCAGGGACCAAACGGGCTGCAGGGCGCTGGGAACAGTGACACTGGTGTCCTGAAGCTGAGACCCACCGTGTCCCCCGCTCTTGTGACACGGGTGTGAGCGAGCCTAGCCATGTGTAGGTATGTGGGAAGGTGCTAGAAACGCCCTTCTCGCTCAGTGGCCACTTTCTGCTGCTTTTTTGTGCTTTGCTGTAAATTTGCCCTAAATGAGCAAGAAATGGCCGGTTACCCCAGGGTCTGTCACAGCTCCTCACTCAGCTCCAGCCCCCGCCCTCCTGGCTGTGGGGTCGGAGGTCCCAGACTGGAGTTCCCGGGGCCTGGCCACCAGACGGACCGCACCTCACACCTCAGATCGGGCCTGGCTCCCGCCGGGTGGGGGGCCCGCCGGGCAGGGGTGGGGGCTCAGGAGTCCTGTGGTGGCCGGCCAACCCGGGGAGCCCGGCCCAGGTCCTCCTCAGAGGCCAGCCCTTCCCTAGGCTCCCAGCCTGGAAAGGCCACTTCCTGCCGCCCTTCCCCCTTGGGAGCACTGGTGCTCTCTCACGCCCTGTGCCCTGGCGGTCCCGGGTGCCGCTCATCTCCCGCCCTCCCCTCTCCCTTGGCCCCCCACTCTGTGAGGCCCAGGGCTAGGGGGGCTCAAGGGTGTTTACAGGCAGGTCTGAGCCGGTTGGCCCTCTGCCGCTCAGCTCTGGGAGGGGCGGTGGGCTCCGCGCAAGGGACCCTTCCACCTCCCGGCCCTCCTGCCACCCGCTGTTGCCCTGGCTCTCCCCACTCCTGACACCTGTGTACCGGCCCTCCACTCTCTGGCACATGCCCAGCAGACAGCAGGGACCACAGCCAGTGCGCACCCAGGATGTGTGGGGACGCATGGTTCAGGACAGGCGCCATGACCTTACCTCTGGCGCTGCTATGGCTCTGCAGGCTGCGGTCACTCCCCTGGGCAGGTGTGGCTGGGACTGCTCGCTCAGAGCTGAGAGCAGGCCTGCTCCTGGGAACCGACCCTCACAGCCCTCCAGCTGTCCCCTCCCCGAGTCTCAGTCCCGGAGGAACCCGAAGTCTCCCAGTGCCTGCTGGCAGCCCAGCCCCAGGGAGGCAGCCTGGCTCACACCTTCGGCTCGTGCCCCCGCCTGGGGCAGTGCCTAGTCATGCCCTGGCTTGGCAGGCGGCGGGGGGGGGGTGTAGGCTCCAAGCCGCCGTGGGAACCAGCCGTGCAGGTGGACCCCTGGGACGGGGGAGTCAGGAACCTTCCCAGCCTCTCCTGCCCCCAACTCACCTGGCCCATCCCACGCAGCCAGGCTCTGGGGGTGGAGGCTGGCCCCGCCCGCCCTCAGGCTCCTGGACTAGATGGGAGCCCAGAGACCGGGCAAGACCCACAAGATCGGCTGGCGCCCCAGGCTGGGGTCTGTGTGCCACGCAGGGAGTGGGCGTGGTGTAGACACCACCTGTACACACCCCATGGGCCAGGGGAGGCTGGGTGACCCTGGTGTGGGGTCCGCAGCAGCCAGAAGTGTGACCGTGAGCCACACAGCCCCTCGGAAGCCCCTTCTTCAACACGGGAAGCAGGAAGCCCCATCCCTTCGTGTCCAGGGAGCCCCAGCAGCCCTGCAGCTCCAGGGGCTCTGGCTGAGTGCAAGCCCAAGCAAGACAGGCACGCACTCAGCCAAAGCCCCATGAGGACAGGTGCACCACCCCCAGCAGGTGGTCAGGCAAGGGTCGCTGGACCCTGGGGTGGACAAGAGATGGGCAGGGAGGCCCGGGTGCTGGGCCTTCCCACAGAGGGGACCTCAGGGCAGAGGGCGGGCCAACGGCTCAGAACCGGCTTTTCCGGCCAGGAGTGGGGGTGGGGGCAGGGCCCTATTGGGGTGACGGCAAGGCCCGACAGTGGGCAGCGGCCGTGGGAAAACTAGCACCGGTGGTTCCCGAGGGTGGGGCCAGGCCCTTGCGGACAGCAAGCAGGCGTTTGTCTGCGAGGTGAGTCAGCATGAGCTGGCGGCCCCGCCCAGTCGCGGGAAGGCTGGCCGACCTGCCACAGGCTCCTCCCGCTACATCGTCCCTCTCACACCTGCCGGTGTCCCCTCCAGTGACCCGGACGGGGAGAGCGGGGGCCTCTGTCAGGCAGCCCTGGGCAGTGGCCAGTGGCTGGACTGCCTGCCTATTCTCAGCTTCTTCCCCAGCTGGACCTGGGTGACTGACCTGCAGCCAGGGTTCTGCTTGCACGCCGGCCCCTGGAGCCCTGGACCTGCAACCAGGAGGGCAAAGCCCACAGAGGTCTCTCGGGGCCAGAGGCCAGCCTAGAGTCTGCTGGGGGAGGGGAGGCCTCAGCCACAGCCTGCCAGCAGAGGCCGTCCTGCCTGGGCCCCTGCCCAACCCCCTAGGGCTGTGATGCTGGAGGCGAGGCCACAGGTAGAACAGCTCACTGATGAAAGGCCCGTGAGACCATGGCGTGTGGGGGCAGGGCAGAGCTCCCCCTGTGGGTCCAGGGGCCTGTGGCCACTGCCTACAGCCCACCCCAGGAGCCCTGATATCCAGGGCACTGGCAGGGCTCAAAAAACCCCGGCGAGGAGGGCCAGGAGCCATCACTTGCGCATAGATCGCAGCCCCTGCCCCTCTGTGGACCGGCTCACTCCCCTGCCAAGATGGCAATGGCGGGGAGGCCCTCCTGCTCTCAGCTCAGCCTCCCTTGGGCAGTGACTGTCAGAGTGGCCCCGGGGGCACAGGTTGCAAGGGCAGGATGGTCTGCCACAGCTGCGCCCACCCCCCCCCCCAAGGACCGGAAGGCCAGTGGAACTGAGCTGAGCACCTGCACAGGGCCCCTGCTTGGAGGCAAGAGTGGCTTTGCTCCAGACCCCGCACACACTTGGTGCCCAGCAGGGGCCAGACCATGCAGCCTCTGAGGCAGGGGCAAGCCCCAGGTGTTAGTGACAAACAGACACTCATGTGGCCCCAAGATGGGCTGAGGGGTCAGAGCAGCTGTGGGGCTGCCCAACCTAACCCTTTGACGCTGAGCCTGTGTCCCCCAGCAAGGCCAAGCATCAGGGGGAGCCCAGGCTTGACTCTGGGGTTGGGGAGGACACCCTGGGTGATGGCAGAGTCCTGTACGGTCTTAGGAGCTGGAAGAGGCCGCCCAGGGCCCACTAGGAGCCCATGCAATCAGGGAGAGCTGCCAGGAAACGGGGTGTCCCGCGCTCCTGCAGGAGAGAAAGGGAATGTGTCACTGGCCTCTGTAAACCTCCCGGGCGGACCCAGAGCTATGAGGAGCACAGGGCCGGGAGCAGAGGGACAGAGGGCCCGCCCGGCCTCAGCACCTCCTCTGTCCCCAGGCCTGTAACTGTGACCAGTACCTGAAGGTCTCCAAGGACATGATGAAGCAGCTCGTGAGGCTCAGTGGGCACCGCGAAGGCCCCGGCAGGACAGGTGAGAGTGTGCCCCGCTCAGGTGCGGTGTCTGTGGCCCGCGGCCCAGCTGCTGGGTCCTCCAGGGCTCACCCATAGGGGTGGCTGGGGAGGCACGGGCGGCGGGGGGCGGGGGAAGCAGTGTTCAGGGCCTCTGCTCCTCTCTGTGTGCTGAGACTCGGGGCCCCTCTGGGGTAGCGTCCCCCACTTTCTCCCCAGTGGGCTCTGCCTAGCCACCGGCTCCCCTCCCCCACACAGGGGGGCACAGGCACACACGTGTACACACCTGACACGAGAACACATGTGTATGCTCATAGGCACACGCACTCCCACACACACTTGTTCCCACACGCACACACGCAGGTGGGCCCAGGCACACGCAGAGCACTCGTGCGTTCACTTGTGCGCGTGATCACGGTCCCTCGCTGCGCCGTCGGAGGAAGATGAGTCTGGGTGAGCGGAAGCAGGACGAGCCCCCGGCCCCCAAGGCAGGTTTCCCCGGGCGAGGGCGGGACCGGTGCTTCTCCAGGACCCGTCCTCTCGTGGCTGCTCCTGTGCCCCACCTCCCTGTGAGGTTTGGGGCCAGAGCAGGGGCCGCTGAGCCGCAGGGGAACTGTCGGACCAGCTTTCGTCTGGCCCTGGGCAGCCTTGGCGTGGCCACGGCAAGCTTGAGGCCTGGGAGGGGAGGGCCTCTCTGAGCCCCCAGCACCCAACCCAGAGGCTCACACTCGGCCTGAGCAGCACCCTGGTGAGCGGTCTGCTGTCTTGGGGGCTGCCAGGTAAGGACCAGGGCCAGACAGCCTGGGATGAGACAGGGAGGCCAGATGGAGGTCGCGCCCTCGCTGCGCTCCAGAGAGGCCGCAGGGCTGGGCTGGGGGCCTTGTCCATTCGGGTCCCGGCTGCAGTTAATCTGGGGCCATCTGCAGAAGAAGTGTTTGCTGAGCGATCACGAGGGACAGGGGGCCTGGGGGACACTTCTCCCGCCCGCCTGCGGGCCAGTGCTTCTGTCCTGCACTGACCCCCCCCTCGGCTGCCCGCCTGGCCGTCACCCCGTGCCCTCTGTGGGGACGGGGCCCTCTCATGGAGTCAGGAGGAAGCTGCCTTCCAGGGTCTGTCCTGGCACCCTGAGCTCCCACGGGTCCCTTGGGCCCTGCCCGCCCCCCCCCGGTGCAGGCTGGTTGCGAAACCCACTCCTTGGCTGTGGGCTTATCGGCTCATCGCCACGGACGGGCCGCCCCCGCCCCACCCTGCCCGCCAGTTCTCAGGCCCCCAAGTGCCCTAATCGGCAGGCAGATCTGCGCCCAAAACATGTTTCCCAAGGACCTTTGAGCCTCAAGAACAGTCCCAAGGTGCACGTTCCCGTGGGAGGTGACTGGGCTGGCACCCAAACCCTTGGCCCCCTGCCCTTTACTCTCTCTGCTGAGGGTGGGGGTGAGGCTGGGCACTCGGATTCGAGGTGCCTTGTGGGTGCTGGGGCCGCCAGCCTGTCCTTGCAATAGACCCTGCCATCCTTGATTGACAGGCGAGGAGGCCGCCCAAAGCGAGGATGAGCTGGAGACAGGTGAGTCCTGGGACCACCCGCCAAGGACACGTGGACCTGGCACCTGGGCCCACCCCAAGAGGAGGCAGAGAGGACCACTCTTGGGAGGTCCCTGTGCCTGGGGCGGGAGGCCAGGGAGGGCGAGGAAGAGAGAAGGACGGTGACCTGTGAACCAGAGCTGCCTGGGTAGGACGAGGCCGGGGCAGGGGTGGTGGTGGGGGGTCTGCTAGGGAAATGGGGGGTGGCGCGTGCCCGAGGGCTGGGGGCTCAGGGTGGCTGCTTCCACCTGTCCAGGCTCAGCCCCAGAGGAGCCCCCAGGGCCCTGCACCTATGACCCCCCTTGCCGCTGGCTGGAGGAGGCAGACCTACAGACGCGCGTGCCGGCCACACTGGGCAGCGGCGCCCAGCTGCAGCTCTCAGGGGTCCCAGCGGGTGTGCTGCGGCGGCCGGGGCTGCGGCATTTCTACTGCTGCACGGGCTGCGGCAAAGTCTTCTGGGAGGGCTCCCACCTGCGCCGAGTCGCCGCCAACTTCCGAGACATCCTGCAAATGGCCCCTGGCATCCCCGAGCCGAGCCAAGCCCTGGGCCCGGCTGGCAGCCCCTCCTGAGGCCCCCAGCCCTGCTGAGGGCCCGGGCAGCCAACAGTAAAAGTGGAAAAGCTGCAGAGATGCTGCCGGTGGACTCGTTCCCCTGGGTACCGCTCACCCCGCGCACCTGCGCACGCTCGGCCCCGCCTCTGTCCCTGGACACTCGGCCGGGAAGGCCTGGTGCTCAGCAATGAGGCACACAGGAGGCAGGAAGGCCACGCCTGCCAGGGGGATGTGGCCTGGGCGAAGGCCAAGGGCTGGCCCAGGGCGGCCCCCCAGATCTGCGAGAGCTCAGTGGGGCCGGAGGGCTGGGCTGGGGGGAACAGGCCCCCAAGGCTGGATGGCCCCCCGCCTCCGCCCGCTCCCCAGCCTTCTCAGGACAAAGGCCAGGCCTCCAGGCCATGCAGGACATGCTCGTCCCTGCCCCCCCTCCAGCAGGCCCTAGGGTCCCAGCCCAGACCCTCCTGGGACTTCAAACTCCAGTGATCCAGGGACCCTGGGGACCCTTCCTGGAGAACAGGCCCTGACCTAGCCAGGTGGGGGGCAGCAGCCCTGAGTCCACTGCTCTGGCCCCCTCGCCGGCCGGGATGTGACCCCACACGGCCTCTCTCCCTCCCCCGGGGTCAGGGATGGGTGGCCTCCCCTTGGTAGAGAAACCTGAACTCGAGCTCTGAGCCTTTCTCGTCACAACAGCAGGAAGCCGCTGTTCTGCAGGAAGCCAAGGCTCAGACCGGCCACTGCCCCAGAGAGCCCCTGGGGGCTGCCAGGTGGAGTAGGGGGGGAGACCGCCACGTCAGGGCTCCCGAGAGCGGCGGGCCTGGGCCCAGACAGCGTCCTGCCCTTGCCTGCCTCCTCCTGGCTCGCCCCCAGGAACGCGCACCCACCCTGGCTCACATCCCTTTCCTGGCCTTCCTGCCCCGAGCGGAAACCAGCTCAGATTTGGCTGAGAAGCCAGGCGGAAGCCTGGGGGTTGGGGGGCTGGGGAGGGGCCGCCTCTCCGCAGGGGCGCGTCTGCAGCCCCAGAGGGCATGGGGAGTGCCATGCCAGTCTCTGCCTCGTCATGTGTTCCTGACCATGCCAGGGATGGCCATGACCTCTGAGCCCCACTGCGTGCCAGGCACTGACCCACTCAGCACCCCAGCAATCCGGGGCCAGCTGCATGGCTCCACAGAGGAAAGCCAGCCCGGGACAAGGGCCGTGTGTGAGGACCGCTCTGCCCCTCTGGCCTCCCTCCGCCCCGAGGTCACTGCTGAGCCTGAGGGTCAGGCAGGGGTGCCAAGGTGAACAGGGGACCCTCTGTGGCTGGGGGGCTGCTTCCTGGAGCAGCACCTCTGGCCCATGTCCTGTCCTGGGGCGGCAGCCTCACCACACTCCTTCCCCCGTTGGGTTAAGAGGAAGCAGCGGGGGTGCCGACTGGCTTCCCAGCCCAGCTGCATCCTGAAGACCGCTCTGCCCGGCTAGCCCTGCCGTGGCCGCCGGCCCTTGGCAGACAGAGGCTGGAGCCAAGGAGAGGCCAGGACCCCAGGCTGCGGGAGATAGAGACTGCGGCCTTCTGGGTGCCCCCAGCCCAGCAGGGCCAGCCCCAGCCCCAGCCTGCCCTTCTGCCCTGTGCCCTGTGCAGGCCTCCGGAAGAGGAGAGGGCAGCTGATCGGGACCTGTTCCGGGCGCTCACTGCCGGCCGCCGGGGCCCAAGCCCTGAGGAAGGTGCCCTCCTCTCCTGGGGACGGCCTCAGGCCCCTCTCTGGCTGGGGTCAGACACCAGGCCCACGGGTGGGCCGCGGCCGGTGCCAGGCTGTGCTGCCACAGCGATTGTCTGCTGCAGTTCCTGCCCCGGGCGGCCGTCCTTCCTCCGCTCGGGGCTCGGCGGCCGCTGGCCCGGGGCTGAGTGTTTGTTATTTGATCTCTATCCGCTCGGCCCTTCTACCAGGTGTCTGGGCTGCTGGGAAGAAACACTCTCCTCTTTCCCACGCTCCCCGACACATTTTAATGAATTAGCTGGAAGCCCCGCCCCCACTGCCCGCCTGCCCGCTCAGCCTCCCTCCGCTGCCTAGTGTTTTAAGGTGGCCGCGGCCTCGGCCGGTTCTGGCCAGCGCCCCCTCCATACTGTCCTCCCCCCGCTGCTGTCCCACCTGGACCTTCCCAGCCCGGGTCCAGTTCCCACTGCCCATGGCTCTGAGCCTCTGAAGGAGGAGGATCCGCGGTGGGGGGAGCCCTGGCTAACTCTGGCCCCATCCCACCGTGACCTTCCCAGGTGGCCAGCTCCCGGGAGAGGGACAGGGCCCAGCCTTGCAGTCAGGGTTCGGTCTGCCCCCCAGGTCCCAGGTCGAGGGAGTCTCCTGAGGAGCCAGTGAGCCCTTGCCTGTTTGTGGAAGTGACAGCATCACCAAGGAGTGACACAAACATGGGAGGGGGCTTCTCCAAGGACAGGGCCTGGCACCTGGTGGGCCCCCTCCCCCTCCTCTTGGATGTGTCCTTCGGCAAACATTTAGGAAGCACTGACTGGGAGCCAGTGCCCCATACGGGCCCCACTGCCCCCTCCCTGTTCTGTCCCTGAATGGGGCCGCTCCTGGCACATGGGCCGTGGACCAGCGTGACCCTGAGCAAAATCACCCTCGGCTGTGGTGGAGGAGCATGAGCCACAGGCCTTCCATCAGCCCCCGTGGGGGCCCCGGGGTGGCCGGAGCTCCACCTCCCTGAGCCACACTCCGAACGAACTCCGGGTGGGGCAGAGGCAGCCACCTCAGGCGAGGCTCCCGTGGCCATCCCGGCCACACCATCCCTGCCGGGGGCACCGAGCTGACAATTTCATGGCCCGAGGTGGCGGCCTCGTGTTCCCACACTGAGCTCACAGGGCCCCTTTGTCTGCAGCCCTGACGCCCGCCGCGGGTGTCAATGGGACTTTTCTCCCAGGCTCTGCTCCCAGGCCCAGCAGGGTCTCCAGATGCTCTTCTCCAGGCCAGGGGGCCCAGCCCACCTGGCCTGGGGCCTGTCCGTGAACCCACTACCCTCTGGGGATGGCCTGGGAAGGTGCTCCTGCCCCCAGACGTGTTCTCAGAGTGCCCCTCCTCCATGCTGTTCCCGGGAGCAGTGGGGTAGCGGGTGGGTGGCCAGCAGCAGGGTCACGCCTACCCACTCCAATGGTCCCTGTCCGGAGGTGAACGTGACCTGGGTGCACGGAGCCCCGGCACAGCCTTGGCTCGGCCGCCCTCGCAGCCCAGGCCTCATGGCTGGTGCTGGGGAGGCAGGGAGCTCGAGGTGCTCAGGGCCCCACCCTCAAGGGGGTCACAGTTCAACAGCCACTGAGCCCAGGCCCCCTAACTGGGCCCAGGGACACATCCCCTCAGGATGAGCGGGGCAAAGGATGGGCTCCTGCGAGCACCAGCACCCCCTGGGTCACGCCCATGGCCAGGCTAAGCACAGGGGCCGGACTGGGGCTTCTTTCCGTCTCTGCTCTGCCCGGGGCCTCCCACCCGCATAGTGGGGAGCCTCCGGGGGGAGGAGGTCTGAGCAGAGCAGCTGGACCACTGGCCTCAGATGACCAAAGTAAAGCCCTGGCCACCAGAAGGACAGGGGAGGCAGCCAGGGTCAGGTCTCAGGTCTTGCCCAGTTTTCCCTGCTTGGCTGTGACCCGACCCCCAGGTGGCCAAGCAAGGAGGGTGCGCACCCACGTGGGTGTCAAGCAGGGGAACACAGGGCGGACACCCACAGGAGCTCATCCCCCAACAAGGCCTAGCAGGGTGTCTGCCCGGGAATTCCCAGCGGCCTTGAAGGAATTCCAGCACTAGCTGCAGCTCCACTGCCCCAGGCCGACTGCTTTGGAGAGTCACTCCTCCTTAATTTGCAGCAACCTCAGCAGAGCTAGGAACTATAACGTCCGAAGGAGGAAATTTGGAGGCAGGGTTAGTGTCCATAAAAAGTGGGTTTACTGCTTGGAAATGACTCATTTCAGAGTTCCCTTTTGGAGCAGCACTGCCGCCTTACCTGGGGCTGCTCATCTGGCCAGGCCTTACTTGTCCCCAGGAGTGCTTATAGGGGTGGCCTAGGGGAGGGAGGCAGGCCCCGCGGTCCTGCTGACTGCCCCCACCTGAGGAGCTTCCTGCCAAGCCGCCTCCAGCCCTGGGCTTCTTCACCTAGACTCTTCACAGGGCAGGGCTGAAACCCAGGGGTCTGGCTCCTCGTGCGGGTCAACTTAGGGACTCAACCCTAGTCGGGGTGAGCCAGGCGGCCAGGGGAGCCCTCTCGAGCGGGAGGGCCCCGCATGGCTGAGATCAGCACGCCTGAGCAGTTCGTGGGGTTGAGACCTCGCAGAACTGTGTCCTGCAGGCCGAGCTGGGCGGGTTCTGCTCCGGAGAGGGCCTGGGGTGCTGGGGATACGGAGAGTCCACAGCCAGCGCTGCGGCAGCGCGGAGGGAGACCTGAGGTCTCTACCCCGGCACGCGGGTCTGAGAAGCCCGCGAAGACCCACCCAGGGGAGGCCAACATCGGGTCTCCTCGGGGTCGCGCTCGGCCCGGGGCGGGGCTTGGCCCGTCCGCGCGCAGGGAGCTTGGACTTCCCCAGGTGGCCGGAGGGAGAGTGGGCGGGAGGACGGCGGAGACGCAGACCTCCGCCCCCAGGGCCACCTGGCTCCTCGCGGCCTGAGGCCGGCGACCAGCGCCCCCTGCCGCGCGGCGCGCCCCGCTGGACACGCCCCCGGGCCCGTCCCCCCCCCCGGCACCGCCCCCACGCGGGCCCGCCCAATCGGCGAACGGCCGGCGCGCGCGTCACGGGCGCTCTATTGTTATGCAAATATAAAGGAGGTAAAAGGCGCCCCGGCGCGGCGGGTGGGTGAGTGCAGCGGCGCGTGGGGAGGCGCGTGGGAGCCGCAACCGAAGGGAGCAGGGACCGGGAGCGCGCGGCGCCGCCGCCCGGGCCCGACCGGCCCCGCGACCCGACCGCAGCGCCTGCCCTCGTCGCCCGCCCGCCGGGCGCAGCTGGATGTGGCGGGGGTCCCGCCGCGGCGGCCCCCGGCCCCCAGCGCCTGGAGCGCCCAGGGGCGGCGTGCGGGGCCCGGGGGCGCCGCACCCTCCATGCGCCGAGGCGCTCCCCGAGACAGCCGGGGGCCCACGCCGCAGCTGCAGCCGCCGTCCACACTGAGCCCCGGCCCGGCCCGCGGCCCGCGCCCGGAGGCAGCATGAGCCAGGCCGAACTGTCCACCTGCTCGGCGCCGCAGACGCAGCGTATCTTCCAGGAGGCCGTGCGCAAGGGCAACACGCAGGAGCTGCAGTCGCTGCTGCAGAACATGACCAACTGCGAGTTCAACGTGAACTCGTTCGGTCCCGAGGGCCAGACGGCGCTGCACCAGTCGGTCATCGACGGCAACCTGGAGCTGGTGAAGCTGCTGGTCAAGTTCGGCGCCGACATCCGCCTGGCCAACCGCGACGGCTGGAGCGCGCTGCACATCGCCGCGTTCGGCGGCCACCAGGACATCGTGCTCTATCTCATCACCAAGGCCAAGTACTCGGGCAGCGGCCGGTGATGCCGGCCTGGACCCCCGACCCGCACTCAGGCCCCGCGCATATGTCCTCCCTGCTGTACCTTCCCTCCAACTACCTCGGTGTGCGCCCTGCCCTCGGCGCCCGCGGCCACCACGAGTCCGGCGCGCACCTCGGTGCCCACGGGGCGCCGCAAAGCACCCGCCCGCGGCTTCGGTGCCGGCGCCCCCCGCAGCCGCCCGGGACCGGTCGGAGCGCTTCCCACGGCCCCGCCCGCCGCCGTGCGGGTGGGGGCGGGGCGCGGGCTTCAGCCCCTTTGAAATTTGAGTCTCGCGACCAGCAAGTTCGGAATCCCGAGACACCGGATCCTCCGCTCGCAGCGTTTTCTCCTGAAGGTGGAAGGACCCGTGGCCGACGCGCGACGGAGGAGGCGCTCTGCTGTTCCCGGGGTTCCAAACTATTTATCACGTGTGTGCGTATTTGTGGGTGAAGTTTGTGCGCCTGGTTTTTTTCGTTTGTTTGTTTGTTTGGAAGATACTGTGCGTGGTCAATGTGGTTATGGGGGGAGATGCATTTTTTTTTTTTTCCTAGTCTTAAAGCTAAAAACTTGAGTCTGTCATTTCTTGGTTGCACTGAAAATACCGCCCAGCCCGACGGTTTCCCGTGCTTTCCCTCGCCCTCCGGCTTCTCTCCCGCACCTCTCTCCTCTCCCCTCGCCCTCCCTCCCTCTTACTCACACGCCCAAGTCCGCGTGAGTTTTGGAAGCCCCGGGCCTCCCGCCCCATCTCCGGTGAGAGGCCACCATCCCCCAAGCCTGCCGGTTTGCAGAGCTTCCGCGGGAGCCGGGTGCTCGGGTGTGGCGGTGACGGGCGGGGAGGAGGAAATCGAACCTTTTCTAGTGAGTCCTATTATAGTTAACAGTCGGTTGCACACTTTTTTTAAAAAAAAGTAAACGAATTTGCCACGATTAAATGTCATAACATTTATGACAGGATATAAAATATTAACATATTTTAAGCCAAGTTTTAGGTGTATTTTTTGAATCTTGGTTATAAACCCAATTTTAAAGGGCGTTGTATCCAGCGTTGTGAAGGCAACTGTACCCATATTTATATTTTTATAAAATACCTATAAGACTGTGAATCTCTTGTGCTAATTGCCGAGTAAGTTGGGCCGCTTTGCCCCTCTTCAGCCTCCTGGAGCTTCAAGGACCCGATTCGAATCCAAAAATCCTGCCACGGGGGAGGGGCCGCCGGGAGGGGCCGCGCGAGGACCTGGGACGGAGGCGGGGCTTCTGCGTCACGTTCTGTCCCGAAAGGCGCCCTTCCTGGTCTCCGAGGTTCCAATTTTCTATGCAACCCCACACCCCTTGTTGTTTTGATCCTGAGAAATAAAAGGGAGGCTGAATTATTCAAATTTAAATGAGGCTTCCCCAGGGTAGAAGTGCTGCTGACCCTTCGTGCAAAAATGGGGAGCACTTGAGGACACAGGTGGGTGGAGGCCCTTTGTGCGTGGCTGGTCAGATTTGGGCCGTCATCTGTGGCTTTTTATAAAACCTTGTGTGAGAAGAATATATTGATAATGTCAGTGAAACAAGCAGACATTGAAACTGAGGCACAGATTACTCCAAAAGGAGTTTTTCTGTATATTTTTTCTAGATGCAAATACCTTTTTAATTATGTTAATTAACGTTAAGACTTCCTAGGCTTACGTGGAAGCCGTGCATGGGTCCTGGTGTGATCACGTCTAACTGGATGAAGGCTGCAGCACGTCCTGAGTGTACGATAGAGACTTGTAGCCCAGCGTGAAAAATTTATAAATAAATTTTTCATTGATCTTTTTATATATAACGAAACGTTTGTTTGTTCTTCTTGGGCATGGCGCTGGGGCGAGGTCGGGCTGCGAGGTGCTGCTTGCTGGGGACAGCTGCTCCGAGCTTGTTCGTTTCCACCTGAGGACAGAGCCTGCGAAGCTGGCTCCGGGCTGGCCACCCACGGGACTTGGGAGGGCCTGGGCCCATCAGCCTTCCCCAGCCGTGGGAGTGGGGCGCTCAGGGGAGCCCAGGATCCCCCCCCCGCCCACCCCCGCCCCCCGCACAGCAGCTGAGGCCTCCACGTGGAAAGTTCTGCTTGAAGCTCTTCCCATGCACCCCCCACCCAAAGCCAACCTGAGAAGCCAGGGGTTTTAAGAGGAATCAGGCCCCTCTTGTCTCTCCACCCCCACCCACTACTGTGGGTTAATGCTGGGCCACCTGCTGCACAGAAAGGGTATCTTTCAAATTGGGGAGGACATAGTGGGTCACTTCGGAAGAGTCAAAGGCCCTTTCTCCACCGCGGGGCTGAGGAGGCCAGCACACCCCACAGCAGCCCCTCCCCCAGAGCACAGACCCCAGTGTGAGTGTGGGGACTCTGGGTCCACCCCTGAGGCTGGCCTGGGGGCAGTGGGGGGACAGCTGCCCCCAACCCATAGACTGGGAGGGCCCAGCAAAAGGAAGCTAAGAGTTACAAGGTAATTTTTTTTTCCTTATAGCTTTCACACCCCCTGTGAGAGGCCTGAGGGTGTCAGCTACCTTTTGTCCCGAAGACACCCTTTGCATCTCCAGCTCTGTTCTGCCCTGAGGGTCTTCTGAGTGAATTTTCAGTTGGTTAAACAGCATGCACTGACCCCCAGCTGGCCCACTAGACTGGGGCTGGCTCCGTGCTTAGACAACACAGGAGCGAGGGGAATAGTTGATGCCAGTGAGCCCCCGGGGAGGCTGTGTCCGCCCTTCGCTCAGGCTGAGTGGGGAGGTCCGCCCTGAGCCTTCCAGGGGGGCCTGGCCCCGAAGGAGCGTTGCTCCAAGAACTTGGACGTCCGTTGGGGCATCTGGAGCAGGAAGCCAGACCTGGGCACCACGTGGGGCCCCGCGCCGGAGGAGAGGGAGGAGGCCAGCTCAAGAATCCCAGGTGGCTTGTGTGTGGCCTTAGCCTGGGGCGAGGGGGCCCCGGCCAGGCGCTGCCCCTTCAAGTTTCCCAGGGTGGAGAGGCCAGCCAGCCTGCGGCATGGACATCAGGGTGCTTCCCGGACACGCGGCTGCCACCATAGGACACACTTCTTGAGACTTTGTGCTGCTCACGGGGAGTTTTCTCTCCAGCGTGGACGGAAGGGAAGCCAGGCCCCCTCAGCCTGTCAGCGTCAGCGGTGGGGCAGGCGGGGGCACCTCAGCAGGGTTCTGTGCACAGAGGGCCCCGTCAGCCTGGGCCGAGGCTGGCGGTGAGGGACTCCGGGTGCCGTGCAGGACACGCTACTGATTTCCCTGTCATTGGGCAGAGCCCTGAGTGCAGACACACACTCTAAGGCCGGGGCGGTGGGGGGCGCTCTGCCATGGGGGGGGTCAAAGCTGTAAACACCTGAGCAGGGGCTGCAGGCTCCTGCTCCCGGGCCTCTGTGCTCAGCCATCAGGAAATGGCCCTGGCACCTGTCACCTGGGTCTCTGTCGCCCACCCTCAGGCAGGCCTTCAGGGATGGGGCCAGCTCTTCAAGCCTCTCTGTGGCCAGGATCTGCCGCTGTGCGCAGAGGCCAGCTCGGGGTCCCAGCCAGAGGCACCGTGGAGACCCGGGGCCGTGTGGCCCCGCAGGCAGGGGCTGGGCCACGGAGAAGCCCACGGGGAAAGGGACGCACCAAGTGGGCGAGGGCGGGGTGGCCCCCTCCCCAGCTGGGCGTGCTGGCGGCTCCTGTCAGTTGGTCCATCTCTCTGACCTGACCCCGGCCGGACTCAGGAAGTGTCTACTGTTGGAAGGGATGCCAGAGAGAGACCAGGAAATGCAGGAAAACGGCCTGCCAGAAATTGCGATGTCCAAAGCCAGCAGGCGTGGGAGCCAGGGCAGGGCTACCCAGAGCAGGGAGGCGGTGATCTGGAGGCCAGAACTAAGGGCCAAGGGCCAAAGACACGGGTGGAGGAAGGAGCGGGAAGGGGCCGCTGGTCTCCGTCCCTCGAAGGCCTTGCAGCTTGGCACATGGTGGCACAGGGTGCAGCCTGACCCCAGGGTGGCCGATGCCGACCGAAGCCGTGGAGCCGGCCGAAAGGCGACCGGTGGTCCCCTGGGCCTTGAGGACAGGAAAGGAGGCCTGGCAATGGGGCAATTTAGAAACAAAGCCTGAGGCCAGAGCGTGAGCCTGAGGCCGTGGGAGGTCTGGGAACCCCGGGGAGCGCTCCTCCAAGGCCTGCAGCGCAGCCCCTCCTCTGCGGGCTTGGGCTCCGGCTCGCAACCAGCCCGCCCCTCCCCTCCGCCTGGCGCATTCTTCTGCTTGGCTGTACGTCGGGCCGTCCCTCCGCGCGTCCGTCTGTCGGTCTTTCTTCTCTTGCCCGCTCCAAAGCCGCGGCCCCCATTCATTCCCGAGGCCTCTGCCCTTTCCTGCGCGCGGGTCCCCGCTCGGCGAGCAGCTGCTATGCTAATGAGGACGGGGTGGGAGGCGGGGGCCGGCGGGCGGGGGCGCCCGCAGGGGGAAACCGGCTCGGAGGCTGGGGGCTCGGCCGTGGGGGCCGGGGCTGGGCAGTGCGCGCCTGGCCCAGGGGAGGCGAGCGCTCACGGAGGCCCGAGTTTTGCCTTGCGAACCAGGGGGGGGCCACTCGCCGGCAGCGGCAAAGCACCGTGGGCGCACGGGAGCCGCCCCGCCGCCGCCCCGCGCGCCCGCTCGCCGGGCAGCGGGTGTGAGGGGTACAGACCAGCTGTCCCCCTTGTCCTGAGGTCGCGGCCTGGGGAGGGCGGCTCGCTTTGGAGGCCCCCGACCCCCGGGCCCACCCGACGCCGCTGCGCGCGGGGCTCCGGCGCGCCCCGCGCGGGTGGGGTCTGAGCCGAGGCAGGCGGTGGGACATTCCTGCAGGCCCCGGCCTGGGTGGTTGGACGCCGGAGAGGGTGCGGGCGAGGCGGCGTCTAGGGACCTCGGGCCGCGGCGCGACGCGGGAGGGGCGGAGGCGGCCCGAGCGGCACACGGGGACTCTGAGGGCCGCTTGCCGGCGTTCGGGGGCGACGAGGGATAGATAGACACAAGGGGCCCCGAGAGCCGGCTCCTGCCTGGAGCGGGACTCCCTCGAGCGGGGACAGCAGAAGCGTCGGCAGGGGGTGGGGAGATTTCGAAGGGCCGCGCTCCGACCCGGGTGGGGGCGCCGGCCCGGGGCCGTGCGGCGCGGGCTGTGCTGCCGCCCTGTGGCCGCAGCGGGCACTGAGTCCAGGGGCCCCGGGTCCCAGGCGGCGCCCCGCTCCCACCCCGGCCCCTGGGCTGCGGGCAGGCGGCGCTCTCGCCTGATGGGGGCAGCCGGGCCGAAGCGGTCGCGAGGGCCCGCGCCACCCTCGCGGGCCTGGAGCCCATACCCGGCTGCCCGGAGCCCACCCCCGTCTCCTAAGAGGTGGCCGCGGAGACCAGGATGGGGCGCTGGCCGAGGTGCGCCGGGCGGGGGCGCCAGGGGCCACGGCTGGGGAGCCAGGGTTCGGTTGGAGCAGCGAGGCCAGCGCTGAGCAAGGAGCTCGGCCGCAGCCGGGCGGCCGGCTTTACTGCGTCAGGACAGAGTGAAGGGGCCCGGGGCGCAGAGGGAAAAGCCGGCCAGGGTGAGAGTAGGTCGGGATCGGCCGGCCTCGCGGGGGTGGTGGCGGGAGGAAACGCCCACCAGGCCCTGGGCAGTCGTGGCTGCAGGGACACTCCTGGCTTGCGGGGCTTGAGGGAGGGGCTGGGGCCAGGCCTGGGGGCCCTTTGGGCAGCGCTGTCATCGAGGTCCGCGGTCCCTCGCTTCGCCAGCGTGTCTGAGGAAGGGGCCGCCCTGTCGGCCCTGTGGATGGAAACTTTAAAATGCACGACAGGAGCGGAGAGCCGAGTTCTACCCTCGGTCTTCCTGAGGACGCCGGGCGGGGAGACAGCCTGCGGTGGCCCTGGGGCTGGCTGGGAAGCCGGGGCGCGGCAGGCCTGCGTGCCGTCCAGGCTGGGCAGTGCGGAGGCGGCGGGCACACGTGTGCGCGGAAGGTCCCTGAGGAGCAGGGGCACCTCCGTTCACGCTTTTCTCGCTTTTCTGTGTTTGGGAAGATGCAGGGGCCTGGCCTCGCCCGAATTCCTCCCGAGAGAGCGCTGCCTCTCGGGGCGGGGGGGCCTGCTTGGCCTGTCTTCCCAGAGCACAAGGGCCCTCATCCTGTGCTTCACCCTGAATTCCCTTCAGGGTGCACTGAAGGTCAGTGACCGCAGTGGTTAATGACTTGATCTTGCTAGAACTGGGTGGTGGGCAACAGTCTTTGTTTTACAGCCCCATAGTAGCTTCTGGCTTCTGCGGTCCCCAGAAAGAAACCCAAACCGGGGCCTGGGGAAGCGACCCCATCACGGTCCTTCATGAAGCAAATGGCAGGGGTGAGCTGTTCTCCCATTTGGTCAAAAGGAGAAGGGAGGACAATCCCAGGGCCCAGGGCCACAAAGAATGGGTGGTCAGCAGGACACAGGATGTGTATCACCTCAAGACACAGACCCCCCCCAAAAAAAAACCACCACCAAGTGGAGTTCCCTGGTGGCACGGGGGTTAAGGACCCAGTGCTGCCACTCCTGAGGCTTGGGTTGCAGCTATGGTGTGGCTTTGATCCCCGGCCTGGGAACTTCTGCATGCCACGAATGAGGCCAAAAAACCCGCAGACCACCTCCATCAGAACCATCAGGACCAGTCGTGGGCTGCTACCAGCTCACCCCACGGGGCCTGGCGCCTCAGCAGAGGGGGCCGGGGTGGGCAAGGCTCTGACGGCCAGTGGAGTCCGACGGCCAGGTGGCTGGCATTGGGACTGCAGTCTTCTGGCCATCTCCCCACCGCATCCCCATTCCAAAGGAAGCGTCTGTGCTGGGCACGAGCAAGGAAAGAACTCTCTCCTTCCGAACTCTTGCCCGGCTCAGAGGTGGAGCCTGGAGACTAGGTTTAACCCCAGTACATGTTGCCCCAGTGGGTAAAATCTGCCTCTGCAGGTCTGTGGGCCCCCATGCTCGTTGGTACCCCAAGGACAAGAGCCCTTAGGGGAGCCAAGCCCAAACTGTCCCACGCTCTTTCCAAAGAGATGTGAAAGTGTTCCAAACAGCAGCCATGTAAACAAGACAATGCATTTCTCATCAGTGACGCCAGAATGGGTGGTCCAGGGCTGGTGTGTGGCATCAGAGCACAGGCTGTTCTGCTGGGTGGAACTTGCATTCACGTGGCTCAAATGGCAGCCCGGGTCCAGCCATCAGGTCTACGTTCCAGCCAACAGAGAGGAGGAAGGAGTAAAGGACAGCCTGGGCCCCCTCTCCCTGCAAGTCTCTTTGGCCAAATCGGCTCAGGGCCTGCTGGCTAGACGCCAGCCACGTGACCAGCCTCACCGCGAGGGAGGCTGGGAAATGTAGTCTCTATTCAAGGATGTGCGCCGCTTGAGGTGGGGCCACGGAGGAAGGAGAGCTGCCCGTCGGGGGGTGGGGGGTGGGGTGGGGTAGACTGTCCCAGGCCCGGCCGCGCTGGCGATGATTTGTGCCCTTCCTCGACTGCCCGCCTGGGGAAGACCCTCCTCCTTGCCTTTGGCGGCTGGTACTGAAGCACCTGCCCAGAGGAAAACTGTCCGACAGCAGACTGGGCGGAATGAAGAGCGGAGGCGGCCGCGTGTGCCGGGCTCCCAGCTCCCAGCCCGACGGCACGTCTCAGCGCCCAGGGGGACGCTCGAGGGGGCGCACCGGCCGGCGGCGCGGAGCCGGGACGCGCGAGGCAGCCGGGCCGGAGCCCCAGCCCCTTGGGGGCGGAAGACGCGGCTGGCGGGTTGGGCGAACGGCGAGGCGCCTGTGCGGCCGGGGAAACAGCCGGGCTTTTGCTCGGGGGCCCAGGAGGCGCCCGCGGACGCCTGGCTCCCCGCGGCGGTGCAAGCGGGGCAGGGGACAGAGGAGCGTGGCCAGGGATCGAACCCTCATCCTCATGGATACTAGTTGGGCTTGCTACCGCTGAGCCACGACAGGAACTCCCTAAGTGGCAGATTTGACAACAATAAAATGTAGCTTCTTTTTTTTGGCTGCCCCTGAGGCATGTGGAAGTGCCCAGTCCAGGGGCTGAACCGTGCCTTGGCAGCGACCAGAGCCAATGCAGTGATACTGCCTGATCCTTAACCTGTCATACCACCAGGGACCTCCAAAATGCAGCCATTTAGAGTGTGATAAGGATGGACGCTGTTTCTGCCCACGTAACCTGCTCCGAAACCAAGAGAAAGCGTTTCCATCAGCTCAACAAGTCCTCCTGGGCCCCTCCTAGGCAGCGCTCCTGCTCTGGCCCCAGGTCGCCACCAACCCGATGTCTGTCACCACAGACTACGGAGTGTCTGTGCAGGGTCGCTGTGGCCGGCACGTCCTGGCTTCTGGCCCTGGCGCCAGACCCACACGTGTTGTTGCAGTAACTTGGGGGTTGGGGGTAGGTCTTTTTTCTTTTTTCTGTGTTTGTTTTTTCTCCCATGAGAAGCATCTGGCTTGTATCACACAAAACTGTAGTTTTGGATGGTTTTCCTTGGTAGATTTTTAGTCGACAGAATTATCCTTAAAGGTGACGGCAGCCCAGGGCTCTCAGAGCGCCCTGTGGAGCACGGCCACCCCCTGTGTTTCCAAAAGGTTCCATTCCCTTCGCCTAGGCACTGAGCCCTAAGGACTGGGACTCTGAGCCCAGAGTGTCCTCAGAAAATCATCTTATCAAATTAATATTAGGAAATGAAACTTTATCCCGGGTGTATGTGCAGAAAAGATGAAAAGTCTAATTCAAAAAGATCCCTGCACCTAGTGTTCGAAGCAGCACTGTTCACAGTAGCCAAGATACGGAAGCAACTCTGTGTCCATCAACAGTGTCCATTCCGTCGTGGCACAGCGGAAACGAATCTGATTCGTATCCATGAGGACGCAGGTTCGATCCCGGGCCTTGCTCAGGGGGTTAAGGATCTGGCATTGCTGTGAGCTGCAGTGTAGGCCAGGAGCTGCAGCTCTAATTCGACCCCTAGCCTGGCAACATACTTATATATGCTATCAATGGATGAATGGAGAAAGAAGATGTGGTACATATATACACAGACACACACACACACACACACACACACACACACATACACACACATACAATGGAATACTACTCGGCCATAAAAAAGGAGGAAAGGAATGCCATTCGCAGCAACATGGATGGACCTAGAGATGAGCATCCTAAGTGCAGTCAGACAAAGACAAATATCATATGATGCCACTTATATATGGGATCTTAAAAAAAACGGATACATGGAGTTCCCGTCGTGGCGCAGTGGTTAACGAATCCGACTAGGAACCATGAGGTTGTGGGTTCGATCCCTGGCCTCGCTGAGTGGGTTAAGGATCCGGTGTTGCCGTGAGCTGTGGTGTAGGTCGCAGACGCGGCTCGGCTCCTGCGTTGCTGTGGCTCTGGTGTAATCTTGGCGGCCGCAGCTCCGATTGGACCCCTAGCCTGGGAACCTCCATATGCCCTCGGGAGCAGCCCAAGAAATGGCAAAAAGACCAAAAAAAAAAAAAAAAAAAAAGGATACAAGTGAACTTCTTTACAAAACAGAAATAGACTCACAGACATAGAAAATAAACTTGTGGTCACCAAAGGGGGAAGGGGAGGGATAAACTGGGAGTTTGTGCTTAATAGATTCCCACTGCTTACATATAAAGTAGAGAAAAACGGGGACCTAGTGCACAGCAAAGGGAAATATAGTCAATATCTTATAATCTACAGAGGGAAGAACCTGAAAAATATCTATTTATTTATATATATAAACAGATATTTTATTTATTTTATATTATTTTGTTTGTTATATACAATGTATTTTATATATATATATGTAAAACCTAATCGCTTCACTGCATATGTGAAACATTGTAAATGAACTATACTGCAATTTAAAAAAAGCTACTCAGGAAAAAATTGGCTTATATATGTGACAGAAATAGTTTGTATCCCAAGATTAAGAGATAATGGACTTTGGAGTTCCCTGGTGGCCTAGCAGATAAGGATCCAACTTTGTCATGGCTGTGGCACAGGATTCATCTCTGGCCCAGGAACTTCAGCCAAAAAAAAAAAAAAGGAAATAACTGACTTTAAATCTCATAAGTTCATGAAATGGACTAAATCTTTAAAAAATATGGTTATAAAAAAAGAAAATGGAACTAGGCAAAGCAGAAATAAAGCCAACGAGGAACCAGGAGGTTGCGGGTTTGATCCTTGGCCTCACTCCGTGGGTTAAGGACCCAGCGTTGCCGTGAGCTGTGGTGCAGGTCGCAGACATGGCTGTGGGGTAGGCTGGCAGCTGTAGCTCTGATTTGACTTCTAGCCTGGGAACCTCCATGTGCTGCAAGTGCAGCCCTAAAATCAAAAAAAAAAAGAGATCATTTTCATATGTATGACTGAGTCACTTTGCTGTACAGCAGAAATTGGCACAACATTGTAAATCAACTAGACTTCAATTTTAAAAAAAAGTTTTTACAGATGCCAGTTCTGCCCAAATTCACCTGTAGATTCCACACAATCACAGTCAGAATTCCAGCAGGTGTGTGTGTGTAAATGGACAAGATAATTTTTAAATTTCACTTGGAAAAACAAATGACAAAAATTAATCTAGACAAATTAATCTTGAAAATCAGAGTTCTTAGCACAGCACAGCAGAAACGAATCTGACTAGGATCCTTGAGGTTTGTGGGTTTGATCCCTGGCCTCACTCCGTGGGCTAAGGACCCGGCGTTGCCGTGAGCTGTGGTGCAGGTCACAGACGTGGTTGGGATCTGATGTTGCTGCGGCTGTGGTGTAGGCCAGCGGGACCCCTAGCCTGGGAATCTCCATATGCCGCTGATATGGCCCTAAAAAGCAAAAGAAAAAAGAAAAAAAAAAAAGAGAAAGAAAGAAAAGAAAATATACAACAAAGGTGGAGGATTCCAAGGACTTCAGGACTTACACAGGGAGTTCCCATTGTGGCTCAGCAGGTTAAGAATCGGACTAGTACCCATGAGGATGGGGTTTGATCCCTGGCTTTGCTCAGCACGTTAAGTATCCGGGTTGCTGTGGCTGTGGTGTAGGTCGGCCGCCGCAGCTCTGATTGGACCCCTGGCCTGGGAACCTCCATATGTCACAGGTGTGGCCCTAAAAAGACTGAAAAAAAAATAGCTTTGAAAGATAAAATGGGCTTTTACAAGTACCTGTAATGCAGTTGCCATCAAATGCAGAGAACAGTGAGAAAAGACCCTGGGTGGCTTCCTGCCATGAACATGGGATTCAGAATGTCCGCTTGCCGCTAAAAGCCGCAGCACACAGTGGCATCAGGACAGGTGCGTGCAGTGTTTCCGCAGCTGCGACATCTTCTAGAGCAACACACGCTTCCCCGTGATGCAAAACTCTTGTCCCTGAAACCACTTTGGAGACACTTTAGTCCCATGACTTTACAGCTCGATGCCCAGATGTGTCATCAGACTCGTCCTGAGTGACGCTGGATCATTTCAAAACCTGCAAAACATCTTCACAGGATGACGGCTTCTGACCATGAAGGATATTCCACAGAACGGGCCCCTGGTTCTGAAGTTCATTCCAAAAAAGGTTCCAAGCATTTTGTACCTTCCTGGGAAAAGCGGCCAGACAACACTCTTCTGGGTCCATAAATTCCATCCCTTCTAGAAAAAAACTTTTTTTTTTTGTCTTTTTTTTTTTTTTTTTGCTATTTCTTGGGCTGCTCCCGCGGCATATGGAGGTTTCCAGGCTAGGGGTCCAATTGGAGCCGTAGCCACCGGCCTACGCCAGAGCCACAGCAACATGGGATCCGAGCCGCGTCTGCAACCTACACCACAGCTCACGGCAACGCCGGATCGTTAACCCACTGAGCAAGGGCAGGGATCGAACCCGCCACCTCATGGTTCCTAGTCGGATTCGTTAACCACTGCGCCACGATGAGAACTCCCTAGAAAAAAAACATTTAAGGCGCTCTCTAGCCACCCGATCACCTGCAAAGGCAAGAGGGGGGAGCTCACCAGCTCTGCCGCCCAGGCAGCCACCTCGTGCTGGCAAGTCTTCCATGCCTCTCCTCTGGAGCACCTTGTAGCAGAAAAGCTGCCTGTCACCGACAAGACCCAGGGCAACGCGTGGGAGGCAGGCTTGCCGCTGCAGCTGGCATCTGGCGGCGGCGGGCTTCTCGGTGGGAGCTGCACGGACCCTCCTGCAAGCACCGAGGACCGCACGTGGAGACGGGCAGCTGCCTGCAGTTTCTCTCTCCATCCCCGGTTGCGCGCAGAGACCTGTAAGGCGTTTGGTACTCGGGCGGGCGGGTCTCCGTGGGGGGAGCGCCACTCGGGAAAGACGGAGAGAGGGCGTGCGTCCCACTTCCCTCATTTCAGCTTCGGCTGATCCTTGTATCACATGAGAAGATGCAGCCACCCCGACAGTGTGCAAAGCCCTGACCCCCAAGTCTGGCGTTCTAAAGAAGACGCTGCGTGAAGGCCTTCATCTCAGCCACAGATGCTTCCAGAGGCGGCGCTGATGCCTGCCCTTCAGACCTTCAAAACTTCCTGCCCGCGCCATCCACTGTGTGCAAAGACTTCAGCTCTTCAGAGCGAGAAGATGCTTCTGCTCTAAGGCTTTCAAGACTGAAAATAATAGTTTTGTGATAAAGAACTGGAAGACAAAAACAACCCAGTGGGAGCTCCCGTCAGGGCGCAGAGGGTCAAGAATCGGATGGCAGCAGCTCAGGTCTCTGCAGAGGTGCGGTTTCAGGCCCCAGCCCAGTGCAGAGGGTTAAGATCTGGTATTGCCACAGCTGCGCCACAGGTCGCAGGTGCGGTTCAGATTCAGTCCTTGGCCCAGGAACTTCCACATGCCACGGGTGCAGCCGAAAGAATAAAATAAAAAATAATCCAATGAGGAGTTCGCATTGTGGCTCAGAGGGTTAAGAACCCAACGAGTATCCATGAGGATGAGGGTTCGATCCCTGGGCTCACTCGGCGATTAAGGGTCCAGCGTTGCCATAAGCTATGGTGTAGGTCTCAGATGAGACTCAATCTGTGTGGCTGTGGCTCAGGTGTAGGCTGGCAGCTGCAGCTCTGAGTCTACCCCTGGCTTGGGAATTTCCAAATGCTGCAAGTGTGGCCCTAAAAAGACAAGGGAAAAAAAAAAAAAGGAAAATTAAGTTAAAAAGCACACAAATTGAAATGAAAAATCCATGAGATTCTGGTCCTAGAACAACTGGACGTGCACATGCCAAAAATTAATCTAGACCAAAACCTTACACTGTTCATAAAAATTAACTGACGATGGACCAGACCTCAACATAAAATGCAAAACTATAAAACTCCTGCAAGCTAACACAGGAGGAAATCTGGTTATCCTTGGGTTGGGCAATGACTTTTGAGATAAAAAAACAAAGGCATGACCCATAAAAGAATTGGTAAGCTGGACGTCCTTAAAATTAAAAGACACTGTCAAGAGAATAAAAAGAAAAACCACAGACTGGGAGAAAACATTGGCAAAAGACATATCTGATAGAGAACAGTCACCTAAAACATACAAAGATCTGTTAAAACGCAACATCAAGAGAACAAATGACCTGATTTTTAAATGAGCCAAAGAGTGAATTTCCCATCGTGGCTCAGTGGAAATGAATCCGACTGATATCCATGAGGATGCAGGTTCCATCCCTGGCCTCGCTCAGTGGGTTAAGGATCCGGCCTTGCTGTGAGCTGTGGTGTAGGTCACAGACACAGCTCAGATCCCGAGTTACTGTGGCTGTGGTGTAGGTTGGCAGCTGTAGCTCCAACTCGACCCCTAGCCTGGGAATTTCCACATGCTGCAGGTGTGGCCCTAAAAAAAAAAAAAGCCAAAGACCTCACCAGACACCTCAGCAAGGAAGATGCACAGATGGCAAGTAGGCATGTGAAAAGATTCTCCACATCATGTGTCATCAGGAAAATGCAAACTAAAATAACAAGACACCATAGAGAATGGCCCAAATCCGGAACTCTGAAAACAGCCAGTGCTGGCGAGGCTGTGGAGCAGCAGGAGCCCGCATACTTTGCTGGCAGACATAGGCCGTGGTGCTGCCACTTGGAAGGACAGTTTGGTGGTTTCTCACGAAACTAAACATAAACTTACCTTATAATCCAGCAGTCGTGCGCCTTTGTATTTACCCAAAAGAGTTGTAAACTTATATCCACAGCCCATCCACGCAAGGGTTTATCGCAGCTTTGCTCAGAATTCCAAAGCTCGGCAGTAACGGAGATGGCCTTCGGCAGGTGGACGGATGAACAGCTGAGGTCCAGCCAGGCAGTGGAATATTATTCGGCACTGAAAAGAAATGAGCTGTCAAGCCATGAAAAGACATGCGGGAAACTGAAACGCACATGAGGATGTGAGAGAGACCAGTCGGAAAATGTGACCTGGTGTAAAATCCCACTGCAACATTCTGAGATAGGCCAGACCATGGCAACAGTAAAGAAAAGGGGGGGGGGGGGTGGAGTTCCCATCACGACGCAGCGGAAACGAATCCGACTAGGAACCACGAGGTTGCGGGTTCGATCCCTGGCCTCGCTCAGTGGGTTAAGGATCGGGCGTTGCCGTGAGCTGTGGTGTAGGTCACAGACATGGCTTGGCTCCCACGTGGCTGTGGCTGTGGTGTAGGCTGGCAGCTGCAGCTCTGATTCGACCCCTAGCCTGGGAACCTCCATATGCTAAGGGTTCGGCCCTAAAAGGACAAAAGACAAAAGACCAAGAAATAAAGGGCAGGGGGGTTCGAGAGTTGAGTGAGAAAGAGAGATGAGCACAGAGGATTTGGGGGGCAGTGAGAATAGTCTGTGTGATACTGTAACGATAGAGACGCATCACATAAATGACCCAACCCACAGAACACACCGCAGCAAGAATGGGCACTGAGGGAAGCTGTGGACGCTGAGCGGGGAGACACGTCGGCGAAGGTCCACCTGCTGTAACAAAGGCCCCGTCTGGTGGGCTCGTTGCAGGTGGCGGAGGCTGTGTACGTGCAGGGGCAGGGAGTATGTGGGAAACCTTTGTACCTTCAGCTTCATTTCGCTGTGAACCTAAGGCTGCCCCCCAGTTTTAAGTCTCTGTTTTTATTTCCTTGGCTGCCCTGCAGCATGTGGAGTTCCTGGGTCAGAGCTCAGATCTGAGCCGCAATTGTGACCTACGCCACAGCAGCAACGCCAGATCCCTAACCCACCTCGCTGGGCGGGGGATCAAACCTGCATCCCAGGGCTGCAAAGATGCCACTGACCCTGTTGCACTGCAGCGGGAACTCTTTACGTCTATTTTTTTTATTTTTTATTTATTTGTTTTTTCTTTTTCTCTTCTTCCTTAAGTCTGTTTTTGTAAAGGTCAGAAGAAACCATCAGTACACCTGGAATGGAAACTATCCATTTTAAAGAAAGTAAAGAAAAATTAATGAAGACAAATCCACAGAGCCTGAGAGACCTGTGGGATATTATCAAAGGTATCAAACTGTGCATAACGTGGGAGCCCCAGAAGGGAAGGGCAGAGAAAAAGGAAGCAGAAAACATTTTTGAAGAAACAACAGCCAAAAACTCCCAAATCTGATGCACAGCTTTAATCCACACAGGAAGGAAAGTCAAGATGCACATCTGAGCACAAGCGAGACAAAGTCCTGACGCAAAGACAGAGACTCTGCAGCAAAATGAGAACAAAACGAGTGATTGCAGGGAGTTCCCATCGTGGCTCGGCCGTAACGAACCCAACGAGCATCCATGAGACACAGGTTCGATCCCTGGCCACACTCGGTAGGTTAAGGATCCGGCATTGCCGTGAGCCGTGGTGCAGGTCACAGATGTGGCTCTGATCCCGAGTTGCTGCGGCTGTGGTGTAGGTTGGTGGCGACAGCTCCGATCTGACCCCTCGCCTGGGAACTTCCCTATACCTCAGGTTCGGCCCTAAACAGACCAAAAAAAAAAAAAACAAAAACAAACCAAAAAAACCCTGATGTGCAGGGCCACAAAAAAACCCGAAAAAAGTTAACAGCGGACTCCTTGTCAGAAACCGTGGAAACCTGAGGGCAGTGAGATGATGGGTTTTTAAGTGTAAAGAAAAAACTACCAACCACGAATTCCACAGTCATCAAAGTTATCATTAAAATTATATACTGAAACCATGGGAGTTCCCGTCCTGGCGCAGCGGAAACGACTCCGACTAGGAACCATGAGGTTGCGGGTTCGATCCCTGGCCTTGCTCAGTGGATTAAGGATCCGGCATTGGTCACAGATGCAGCTCGATCCTGTGTGGCTGTGGCTGTGGTGTAGGCCGGCAGCTGCAGCTCCGATTCAACCCCTAGCCTGGGAACCTCCATATGCCGTGGTGTGGCCCTAAAGGAAAAAAAAAAAATTACAAACTAAAGCCTAAAACCCTTTCGTTTGCTGAAAGAAACGAAAGCAGACCTGCGTAAGCGGAAAGACATTCCACACTTATGGAGCAGAAGATGTCAAAATACCTTAAAAGTGCCCAGCAGTTTCAGTGTAATCAAATTACATGACTGAAACTTCCAACAGCCTTTTCTGCAGAAACATACAGAAGTTACACGTGTGTCAGTTTATAAGGAGTCCTAAAATAGCTCAACAACTCTTAAAGGCTAGAGTCCACCAGCACATCTAGAAGAATACACTAGGTGAGGCATAAACACAAGTCGAAGCAGTTTTTTCCTACAAAGATTATAAGGGTTTACTATAAAAAAAACTTTTATGCCAATAAATTAGACAACTTACATGAACTGGATGAATTCCTAGAAATTCTTAGAAAGACACTAATTACGGAAACAAACTCAGTAGGACTTTGCAGATGTAATTAAAGATAGGGACCTTGACGTGGGGGGTGGGTAGCTTGCATTGTCCAGGTGGAACCAACTAGTCCAACAGGTCCTTAAAATAAGAGACACTGTGGCGTTCCCGTCGTGGCGCAGTGGTTAATGAATCTGACTAGGAACTGTGAGGTTGCGGGTTCGATCCCTGGCCTCGCTGAGTGGGTTAAGGATCCGGCGTTGCTGTGAGCTGTGGTGTAGGTCTTAGATGCAGCTCGGATCCCACATCACTGTGGCTGTGCTGCAGGCCGGTGGCTACAGCTCTGATTAGACCCCTGGCCTGGGAACCTCCGTGTGCCACGGGAGCGGCCCAAGCAAAGGCAAAAAGACAAAAAAAATAAATAAATAAGAGCCATGGTCCTGGCTGTGGTCAAAGACAGCTCTGAGGACAGCGGAGGGTCAGAAGAGCCAGAGGTGCCGGCTTTGAGGTGGAGAAAGGGAATCATGAGTCGGGGAAGACAGGCCACACCTAGAAGCTGGAAAAGACGAGGAAACAAACACTCCTCAAAGCCTCGGGAAGGCTGCTTTGACCCAGTTTGGGCTCCTGAGCCACGGAAATGTACAACGACACACTGTTGCTTCAGGCCACCAAGCTTGTGGCCGTGGCGTGAATGGGAAAACAGTGCAAGTATCCTGATATGAAGGCCAGACAAAGACACTGTAAGAGCACGAAACTTCAGACCAGGGAGCCCCCCTGGTGGCCCCTCAGTTTACACAGCCAGCACTGCCACTGCAGCAGCTTGGGTCCTTGCTACGGCATGTGTTCAATCCCTGGCCTGGGAACTTCCACGTGCTGTGGGCATGGCCAAAATCCTTCATAAATATAGATGCAAAAGCCCCCAACAAAATATCAGCAAACCGGAGTTCCCGTCGTGGTGCAGTGGTTAACGAATCCAACTAGGAACCATGAGGTTGCGGGTTCGGTCCCTGCCCTCGCTCAGTGGGTTAACGATCCGGCGTTGCCGTGAGCTGTGGTGTAGGTTGCAGACGCGGCTCGGATCCCGCGTTGCTGTGGCTCTGGCGTAGGCCGGTGGCTACAGCTCCGATTCAACCCCTAGCCTGGGAACCTCCATATGCCGCGGGAGCGGCCCAAGAAATAGCAACAACAACAACAACAACAACAACAAGACAAAAGACAAAAAAAAAAAAAAAAAAATATCAGCAAACCGAGGAAGCAACACATAAGAAGCCTCATGGTTCATGACCAAAGGGAACTGCACCCTGGAAAGGAAGGCTGGTTTAACACCTGGAAATCAACAGCTGTAATACATCATATTAATCAAAGAACACAAACCATACCATCTTCTCAATGTATGAGGGAAAAGCACCCGACCAAATCCAACCCTCGTTCATGAGAAACACTCTGAACTCTTAAGGAACAGAAAGAAACTTTCTCAACGTGGTGGGACTGTCTACAAGAAAACCCGCAGCCAGCATCTTGCTTACCGGTCAGACTCAGGGCTCTGCTCCTAAGGTCGAGAACATGCTACTGGACAAGTTCCAGCCAGTACAGTTGGGCAGGACAGGAAGAAGGGAAACTTTCTTTATTCACAGAAACACAATCCTCTGAGTTGAAAATACTAAGGAAGAGTTTGCGTTGTGGCCCAGTGGGTTAAGAACCCGACTGGTATCCACGAGGATGCAGGTTCGATCCCTGGCCTTACTCATTAGGTTAAGGATCGGGCGTTGCCGTGGGCTGTGGTGTAGGTTGAAGATGTGGCTTGGATCCCACGTTGCTGTGGCTGTGGCCTAGGCCAGCAGCTGCAGCTCCAATTCGACCCCTAGCCTGGAAAGTTCCATATGCTGCAGGTTTGGCCATAAAAAGACAAAAAAATTATCCTAAGGAATCCATACAGAATCATTAGGAGTTCCCTGGTGGCACAGTAGGTTAAGGACCTGCTGTTGTCCCTGTGGAAGCTCAGGTTGCTGCTGTGACGGGGCTTCGACCCACAGCCCAGGAACTTCTCCACGCCGTGGTGTGGCCAGAAGGAAAAGAAAAAAATCACTAGGACTAATAAATGAATTTCCCAGGGTTACAGGCTCCAAGATCAATGTACAAAATCAACTTTATTTCTACACACCAGCAATGAACTACCTTAAAATGACAATAACAAAGCAATTCCTCTTGCAAGGGCATCAAAAAGAATAAAATACTCAGGAACACACTGATGAAAAGACATGCAAGACTTGCACCCTGAAAACTACAAACGTTGCTGAGAGAAACTAAAGACCTAAACAACTGACAAGCAGTTCTCAGTCTGTGATTCAACTTTTTTTTTTTTTCTTTTGTCTTTTTAGGGCTGTGCCCCAGGCATATGGAGGTTCCCAGGCTAGGGGTCGAATCGGAGCTGTAGCTGCCAGCCTACGCCAGAGCCACAGCAACAAAGGATCCAAGCTGTGTCTGCGACCTACACCACAGCTCACGGCAGCACCGAATCCTTAACCCACTGAGCGAGGTCAGGGATCGAACCCGCAACCTCATGGATACTAGTTGGGTTCATTACCGCTGAACCACAACAGGAAATCCAATGAGCAGTTAATTTTTTAAAAAATGTTATGATGGACCGTTTTGGTATTCAATTTCCCAGTTATAGTCAATCAAAACCTAATTGAGCTACAGCTGCCGGCCTACACCGCAGCCACCGCAATGCCAGATCCAAGCCACATCTGCCACCTGTACTGCAGCTCCCAGCAACACTGGGTCCTTAACCCCCTGAACGAAGCCAGGATGGAACCCAAATTGTCACAGAGACAACGTCGGGTCCGTAGCCTGCTGAGCCACAACAGAAACGCTTTTTTTTTCTGCCACGTGTGTAGCACTTGATGTGCAATCTCAGTTCCCAGACCAGGGACTGAGCCCGAGCTGCAGCGGTGAAGGTGCTGAATCCTAACCACTAGACCACCAGGGAACTCCCATTTGGCCTTAGGTAAAGGAAAATCCATGGAAAGGCCTAAGAGCACGGCTGAGGCTTCCCTGAACAAGAGAAATTCTGCCCAGGGCTGCTTGCGCCAGGGGTGCGGCCGGCCACGTCCAACACCTGCCCTAAGGTTTTTAATTCGTCTAGTTAGCCCTACTGTCTTGTACGCTGATTTCTCGTGACGGACCCCTTAGTCTCTGTCTCCCAGAGGTGCCCGCCTGACTGGCAGGTGTCAGGAGCCTCTTCAGCTAATGGCGCGGGGAACCCGAGGCTCCACGTCGAGACGATCCCGTTAGGCCTCATCTCACACCGTCTGGGAAAGTTCCACAAAAATGGCTCATAGACCTAAACGCAAGAGCTAAAACCACAAAGCCGTTTAGAGCAAAACATAGAAAGGTCGTTATGACCCCGGATTAAGCCAGGAATTCTCGGATGGGATTCTTTGATAGAATATCAAAGCAAAACATCAAAAATTAATAAATTTGACCTCATAAAAGTAAAAAACTTTTGTATTCCCAAAGACAGTTTCAATTATGAAAATTAAAAAGTGTGCAGGCTGGCCGAAAATATTTGCAAATCACATGCCTGATGAAAGACTTATAGCTCAACTATATAAAGACATCGTACAACTTAATAATAAGACAGGAGTTTCTGTTGCGGCTCAGTTGTAAAGAGCCCAACTAGTACCCATGAGGACTTGGGTCCGATCCCTGGCCTCGCTCAGTGGATTAAGCATCTGGTGTTGCCGTGAGCTGTGGTGTTGGTTGCAGATGAGGGTCGGATCCCACGTGGTTGGGGCTGTGGCTGTGGTGGAGGCCGGCAACTGCAGCTCCGATTCGACCCCTAGCCTGGAACTTCCATATGCCGCAGGGCCACCAAAAAAACCCACACACTGGAGTAGCTGTAATACAAAAGTCTGAGTAAAAAGTTTTGGCGAGCATATGGAGAACCTGTCCCCTATAGACTGCTGACGGTGGAGGGGGGGGGAATGGAGCAGCCACTTTGGAAAGCAATTTGACAATTCCTTTAAAAACTAAACAAAACCAAAAATCTGTAGATTCAGCAATTCCCCTCCTCGGTGTTTATTCAAGATAAATAAAAACACGTGTCCACACGAAGAAATTTTGGTCCAATATTCCTGGCTCCATTTATGCTTAAGAGCCTGAGAGTGGAACCAATGCGAGTGTCCATTAAGTGGTGAATGTGAGTGAACAAAACGTCTTTGATCCATTTAATGGGCTGCTATTGAGCAGCAGAAAGAAAGGCACTCAACTGGCCCTAGTTCCCAGGGCATGGGTGAACCCCCAAACCGCGCTAAGTGAAAGGAGTCAGACCCACAAAGCTACAAAAGATTCCCTTTGTATGAAATGCTTTTTTAAAAAGACAAACTCACAGAGCCAGAAAGAGCTTAGCGGGTTGTCTGGAAGCAGGAATTCATGGAACATAAGCAGGATGGGTCTGTCTAGAGGGACGGAAACATTTTAAGACTGAATTGTGAAATCTGCACAATTCTGCAAATTTACTGCAAATCAATAAACTGCCCACTTAGATGATTAAATTGTGTGGCATGAAAACAGTATGCCTTTTTTTATATATATATAAAATGATTTTTATTTTTTTCCATTATGAAAACGACATTTCAATGAAGCAGTTTTTTTTTTTTTTTAAATAAACAGGAAAAATACAACATAAAAAACAAACTAAAGAGTTACTTTGTGGCACAGTTAAGGACCGAGTGGTGTTGCTGCCCCGGCTCACTGCTGTGGTGCAGGTTTGATGCCTGGTCCTGGAACTTCCACACACCCTGGGTGCTCCCCCAAACAGGCGCGCGCGCGCGCACACACACACACACACACACACCCTGACTCTGTCCTGTTTCCCAGCCTGGATGGTGGGCACATGGGTGCCAGCTTTGTGATAAAACTTTAAATACATATTCAGCCATGAAAAGCAAAGAAATAATGGCATTTGCAGCAACATGGAGGGACCTAGAAATGCTCACGCAGAGTGAGGGTCAGTCAGACAGCGAGACCCCGATGCCACCTGCTGTTGCTCACAGGTGGAAGCTAAAACAAGGACACAAGGACGTCTCTGCAGAAGAGATTCTGACTCACGGACTTTGAAAAAGTGATGGTTTCCAAAGGAGACAGGTAGGGGGGTGGGGGGATGTGCTGGGGGTTCGGGTTGGAAATGCTGAGCGTTGTGCGCCTATAAAGGTAAAAAGAAAAAAGTTAAATATGTATTTTGTTTTATATATCCTTCTTGCTGTGTGTTATAGTGTACAATAGTAGCTTTTTACAGTATCAACCCAAAACATAGTTTCTGGGAATAAATCGAACAGAAACGAGCAGGATCTGTCTCCGGTGAATCACAAAGCTCTACTGAAGACGTGAAATCGGGCCCAAATAAATGCATGGTAATAAAAGGGTATCATCCCCCAACCTGCTGTGCAGAGTCAACGCCATCCCGATCAAATCCTAAGAGGCTTTCCAAGGAATCTGACAAAATCGGGTTAAAAAAATCACAAGAACAGCCAAGTGACTCTTCACGAGTAATGACAGCCTGCTGGCCATCGTGGCTTCTAAAGACATAACTGCAGCTACAAGGACTGCGAGTTGTCGGCCCAGGGAAAACGGATGCACAGAAGGCAGCAGAGAGTCCTGAACAGCGCCGCAAGCGCATCAGAACCTGGAAACCTGATTATAGAGCCTCCGAAAAAGAAGGAACGCATATTCATAAACACGTCAATAAAATAAAACATGAAACGCAATACGAATGAACTCTAACAATATCTGATATGCGGTGCTGAATGCAAAGGACGGACTTAAGGCACGTTGACAAGAACAGCTCTTGGGCTGGAGAAGGCGAACCCAGAGCTCAAGGGGATGGAAAGTCCTTAACGACCCAAGTGAGGGTTTAAGATGAGTTGAGGGTTCCTGCAAAAACCGCCAACCAATCAAGGAGACAAAAATGGAACACCGAGCAGGTGAGGGCACTGCTACAGAAAAGCAGCAACAATTAAGAAAAAAGAAACAGAAAAAGCAGGACCCCGGAACTCCCGCAGTGGCTCGCTCAGGGGTAAGGAACCGGACTAGTGTCCAGGAGGGTGTGGGTTTATCCCTGGCTCTGCTCAGTGGGTTAAGGATCCAGCGATGCCCTGAGCTGTGGTGCAGGTGGCAGATGCGCCTCGGATCTGGTGTTGCTGTGGCTGTGGTGCAGGCTGGCAGCTGCAGCTCCCATGGGACCCCCTAGCCCGGGAACCTCCAGTTCCACCCCCCACACCCCCGCCAACAAAAAGAAAAAGAAGGAAAAAGCAGGACAAGTAAAAGACACAAAATAAAGTCACAAAAAGAAGTTTACGTTTTGGAATTAGTTACCGAATCCTCAGCTAGAGCTGAAACGTGGATGCCCCTCTCGGGAGCTCTCACAGCGGCCACACAAGTCAATTACCCCAAACAGGAAGAGATCCCTGCCTACCTCCTGGGCAGGAAGGTGCCTCCACTTACCTCTGCGGAAGGAAGGAAACGTCCCTCCGCCCCAGGACGCCCAGCCAGTCAGAGACTGCAGCCTCAGCCAATGGAAGCCTCCATATTTCGGACTCGCACCCCACCTCCTCCAATGGGCTCTTCAGTTACCACAGTCCCGCCCTCCTCCCCCTTTTCCCTGTAAAAGCAAGTTCCCCCTCCTGCTTCTCTGAATTTGGCTTCTGTCTGCCCTAGTTCCCACATGCCGAGCAGCAATTCCTCTGCTTTCTCTCTCTCTTTTTTTTTTTGGCTTTTTGCCTTTTCTAGGGCCACTCGCGTGTGGCATGTGGAGGTTCCCAGGCTAGGGCTCTAATCAGAGCTGCAGCCACCAGCCTACACCAGAGCCACAGCAACACGGGATCCGAGCCGCCTCTGCGACCTACACCACAGCTCACGGCAACGCTGGATCCTTAACCCACTGAGCGAGGCCAGGGATCGAACCCGCAACCTCATGGTTCCTAGTCGGATTCAGCAACCGCTGCGCCACGACGGGAACTCCTCCTCTGCTGTTTCTGAATAAACGCTTTTGCTGGTACCATAACTGGCTATCACTTAGCAAATTTGACGTGGATGGTGTCAGAAGTGGGATCTGAGGCGGTGACCCCGAGGTGACAAGAGACCCAGGAGCGGAGCTCGGTGCCCACGCGGAGCCCTTCCTGCTCATCCCTTCCGTGAGTCTCCTCTTGGGCCCGACGTCTGCCCTCCCTGTGTTTTGAGCTCTCAGACCTTATTCGGGTCTGGAGAGGCTTTGTTCTTTCAGGGAGAGGTTTCGTCCTTTCCGGTTCAAGGCGTCGTCCTTGGGGCACTCAGTTGCTTTCTGGGGCGCAACGGTGAGGTTCTTTTGGGGACCTGAGCTAACTGGAATCCGGGAGCATGGTTTGGCCCTTTTGGAACCTGCGCTCGGACTCCAGCAGTTTGGGGGGTTCCGGGGGCCTTAGGGAAAAGATCCCGATCTGAGGGCTGCCCTGTGGACGCCCTCCCTCGGGGACTCCGGCAGGTCCATGTTTAAAACCTACGGACCCCGACAAGCTCGTTTTTTCACTCAGAGTCGTCCGGAGTTATCACGGCCTCCGCGAGGAACTCTCCATCGCCCCAAACTTGCTCTCTAGAGAGTAAACTGGAGGCCGTGGCTCTACAGTTAAACAAAATGAATGGTGTGTGTGTTTCCACGGGTACCTGGAAGCTTCCAAACACGCACAAGAGTCTAAAATTGCCTCTTTGCGAGACACCACTTCGAAAGTGGCCAAACACGTTTCAAACGTAGGAAAGAGCAAAACGGCCTCTGAAGCCTCAAGCCCCTTGAGCTCCCTCCGGCAGTTTCCTGGTCACAGAGACAAGCAGATGCCCTCTCCGACCCCGACATCATGAGTCCTCACCAGATCTTTAATCCTGGGCACTTTCAAGTCTTTCTGTCATTACAGGGGTTGCCTGACTCCGATGCTTTTGTACGTGTGTTTCATGGTTAAAGAGGTTCACGGAAAGGACACTGACAAACACTCTGGAACACAGCTCTTGACACCTCTGAGATCGTAAGGCCAACCTGGTGAGAGCTGCTGAAGCTCTACTGGAAAACCGATCGCTTAATGTTTTGTTCCCCAGACACGAAGGGCCCCCTTTTCCCTCCCCGTGAAGCTGTGAAACTTAGAGCGGTTTGGGAAAGTGTCTCTCGAGAGTTCTGAAACTCTCAGTAAATGTTCTTGCTTCTCACGGCAGTGGATGCCTCCGCCCGGGTCTGACGCGAGGCTGTTCTCCCTGGAACAGGACACCCAGTGCACAGGGCTGCTGCCTCTTTGATCCACAGCTGATAAAGGGGGAGCCACGCTTCTGGCCTGTAAAGGCCTCATTGCTTCTCTTGAGCAGAACCGGGCTCTGGTGGGCACGCCGTTTGCAGTGCGCTCCCGGAAGGCCGAGACCCCAAACATCACCTGCAGCCCGGAGAGTCTGTGCACCCACCGCAAAAGGCACCCCCAAAAGGACCTCCTCCGGCCTCTCTGGAAGGGCCCCAGCAGGTCCTGCTGACTAGCCCCTGGGCCACCAAGACACTCCAGCGGGTGGACTCCTGGGTCCAGCGCCGCCCCTAAAGAAGGCCCCGAACCCCAGGTGGACCTGCACGCTGTCCAGCGACCTGAAGATAACCCCCACAGGGACCTGAAGCGAAGGACATCCGAGGCTGACAGCTTTCCCAAGACGTCTGGACCAGGCCTGTACACCTCGCCCTGTTTCCTCCCTCCCTTCCGCGGGAGGGCCATGCCCTCATGCCTAGTTCCCAATCCCCGGAGAAAGGGGGACATCGGCCCTTTGGGTCACCCTGTGAGTAATGTCCCTGGGGGTCTGGATTGTTCCGAGGCCCATCTTACAGCGTCAGGGAGCTCAGCTCACCTAAACGCATTCCTTGCTTCAATTTGACCCAACCCTGGGACGGAAAACAAGTTCTTCGGAGCTGCCGATGCACGTTGAGTCATCTGTGAACTTGCCGACATACCCTTGTGTCTGGGGAACTTCCTGCGGTGTAACTACAGGACCTCTGAGCCTTGGCTAAGTGATGCCAGCGCCTCTCCGCCAGTGAGGGGATCCGGAGGTAGCATCATGCAGGGCCCCCGGTAACAGCTCCACATGTGGGAGTCTGGAGAGGGGCCTTGATGCTGGAGTGACCCGTTGTCCCGTTGGCTGCAGAGCACAGGAGCGCGTACCCTGCTGTTTATTCACTCTCCTCTCCTCCTTACAGACCTGCCCAGAAGCCTCGCACTGGTCGGGCCCAGTAACCCATCTGTCCACCCTAAGCGAGAACTTCCAGGAGGCCCCAGAGATTCCGACTTTGCCTCTGCAGGGAGAGCTTTGCTCCCAGGATGGGAGTGAGGGCCAAGGAACAAATGATCAGGAATCTTGCCGACACCAGGAGAACGAGCCGACTCCATAGCTCAGCGACGGCCACTTAACTCGGCGGCCAAGGCGGTTTTGGAAAACCTTGGAGCCGGTGATTATGAGCTTGCTGGGCAATGAGGGGTCTGCCTAGTAAACTCCTCCTGCTGCAAGTGGTTAAATGCCTCTGGGGCAGTAGAGACCCAGTTACATAGAAACAAAGAGCAAGCTCAGAGGCGGCAGCGTTTCACCAACAACCCATCACGTGTCCGGCTCCTGGTTTAGAGTCACCTTGCACACTGGCCCTCCCACCCGGCCCCAGGGAGCCCCGGGGCTGCGAGGATTCTCGCTTTCTGGGCAGGACATGTGCTCTCCCCGCCCTTCCTGTCCCAGGCCAGGGGCCTCGTGCTGGCTTGGGGGGCCAGCTTCTTCCCTCTCTGCCCGGAGCCACTCCAGGTACAGGAGATCCAGGCCCGTCGAGGTCTTCAGAGGACCACCACGGAGAGAAGGGGTGGTGGACAGGGGCCCTGACAGTGTGGCTCCCTCGGGGAGGGCCCTGCCGGGGGCTCTGGAGATCTCTGAGGTCCTGGGAGGCGGGGGCTGGAGCTCTGGCACAGCCTCTTTACCTCTGGCGGCTCCTCCTTGGGATGGATTGTTGCCCAGTAGCTGTGCTCCACCCCCCACCCCCCAGGCGGCGCCCTCCTCCAGGCTGACCCGCATGCCCACCGAGCAGCAGCACCAAGGCTACCTGCCAACCCCCCACCTGGAGCCCAGCACAGGAGGTGGTCCCAAACTTGGCACTCAACCAGCCTCTAGCGGCCAGCAAGAGAACTGAGCCTGCGGAGCAGGAGGTGGGCGGAGAGGCTGCGGCCACTGAGGGGGATCCGGGATCCAGGAGGGAGGCCCTGCCCAGGCCCGGAAAGCAGAGGGGCCGGGGCCTGCACCTCTGCGGTGAAGTCCGGAGGATCCGCTCAGGAGGTGGGCAGGGGGTCTGAGAGGTCAGGGCCCCCACTTGGGCCACATCCTACTGCTGTCACCCCAAGAGAGGCCTCCTTCTGGAGCATTTGGGGACCCCCCCCCCCGAATCGGTTCACTGGGTGGGGCCCCCTCACCCACCCTTTGCCTTCTGGGAAGCTCCTGGGCCCACGAGGCCATGAGAAATCCAGGCAGACCCACGTTATTCTTCGTTCCTTTCTTTCTTTTTTTCTCTCTCCCTTTCCCTCCCTCCCTCTCTTTCTTTCTCTTTCTCCCTTTCTCTCTTTTTCTTTTTGGCTGCATCCACAGCATGTGGAAATTTCTAGGGCAGGGATTGAACGCAGGCCACAGGTGACCTGAGGCCAGCAGTGACAAGGCCAGGCCCTTAGCCCACTGAGCCACCAGGGAACTCCCTAGACCCACAAGATTCCTGCCATGGAGAAGCATCCAGGACTTTTGCCCCAGAGCGAGCAGGTGTGCCGGGGTTGGGCTGGGGTCCATGTGAGTGAGTGTGAGTGTGTCTGCTGCAGAGTCCTGGTCATGTCTACCTCTGCAGAGGACCAGCTATGTGACCCTGGGGTCTGCTCACCCTCTCTGAGGTCATCCATCCCCTGTACCATGGGGACAGACTGCCCACCTCCTGGGTGCACGCCCTGCGGATGCTGAAGAATGCAGGCTGAGTTAAGGACCAGCAGGTGGCAGATTGGGGCTCCAGGCGGGTGTTGGAATTGGAAGCAGCAGCTGGGCGCTGTCCCAGCCCCCCCAGCCGCCCCAGCCGCCCCAGCCGCCCGCTCTCCCGCCGCCCCAGGTCCCTGTGTGAACCAGCGGGGAGTCAGGGACAGATTTATTAGGGCCTCAGAAGCCTGGGGCAAACCCACAGGGGTCCCTCCCTCCTATTGCCACCATCGTCCCGGCGACCCGGCCCATTGTGCCCTCTGGCGTCTGCTGTGCTACAGGAGGTTCACAGTGGCCACCACCTGCTTGCAGCCAGTGACGGCAAACTCACGGCCCGCCACGCGGTAGTAGCTGAGCCTCGCGGCCAGAAGCTCGGCGTGGGCCTGCTCTGGGAAGAAGCCCTCCCCGGCCATCTCATCCCGGAAGCAGTTGACCACATCCCGCTTGTCCAGCAGCAGGAAAGGCACGATGGCCGCGGCCTGCCACAGCGGGTGCTCGCGGACCAGGAGCGCCTGCAGGCGGACGCGCAGCTCCTCCTCGGCCTGTGCCGCCATCGCAGCGGCACGGGCCCCGTGGGCGCCGTCGGGGCGCAGGGCCAGCGCGCGGGACGCGTTCTGCAGCACGAAGCGCGTGACCTCCGCGCCGCCGGCGCCGCTGAGGAGCACGTAGATGGCGTTGTGGAAGTGGTGTGAGCGCTGCGGCTGCAGGAAGCCGTGCAGCTCATCCAGCAGCGCCTGCGGCAGGAGCTCCACCTCGTCCAGCACCAGGAGCGGGGTCTTCTCCTCGGCCTCGGCCCGCGCCACCACGTCAGCTACGCGCTGCGCCAGCTCCTCCCGGCAGTCCTGCGCGGCGCGGGGGTCCGGGCAGTGGTGTCGCGCGTCGTACTGCAGCACGAGCGCGCTGTCCTCCAGCACCGCGCGGAAGTGGCGTGCCAGCAGGCGGCCCACGTGACTCTTGCCCACGCCGCTGGGCCCGTGCAGCGCCAGGAGCAGCGGGCGACTGTGCACGTGCGTGGCCAGGTAGTCCCGCAGCAGCGCCACGATGCGCCCCACGGCCGAAGGCTGGCCGAACACGGCGCGCTGCAGCGCCTTCTCCAGCCCGTCGAGGTCATAGCGCAGCGCGTTATCGTCCAGGTTCTCGATGGCGTTGAGCACCTGGAAGCCCACGATGGCCACGAGCAGCAACAAGCAGCGCTGCGCGCGGCTCCGGCGCTCCGCCTGCGGCCGGTACTTGCGCGAGGTCTCGGGGTAGAGAACCACGCGGCTGCGCCGGCGCCTCTTCCGCGGCGCCCTCGAGGACAGCTCCGCCGGGCCTTCGAAGGTGAAGAACTGCGGCTGGTGCAGGTTTGCGCGCGGCGCCCCAGGCCCGAAGTCCGGCCCGGCTCCGGGCGTCGGGAGGCGCCGCGTGCGCAGGAGGCACACGCGGCGGCGCAGCCGGACCACGGCGCGCACGGGGGCGATCACGTTCGGGCCGCGGGCCGGGGCCGCGGCCGCGGGCTCCGGGCTGGGCTGGCCGCGGTCCATGGCGCAGGGGCGGCGCTCGGCATGCAGGTCGCTCGCCCTGCCACGAGAAGACAGGGAGGGTCTCCAGACTTGTTCCCCGGCGGCCTGGGACCCCTCCCCGCGATCTCGCCCCGGGAGGGCCCCGGCGTGCAGCCCGCTGCCCCAGAGCCAGGCTCCGGCTCTCCCCTCTGACCAGGAAGCAGCTCCCCGCGGGGCCCCAATGCAAATCTCTCGAGCCCTCCCGTAAACAGCCCTGGGCCTTGAGGAAGTGGCCGGGGGAAGGGGGGGCGAAGCTTATCGGGCGGCCGGCCCTGCTTCCTGGAGGAGGAGTCGGTGCCAACCAGGCGCCGATTAGGGGTGAGCAGGGTCAAGGCCGGACCCCGCCCCTGCCACAGCTCCGCCTGCCAGGCGCCGGGGACCCTCGGCGGCGTCCCTAGTGGTGCCAGGGGATACAGAGGCCCCAGCAGCCCTGGAGATCAGAGATGGCCCCCCACGAACGAACACTGCCCAGAACTTCTGCTTTTGAGAAGGGGCCCTGGCTCTGTTCCCAAAGCCCCCCAGCTAGGATCCTCCCAGCAACCCCCCCCCCCCGCTGGGGGAGGGGGACGCACTAGCGCAGCCCAGGACAGAGAGGCCCCTAGAGACGGCTGGGGGTGGGGTGAAAAGATGGACAGAAAGACAAACTGGGAAAGGAGGCATAAGGCCACTGAGGAGACAGCTGGAGAAAGGTGGCATGGATACCCCGGCCACCCACCCCCAAACCACCCCCCTACCTGCGGCTGCTCAGGTCAGGCTCTTGCTGGCCCCCGTCCCCCAGGGCGGCCCCCTGCCCAGGCCAGAGGCTGGGGCCTGAGCCTCAGGGAGCAGAGAGAGCTGGCTTCCTGGGGAGGGTCCGTGTGGGGTCAGGGGCCTCAATGGTCAACCAAGGCTTGGAGGGGCAGCGACACCTGCGGGTCCCCAGGGAGCGTCTGCAGCGGAGGAAGCTCTGGGGAGGTTTCCGCTTCTGTGCAGAGGAAGTGAGTCAGGGGTGCGGCACGGGCGGGACTTAGGCTGGACGGAGGCGCCAGAGGGGGAGGCCTGGCTGGCTCTACCAGGAGACCTGGGCTGGTGGGTCACCTTGCCTCCTCAGCCCTGCAGCCATCCCTGCCCTCCTGGCTCAGTCCAGGCCCAGGACACCCAGTGAGGCCAAGGGCATCACCTCCCCTGGGCCCCCACGTGCCCTTGCACCTCAGCCTGTCCTCCACAGACCCCCACCTCCCCAGGGACACCTCCGGCCCCTGACTCCCTGCAGGACCCACGGAGAGGGGTGTGGGTGTGTCCAGGGGGCCGGTAAGCAGGAGTGCAGGCCACGCAGGGTCCTTTGGGCTGGGGTCCTCCAGGCCCCCCGCCCCCGTCTTCCCTCCCCCAGCCCCGATGGTGGGGGGGGGCACACACAGGAGGCCTTGCTTCTGTTCTCTCCTCTTCCACCAGGGCTGGGGCTCGGTCGCCCTCATCGTCCCCTTTCTCTTCCCTGTACCCCAGCCTAGAGCCCCAGCACAGGGAGCACATGCTGGGACAGAAGAGCCAGAGCTGGCAAAGACCTATGCATGGCTCAGGGCCCTGCTAAGAGCACAAATTTAGAAAGAACTTGGGCCAGGAACTGGCAGATGGAGGCCATGCCCCCAGCCCATCTCTGCACAGGGTGGCTTGCGGGGGCACTCCCTGCTCCTCCCCTTCTGGCCAAGAGACCTGGTCTCTGCCAAGCTCAGTCTAGAAGCCCCTCGCCGAAGAGCCGGCCTGCCAACCAGTAATGTCCCCAAACCAGTCCTGGCTTTCTGCCCAACTGTGTCCCATGGGTGCTGGCAGTCCTGAGCCCTAGATTCTGCCCTGCCCAGGACCCCACAGCCTCCCGGCCCTTCATCCCCCACGCTTTTGCCCACACGGGTCCCTCTGCCCGGCAAGCCATCCTCCTTCTCCCAGCTTCCCTCCACCTGCCCTGCACGGACCGCATCAGGGAAATGCAATTTCTGGGTCATGGGCTTGGGGGTTCCCTTCTCCCCAGAACACGGGGTTCCTGCCTGTCCACATGTCCAGTGCCCTCTGGCGGGACCACTGAGAAACCAGCCGCGCCTGGCTCCCCGGGGGCCACTGCCCCTCTCTGTGAGCGGCCGGGTGCTTAGGGGTCTGGGCACCTCACCCACGCCAAGGCCTTCCTGAGAATATGGACAGGACGCTGTCTGTCGCCAGGTCCCTGCGGCCCCAGCAGGAGGGTGGGGTCCTTCGTGGTCGGGCTCTGTGTGGTCTCCAAGCTTCTCTGACACAAAGACGCCAGGGCCGTCTTGCGGGGCAGATGCAGGAGAAACAGCAGGCGGCGGTGGCCGGGCCTGGCTCCAACTGACCAGCTGCTGCTTCCGCCGAACCTGGGGCCCGCAGCGAGGTCAAGGGCAAACCGCAGCCCCAGGCTGACGCCCGTCGGCCCTCCCTGCATTTTTGCCTTCATCTCCAGGGCCCACCTCCTGAGCCCTCAGGACCAGCCCCACCCCGCCCCGCACCCTCCCCTGCGAGCCCCCCATTCTTCCCCGGCGCCCCAGCCCCAGCTTCAGGTCAACCTCATCTCCACGACCCCTCCCCTTGCTGCCCACTCCTCACCCCTCCAGCAGTCGGGGGGGGGCCCCCCCGAGTTCCCCAAACTACCGGCCTGGAGGTAAGCAGGTCCCCCGGGCACACACATGCTCTTCTTCCGGGCCCCCCAGTGTGGACCCCCTCCCTCTTCCTCAGACCAGACCTCCCACCCCTTCCTCCCTAACCTCCGACCTCTGCTCAGGGGTCCCTGTCACCACCCCCCAGTCTGCCCTGTGCCTGACATCCCCTGAGCTCAGCTGCCCCTCCAGCCGTAACCCTGGGGCTCTTCACGCCCCATCCTGGCGGCTCATCCCCTGGAAAAGCCCCACCCACTGGGCCTCCCGTCCCTGGTCCCTACATCAGGGCTCGTGCGGAGCTGGGCCTCCCCAGCCGGTCTCTGGGCCTCTGACCGTCTTGCCCGTGAGCCTCAGGGGGTCCCTTCCGAGTGCCGGCCCCCCCGGGGCCCAGTTCCTCCCGCACCCGCTCTACCAGCCCCACCTCCACCCCAGTCCTGTCTCCCAGCCCAGGGCCTGGCTCCCTGCTTCCTGGGGAAAAAGCAGCGGCTGGAAGGGGATCCAGCAACTGCAGCCCAGATCTGCCCCGCCTCCAAGCTCGGGCTCCCACGCGGCCCCTCCCGGGCCCGGCCCCGCCTGAACCCAGCGACACCCCAGCCCCGTTGGGCCCCGGCCACTCTGCACTTACAGGGTCATTCGTGGCAGCACACACACTGCGTACTCCATCTGCGCCCCTCCTGACCTCCAATGCCTGATGCCCACGTCCAGGGTCCTGCTTCCCTCCGTGACTGCTATGGTCTCCAGCCGCACCTTCTTCTGTCCCCCCCACACACCTGAAGTGCTGCACCGGCAAGGTCACAGTGACCTCCACACAGCCTGACCCTCAGCAACGTATCGCTGTGCAGGATGGGTGCTGAGGCTCACCCATGGCTGTGCCCAGTCTCGTGGCCCCAGCGCAGCCACACCCGGGCCAAACCATCCATGGCTGCTGCCCTGGGCAGGGCAGGGCAGCCAGCCCGTGCCCACAGAGGGAAGCACCCGCCAGCCTGCACTGCAAACAACCCTGCGCCTGCCTAGAAACAGCTCATCTACTGCTGGATTTACCAAAACGCCTTTTATTTACATGAGTAAAAGTGTCACCATGAGCCACCCGCCTGGCTGAACCGGGAGCACGTCACCTGAGGGTAAACCAAGGCAGCAGGAAGGGCCAGGCCCTGACCCCCAGGCAGGCTACTGGGGAGCATCCACATGGGAGGACGCCCTCGGAGAGCAAACCCGGTGATGTCGCGCCAACCCACCAGCCACCTAATTCCCCTCGGGCCTCGGAAAACAGGTGACTTTTTCCCCAAGACACTGCCTGCCTGCCCAGCAGCACTACAAACCCACAACGCAAGGCGGGAGCCAGCAGCTGTCCTGGGCCTGGGAGCACAGATCCCGAGCTGGCGAGGGCTTGCAAACCCCTTCCCACGAGAGGCACACACCTCCCAGGTCTGAGTTCAGGCGAGGCCAAGGGGTGGGCAGGGGGGCCCTGCTCAGCCCACCCCCAGGCCCATCCAGGAAAGTCGGGCTCCTGGCTCTCGCAGGTAAGGGGGTCTCCTCTGGCCGAGCAGCCCCAGGCGGAGCCTCAGAGCACAGCCGGGGCAGGCACGGCCGGGAGGGGCAGCTCCAGGGCCGGGGTCTCCGCAGCCTGGGCCGGACTTGGCTTTCGGTGGTCCAGCTGCTCCAGCTTCTCACCGAGCTGGGAATAAAGCTCCTTCACCGCCTCTCCACTCTGTTGGGGAGAAGCACGTGGCTCTGGGGCCGGACCAGGGCAGCTTGGAGCATGTACACTGGGAGCACACATCCAGAGGGGTGGGCCGGCCCAGGCAGCCCCCTGGGGGTGCCAGCGGGGAAGGGTGCCCACCTGGCCAGTGGGCTCCAGTGCCTTCTGCAGGGCCTCCAGCTTGGACGGGGCCACGCGCTGGTGCAGGTGGATGAGGAGCCGCAGCACGTGCCGCTGCACGTTCTCCTTCCTGGAAGAGGCCACAGCCGGTGGCAGGTGGCTGCAGGGCCGCCCTGCCCCCAGCTGCACCCGGTGCCCCGAGCCCTCCGGCCCGGCTGCTGTGGGTATGGACCGAGAGGACGGGTACCTTGGGGAGGCGGTGAGGAGGAAGCCGTCGAAGAGGCTGCTGCAGAAATCCTCCAGAGCGAACTCATCCGCCAGCAGCGCCAGGTTCCCCGTGAGCAGGTGCAGGAAGATGTCGCTGAATGCCAGGTCACCGAAGGTCTCCACTGCAAGCACAGCAGGCGTCCCCAGCTCCCCCACCACCCATCGCCCACCCGGGACCTGTGAACTGGGGGCCCAATTCTCCTGAGAGCCAGAACCTGGGCCTGGACAGGGAGACAGATGGGGGCAGCGGCCAGGGGGGCAGGTCTATGCTGCAGCGCACAGGGAGGGGACAAGAGCCTGCCACGCCTGGCTCCAACCAGCGGCCAAGAGACTGGACGCCGTAGCTCCGGCAGAGGGAAACCTCAGCAGACCTGCCACTAGAGAAGAAGCCAAACCACCGTGGGGCGGCCCAGTGAGTCCACCAGGTCACCGTCGGCAGCGTCCTAGCGGAGAGCGGACAGAAAACGGGCCTTCTCTGTTTGGAGCCACGGCCAGCAAAACTCAGGAAGAGACGGCCAGAGTAACCACCAACAGATTACACTCATCACCGGTGACAGGACCCCTGGGCCTGTGCTTCCAGGCACAGCAGCTGCCACAGCCGCCGACACACTTCGTGACAACCCGAGCCACGCAGCCCCTACTTCAGCGAGAGACGGGGCGCCCCTCCTTGCACCAGGGTGCGCTCTTGCCCTGCAGCTGACTGCAGTCTTGGCGGACCTCACGGCCAGTGGCCAGTCTCCAGGACATTCAGGCAGGTGTGTGGTCACGACAGCAAGGGACGCGCCAGCAGTCTCCATAGAACAAATGCCCCGATTCCCCCAGCAAAGCCCACGCGGCCCTACAGACTGCGAGACCTCAGGGGCAGCCAGGAAAGGCGAGGCGAAGGGGGCCTTGTGTGACCCCTGATCTTACAGACCACGTGCACGAAGACGTGGGGGACAAGTAGGGAAACGCAGCCAGTTCTGTGGGGACCTCGACCCCGACGGATCACGCGCGGCTGTTGAGACTGTCTGTCTTCTGCCGGGATGCCTGCCAGGCTGCCCAGAGCTGGGTGTGGGCTTCTGTCCAGACACCAAGGGGATGGCGGCCGCACGCGGACCCCCATGGAGGTGGCGCTGCGTGCTGGGCTTCCCATCCGGCCCTCTTCCAAGTTCATCGAACATTCCCACAAGAAAGTTTAAAAATGAAGAAAATTTTAAAAATCCACATCCACCCTTACTAGTAAGGACCTGCTAGCAACGCCAAAGCAGGAGGCGGCTGCAGAGGGGCACCCGAGCCACTGGGGGTCCCACAGACACAGTCAGACAAGAAAGACACAAAGGTGTGAAAACGAGGAAACCCTCAGTTCCCTCCAAACGTGCTCCTGGAAGCCCCCCGAGGCAGGCAGACACGCAGACAAACCACAGCCCCCGGGTGATCCCCACGTGCTGATCCCGGGGCCAGGGAACACGCTACCCGCGTAGGAAGCCCCTGCCCCCGGATGGGAGATGGCCCCGCTCGCTCCGGGGGGGCCCATGGCATCACAGGGCCCTCAGACAGAGAGGCCAGAGTGGGAGCCAGAGACCCCAAACGGGAGAGGTTGGAGGGGTGAACATGACGGGCCTGGAGCCAAGGATGCGGCTCTGAGGAGCTGGAGGAGCTGGAGGGGACGAGAAAGGGAGTCTCGCCAGAGTCCGGCTCCAGGGGCCAGCCCTGCCTTCAGCCCGGAGAAACGGGTCGGTGGAGTGCTCAGTCGGGTGGTGGCCGGCCGAACGGAACACCCGCAGCAGGCAGCTTCCTCCACACAGAAGAGTCGGGAAACAGGGCCCCGACGTGAGGCCAACGACCCAGATGCACGTTTAGCGAGCGCTGCCCCGCATGAGCTTCGCAAAGAGGCGGCAGCACCCCGACAGGACCTGAGCCAGCAGAGGCCCCCGGACCTGCCGTGGGGGGAGGCTGGCTGCTCCCAGAGCCCCTCCTCCCAGCAGGTCCCCCGAGGCCCACTCAGTCCTGGCTGGGAGCCCCTCCCCCAGGCCGCTGGAGGCTTGGGGGGGGCTCTGAGGACCGGCAGGGCTCCCCGCCCTCCCCGGTTAGGAACACGGGGGAGGCTTCGTGAGAGGCCACGGCTGGGCTCCGCTGCTGGGCCAAAATAACCACCAAGGGAGGCGGGCGGCGGGGCCAGGGCGCCCGCAAGACTCACCGAGCCCCGGCAGCAGGCGCAGGAGCGCGTTCTTGTTCCTCTGCTTGGTGATGTGCAGCACGTAGTACAGCCCCACCTCGCAGGCCATGCGCTGCTCCTGCAGGAACCTGCGCCCGAGCCCCATCAGCCCGGGAGGAGCCCGCGGCCTCCGCCCCGCCCCCGGCCCCGCCCCAGCCCCGCCCCCGGCCTCCGCTGCTGCCCGTACTTAGTGAAGCTCTCCGGCAGCGTGCTCGGGTACGTGACGGGGGCCTTCTCCTCCGCCGGGAGCTTCTGGTCCACGTTGAAGGTGTGGTCGTCCACCACGAAGGACATGAGCGTGGGCAGGAACCGGGTGACCAGCTCCACCTCCTGGGGCGGGGGCCCAACAGCTGTCCCGCGCCAGCCCCGCCACCCCCCTCCCTCCGCGCTTCCTCCCAGCCGGGGCCATGGGGCTGGCCCCGCGCCCCGCGCGCCCCCCTCCTCCCCCTCCCCGACCTTCCTCCGCGTTACCATCTTGGGCTCCTTGAACACCTGGCTGTCGATCATGTCCCAGGCCCCCTGGCCCAGCGCCAGCAGCCTGAGCAGCAGGAGGAGGTCCGGGCTCTCCTGCAGGGAAACGCTGGGCTTCACTGGCCAGCGGCGCCCCTCGCTGCGCGGGACCCTTGGCCGCCCTCAGGCGGCACACGCCCTGCGCCTGGCGGGGCTGAGTGCTCTTGCAGCCTGGGGTCCACACCCCCACGTCCACCAGGAGGCGGCCCGTGGCCAGTCGGGCCTGCTCACCCTGGGCAGCATCTCCTGGCCGACCAGCTCCTGCAGGTGCCTGACGGTGCTCAGTGACAGGGTGTTGATGGCGAAAGGGTCGCACAGGATCATGGACAGGTCCCTGTGAGGACACGCCACAGCACTCGAAAGAGACGCTGCTGGCCCGCCACGTGGACCAAGCCCCTACCCCAGACTGCCTTCAGAAAGCTTGACGTTTGTAACCCGCCTGAGCCAAGTCAGCAAACTACAAAGCCACCAGTTGTTTTAAGTCAAGGTCCCACTGTGACGGAGAATCTGACCCAGATTCCAAAGACTTGGGCAGATTCCCCCAGAGACAATTCCAGGGAAGAGAAGCCCACCCAGGAACCAGATCCCACTCTAGGCACAGCAGGTCCCCGGGGCCCAGCCACCCACCACCCCTCCGCTCACAGGCCGGCTCCACACCGTGCACATGCCAGAGCCCCAGCCTGGCACCCAGCTCGCCCAAGCCCGGGACGGCCTCGTCCCCAGCAGCTGATTCTCTCAGTCACGGGCACAGGTGCCAGGCAGTGCTAAAAACACCCTGAACTAAACACCGCTCCTGCCTAAGGACATGTGGGGCTGGACACCCGTGGACAGAGGACCCTGCGGGGCTGGAGTGCCACACACAGCCAACACTCACCCCAAGACTTGCTCCTGCCCTTTCTTTACTCCGTCAAGAAACCCCTGCAGCTCCCGGGCCCTCTTGCCGTCCACAAACCGCTCTCGGATGCAAGCGTCCAGGCACCAGGTGAACTGCGGGGACAAAGGGGTCAGGACCCGGCCAGAGACCGCACCCTCCAGGCGGCAGTGACACTGCCTGAGCCTTGAGGTGCCCACTGGTACCGCTGAGGCCCGGCCTGGTGCCAAGCCACAGGACAGCACAGAGGAAACAGACCCACGTCATCCCGGGTCAGGTGGTGCAGGGAAAAAGCAAAATTTGTGTTTTGTTCTTTAAGGGCCTCTCCAGGGTCCCCGACCAGCAGGAGAAGGGGGCAGTGCAGTCTGAGTGTGACACTGCACAGGCTCTGGGAGGCGACAACGTCTGAAACAGAAAGCGCTGGCCCGGGAGCATGGAGCTGGCCGGTGGGCAGGCCCCAGAGCTCTGGGGGGACACAAGAGGGCGGGGCTGCCCCAGGGGAGCACAGGGGGGCGCGGAGGTGGCCGGGGGTGGGGGGTCAACGCAGAGCAGCCGGCTGCGGGCCGGGCACCCAGGTGGGACACGGCACCAGGACCACTGTCCCCGAGGGGAGGGGGGCACCCACCTTGTGGCAGGGGTCCACGGAGCAGATGTCGCCGACGTCGAGGTCATGCAGGGACATGAGCAGCTCGGCGCGCAGCGTGCAGTAGTGCACGTTGCGGGTGCGCAGGAAGAGTGTGCGCAGGAACTGCAGCACCATGTCGTACAGCTTCACGTTGCGCCCCACCATGCGGGTCAGCTTCTGCACCACCTGCCGGTGACACCCCGGCGCGTCACCAGGCCAGCCGCCCGGCCGCCACCCACTGGGGGCTGAGGCCCCCTCACGCAACATTAGCTCGTGCTGCGTGGCGGCGTTTTCGGGTTTTAGGGAGGCGAACCCCACATCTGGCCCTGCTGCTTCTCGGAGAGGCCATCGGCCCGGGACCTGACTCCGCTAGAGCTGCCGGTGCGCGGAGACCAGCACCCGGAGCCGCCCCGCTGGGGCCCCACCTCCGCACCTGCCCCTAGGGGGCAGCAGCCAACAGGAGGCGCTCCCCTGGGGCTGACAGGCCGTGAGGATGCACAGTGCAAGCTGGGGGACACGCAGCAGGAGCAGACACCCGCGGGGACAGCCCCCTACCTCAGGGCCCCGGCCAGGCCCCTGCAGCTGGCCTCAGGGACCCGGGCAAGCCGAGCAGACCCAGAGCACGACCCAAAGTCTCGGCACCCAGCCCCAGCACCTCTAACGTGGAACAGGAACGTGCACGGCCTTGCGCAGCCAGGCCTGCCCACCGCCACCAGGAGGGGGCGACGCTCGGGCCGCGGGCAGGCGGGGCACAGAACTGTGGCCCCTGCAGCCGACCCACCCGAGGGCCCTGGGTAACCTGTCAGCGGCCGCTCGCTCTGCCCTTGCACTTAGGGGCGGCAGGAAGGCCCCAGCCCCCAGGGGCCCCTGGCTGGAGGGGAGAGTGAAGGAGGAGCAGGACCACGCGTCCCCCAGGACAAATGCCAGGGAACGAGGGCAGCGCTCAGAGGCACGCTCAGCGGCCTGGCCAGGAAGCGGTGCTGTGAGCACTGGCCCGACGTCCAGGAGAGGTTAGGCGACAGCTGCCTCACCGCACACACACACCCAGGTGGGGAGGCCGCCCGCGAAGGCAGCAGCCAACGCTGCTCGGCCAACATTTGGCCTCTTGGGGTGAGGGGTCACCCTGACGCTTGGCCAGCCCCTGGACCCCACCTCACCAGGAAAGGCCTCCAACGCCCCCAACCTCACCCTGCCTCCCCAGCGTGCTCCAGGGAGCACACAGGGCCGCCTGTCACCCCAGACACCCTGGCCTTTGCTCCCTCCTCGGCTCTGCTCACGCCCGGAGCCAGCTCCTCCTCACCTCCAGAGGCCACCCTGGCCGTCCCAGCCCGCCTCGCCCCACGGCCGCACGCCTCCACAGCCGTCAGCCAGCCCTGGAGCCAGCCCTGGAGCTCCGGACGACTGACAGCAACGTCTGCTGCATGGAACCGCCCCGCGCCAGAGCTTGAGGACCCAGGCAGTGCCCTGACCTCCGAGGCAGCCAGTCGCCACCCAGAAGCATGTGTTGAGACAAGGAATAACCAACATAAAAAGAGGAAAATCCCCACGGCTGAAAGAAGACACGAGAGCTTAACGCAAAGGCCTGCCGAGCTGCCGAGTGGAGGCAGGTCAAAGACCCAGAAGACCCACGCCAAGCACAGCGCTGCGATCCAGCCGCGCCAGGCCCACTGCCCTGGAGCGGACAAGCCAGCGCTCACGGGAGTGGGAACGGGACTGGCCAGGGTGGCCCTGGACGTGCCCGCCCCGCACAGCCCTGCCCCGCCTCACCTCACCCTGGCGCCTCGTCTTGGGGGAAGGACTGAAAAAGTTGTGCAGGACGGAGAGCTCGGGGCTGAAGAGCGCGTTCTCCTTCTCCACGATGTACTGTTTCAGCAGCGGGGAGACCTCGTCGCCGAAGAGCGCCTGGTTGTCCTGCCAGATCTGCCGCTTCACCTCCACGGCACAGGCCCGGTACAACTCCTTGTCAGCCATCACCAGCTTCAGCTTCTTCTCAGGCACCTACACGACCCCACGGGCCACCTGTGAGCAACCCCTGGGCCCCAGGGGTCTCTCAAGACAAATCAAGAGCCCCCCCCACAGAGATCACATCCAGCCCAGTCCAACCCACGGGGGGGCACCTGGGACTGGTCCCCCAGGCCCTGGCAGGTGTAGTCAGTTTTTACCCAGAAAGAGCTCCGTGCCCCAAAGCACGTGCCCAGCTTCAGGCGGCGTGGCTCAGGGAGAGGCCAGCACGGAAACAGGCCCGGAGCTGTGCGGCCGCCAGCAGGCAGCTCGGGAAACCTCCCAGGAGCCAGCCAACGCCTGGCCCAGCTGGCCTCGCAGGTTTACCTTGGGCAAGTGTTTCATGACGCACATCACCACCGGCTGCAGAGACGGCATCTTCACCAGAGAAAAGCTCTTCTCCAGAAGCTCTTCCAGCTTCTTGTACCTGGAAAAACGGGCACGACTGAGGGAGGCAGCACAGAAGAAGTCGGAAGCAACTACCTACCTGCCTGACCCTAGACAGGTGGTGTGCGCAGGCGGGACCCCGGGGGACATGCGGACCGTGAGTGCTGGGAGGGGGCCGCACATCGCACCTGCCCACCTACCTCTCCTCAGCCTTCCCCTCGGAGGCGATGGCTGACACCCGCTCCAGCAGCTTGTCCCGAAGCTCATCAAACACCGACTGGTGGAACTCCAGCCGGGGTGTCCCATGCAGGTCCAAGAAGGGCAAGGCCGACTGCAGGGAGGGCAGCAGCACGCCATTCTCTGTCTAAGGAAGCGGAGGGCCAAGGTGAGGTCGATTTTGCTTACCCCGGGCGGCAAGAGAAACCTCAGCCACAGCCACATCTGGCCAGGCACCCCTATGCTGAGTACACAGGGAGGCAGCTGCAAGGACGTTCCCAGCTGCGCTGGCTGGGCTGTAACTGCAAAAGCTGGAAACCGCTCAGATCGCAGTCGACGTCGTCCTAGTTCAGGACACCCGGTTCCTCCCTCCCGGGGAAGAGACGCAGCTACCTGCAGGGAGAGAAGCCCGCCCACTTCCCACGGACCCCGCCCCCCCGCCGGACTCACACACCCAAGCCACCGGCCTCTCCACCCGGCCCCTCCACCCGGCTCCACCTGGAACTGCTCGATGGCCTTAAGCGGCTCCGTGCAGTTGGTCAGCGTCTCCTTCAGGTCCTCGCCGTTGGCCACGCCCAGGTCCTGCAGCCCCGCGAACATGGCCGAGGCCCCCGCCCCCACCCGGCTCGGCGCCCCATCCCCTCCGCGCTCCCCGGGCGCCGATCCGGTAGCCGCAGGCCCAGCAGCTGCCCGCTCGCCAGGGCCTCGGGGGCCGCCCGAGCTCCTCTCCCCGGCGCCCTCCAGCTCGGCCAGGTCCCGCCCGCAGCGCGGCTCCGCTTGGACCGCAGCTGCCCACTTCCGCCCCGCACAGCCAGGTCCGCCCGCCAACCGGCTCCCCGGAAACGCCGCCGCCGCCGCGCAGAGGTTCCGGGAAGCAGAGCCGCGGCCGGCGCCTGGCAAAGACCCAGCGCGAAGCCGACGCCCGGACGTCGCGCAGGCCCCGGACGAAGCCCCGCCCCGCCCCGCGTGGCCTCGCCCCCTGCGCGGCCCCGCCCAGCGACGCGGCGCCTGCGGCCTCAGGCAGGTGCGGCCCCTGGGCCCCGAAGAACCGCGGGCGGGGTGCTCGGGGACGCCTGCGGGAGGGGCGTCGCCTGCAGGGTCGGCCTGCTTCGTGGGTTTCAGAAGGAACATTTTAGCCAAGTGCGTTTTATTTGATTTTTTTGATTTTTTTTTTTCTGTTTTTTCCAGGACCCGCGCGGCATGTGGAGATTCCCAGGCTGGGGGTCGAATGGGAGCTGTAGCCTCCAACCTACGCCAGAGCCACAGCAACGCCAGATCCGAGCCGCGTCTGCGACCTACACCATGGTTCATGGCAATGCCAGATCCTTAGCCCACTGAGCGACGCCAGGGATCGAACCCGCCACCTCATGGTTCCTAGTCGGATTCGTTAACCGCTGCGCCATGACGGGAACTCCTGCATTTTATTTTAACCTTGAAAAATCGTGTTGCTGACCTCATGGCATTCTTTTGATGTTGAGAATATTTTTGCTTGAGAAAATGGAGCCCTGCCACCCTAGAAACTCCCTGCCCCTGTGGCCCTCTCTCTTTCTGGAACTTGGTTCCCTCCTTGTCCAGCCTGACCAAGTTCACAGCTGAGATCGAAATCTAAGTGTGCCTCAAATTGGGGAGGGGGTGGCCTTGCAGTGACAGCATGACAAAGGATGGCTGTCCTCTGGTCACCTTGAACACGTACCCCCCTGGCTAACCCAAGGTGGTAGGCCCTCAAGCTAAAGTCCAGGCTGACTCTCTCTTGGTTCCAGGCCGTTCCTTGTCCCTTGCGGTACAAGAAGCTCCTACAGGGACAGTGGGCACCACCTGCTCTGCACTCTCCTCGGGCTCCCGGTTGCCAAGGGTGCAAGCCCCTGGAGCCAGCGCACAGCCTCTGCAGCTTCTCCACCCCTCCGGTTCACCTTCCACCCCCCGGCCCCAGGTTCTCCCAAGCTTGGCCACACCAAACCCCACACCCTCTCCCTTCTCGTGTGCCTTGGCTTCCAAAGTTTGCTCGGCCAGAAGTTCCCTTCCTGCTGCCTGGCAAACTTGAGCTCATCTTTGAAAGCCCATTCCTCCCCTGCCTCCTCCAGGAAGCCCTCCCTCCTCAGCACAACTGGAGATTTTTTCATCCTTTCTGCTGGTCCCACTCCTGGCTTAGAGCCCTAGTGGTTGCTGGTGGTACCGCTGTGAGCAGAGCTCCTGGTCCCCCCAACCTGGACCAAACTCCCAAGGTCGGAGCTCCTACAGCCCTGTCTCGGTTGCCCCCTGGCCGAGCTGGTCAGCCCAGGGCCCAGTGCCAACGGTCTGCAGTCCCACGGCTCCAATTCCCGGGGTGCCAGGCTCGGGCCCCAGCTGGTTGGGCCCCGGAGGAGGCTGCAGGTGCCTGGCACCCATGTTCCCTTGTCCTTGGTTCCTCTGCGACAACCAAGGCATGAGACCAACACCGGGGGAGCCGCTCTTGCAGGGCCTTTGGGAAGAAGTGGAGCTCCCGCAGAGGAGACGGAGGAGGGGGCCTGGCCCAGGGCTTGGGTGGCACAGGAGCACCCTCGGAGGAATAGGTGCAGTGACTGGAGACCCCACGAGCTGCAGGTGAGGCCCCTGCAGGGAGGCAGTCTTGGGCAGAGCCCTGAGTAGGAGGGCAGGGCTCCTGGGATGAGGAGTCCAGCCACTGGACTGCCGCTGTGGGCTGGGCTCGGCCCTCACGGGTGAAGGCCTGAAGGCCCGGGGAGCCTGTTGGCTGCAGCTTGGCCTACATGGCTGTGTGACTTCACAGGCTCTTTGGGCAGGTGCTGGGGGAAGCAGGGCCAGGCCCTGACGAGCTGGTCCTCTGGGCCCTACCTGGCAGACGGGCAGGCAGATCTCACGTCAAGGTGGTAATGGATCATGCCCCCACCTCCACCCCAACAGTGCCACCCCTGCCACCCTAGAGAAGAGAGCAAGTGAAGGGCCAGCCCTGGCCAGGGAGGACCAGACACGACAGGTCAGCTGCGGGCCACACCTGCAGGATAGCCCACTGGGCGAGGGACAGCGGCCAAGCACACAACAGAATTCAGAAAAAGCAGCAGCTTCTCTATAGAGCAAGGGGGTGGGAAGGAGGAGGCTTCAGGCTGAGCCCTCCTCACCCTCAGCTTGCAGAAGCATCGGCCAGCCAGGAGGTTGGGTTGGGGTGCCCAGAGGGTCAGAAGGCCAGGTGGGGGCACTGAGTTACAGAGGGAGGCCAGGGTAGCCCCTGGCAACCGAGCGGCCCCCGCACCCGGCGGGCTCTAGAGTGTGCAGAAGGGGCCCGTGTCGTGGCGCTTGGGTCTTCGCACGCCTTGGATGACCACCCGGGGTGCCCAGGGGAAGCGTGTGCTGTAGCGGTCCTCCACGTCGTAGGCGGTGGGGCCCGGGGTGCAGGCTGCATAGAAAGAAGGGAGGAGCCCTGCGCAAGGCCTGCCCCCCACCCCCCACATGCCTCCCCGACCCCCCTCCCCCAGGCCCCTGCTCCCTTACAGGAGCCCACCCAGGAGGCAAGCAGCGGCGAGCGGCTCATGGAGAAGGCGGGCGGGCTCGGGCTCCTCAGGCGGCACCCAGGAAGGATGTTGTAGCTGTTGGGGCTGGGGCCCGTCTCGTCCCGTGGGGCCGGAGGAGGGGGCTGCAGGGGGCGCTGGGCCCAGGGCCCCACACCCCGTGCCTGCAGCTGCCCGGGGAGGGCTCTGGCCCGGGGGGTCCTGGAGCCGGGGTGGCCCCCAAAGCTGAAGGCCGGCCCTGCAGGCGGGCTGAGCGGCTGGTAGTCAGCAGGTGACGGCCACTGCGGGGAGAAGCTGCTACAGGACCGTCCCTGGAGGGCCCCCCCTGGACCCGCGGGGTGAGCTCCCCACCTTTTGCTCTTGGTTGAAGTCAGCTTTCTGGGTGAAGGGGCTTTCGCTCTGGAACCACATGGTCTGCCAGGCCCTGCGGCCGCCGCCCTCTGCAGTGGAGGACCGTGTCACACCAGGGAGGCTGGTGGCTGGGGTCCCACTCCCGGGGCGGGTGAGGGCGCGGGGAGGGGCACAAACCGTGGGGGGGGGTGCTTGCGGCCGATGCTGAAGTAAGGGTGTGGGAAGGACGAGCGTATGGAAGCATCTGGCCCCTGGTACCTGGCGGGGCCGGGGACATCCATGTCGGTCCCGACGGGAGAGCGTCGCTCCAGCACTGGCAGAAAGCAAGCTCTGGGTCTGGGTCCTCCCGGGGGCGCCCCCGCAGCCCCTGCCTGCCTTCTGAAGGAACTGGGGCTGGGGTAGCAGGAACCCTTCCTCACACGGCTCCTTCTGGGTCCAGGCGCAGGCGGGTGGGGGCTCAGAGAGGAGGCCCATGTGCATCCTGGGGCCTGCTGGAAGCTCCTGCACCCCTGGGGGCCACCTCTCACCCCAGGCGGCCCCCAGCTCCAGCTCCAGGGCTGACAGCAGCACAGCAGCACCGGGCCTCCTGCGAGAGTCGTGGACAGCCGCTGTTGGCCCAGCCCGATGGCCAACCCCCTCTGCTGCCCAGCCCGCCCGTCGCCCGGGAGGTACAGGGAAGGCAGAAGTGTCATCTGTCTCAGGGGGCCGTGGGTCCAGTGTTTGCCTCCATAGATGTGAAAATTTGCCAGGAATTTAACGGCCTTCTGGTCAAAATTCATTGTTGGGGTCTCTGGCTCCCTCCTCCAGGGACGTCGTGGGGTTCTGTGACCTCACTGGCTGGCAGTGCCCCCACCGTTGCCAGGGCCTCCCTGGAGAAGCAGCAGTGTCCAGCCCTGGAGGAGCCCCTGCCCTGACCGGCCAGGTGGGTGCCTGGGACCGGCCTTGGCAAGCAGCCCCGCGGCCCCACCCCTGGCTCTGCCTCCTTTCCTCCCTCCCCCTTTCCTGGCCCAACCTTCCACTTTCCTGGATTTTAGGGTCTCCCAGGGAGTTGGAGGTCCACTCTAGTAGGGCTTCTGGGGAGACCGAGGCCCTGGCAGAGCTGGGGGTGCCGAGCTGTGCAGGGCCAGTGGAAGGAGGTGTCAGGCGGGGGGGTCCAGGAGCTGCCTGGAAACTGCCCTGGGGAAAGCAGGGCAGCAGTGGGTGGGGCTGCGTGGACCGGGCTGACCTTCAGGCAGGCCCGGCGGCCCTGGCAGGGCTGAGGTGTGGGGCACAGGGGCTGCAAGCTATCCCGAGTGGACGGAGCTACTTAGGCTGCAACGCAAAGGAACAACGAGGCTGAGTGAGCCACAGTCCATCTGGCCAGCAGGGCCCTCCAGAGCCAACCAGCCGGCCAGCCCCAGCCCTGGCCCTGACCTTGGCCTAAGCTAGGCAGGACCCGGCCCGAACGTCTTACCCTCCGTGTCCTCTCCAGACCCCTCCCATCCAGCACGGACCCTGCCTGGCTCGGCGGGCGGTCCAGATGGACAGACTGGTAGAGAACTCTTAGAAAAAATACACATTTTGGAGTTTCCGTTGTATCTCAGCAGTGACAAACCCAATAGTATCCATGAGGGCACAGGTTCAATCCCTGGCCTCGCTCAGTGGGTTAAGAATCTGGCGCATGAGCTGTGGTGTAGGTTGCAGACCTGGCTTGGATCCTGCCTTGCTGTGACTGTGGTGTAGGCCGGCAGCTACAGCTCTGATTCAACCCCTGGCCTGGGACCCTCCGTATGCCGCAGGTGCGGCCCTAAGAAGAAAAAAAAAAAAAAAAAAAAAAATGCAGGAGTTCCCAACGTGGCTCAGCGGTTAACAAATCCGACTAGGAACCACGAGGTTTCGGGTTCCACCCCTGGCCTGGCTCAGTGCTTCCATCCCTGGCCCGGCCATGAGCTGTGGTGTAGGTCGTGGATGCGGCTCGGATCCGTGTGGCTGTGGCTGTGGCTGTAGTGGAGGCCGGCAGCTGTAGCTCCCATGTGACCGCCTCGCCTGGGACCCTCCGTGTGCCGCGGTCATGGGGAGCGCGGGCCTCTCCCAGGGATGGGGACGTGCTCGCCCGTCGCCCCGAACACCCATCACGTCCTCAGGACAGACGCACCAAGCGGAAGCCCTGGGCCAAAGCGGAGCCGTCTGGAGGCACTTGCCCCATGTCCCCAGGCTCCAGGTGGTTCTCATGCTGCCCAGGTGTGTCTGAAACCGCTAGCAGCGTCGTCCTGGCCGCGTTTATCCGGGGGAGGCTCCGTCTTCTGCCTGTCTGTGCACAGACGCCGGTCCCTGAGGCGGCGACGTTAATGTGCGTGCTTCTCTCTCTCGGGGACTCTTTTTTTAGGTTTGTTCTGTCGGTTCCTTCTACCGATATCATATCTGCACCGAACACTTGCTGCAAACGTTTGTCCCGGTTTGTCGTCCGTCTTTTAACACTGCGTGTACTGCTTTTCTTTTCCACGTCTGCGTGACGTGTCCTTGAACCCGCTGGTCTTTTCCTTTCTGGTGGTTTTCCTCATTTTTATGGTGAGAAAGTCCTCCCCTCACACACACACAATCAGGACGTGTTTAAAATGGAAAAGAGTGCTCAGCGCCAGGGAAAGTGCCCTCCAGGACAGCGTCCCCGCAGCTCCGCGGCTAGACCGTCCCTCCGAGGAAGGCGACGCCGCTGCCAAAGCTCCCGGGGCCTCTCGTCTGAGAAAGGGGCCTGGGGGGGCTCCTCTAGCCTCACGCTGGGGGCTGTTGTTCACTTGGCTACTGGCGTCCTGCAGGCAGCAAGCCCAGGCCCCACGCCGACCCTCGCTTCCTCGCGGGGCGGACTCAGCTGCAACTAGTCCCAGTTTTCCAAGCTCTGGGTCCTCAGCCTGCCACCTCCCGGCCTGCCTGGGCCTCAGTGTCCGGACCATGAAATGGGCGTGTTCGGCGGCCTCGTCACAATGGTTGCCAGGCAACAGGGCTCCTCTCCATGCAGGCAGCAGAAGGGCTGGAGCTGGACACGGCAGAGCTGAGCCGTGATGACAACCACTCAGAAGCACAACCTCTTTCCGCCAGAACCTCACTACATCCCTGGGTGAGCCCCGGAGCCCCGGACGGAGGGAGGCTGGGGCCAGGCATCGGGGAGCAAGGCCGGGGCCTGTGTGCTCAAGGCCAGCCGTGAGGGGCGCCCCAGGAGGCAGCGGCCGGAGGGTGGGGCCCTTGAGCAGGAGCCTGGCCTGTGGACCTGGGAGGCCAGGGAGTGGGGGTGGGGCTGCAGGGACCTGGTGACCCCCCTGCTGCTGCAGGCATATACTGGTTGTCAGCATGTTTGTGGAGAGCAGAAACGGGGGACAGCCTGACAGTTGGGGAGACTGGCCTCTCACTCCAAAGAGTGCTCCACGCTTTACAGAGGAGATCAGCATCCAGAGTGAACGGATGGCCGCGGATAGCCAGGCTGCTTCAGCGGGTACCCCCACGTCAGAATCAGAGACAGGCGTCCCCAGCGTGTGTGTGCACACCTGCACACATATCCACGTGCAAGGAAAAGCCTGGGAAGAACCAGACTCATCTTGGCGTCCCTGTCGTGGTGCAGTACAAACGAATCCAACTAGGAACCATGACACTGCGGGTTCGATCCCTGGCCTCGCTCAGTGGGTTAAGCATCTGGCGTTGCTGTGGCGGTGGTGCAGGCCGGTGGCTACAGCTCCGATCAGACCCCTAGCCTGGGAACCTCCATGTGCCACGGGTGCAGCCCTAAAAAGCAAGCGAGCAAACAAACAAAAGGACCAGACCCCTCTCTTGGGCGAGACGACCCTGAAGAGGCTCTGCCTTCAGCCTTGCTCAGCTCGTTAACCAACCTGCCTTCACTTTAGCAGATTTAGAAAGAAAACAACTCACATTCCGTGGGTGTCACACCGGCCACCCTTCAGGGCTTAGCAGCAGACACCCCCACAACGCTCAGCTCAACCTCACCTCCCACCAGCCGCCTGGGCAGCCAGCGGCCACGCCTTCCTGGTGGGACCACCTCGTGTACAGCCGGCTCCCCTGTGCCTCAGCCCAGACCCTGTCACCATCCCTATTCGCTCTGAGGGGACAGAGCTCCCCGTTCCGTTCCCTCCTCTTTGAGCCCCTTGTTGTTGGAAGGTGGCTGGGTGCCAGCACGGGGGGTACCCCAATGGCGATCGTGTCGAGGGAGCACCCCTCCTGGGGGTGGGGCTCTTCTCAGTGCTTGGCGAGGGCTGCCCGTTGGAGCCCAGAGCGTCCCAGAAGGCAGGTGCTGCTGTGACCCCACCCTGCAGGGGAGGTGGAACAGCCTGCCTGTGGCCAGCAGGCCGGCTGCACACCTGCTCGAAGGGGCCTCCTCCTCTCTCCTCTGCAGCTATGCTGGCTTCTACCCGCAGCTGCGCTACCAGGTGGGGGACACCTACGGGCGCACCACGGCGCAGCTGCTCACAGACCCCAGCGTGCGCAAGAGCCCCTGCTCTGTGCTGTCCCCCATAGCCAAGCCCAAGTTCATCGAGGACTTCAGCAAGTCCAAGCCGCCTCTTGTGCCCTGCCGTGACCTGACCGAGCCCTACCTCCCCCACTACACTGGTAACCGCCTGCCCACGGGCCCTGCTGCTCCCGGCACGTCCTCCCACCCGCTGTCGCTCAAGCCTGCTCTGTCCATACAGGTCGGAAGCCCTACAAGAACTTTGAGGTCCTGGGCCGGTTCCCACCACAGGGGGTGGATGCCCAGGGGCCACTGGAGGCAGAGAAGGTTGCCTGGCCAGCCCCACTGCCTGCAGGGTTCATGCCCTACCCCCCCTACCCGCCATGCCCACCAGGCAGGAAGGGGGACTCCAGGGACCTCGGACACCCGGGCCTGCGGCTGGCCTTAGGGGAAGAGGGCTGGAAGAGCACCACCCCTGCCCACGAGGCCCCCGGGCAGTACCAGGTAACTGGGAGCCCAGGGAGCCGTGGGAGGAGCCTCACCCCAGCCAGGCCCAGGTGGGGGCTGGGGTGGTGACTTCCCGCCTGCTTTCAGCTGTACCACTGCAGGCAGGATAAGTACCCGCCCCCAGGGCGCCAGCAGGAGACCCTAGACGTGGGCAGGCTCCACGGGCTGCCGCAGCTGGACCACCCCAACCTGATCCAACGCAAGGCCATCTCAGGTGGGTGCCGGGGCCCAGGCTAGGGGACAGCCAACAGCCCCCCAAGGCTGCAAGGCCCCTGGCGGGGGGACATCCGACCCTGCCCCCTCCCAGGGCTGCAAGAGCCCAGGCAGGTCTGGGGAAGCGCACTGAGGTGACAGGCCGTGCAAGGGCTCTGGCCCCACCCCGACCCCACCAGCAGCGTTTAGGGTGAAAGAGGGGTCCTGACCTGACAGCCCTGGGAGCCCAGGGGAAGGTGGGAGACCTGGGGGGGGACTCTGACCTCCTCCTCCCCTCCCAGGCTATGCTGGCTTCATCCCCCGCTTTGCCTGGGTGATGGGGATGAATTACCATGATGGGCTCATGCAGGCCATGGATGAATTTGACAAGAGCCAGGTACGTGCACACTATGCCCATACCTGCTCCCAGGTGCCCACTGCAGCATGCCACGCCTCGGCCCTCTGCGGGCTCTGCTGGCCCAGAGAGGCTGCTCCCCTCTGCCCCCTTCCTCCCAGTCCTTCCGGCCAGGTCTGGGCCCCCAGCTCTGGAGTGTTGTTGGCGGGGGGGGGACAGAAGAGACGCTTGAGCCACCTCCCAGGAGGATGAATGCCAGCCCCGTACCCACTGGGGCCTTCTGCTTACCGGTTTCCAGCTGGGGGAGGTAGCACAGGGCAGGGCCTGCCTGTCTCCCCAGTTCCTGCTCAGAAATCCCATCTGCGCCCTGGGGGAGAGGCTGCCCAGAACGCACTGGCCCAGCAACGCCATCTACAACAGCCAGGGCCTGAGACCTTTCTACATGGGGTTCATACCATGTGAGTGCAGTAGACTCCTTGCCCACCTGACAAGCAAGGTCATGGTGACAGGCCACTGCGGAGAGGGGACGGTGGCTGGGGCCCCTCACCCCCACCAAGCCACAGACAGGCCCCCCGGGTGACCACAGGGTTCCCCTCGAGTCAGACTCCCTGCTGTCCCCGGCGTGGCAGGGCAGGGGCTCACACCGAAAACTAGAAGCCGGCTGCCTCCAGAGCTTCCCTGTGCACAGCCAGGCCCGCCTCCAAGAGGCAGGTGCCCAGGGAACCCTCCACTCCCCAGGAGTCTGCGTGTTCCCAGGCTGCGCCCACCCTCCCAACGGCCACCTGCACGCTCACCCTGAGCTCACTGCGGCCTTGCCCTTTGCAGCCGCACAGGACAACTACGCGCTGACCTTCGGCAACAGCACCCGAAAGGCCTATCAGAAAGAAATGGAGAGGCGAAAGCAGCCACTATGAAAAGGCTTTAATGGTGGTGTCTGTACAGCATGTGATGTCGAGACAGGAAGAAGAACAGATACACACACGATGAGACGGAGCTATCAGAGAACAGGCTGGGAGTGAATAAAGAGGTCCCTCGGGTACCACACGGCCCTAGGCCACCTCCTCCTCGGCCTCCTCCTCGAACTCGCCCTCCTCCTCGGCCGTGGCGTCCTGGTACTGCTGGTACTCGGACACCAGGTCGTTCATGTTGCTCTCGGCCTCGGTGAACTCCATCTCGTCCATGCCCTCGCCCGTGTACCAGTGCAGGAAGGCCTTGCGCCGGAACATGGCCGTGAACTGCTCCGAGATGCGCTTGAACAGCTCCTGGATGGCCGTGCTGTTGCCGATGAAGGTGGCCGACATCTTGAGGCCGCGCGGCGGGATGTCGCACACGGCCGTCTTGACGTTGTTGGGGATCCACTCCACGAAGTAGCTGCTGTTCTTGTTCTGCACGTTGAGCATCTGCTCGTCCACCTCCTTCATGGACATGCGGCCCCTGAACACAGCAGCCACCGTCAGGTAGCGGCCGTGGCGCGGGTCGCAGGCGGCCATCATGTTCTTGGCGTCGAACATCTGCTGCGTGAGCTCGGGCACCGTCAGCGCGCGGTACTGCTGGCTGCCGCGGCTGGTCAGCGGCGCGAAGCCAGGCATGAAGAAGTGCAGGCGCGGGAAGGGCACCATGTTCACAGCCAGCTTGCGCAGATCGGCGTTGAGCTGGCCGGGGAAGCGCAGGCAGGTGGTGACCCCGCTCATGGTGGCCGACACCAGGTGGTTGAGGTCCCCGTAGGTGGGCGTGGTCAGCTTCAGGGTGCGGAAGCAGATGTCGTACAGGGCCTCGTTGTCGATGCAGTAGGTCTCATCCGTGTTCTCCACCAGCTGGTGCACGGAGAGGGTGGCGTTGTAGGGCTCCACCACCGTGTCCGACACCTTGGGCGAGGGCACCACGCTGAAGGTGTTCATGATGCGGTCGGGGTACTCCTCCCGGATCTTGCTGATGAGCAGGGTGCCCATCCCAGACCCGGTCCCCCCACCCAGCGAGTGGGTCAGCTGGAAGCCCTGCAGGCAGTCACAGCTCTCCGCCTCCTTCCTCACGACATCCAGCACCGAGTCGACAAGCTCTGCGCCTTCTGTGTAGTGCCCCTTGGCCCAGTTGTTCCCGGCACCACTCTGACCTGTAAGAGAGCAGCCGGTCACTCTTGGGCCACCAAAGAGGCCAAATAACACACCGTGTGGTGACGCACAAAACCCATCCTGCACAAGAGCCGACAAACCCCCCAAACTGATAAGACGACAATCACCCCATTAAAAGTTAAGGAGCCAAGCTAAGGTCGTTGAACAAGCTGGCCGCTCCCACAGGCAGCGCCTGCCAATTCCCACAGGAAGCCGAGCTGCCGCTGTCACCACCCCAGCCTTGTCAGCAGGGAGATGACATCTGCTCCTTCCCGAAGCACCGACAGCTGGGCCTTCCCCCCAAAGCCGCTTTAGGAGAGGGGATTGAGGGATTCAAGGCGGGGGGTTGCCCCGGAGCCCAGCCTCTACGGGGGCACAGTGGCTCAGGACCTCGGCCCTGCGGTCCTGAAGACGGCGACCTTGGGCACCCCTTGACCTCTGAGTCGTTCTAGCTATCACGCCGCCACCCAACCGGAGCCGCCGCTCACCGAAGACGAAGTTGTCCGGCCTGAAGATCTGCCCGAAGGGCCCCGAGCGCACGGAGTCCATGGTGCCCGGCTCAAGGTCCACGAGCACGGCGCGAGGCACGTACTTGCCACCTGAGAGACAGGAGAGCGTCAGCGTGGCAAGGACCGCCGGGCGCAAGTGGGTGGGGAATGGGCGCGGGGGTCTCACCGGTGGCCTCGTTGTAGTACACGTTGATCCGCTCCAGCTGCAGGTCGCTGTCCCCGTGGTAGGTGCCGGTAGGATCGATGCCATGCTCGTCGCTGATCACCTCCCAAAACTGCGGGAGACGCGGGCGGACCGGGGCTGAGTCACGCCGGAGCAGCCCGGAGCCCGCCCCGCCCGGGACGGCGCGGCCCTCCACTCCCCTCCCCCCCGCCGCCGCCGCCGCCGCCGCCGCCGCCACCAGCATGCCCCCGCCGGCCGCGCAGCGGTCCCCGCCGGGTCTCGGGTCCCAGCGCCGCGCGGGGCCGCAATGCGGGGGCGCCGTCCGCCCGCTGCCGCCATCTTTCCTGGCGCCCGCCGGCCCCGCCCGGAGGATCTGCGCCAGACCCGATGCCCCAGCTCACCTTGGCGCCGATCTGGTTGCCGCACTGGCCGGCCTGCAGGTGCACGATCTCCCTCATGGCTGCTGCGGCGACGGCAGGGGCGGAGGCGACGGCGGCGGCAGCAGAAGGCCTGTAAGAAAAGCCGAAGAGCGGGCGCGCAGAATGCTACAACCGACGCACCGCCGGCACTTATATACTCACCGCACCCGCCCCCGTCAGCCCGGTATTGGGCTACTGGAACGAGGCTGGCGAGCGAACTCGTTTGATTGGCTGAGGCCCGATCAATCGAGGGTCCTAAAGCCCACCCTACCAACGCCTTGCACTCTTTATTGGTCAGCCGCGGCCTCAGCTCTCCCTATCAAAATGCCCCCCCTCGCTCTGCGGTGCTCTGTCCATTGGATGTTTCAAATGATTGATTTGTCCTTTCATTGGCTGGTCCCGGAGAGCACGCCGACAGGCTGGTGCTATTGGCTGCGCAGGGCGAGCGTCCTGGTAACCGCCGCAGTGCCGCGGAGACTGCGAGGGCGGGGACGAGCCCTTCCGCCCGGCCGCGGAGGAGGGACGGCAGAGGGCTGGAGAAGGGCGGGCGGGCCGCGCCCCGTGGGCGAGCGCGCAGGCCCGGGCCCCGCCGTGCGCCTTCGGGTGGGCTTCCGGGCGCACCTTGGCGGGCCTCCGAGCCGCGGGGCGGTTCACGGCAGAGACACGCGGGGCTCAGGGGCCAAGGGACGGCGGCGCCGGGGCGGGCGTTTCGGTGGAGTCGGACCCTCCACGCAGAGCAGCGGAGGCCCTAGGGCTCCCTGCTCCCTTCCTTGGTCCGCAGGCTCGCACCCGTCGCGGGCAAGGTGAGGGAGCACGTGGGCCCGCTGCGCGGGGCTGGGGCGAGGGGCCGAGGCGGGGAGAGGTGGGCACGGGTGGGGAGAGGAGGGCGGGGCGGCACGGGGCTCTGCCCGGCAGCGGCTTGTTGTGGAGACCGCGCTGGCTCCGCGCCCGTCGCCTTGGTGCCTTGGCCCCAGGGGTGCACAGAGCTGCGTGGAGAGCAGGGCGGCGCCCAGGCCTCTAGGCAACCGTGGATCGGTACGCCCGGGTGGACAACTGCTTTTGCGTTTTGTGTGTTGTTCGCGGAGGCGGGGCCAACTTATGAAGGAAAAACTGTTAAATTACATGCGGTCACACCTTTAATCAATCGTTCTAGAAAGAGTACAGTTGCGTTATATTTGGGAAACATCTTAAAACACAATGAATTACTTGGGTCCTCCCGTGCAGTCTCCCTGCCGTGCTAAACGGGGGGGCGGGGGGGGGGGCTCTAGGTTCTGATTTTCTCAGTAAGGTTCTTACTCTCCTTTGCTCCCCAACTCGAAGGCGTTGAAGACAATACCTGGTCATTTCTATCTAGAGAGAACCGTTTCCCTCCTCTCCATGTAATCCGTAATGCCCAGGGTCATGGCACACTGCAGGGTTGCGACACATCACCGTACACTTCGTGGTGGGTGACACTGTTGGGTCAGGCCACATGCTGGCATAGATGCCGCCTTCCCGTCCCTGAGGGTGGGCTGCCGCTGTGCTCCTCGGGGCTGCAGTCCTGACCTGGAGGGTGAGTCAGCATGTACCAGGTGCTGCTTGTCAGTCCCAGCGGGGCCTGGGGACCAGCCCCCTCCGTCCAGGAAGGTGGGTCTGGTTTCTGCTGGCCACAGGCTGTGGCATATGGGGTGTGCAGGGTCACTGCCTGGCATTCTGGGTTCTCACAGTGCCCTGCAAAGTTGCTTAGCTGCCCAAACAGCAGTCTGCAAGGCCCTGGCACTGCAGCAGGGGGGTTCTTGGGCCTGGTAGCATTAAATTGTCACAAATCCACAAATTGGTGAGAAAGGGAGAAGCTCCGATTTTTCTCCAAGTGAGCTGTGCAAAGCCTGCTGAGGTTTCTCTTTGAGGTGTTTGTCAAAACCGTCCCACCTCAGCCGCCCCCTGGACTGGGACCCCACTGGTACAGGCCCACTCCCTGTGACTGGTGCCCATGGGCCTGGGAGTCCAGTGCGGCACTGCTCCTTTACAGGAAACAAGAGAGGTTGTGTCACTCACCTGGGAGAGAGCCCCAGAGCTCTCTCCGGGGCACCAGATTGTCTGCCTTGCCTTTCGGAAGTGAACACTGGCTGGGAACAAGACAGCCAGAGCCTCCCTGTGGCTCTGAGCCAAGGACCACAGTTGCCACTGCTGCACAGGGCTGGCGGGGGGAGGCCCTGCAGGTCCCCGCCCTCTGCCACAGCGTGGAGAGCTGGCCTTGCGTGGGGCAGAGGGCCCGGGTCCAGGTGTCTGGGCCCAGTGAGGGTCTGTGGCCTGGTGGGATGCAGGGCAGAGCAGGCCAGACCCAGGGAAGCCTGGGCCGGGACTGCGGGGGTGCCGGGCACCCGCCCCTCCCGCCCCAGCCTGCAGCTGTTGGAAGCTTCCACAACGACGGCTCTGTTTACCCGTGGCCATGGTCCCAGCGGGAGGGTGCGTTACCGCCGGCAGGAGCAGCAGGCAGACAGTGATCCTCAGCCTCAAAGGACCCAGCAGTGAGCCTTTGTGGGCGGCCTCACCCGCCCCGGAAGGAGAGGCGCGGGAGTGCCGACCTCCCCTCTCAGTGCCTTCCCACTGGGGGGGGCCCCCCACCATGTCCCATGGGAACTAGCCAGGCCCAGCCCCTCCGCAGGGGACTTCCATGGGAGGGAGGCTGATGGCAGAACCCCTGGTGTATCCTGAGGTCACAAAATTGGGGGGAAGCCAAAAGGAGGGGGGTGTGAGCCTATCGCGGGGGTCTTGCTCCCATGAAGCCCCTTGTGACTCTCAGAACAGGTGGCTAACTCTTCCCAAGGCCAGGGTGAACCCCAGACTCAGGAGACCTGGGGAGGGCTGAGAGAGGCTGGGGGACACGGAGAGGGCTGGGGACATGGAGGGGGCCTGAGGGGCTGGGGGGCACAGAGGGGCCTGAGAGGGGCAGGGGGACACGGAGGGGACTGAGGAGAAGTGAAACGTGGTCAAGGGGCCATCATCGCTCCTGGGGTCCCCTGGTCTCACCTTCCTGACCGCTCACACCTGTCCCTGGCTGGGTTTGGCCGGGCAGATCTGGGGGCTGGGAAGGAAGTGCCCACCACTAGGTCAGCACCTTTGCACTGAAGGAGGGGACTTGCTAGAGCAGCAAACTACAAACGGGGCAAAGCAGCCCCTGAGCAGGGTCAGCCCCTGTGCCAGCAGGTCTGCGCCCGCTCGGCCGGCTCAGCGCACCAGTTCTGGGTGAGAGACGCCAAGGCTCCTCTCTCCAGGTGGTGGCATGGGTCGGGCTGGGGTTGTGGGCAATCCTGGGCTGGAGGCGAGTCGGGTTACCGGCTGGCGGACAGACAAAAGGCTTCCTGTGTGGAAACCCGCCCCGCTGTGGGCAAGGGCAGGGGCGACCCCTTCCCGCTGGCCACCCCCACGTGGGCACCTGGCCCAGAGGCCCCCCTTCCGAGATGTTCTGCATAGCTGGGGCCTCCAGGTGCAAGAGGTGCCAGGCGTCGCGGGCAGGACTCACTTGCTGGGGTGGGGGGCGCTGAGTACCTGCTCTGCCCAGGCGAGTGAGGTGGCGCCCCTGGCGGTGGGCCAGGTGGAAGCTGGCGGACCCAGGATACTGCGTACTAGCTGGGCACCACCGGGCCCCCGTGGGCCCGTTCCCTCCCACGCGCCACTCCGGCAGCCTCCTGCCCTGCAGCCCTGCACCCAGAAAGAGAGCGGGGTTGGAACGGGGATGAGAGAGCAGGAGTAGGGCGCCTCGGGGCCGCCCGGTTCTTACCTGAACCCTCCCTACGCCCCGATGCACCTGCGGGACTCGGGCCCCGCCAGGGCCACATGACGTCCTCCAGTCCGACCGCCCACAGTGGGGCTGGACGGCTCAGGAGCTGCCCGCGCGGGTCCTCGGAGCAGTGGCGCCGGAGAGCCAATCCCCCGTCCCTCCTGACCCCACGCGGAAGGGCTCCAGCCACTCAGGAGCCCAGATTCTTGCTGCAGGATGTCTCCGAGCTCCGGACCTACTGCTACTTAGGGCCTTCTGTTCCCAGGGGCCGAGAGGAGATAAGCTACAGCCCTGGCCATCTGGAGTCAGCTGCGTGGGCGCCCCTCGAGGGCGGCCAGCTCCCTCGCGGTCTCAACGCAGGCCCCCAAGTATCCGCTGGGGGGCAGCATCGGCGCTGCTACACCCCCAGATCCCTCCGGAGGCCGGCGGAACCCACTTCCACCCCCTGGCAGCCCTGGTTGGAGAGAGAAGACCACCCATGCCTGGGCAGAGTCTGGTTTATTTGCTAAGAAAGCCACCCGAGTGAGTCAGAAGTCCACAGCTTCTAGGATCCCCCAGGGCACCCAGAGGTCAACCCCCTCACAACTGCTGGGAAGCCAGGACCTCGGGGTTCTCATAGCAGTGGGCCTCCTTGGCCACGGCCTGAGGAGGGCTGCAGACCTGGCAGGGACAGCAGCGGCTCACCAGGCGGTCCCAGGGCTCCAGAGAACGGAGCCAGAGGGGCAGCCAGGCCCAGGAGCGCAAGCGGCGGGGCAGCCAGGCTGGCTGGTGCCGCTGCAGGACTGTGACCAGGACGATGAGGACAATCAGCACCACCAGGGGCCCCCCAACTGCAGCCAGCACGATACCCCCCGCCAGGGAGAGCCCGAAGGCAGCCAGAGGCAGCAGCAAGAAGCCGAGCAACAGGTAGGCGATGGCCACCCAGCGGTAGCGGGCAGTCAGGTCCCCAAAGTGCTTGGCCAGTGGGATGGGCAGCCGTAGGATGGGCACCACGTACCACAACAGGATGCCGATCAGGTTGAAGAAGAAGTGGATGAGGGCGACCTGGGGGGCGGAGGGCAGGCGGGGGTCAGGAGCCTGGACTCAGTGGTTCAGGGTCCTCTGGGCTCCCCATGATGCCTGCCCTTCCCCTTCCTGGCAGAAAGGGCACCGAAGTCTGTCTGGGGTTCTGCTTGTTGGCCAAGATGGCCCCCTAGGAGGGCACGTTCCGCCCACACCCGCCGCACTGTGGGGGTCAGAAGCCCAGTACAGCCCCCCGTGTGGTAACTGCATCACTGATGGTTCCGCGGTTCGCCCTTCTCCAGAGCTGGCTTAGCTTCGCCGATGCGACATCCACAGCGACCCTGCTTATCCTCATCCCTGAGTGAGTTTGGCCACCCAGCCCCGGACTCTGGCCTGGCTCCTGTAGGGAGGAGTTACAGGGGCCCACACAGAGGGGACACAACTCCCTCCAGAGACGGGTCGCCAGAGAAGTTGAGTCAGTATGGTGGGCACAGTCTGGAGGGCTTCCTGGAGGGGGTGGAGCAGGGCCCTGCCCTGGGAGGTTCTGAATAGACAAAGATAGAGGCAAGGCAAGGGAGCAGATGGGAGTTGTGAAGGGCTGGGGTGCCTCCCCTTCCAGCGGGCAGCAGCCCAGCTGGATCCAGGCTCTCAGGAGCTGCAGCTGTCAGAGCTGAGACAGAGACAGTGGAAGAGAGCGGTCCCAGCCAGGGCAGTGGGGCATAGAGGACTGGGTGTGGAGCGCACAGCTGGGGGCTAGAGTCAGGTGTCCTGAGGGGGCCAGGATGCAGGGAGCAGCCGGCACAGGTGGGTGGGGCCTCCGAAGGAGGATGGTGAGTCCGGGTCCTTTTGGGTTTGGGCTGCTGGGGGTGGAGGGCGCCCTGGAGGTTGAGGGATAGAGAGGGGCTTGAGCACCCCTCCCTCAGGGCCAGGAGGTCTCAAAGGAACACAGCCGGGAGTAGGCAGGAGAGAGTGCAGAGAAGCTGCCGTGAGAAAGGAAGAGGGGGCCCCAGGGGTGCACGGTGCGGGAAATGATGAGGTGGCAGGGGAAGGGAGGGGGCCTGGGGTCCTAAGAGATGCCCTTGGGGCCCCAGGAGGTGGGGCCGCAGGTTTGAGCGGCAGCCAGAGGTGGGTCCCAGGAGAGCTTGGGCCTGAGGTCTCAGGGCGGGGGGGGGGGGGGGGGGGCGGGGGGGGCTCTGGGCCGCAGGCGGCGGTGGAGGATGAGCCTGAGGGGAAGCCCAGGACCTGTCCTGGGAGTGGGAGGGCGCGGGGGCGCGGGCGGGGGTACCTGGACGCCACTGAGCAGCGTATCCGCAGGGCTGGCCAGGGCGGCCAGCAGGGCCGTGGTGGTGGTGCCGATGTTGGAGCCCAGCAAGAGAGGGTAGGCCCGGTCCAGGCTGATCACCCCGACCCCTGGGGGGAGCCGGGGGTCATCGCAAGCCCTGAGCCCCGTTCCCCACAGCCAAGGTGCCGCCCAGTGTGCTCACCCATGAGTGGCACGATGGCTGCGGTGAAGACACTGCTGCTCTGGAGCACGAAGGTCAGGCCCGCACCCACCAGGATGGCCAGGTAGCCGCTGAGCCAGCTGAAGGGGAAGGGGAAGTCTGGGGAGGGGGAGCCGGTCCCGCCCAGCCCCGCCTCCTGGCCCCGCCCCCTCGGCTCCCGAGGCCCCGCCCCGCACCGGCATTGAGGACCGTCCGCACGGCCTGGGCGATGCGGCCCCGCAGGACGGAGTTGAGCAGCTTGACGATGAGGACGAGGCAGGCGCAGAGCACGAGCAGGGAGGCGGCCAGCAGGATGAAGCCCACGGCCAGGTCCGTGAGCACTGTGCCCGCAAACAGGTGGCGGCCTGGGGACCGGGCGGGGGCGGGTGAGCGGCAGCGGAGGGGCGGGGGGCGGGGGGCGGGGCGGGGGGCGGGCGCCGGGCCTCACAGGGCAGCAGCTCCTCCGGGGCAGAGCTGTTCCTCTCGGGACCCGGGCCGCCGCAGCCGCCGGCCGCTCCGCAGTGGCTGCTGTTCCCCGCGGTCTGGGAGGGCGAGGCAGGTAGGACTCAGGACGGCCGGATGGGCAGCCCTGGGTCATGCAGCAGGTGCGAGGTCAGGGGTCAGAGGCACCTCACCGGCTGCGCCCTGGTGCCGCACCATCTCTTAATGAGGCTACTGTTGGTGGTGTTGCCCGTGGCACTGCCCACGATCACATCAGCGTCCAGCTGCGGGACAGAGGGGGCTGGCGCTCGGGCTGGCTCCGCAGGACTTGCCTAGGACTCAGAGGAGCGCAGCCCAGCCCACTACGCTCTCTTCCCCCGCCCAGGGCAGCCCCCGCCCCTCTCCGCCACCTCCCCAGGAGTACCCGCCCCCTCGTGCCAGGGCTCGGGGCGGGGCCGCGGAGGTCCTGCCGGGAGCAGCAGTCACCTCACCTGCACAATAAGGTCTGTGAGCGGCCGGGTCAGCACCTTGAGGATGTCTGGTGCGTGCCCCCCGGGCTGCAGGCTGGCGACACCCAGGGTCAGAGCGCTGAGCCTCTCCAGCAGGGCGGCGGCGCTCTCTAGCGGCAGCAGGACCAGCACCGTGAGCCAGTTGAAAATGCCGTGCACGGCCGAGCCCCCGAAGGCCCTGAGGTCACATGGGGTGAGGTGGTCGGAGGCCTCAGCCTCCGCCGCCGCCCCCGCCCCTGGTCCCCCCCCCCCCCCCCCCGCCCACTCACCTCCGAAACACATCCCGGTCCCCCGACTGTGCCATCGAGACCAGGGTGCTGGTGATGGATGTGCCCACGTTGACACCCATGATGATGGGCACAGATGCCCGGACGGTCAGCACTGTGGGGGTGCCGTGTCAGCCTCCCTCCCCCTACCCAGCCACCACCATCCCACGAGGGGAGGGGGCACTCACGCTTGGAGGCCACCATGCTGACCACGATGGAGGAGGACGTGCTGGAGCTCTGCACGAGGACAGTGACCAGCACGCCGAGGACCAGCCCAGCCACGGGGTTGGACAGCACCACGTTGTCCTTGAAGGCGTCCCCGGCTACTTTGCCTGTGCCAGGGAGAGACGCGTGCTGAGGTGGGGCACGGCTGGCGGCCCGGCCTGCCCCTGGCCGCCCGGCCCGTCACTCACTGCCCAGCAGCTGGAAGGCAGAGCTGAGGATGTCCAGGGAGCAGATGAAGAGGTAGAGGCCGCCCAGGAGCCCGCAGGCCTTGAGGACGCCGACCACCACCTGCAGCGCCCTGCCGGTCACGCTGAGCTCTGAGGACACAGGGCAGGGCTGTCCCCAGCCGGTCCCCGCCCTGCCTCCCCTGCACCCTCCCGGGCTCCTTCTCCCCGCCGCCCAGGGCAGGGCCTGGGTCCCCTCCTCTGCGCCTTTGCTGAATGGCCAGGCAGGCGGCTCCTGGGGGCCTCTCGGACGCCTAACAGCCAGCAGGAGCGGGGAGGGGCAGGGTGTGCAGGGCAAGCTAAGGGACAAGGGGCCCCTCGCGGTGGTCCACACAGCAGGTTTCCGTGAGGCCCCTTCCTCTCTCTCCCGGAGGCCTCTCCGCCCTCAGACTCAGCAAGGCGAAGGCTCGCGGGGCACCTTCAGACCTACCTTTCCAGGACTGGCCAGTGTCCTTCAGCTGGGGGAGGGCCCAGGGGTCTGTGTCCCCCTCTTCCAAGGTGGGAGCAGAACCGGCGGTCCCTGCAGGGGTTGGGTCAGGCAGGGCCAGGGACCTGGCTGTCTCCTGGGCACCTTCGGGTGGGGGCGGGAGGGGGTGGAGGGGTCACGTCATGGGCTTGGGGGAAGGGACAGAAGCAGAAGGGAAAGGGGGCTTCTAACTGGTCTGGCCAAGCCCTGACCGGGGTTGTCAGGAGCCCCCTGGGCTCTCCCGGGGAGGGGCTGGAGCTGCTCCTCCCAGCTCATCCAGAGCAGCGGCTCAGGGGCCAGGGGGTGGCCAAGGCCGGGGACGCTGGGGCTGCTGATACCTGCATTTCCCAGACCCTGGTCCACCAGGCCAACTGTGTCCAGAGCACGGGGGGGCACCTGGCCGCCGGTGAGGGAATTCGGCATGGATTTGGGGCCCAAGTCCAGATCTGTGGGGGGCAGGGAGGTCAGAGGCAGCCCCTCCCCCCCTCTGCCCACCAGGTCCTGGGGTGTCCTGACCTGAGACCTCGCCGCTGTCCTCCCTTCCCACCCGCTCTTGGCCTTGGTGACCTTCTGTTTCCTCTGTCCACAGGGAGACGGCTGCAGGGACCTCAAGTGGCTGTCAGAGGAGCCCGGTCCAGTTTTGCGGGGACAGAGCTGAGGGCACCCGGGCTCTGCGGCTGGTCCTGGCTGGAAGAGGACCTGGTGGGCGGCCCAGGTGCTGGGGTGTGGACCGGAAGTGCTGGGAGCCGGGAACTCGGGGACCTCTCCTATCAGGTGTCACGGAGGCCGCTGCAGATGGTCGCGGCGTAGACTTTGGCATTTGATACCAGATGCAACGTCTCCACTTGATAAGGCCCCACCCTCAGTGATGCAGAGGGGGACAGGGGGCTTGGGCACCCCCACCCCACCTCAAGCCTCCCTCGGCAGCCTGCTGGGTCTGGAGCCCCCATCAAGCCCCACCTCGGCCCCCAGTCCCCAAGGCCCGGGTCCTCCAGGGCTTGCTGTCACCCCTCCCTCCTTCCGCCCCCAAGCAGGTCTCTGGTCCTCAGCTCCTGGAGGCTCGGGGTGGGGGTGGGGGGCTAAGCCCCGGGCCTGGAGGTCACCCAACCCTGACCCCGGTGCCCTGGGCCCCCGCCCGTTCCTAGCAGCTCCTACCTGTGTGAGTGCGAGGGGCACCTCCGGGCGGGAGACGGGGCGGGAGCAGCTGCAGGTCAAAGATCCTCCGGGCGCACACACATGACTCTGCTGTGTCTCCTGAGTCCCATTAATGTTTACCCAGGAGCTGAGGCCCCCAGGGGACCATCACAGCCCCGGTGCCTGCCTCGTCAGGTCCTGCTGTCACCCCAGGGGTGGCAGGGCTGTGCAGCTGGCCCTTAGGGCGGGACTTCCAGAGTAGCCACCTCTGTGACACTGTCAGACACTGCACGTGCCTGCTCGAGCCAGGGCAGGGTGTGGGCACTTTGGCCGGCTGGCCTAGGGACCCCTTGGGAAGGCTGCCCTGGGCCCTGTGGGCCTTAGGATCGTTTTCCTGCCCAGCCAGCGGGAGGTGGCCAGGGAGGGCAACAGCCCCTGAGGTCATCCAGGGCGGGTCTGGGTTCGAGGCCAGCTGAGCCTGACAGCACCCCCAGCACGCTCGGCCCCAGGGGTGGCCGGTAGTGGTCACGGTCACAGGTGCCCTGCCTCCATCTGCGGGTGGGGAGGGTGGGCGAGGCCCCTCCACCAGGCCACATAACTGCCCCACCCACTGCCCGGCCTCACCGGGACCAGGAGCCTCAGCCACCTGTTCTCTCCACCACCACTGAGCCAGGACCAGCCCCCCTGCTGGCGGGGTGCCTATAACTGGGGGCAGTCCCCTCCGTGCTCCTGGGCTGCTGCAGCCGACCCCTGCCCTGGGGCCTGGCCTCCCCAGCACCGGCTGCTGCCCACCGGCTCGCTGCGTGCAGGGGACTTTGTCCTTGGAGCGGAAGACGGTGCCTGGCTGTCCTCTCAGCACATTCTCCTGTCCGTGCCTCCCTGCCCTGCCGCCCCCTGCCCCAGGCGGGCCCCGCCGTCTCCTGGGGCTCCAGAGGGGCAGCTCCTTCCCCATCAGGACGCACATCCTGTCACCTGACGGGTGGGTGTCGGTGCCCACGGTCTCCAGCCCTCGCTCTGGTCCCTCTGCGGTGTTTGTGCGGTGGCCGCCGGGAGGCAGAAGGCAGCTGAGGGCCCAGAGGAGGTCCGGCCTGGGGCCAGGGCTGTCGCAGGTGGGTCCCCACTGTCCCTGGGCCTGGGGCTCCTTGGACACCTGTGGCAGCAGGGACTGTGCCTGCAGGGGACCCTTGGGACGCAGTGTCTGGCACGCAGTGGGAGCTCCTGAGCCTGGAGGAGTGAATGGACCTGGCAGGGCTGCTGCACAGGCCAGAGGTGAAGACAGTGGCCCTCGCTCGGCTCCCGGCTCCCACCTCTGGGATCTTTTGTGGAGCAGGGAGACCCGCTGCAGCGTGGCCGGGAACAGCCCTTGCCGGGCCCTGCCCCTCCGGCCTGCAGCCCAGGGCCCGAGGACCAGCCCCCAGCCCCTTCCAGGAGGTATCCTCTGAGCTGGGTCCAGACCGGGACCTGGCTCGCGGGCGACTCTGGCAGTGGCACCCTGGCCCGGCGTGCGTGCTAATGTGGGGCCTGGGCATTTTCCAGGATCCCGGCCTCTGGAAACCTCTTCTGTTGCTGTGAGCACAGCTCCCGACCTTAGGCTGTGGCCCCAGGGTGAACAGCTGGGATGGCACCCAGGACGCTCTGCCCTCGGGCTGTCCTGGGCAGGCAGTGCTGCGGTCAGAAGCTCCGAGGCCAGCACACTGCTGGCAGCAGCTCCCCTGCCAGGAGTGGCAGCGGCCAGAACTGAACTCAGACCTGAGGGTCGCCCAGGGGGTCCCAGCAGAAGCTGCCACAGCCCCAGCAGCAGCGGCGGGGCTGGGGGAAGCGGGGCTGGGGGCCCAAGGGGGGGCAGAGCTGGCCTGGCTGCTGAGTGATGGTGGCACTGCCGCTTTTGAGGGGCATGGGGGATTGGGGTTCCGTGCGGGACGGCTCCCGCTCGGCCTTGATGGCCAGGAAGGCGGCCAGGTCGAGGTCCAGCATGGCCACCCCTCCCCGGGGTGTAGGCGTGCTCTGGCGGCACTGTGGGCACAGGATCCAGCGCTGCTCATGGGCTGGCGCGTCCAGCCGCCGCACGCACGCCTGGCAGAAAGTGTGACCGCAGTAGAGGCGGCGGGGTAGGTGGCCCGCGAGGTCGTAGGCCGAGTAGCAAATGATGCAGTCTCCTCGCTGGGGGCCAGCGGCTGTGCCCTCTCGGGAGGCCCGGAGACCCTCTGGCTGTCGCATCCTGGGGGAGGCATGCAGTGAAGCCACCGCCCGCCCCGTCTGCCTCAGCAAGTGTCTTGCCCGGTTGGGGCCCCGGCACCCGGACAGGAGCCCAAGTGTCTGCAGACATGGGAGGGTGGATGGTGGCCAGTGGGGCCAGTGGATGCCAGGGGCTTAGCTGAATGCCTGGGGCTGTCAGCTGGGCGGCATCCTGGCCTACTGCCTGGTCTCTCCATGGGCCGCCTGAGCCATCCCAGCACCCACCCACCACAGGTGGCCTCTCTTACCTGCATTCGGCTCCACTGTGTGGCCTGGGGTGGCAGGGACCCGGGGCTGCCGCAGCTCCCCTCTCAGGGCTCGCGTTACTGGCTGAACACGGACCAGTCAGCGGGGAGGCAGCTGGTGGCTGCGGGGGAAGGGGGGGCGCGAGGGCGCGGGCTCCCCTTTCAGCCTCAAAGAGCTTGCAACTGGATCCACCAGCACCACCAACGGGGCAGGAGATAAGGTGCCCCCCCCACTCAGCCTGCCCCGCCCCCTCCCTGTCCAAAGCCAGCTCCGCTAACCCCGCACCAAGGCCTGGCTTTGCCACTCACCATTGCCCATCTTCCTGCTTCAGAGCTCCAAACCTGTGCCCACCCCTCCTGCATGCTAACCGTGCCCCCCGCAACCTCACGATGGGAAAGCTTCGACCTGGGTGATAATGCCTCTTCTTCAGCTTTCCGTTCAAGCATCACCTCTTCCAGGAAGCCTGCCAGGACCCCCACCTGCTCAGAGCTCTGAAGAGCCCTGCTTCTCAGCGGCTCAATCACAGCGTGTGTGTCCATGTCCCTGCCTGGGCTGAGCCTGTCACGTTCCCATCACGGGGCTCCAAGGAGGCCCTCAAGCGCAAGTGCGAGGATCCCGCCCACACAGAGAGGCCCCCAGAGACTCTCTGAGGTGCAGGGCACCGTGGGCAGCCCCGGACGCCCCCGTCAGAGGCCACCCCCCAACCCAGCATCTGCCTGGCCAAAGCCCCAGGGCCAGCCTGCGATGACGAGGACTGTGGGTACAGCAGGATGGGGCGTGTGGGGACGGGCTGGGGCCGGGTTGGGACCCCAGAATCCTCTCGGCCCTGCTGGAGGAGGCCAAGGGCCAGAGGAGCCCCTCCTAACTCCTACCACCAGGCAGTCCTCCGGCTCCTGGACTGGTTGGACAGGTTTTTGTGTTTGGCCTGGGTGGGGTGAGCTTTCAGTGGGGGCACACCTGAGTCCCCATGTAGTCAGGCCAGTGACAGGTCTGCCTCCACCCAGAGATGGGTCCTGCCGTGCGGCCAGTCACCAGGGCTCAGGAGAGGCCCGGCACCAGGACCTGTCTGTCCTGCGAGGCCAGCTGGGCCTGCTCCCCCGGCAACGTCAGGGGGCCCAGTGCTCGCTCTTCTCGCCGGCATCCCGGCCTCACCCCAGCACTGAGGCAATGCCAGTGCCAAGCAGCCCTGTGCCCCACACATCCCCCGCTGGGCCTCTAAGCTGCTCCGCTGGGTGGGAGCTGGGTCTGGCCCGGCGCCTTCTCTGCCCACCTCTGGAAGCCCAGACCTCAGAGGCAGGACAGCGGGAGCAGCGCGCAGCAGGTGTTCAGGGACTGGATGTTTTGCGAGAAGCCAGAAAAATGCCCCAGCTGAGGCAGAGCAGTGCCTCAGGACGCGCAGGGCTTGGTGCTGGCACGGGGGTTCCCCGCCTGGGAAGCCTCCAGCGCGGGTCCCATCCACCACTGTGCCACCCACCTGGTCCTCTCGCTGGAGGCCTCTTGGGCTCCGTCTGCAGTGCCACACGCAGCATCCTCCTGCTGTCTGACCCGCAGACTGACCTGCCTCCCAGACTTGACCTCAGCCCCAGGGAAGGCAGGCAGCTCAAACTCAGGCCTGGCCGGCCTTCCTGTCTGGCCTCCGGCCGCCCTGAGAGGGCGGTGCGGTTTACGCTGTCCCGAGGCAGTGGCTTCCCCATCCCTGAATGTCCCACAGAAGCCGCTGGCCTGTGGTGTCCCCTAGCTGGGACACCTCCCAAAGGGGCGGCGCAAAGGAGCAGAACTGTGGAAACAGTGCTCACTCTGCTTTATTGCCTGGGCCTGGGGCCTTGAAGAGACGTGACCCCGCGGCTGCCGTCACGACAGGGGCTCTGTTTCGGGGGCCTGAGCTGAGAGGGCAGCCTTCATGGCGGGCAGCTGTCTCTGTCCAGAGTGGGGAGCAGCCAGAGCCCATTACAACAGCCCAGTGGCTGTCCCGACTGTCCAGGCCCTGCTGCGGCTGCCATGCCGGGGGTCCCGAGGCAGGCTCCGTGGCCCAGCGGGGGCCGGGCTAGGAGATGACGCAGCAGCAGCTGTGGCAACGGCAGAAGCGGGGGCAGTGGCAGCAGGAGCAGCAGGGGCAGCAGCAGCAGTGGTGGGCAATGTCATCCCCACGCCCAATCGGTGGCAGCCCCGCATAGGTCAGTCCTGACGGGCGCGGCCCACTGCCATAGGGGTTGCTGGGCTGCTGCCAGGCCTGCTGGCCCTGGAAGGGAGCAGCACCCTTGGCACCCTTGGGCCCTGTGTTCTCCTCGGTGGGCTCCAGGGTGCAGGACCCCCCAGGCAGAGCCTGGGACTCCGGACAGAATGGAGCCACCTCCAGCTGCTGCCCCAGCTCAGGCCGCAGGTGTGCCCTCGGGATGCTGATGTGGGCAAAGGGGTTCTTGACGACCATCTCCTGGGGGTCCATGGCCGGCCTGGCAGGGATGGGCAGGGGAGATGCTATCAACTCAGTGGAGGGGACCGCCCACAGCCCTGAGCAAAGCCAGTCCGCGAAGGAATGCGTGAGGCCCAGCGTCAGAGCCGGTGCAGGTGAGCAGAGCACAGGGAGAGCAAGGGCCGGCACCTCCCAGCTACCCCCCACCCCCACTCCCACCCCCACCTGTGTCCTGCCATAGAGCTGGCAGCAGGGTGCAGGAGGCTGGGAGATGGAGCTCAGCTGGCTCTGCGGGGGAGAGGCCCCAGTGCAGGGAAGCCCCTCAAGCCCAGGACCCACCTGAAGGGGTGACGGCAGCAGTCTGTCCTCCTGTGCTCTGGGTCAGGTCCCAGCACCTGTGAGCTGAGCGGCTGGCTGCTGCCTTTTCCCTCCTGGGGAGGGTGGGGCTATGGGCGGGGCTCAGAGATGGGGTTCCCAGGAAACAGGAGGCCCCAGCTTCTTGGGCACAGTGGCCACCCACCCTTCCTTCTCTGGATGGGCGGGTGACCACCGCCAGGGCTCCGAGGGACATTGCCAGCCTGGGTGATTCATCCTCAACGCATCCGGGGCATGTCCTGGCCCTCCAAGGATCTGCAGCTCACCAGAAAGCAGGACAGGAAGCGAGCCTGGGTTCAGGCCCACAGCACGCCCCCCCCCCGGGGGGGGGGCCTGCAGGTGGTCTTGCGGTCCCAGCCACCCTTCACACGCCCGAAGCCCCTGCTCTGAAGCAGAGAGTACAGGTGCTCCCTGTGACCCTGCCTCTACCTGGCAGGCAGAGATCAAGGTGTTACAATGTTCCGAGATTTGCTGTTTTTTTTTTTTTTTTAAACTGATAAAAAAAGTTTGATTTACACACCTTTGCCCATAAAACTTATGATCTGCGGCATGGGCTTCCTACGCAAGCGCCGCTTCTAGCTCACTTCTGAAACTACAGTTAACCTCTGGTTGGTGGACTCCTGGGCCAGAAGCGCCCCCTTCAGGGTCCCCATCCTGGGCCCCTGGGCCCTCTCCCACCTTCATGTGTAAAGTGGCGCATAGATCCTGCCATACAGGGTCACTGCATGCAGAGGTGACAATAGATGCGAGCTCCCCCTCCGCACCCCCCGCCCCCCGGGCCGACCCGGGCAGTAGGTGTGGGCTGGACCCGCACTTCTAGTCCTTGGCGCTCCGGGGGTAAGCCCCAGGAAGGGCGGGATCAAGTCAGACTTGACCGAGAAGCCAGGTGACCAGAGTGAGCTGCGTGGGGCGGGTCAGACCAGCCCCGACACGAGTTCTGCCGATGCGTTACCAGACCGTGGGGGCGGCCGCTGGCCGGGTAGCCCGGGATTTGGGAGGACAACAGTGGCCCACTGCGCAGGCGCCGGAAGCACCGCCCACCGCCTACGGACCCTGCCCCTCTTGGAGAGCAGGAGGCTGGCGCATGCGCAAACCAGGCCGAGGTCGGGGACGACCTGTAGGAACTTTCTTCCCCAGAAGCCTCCGCGCTTGAGGGTTTCCCTAAACACCCTGTTCGGGGTCAGCCGGCCCCAGACCGTCCTGGATCCGGCTTGGGCTGCCCCAGCTCTGATCCGCTAGGCTCAGGGAGGCGTGGACTTGGGCGGGCTCAAGGCGGGAGGCTTGCACCTGGTTGGACGTCAACCCTAGGGGCGGGGCCTTGGGCAAGGGGTGGGGCTTGGTGGCGGTACCAGCTTGGATGCGCGCCCAAACTGAGCTGGCCTGTAGATGAGCAGAGGCCTTGCGTGAGGCTGGAGCCCCCAGCTCTCCCGTGGCCAATTATGCTGCCTCAGTTATGCTAGGGCCCGATAAGGCCATCGCTGCCCCTCCCACGGGGCACCTGCTCACCTGACACCTCTCACACTCGCTCTCCCTGAACGGTGGAGGAAACTGGGGCGCGGGCCCTAGTCTGAGGTGGCCAAGAGCAGCAAAGTCAAGCCTATGGGCCGGGGTTGCCTCTCTAGCCCGTTTTGCCCATGTGGGCCCCTTCGTCAGGGTCGCCGACCTCTCGGCTCGGCAGCCTGACAGGACTCGGGGCTAGGCCTACGGCCAGGTGCAGTGTGGCTGCACAGAGGGGCCGTGGCCAGGTGGGGACGGTCCGGGGTCAGGCGCAGGGGCCAGTGCTGATCCAAGGAGTGCCAGCATTACACGTGGTAGCCCTGGCAGGTGAGGGACTGTCACCCTGGGGGCCCCTGCAGCCCTGGTCCCCTTCCCTGTAGTGGCCAGCGTGTCCTCTGTCCTCCCTCTCACCTGAGGGCTCCTCACAGGCGGAGGGTGTACCCCAGGGGGCAGGGAAGCCTGGCCTCAGGAAGAAGCAGAAAGGAATGGGGCCTCTCTGCTGGGTGGGGTCAGGTGACAACTGTATGACACACAACTGTATGTGGGACACGTGGTGACCTGCTGGGATGCCGAAAGGGCCACCTCGCCCAGTGTAGGCACCTGTCCTCCGTGCACTGCCCCACGGCGGCCTGTCCAGCTGTCTGACCTTCCGCAAACCCCTCACACCACCCATCTGGCCAAGCGTCCTGTCCTTGGAGCCTTCCCCAGCTCCCCCCACCCCCGCGCCCCCTGGTACCTACTTCCTGCCCCTGCACGTCCTCCTCTGGTCACACCGCCCTCTCAGCCTCCAGCGCTGGACACTAAGCCTGGTGCACCTGTGAGCCAGAAGAGCCTGGCCGTGGCCTAGCGGAAGCACAAGCAGAGACCCTGACTCTGGGGCGGGGAGACACAAGGCAGTCAGTCCCTCGCTGGGTCTGGGAACCCCTTCTCTCTCTGACTTCGTGAGATCTCCAAGCGAGCTATCCCTTCCGGAATTGGGGAGGGGGACTTGACTAGGACTCAGGGTCCGCCAGGCGGGGCCGGGGGAGGCGGGAGGGGGGACGCCGCGGGGCTCCTGATCCGCACGCGGCCGGAGGGAGAAGGGCGACCCCGAGAGCGGGCGCAGGGCCCTTGGTGGATCGAGGGGCAGCTGAGAGCCTGGCCCCGCCCCGCGGACCCCGCGCGGGTCCCCAGACTGGGGGTGGCGCTGCGAGCGCGGGCGGGCGCCGCGCGCACTGCGGTCCCCGCGCCTCCGCCGCAGAGCGCGCCACGCTCGGCACGCACCTGCCGCCGCCGCCGCCGCCGCCGCTGCCGCCGCCGCCGCCGCCGCGCCGAGACCCGCGCCCCGCGCCCCGCGCCCCCGGGAGCCGCCGCGGCCCCGCCATCGCCCGAGGTCGCCGCCGGAGCCGCCGGAGCCGCCGGAGCCGCCGGGCTAAGGCGCGGGCGCCGCATCCGGGCCTGCCTTTGAGACAACCTCTGCGGCGGCGGCGCGCGGCCCGGGGACGCCAGGCTGGGGCAGGTGAGCGCGGGCGGGGCGGGACGGCGCGGGGTCGCCGCTCGCCGGCCCCGGCTCCGGAGGAGAGGTCGGCTCTTGGGGGCGGGGCCTGGGGACGGGGCTAGGTTCCGAGTCCAGCGAGGGTCAGGGGCAGGGTCGGGCACCCAGCCTTTTGTGCAGGGCGAGGGCGAGGGCGAGGGCGAGGGCGAGGGCGAGGGCGAGGGTGGGCCCGGGCGCTGCTGCCCTCGCGCTGTCTCTCACCTGCAGCTCGGGCCCGGTCCAGGCCTCTCCTCTGCTCCCGCCGCCGCCGAGCCTGCGGCCCGAGTCCTTCGGCAGCCAGGGCTCAGGCTAGCTGCCTTCCCTGGGCGCCCTGTCCTGGAGCCATGGGGCCCACCTAGCCCCTGCCTGCCCGGATGTCCCGGCCCGGGGACTGCTGATCTCGGCTGCAGGGGGACCCCCCCCAACGCCCCCTCGCCAGCCTCAGCAGCCAGAGACCCTGGGTGAGTCCCTGGGCCCAACTTCCAGCCCAGGGCAGCCTCCCACACCCCCCTGCCCCTGCACCTCTCCTCCTCCCCCGCCTCTCCCTCCTCCTCCTAGGACTGGACCCGAGAAGCCGCTGTGGCCGCTGGGGGGGGCCCTCCCACCCAAGCTCTTGCCAGCCTCCCCCAGGAGTCCACAGAGCAGCCAGGGTCCCCACCAGGCCTGGCGGGACCAGGATGCTGCCCCCTCGCCTCCCCCCCGGCCCCACCCAACTCCCCCACCCACCCGAACGCCCAGCCTGACTGGAGACAGCCGGATGCCGGCTGACCCCGGGCCCGAGGCGGGCAGTGGCTGGCCAGGCTTCCTCATGTCCTGCCTGAAGGGCCCCCATGTCATCCTCAAGATGGAGGCCATGAAGATCGTGCACCCCGAGAAGTTCCCCGAGCTGCCGGCGGCCGCCCCCTGCTTCCCACCTGCGCCCCGGCCCACCCCCGCTCTGGCGCCCAAGCGAGCCTGGCCCTCAGACACGGAGATCATCGCCAACCAGGCATGTGGGGGGGACATGCCTGCCTTGGAAGGGGCGCCCCGCACCCCGCCTCTGCCACGCCGGCCCCGCAAGGGCAGCGCGGAGCTGGGCTTCCCCCGAGTGGCGCCGGCAGACGAGGTCATCGCGAATCAGTACGTGATCCGGCCGGGCTCTGCGGCCTCGGGCGGCCCGGCAGCCTCGGCGCCAGCCGCGGGCGAGCCTCTGGAGTGCCCCACCTGCGGGCACACGTACAACGTCACTCAGCGGCGGCCCCGCGTGCTGTCCTGCCTGCACTCTGTCTGCGAGCAGTGCCTGCAGATTCTCTACGAGTCTTGCCCCAAGTACAAGTTCATCTCTTGCCCCACCTGCCGCCGTGAGACTGTGCTCTTCACTGACTACGGCCTGGCTGCGCTGGCCGTCAACACGTCCATCTTGAGCCGCCTGCCTCCCGAGGCGCTGACCGCCCCGTCCGGTGGCCAGTGGGGGGGCGAGCCTGAGGGCAGCTGCTACCAGACCTTCCGGCAGTACTGCGGGGCCGCGTGCACCTGCCACGTGCGGAACCCGCTGTCCGCCTGCTCCATCATGTAGCGTCTGCCCAGCTGCCGCCGCCCACCCGCCCTCGCTCGCCGCTTCTTCAGGGATCGGCCCTGCCCTGTTGCCTGCTGACCCCTTGCGCACCACAGCTTCTGGCCCCTACCCGCGTGGCATTGTCGCTGCAGCCAACTTTGCCATTAAAACTCTTTGCCAAAGTTTGCAACTTGTTCCCTGGACTGAAGACTGCCTAGGCCTGCACTCTGGCCTGGGCCAGGGTGGGCTCCCAGGGCTGCCCTGACAGGGTCCAGGTTGGAGCAGCCAGAGGGAGGCCCAGTGCTGCTCGGGGTCAGCCTGTTCTGCTCACCAGGCGCCAGGCCGGGCCAGGCATGCTGCTCGGGAAGGCTGGGCCGACGTGTGTGTGCACGTGTGCGTGAATGCGCCAGGCATCTGTGCAGGGCCAGCTGGACGTGCCAGGCAGGAGCGTGTGGGCAGGTGTGCAAGGCAGGCCCAGCTGGGCACGGGAGGACATCCCCTCTGCACCGGCCACAGGATGTGAGCGCAGCCGAAGGGGGACCCTCAGCCCAGCTGGCTCCTGGTGCTTCCCTGACCTTCAGAGGTTGTGTGAGAATGGCCTTGGGCCCGCTCTGAGCCGGGGTTGGGACAATGGCTGGCTGCGGTCATACGAAGGGACTCTGTCCCTGGTTGATGAAGGCAGAGGAAGTTGACAACGGTGCAATACAGCAGGGCCGCAGCGGATGCTATTTATTGAGAGCCAGCTCGCGTGCCGGGCAGGCCCACGAAATGGCGCCGTGATGGTCTCTGTCCCTCAGGTAAAGGCCCCAGGCTCAGCGGTGGGACGCTGCAGGGCATCGGGGGCAGAGTTGGGACCCGGTGCGGTGCTGTCTGGCTCCAGGGCCCGGCTGGGCCCACATCCCCTGCAGCTGAGGGGCACTGCTGACCCCACCAGTGGCTCAGGGCTGCCGCTCAGCTCCCAGTCTGGCCCCTGCTGCACAGTCCCCTCCCGGCGACTGCCCTGACCTTCAGGGGACACATGCCGGCCCTTATCTGGGACATGGGCAAGTAGGCGCCGCGGCCCCTGCCTGGGCTCCACCCACTGCCAGGTGCCTCTGTTCACTTTGTTGTCCACTGGGCACTGCCCCTCTCGCAGCCAGGCCAGGTGGCAGCGTGGTGCCTGTCCACCGAGGAGCGCTTGGGGCCCCGGTCAGAGACCTCTGTGCTGCCCTGGGGCACCGGTGGCCCATGTCTGGGCAGAAGGGCAGTTTGGAGTCTCTGGCTGGGGCAGATGCTGAACACAGGCTCCGAGGGGGGCAGGCGCCCTGGGCTCCAGTCCTGGGTCTCGATTGAAGGCAAGTGCTCTGGTCGACCTGGGGTTCTTCTGCCTGGTCATTAGGCCTCAAGGCAAGGTGCCCCCGAGGCCCTCAGGGCACCCAGGCTTCGGGTCAGTCCGGGCCTTCTGTCCGCTGGTGGCCATGGCTCTCCCAGGCCAGCCAGTGGCACACACAGTAGGCGCTGCTCAGCGGCGGGAGCTGTCCAGCAGCACCAAGAGCAGACCCAGCAGCACGAGCGGCGTGAAGATGAGCAGCAGGCCCAGCAGCTCAAGGGCCAGCAGGCCCAGCAGCGCCAGGCGGCGGGCGCAGGGCCCCCGTTCCCGCAGGGCCCAGAGCCAGGTGCCCAGGCAGGGCGGGCAGGGCAGGAAGGGCAGGCAGCCTCGGCCACCGACAGGCCCTGTCAGGAAGCGCAGCTGGTAGCGGTGCTCTAGGGAGCCCCAGGGCCCCGGGCCCCGGCGGGGGGGCGGCGGGGGGGCGGCAGGTGGTGGCCGCTGGGGCCCATCGGCCTGTAGCAGCTCCTCCTGCAGGCGGCAGATCTCCCACTCGAGCATGGGTGTTTTCTGGCGACACAGCGGGCAGCGCACCCGGCCCAGGTCAGCACTGGGGGCTGTGCCCAGCAGCCGGTGCAGGCACCCTGCGCACAGGCCGTGACCACAGTTCAGTGGGGCCAGGCGGTGCTCTCCGGGCCCATAGGGCTCTGTGCAGATGGGGCACTCGTCCTCCTCCCCCAGCTGCCCCTCCTCGTTCTCCATGGGCCTGGCCCCCAGCAGGGGTTCACTGTCTGGAATCCTGGCATCTTGAGGGTTCCCGAGGGCCCTGCCCTCTGACCCACCGTGTACCAGCACTTGGCACAGCGGGTCCAGGTCCTCAGGGCCCAGGGAGGCCAGAGGCAAATGAGGGAGCCCAGAGCTGAGATCAGTGGGGCCATGGGTGGGGGCCCCAGGGCAGGAGTCAGGATGGGTGGGTGAGGACCCCAGGGTGGCGACAGAGACAGTGGCGGGTGGTTGGAGCCTTGAAGGTCAGGGCGGCCTCCAGGGCTGGGGCAAGTCTGGCACTGACCTTGCCGCAACGGCTGCCTTCTCCCGGCTCTGACAGGCCCTGTCAGGAAGCGCAGCTGGTAGCGCTCGTCCCTCTCAGTCAACGTCACTTGGGCCCCCGTGCCAGCTTCAGCCAGCTTCTGGGCCCAGCGTGCCGACCCCAACAGGATCGTCCCCGTCAGCCAGGGAGGACAGAGCCGGATCCCAGGTGCAACGGTGGTGGTGGCGGTGGTGGCGGTGTGGGCAGGCCGGCCCAACTCCTCCAACAGGAAGTCCCCTCCCAGGGGCGGGGCCACCGCCCACACCTGCTCTGATCCTGGGCCCGCCCTGCCCCCTGCCCCCGCCCGGGCTGGGAAGGGACAGTCCATGCCAGCAGATGCCTCCCAGCCAGCGCCCCCACCCCCACAGTGCTTGGCCGTCAGGGCCAGGGCCCGGCCTCACGAGGAGGGCAAACAGCCGGCATCCGCAGCATTAGGATCGGACGTGAAAGCGTGTGGGTGAGCAAAGGTGCACCCGTGCCCAAGGCGGGCAGGCGGCTCCCATCCAGAGGCGCTGGGGGCCCGCCTGCCCCGAGCACCTTGACAGCACAAGGAAGAGCAGGCAGGAATCAGCCACTCAGAGCACATCATTTATTGCTGAGACTTTCCTGGAGCCAGGCCAGGAAGGTGTGTGCAGCCCAGGCCCCAGCCTGACCGGGACCCGAGCGGGGCCAGCAGGAGCCTGCAGCCCTCGTGGTGGGGGTGGGCCGCAGGGCCGGGGCGCGGGTGGGATGGGAGTCAGCTGGAGTGCGGGCGGGCGGGCTGCCGGAGAGCTGCCTGTCCTCCCGCTGGCATGAGGGCGGGAGGTAGCAACGGCCCCCGGAGGACAGTGGTCAGAGTGGCTGCGGCCACCAGCACGACGGCGCCTCAGGCCCACGTCTCAGTCTGGAAACGCAGCGTCCGCTGGAGCCTGGCAAGGTAGGCGGCCGCCTCGGGGCTGGAGAGCCCACCCTCCTCCTGGAAGATGGAGGTCAGGGCGTCCGACACGCCGGCCGGCATGTACTTGGCGTTGCTGGAGGAGCAGGGAGGACGAGGTCAGCGTGACAGAGTCTCCAGAGGTCTGGCTCCCCCACAACCCGCAGCCAGGCTCACCCCGCCAGGTAGAAGTGGGCGCCCCGGCGCTCCAGCAGCTCCCACACCAGTGGCCCCTGCTCGCGGATCCGGTGCTGCACGTATACCTTCTGCTCCTGCGGGGAGGACGCAGCAGGGGTGGGTGGGATGAGTCTGCGTCCCGGCCGCCCTCCCCGCCGCCCTCCCGGCCGCCACACAGCCACCTGCTCCCGGGAGAAGGCTGTGATGAGAGTCAGGCAGCCCCGCTCCTGCAGCTCCTTCCACTCTGCCTCCCAGTAGAAGTCCTGGTCCCGCTGGCGGCAGCCGAAAAACAAGACGTTTCCTGGGGACGCACAGGGGCCTCGAGCCGGGACTTGGGCCCTCGAGGCTCAGCCCGGCCACCACCCTTCCCAGACTCCATGCTCACCAATCTGACCCCGGGCCACGCGCTCCTGGATGGCTGCTCGGAAGGGGGCCACGCCCGTGCCAGGCCCCACCAGGATCACGGGCGTGTCTCGTGTCTCTGGGAACTTCAGGCCCCCGGAACGCACCCACAGGGGCACCTGGACAGGTCCTGGTGCAGGAGGGGGTGGCATGAAGAGGCCCAGGACTGGCTGTGGTGCAAGGTAACGCCCCCCCGCTCGAGGACCAACCAGGGTTACCTTGCCCGGGGTCCAGAGACGCCAGCCAGGAGGAGCAGAGGCCCCGGCGGGGCTCCTTGAGGCGTGTCCGGTACTGCACCACGGCCACGAGGATCTGCAGCCTCTCAGGGTGAGCCTGGCGGAGGGCACAGTGGGTGCCTGCCCCGCTGGGCTGCCTGCTGCCTGGCTTCAGGCTCCACCCACGTCCCCTTGCGTGGTCCCTGCCGCCCAGCCCCGTGGCCCCAGCCCAGCCTCCCGAGGCCGGCCCCTCACCAGCAGGGAGGACGCGATGGAGAAGGCCCGCGGCCGGATCGGGGGGATGAGGTCGAACAGGTAGGCCGGGGGCACGGCGCTGGCCGTGTGTGGGAAGTCGCACAGCACCTGGGCAGAGGCAGCCTCAGCAGGTGCGGCTGGCAGGGCCCCGAGGCCACATCCCCAGCCCACCCGCGCCCCTGCCCACCTCCAGGATGGTCCTGCGGGGCCGCGTGCAGTACTCGCACAGCTCCTCCTGGCCTCGGGCAGAGCTGAGCTCCAGCAGCTTCTCCCGCTCCAGCTCGTGCGGGGAGAGGCAGGCCAGGAGCTCAAAGAAGGAGCGGCGGGGCACGCTGGAGATATCCAGATACTGGGACACGAGGCGCCGCACGGAGCAGGGCTGGGGCAGCCGCTCTGGGCAAGGGACACCTGCCGCAGGGGATGGGAGGCTGTGGGGGCCAGGGACTGGGGCGGCAGGGGAGAGGGCAGCACGAGGGGGGCCCCACCCTGGGCTTGGGGACTCACCTGGCTCCTGGGGCTGCAGCATGAAGTGCTGGTCGGGGTCCAGGCCCAGCAGCTGGCAGAACTGCTGGACGCGGCTGGCCGCGTTCTCGGGCTGGATCAGCACCACGTCGCCTGCTGCAAAGCTGTGTGGGGAAGCCACGAGGGTGTGGGAAGAACCCCGAGGGTGGGGGGAGGGGCCTGCCTGCGGGGGAGGAGGCTGGGGGCTCCGGGGACACTGCGGAGGAAGGAAACAGGTGTCCAGGGAGGGCTGGCGGGGGGTCCACGGGGTGGAGGTGTGGCCCCCGACTCGCACCATCATCTCAGCTCCCCACCCTGCTGAGCGCCTGCTCTGGGCGAGGACCTGCTGGCCCGCAGCCCACAGCCCTGCCCCCCGACGGGGCCGGGCCCTGCGCAGCCTGGGGACAGACCCTCACCTGATCCCGGAGCCCGAGATGTCAAACTCAATCAGGCGGACATCCTGAAAGTGTGAGGGGCCGGTGACCCTCTGGTTGGTGACCATGGGTGCCAGGAAGGGCTGCAGCTCTGAAGGCGGTCCCTGAGGGTCTGTCCCGGCCACGCTCAGCTCCTCCGAGCACTTCCTGGGGGCCTCCTGAAGGAGCTGCAGGGTGAACCTGGAGGGCCAGCTACAAGGGGGCGGACACCTGTCAGTCCCCCGCTGGCCTGAAGCGCCGCCCCTGGGAGCCTCGTGCCAGGCCAGGTCTGGGGCGCCCCACACTTACGGGACTGCGGGCGCGGTCACACCAAGGTCGAGGGGCACAGCATGCGGCCCCAGTACCTTCTCCCACAGGTCACGTAGCCAGGGGTCGATGGTGGCATCAGGCCTGCAGGGAGCACAGGTGCATGCGGGTCTGGGGCCCTGCTCGTGGCTGGGCCCCGCGGGAGGGCGCCCCCTCCCACACTCACCCCAGCTCGTGCTGGTCATCGCCCAGACACACGGGCAGGAGGGCGCTGCCCCCCAGCTGCAGCAGCCGGCGGTGCAGCTTCTTGGCCACAAAGTTAAACCTGTGGAGAGACGAGGCTGGCACGGGCCCCGCGCTGGAGGCGGAAGGGACAGCCCAGCTGCTCTTCCTGGGGTCCTTGGCTGTCACTGCGGCTCCCTGAATGACAGGACCTCCCAGGACACTGTCCACAGAGACCCTTCACCCCTCCTGCGGCGACAGATGTCTGCCTCACGCACAGAACAGAACCGCAAGCCCCGTGGACGGGTCGTGGATGCGTGGCCGCCCTCCTGTCCCGTCCGCCTGGACGAGTGCGGGCCCCGCCCTTAGCCCCTGAGCTGACAGTCGGGGTTTTAACGCTTCAGGAACTCAGGCTGTTTGCCCTTGAACGCAGAGCCCGTGGCCCTCCCCTGTTCTCTGCTTAGGACACAGCGTGTCCTGAAAACAGGGAGAAGCAAAAAGCAGAGACGGGAGGCCCCACGGCTGTGCCTGGAGAGGCGGCGGCCTCAGGGTGGCCCTGGGGCTGCTGTCTCCCATGCTAGCCACCTATTCGCTTCTTGCTGTTCTCTGCACTCTGCCTAAGCCCGAACATCTCAAAGAGCCTGTTTCTAAAAGCGGGCAAGGGCAGGGTGGGCCTTGGTCGCCCTAAGTCCCATGTCGACAGAGGACACTGGCTCAGGCCCAGGAAGTCTGGCTCGAGACAGCACCCCTGCCCTGCAAGAGGCCCAAGCCAGCCCCAGCCCTTGCCGCCGGCCTGCCCTTGGAGCCCCAGGCCTCTGGCTGCGGGGGAGGAGCCCACCAGGGAGGGTCTCTGGGCATGGCCAGGGTCAGGTCCCAAAGGGGGAGCCTGGGGGCTGGTCACGTGCCCCAGGATAGCCCCTGGCGGCCAGAAGCCCCCTGCCCTCACTTACTTGGCGTAAGAGGAATCCCCAAGGCCCAGGACGGCAAAGTCCATCTGACAGAGGGAGGTCGACGGCAGGTTTCTTCGGAATATGAACTTCCAGAAGCCCTACAGCCAGGAAATACCAGGCTCGGGCCGGCTCTGGGCCACCAGGGCCCGCGGGTGGGGTGGGGGTCCCAGGGGCCTGCTCTCCTGCTCCTCGACAGCTTTGTTATTAAGATAAGACCATTTTAAAATCTTTTTTTTTTTTTTTCTGGTCTTTTGTCTTTTTAGGGCCGCACTCCGGGCATATGGAGGTTCCCAGGCCAGGGGTCAAATCGGAGCTGCAGCTGCGAGCCTACACCACAGGCACAGCAACACCGGATCCAAGCCGCATCTGTGACTTACACCACAGCTCATGGCAACACTGGATCCTTAACCTACTGAGCAAGGCCAGGGATCGAACCTGCAACCTCATGGATACTAGTCAGGTTTGCTAACCGCTGAGCTATGATGGGAACTCCAAGACAAGACCCTTTTAAATAAATCCTATCACACAGGTAAGAGGCTTGGGAAAAAAGAGAAAACGGTAAAGGAGAGACCTGCCGAGAGCTACCACCATGGAGCTGGGCTCTGGGCGAGGGGCTTCGAGTGGGGGCTCTCAGGGGAGGCTGCAGAGCCCCGCTGGGCACAGGCAGGCAGGGGCCTCCCCAGAGGGGGCTGCGCAGCTCCGCCTCGGCCCTGAGCCCTCAGCCACAGGCTTGGGCCTGAGCGGCCACAGAACAGGTTCTGGGCTGACACGTCAAGGCCCCTCTCGGGCCCCAGTTCCCCCAGCTCCGTGGCCTCTGCTCTCCTTTGCAACTCCTCTCCTGGGCTGCTCGGGCACTCCCCTCCCTCAGGGCTTCAGCCTGTCCATAGGCCAGCAGGGGTCCCACGGCTGTCACCCTCTCCCAGGCGCCTTACACCCACACCTCCAAGGGGCCGGCCCGAGTCCCTCCCTCCCTGACCATAGCGTCCCCCTTGGGGTGGCCCCTCCGGAGCACGTCCTGCTCCATGTCCTGCCCAGGCCTCCCTGTGGGCCCAGAGGCACTGGCATCTTCAGCCCCTGATGACCTGAGCCTGACTCCCCCACCGTGTGTGCGGTCCAGCCTCGCCTCACCGTCTGCCTTCCGCCAGCAGGGTCCTGGCCTTGTCAGGGCACAGGTCTGCCCATGGGCCTGGGCTGCTCCCTGCCTTCTCGAGACCCTGTTGGCTGGACCAGGCCTGCTCGGCCTCCCCAGACCCCGCTGAGACCATTTCCAGGGCGCTTCCGGCAAGGGGCCGGGGCGGAGGCAGACCCCAGGGGCGCATTTCAGTTGAGACCACCTTCCCAAGAAACCAAAGCTTTGCTCTGAGCTGGTCCAGCTGGGTGGTGGCTGCTGAGAAGCCAGTGTCCCTCTGTGCCCTGCTCTGTCCCCAGCAGCTGAAACCCGCCCCAGGTGTGGTCAGTGGGAGCCCTGCTCGCAGCTGGCAGGCCCCCCCCTGGGCACGAGGCGGGCTCTCCAGGCTGAAGGCCCGGCCCTCGCCACTCTTCTTTGCGTTTTGGGGCTGCTGGGATAATCCTGGAATCCCAATATCACATTTCTTGTTTCCCGTCTTTTTGTCACACTTGCTGGGAAAAGTTCTCAACGTCATGTTCTGGTCACGTCGTTTGTAAGGAGTGTCTCCTCAGCCCCAGCTCTGTCCGGATTGTGTGCGTCTGTCCCGTCCCCACCCCCCCGCCCGCCTTTGATGGCCACACACCTGCCCCCTTGCCCGCCTCCTTCCTGTCCAGGGAGCCCTCCCCCACTGCAATCCCATTCTTCAGTTTCCTGCCACTTCCCCCCCCCCCACCCCCGCAACCAGCATTTAGACAGGCCTCGCTTCCCCACCTAAATAGCCTCTTTTGAACCCTTTAGCCCCTGTCACAGCCCAAGCTTTTTCGAATTGTTGAATGTACAGCGGTTCCTCCTCAAGGTCTCGGAACAGCCCTTTGCTGATCAAGCCCGCTGAGGCCCCTCAGGCCTTATCTGACCTTGTTTCCCGGCTGTGTGAGTGCGGGAGACCTTCTGAAGAGAGTCACCTCTCTGCCTTGACCTTGGAAGGGGCGCACGCCCTCTTCTGGCCGCTGCGGCCACAGGCTTTTCCCACCTGCCAGGCTCAAAGTGGACAGGGCAGCCTGTCCTGGGGGCAGGGGGCAGCTTCCTTTCGCACGCCTCCGTATTTTGGCCACTCCGACATCTACCTCCACCTAGGAGCTCATTAGAGCTCCGGACCCACTGTGCTGCCACCTGAACAGCCAGGTACCTCACCCGCCCCCATTCTCTCACATCTGCGTGTGCAACTGCCGTCCATCTTAGTACCTGAGCCCAAACTCCTGTCTCGATTCCACCTTCTTTCTCAACTTTGAGATTCGATTCTATGTCCAGTCCATTTCACCTTCCTGACATCTCTGCAGTACGTTGGCTTTTCTCCACTCTGCCCCCACCCTGGCTCAAGCCGCCAGTCTCTGGGCTGCTCTGTGCACCCTGGGGTTGTTCTTGCTCTCCTACAGCCCGTCTCCCCTGCAGACAACTGCTGGTCTTCCTAGAATATGGACATGACTGCGTCACCCCACGGATCCCACGGCCCTTGGTTTCACGTCCATCCGCCTCTCTGTGGCTGCTGGGCTCCTTGGGATCCAGCCCGGCTGCCGGCCACCCTTCTCCCCTCCAACTCTGACTCACTCCTTGGCTCAACTATCCGAAACTGCTTTCTGCTCTTTCCAGGGGCTGCTCCCTCTTTCCTAGTGCCTGGCTAGCCCCCCCCGCCCCTTATCTTTCCGGGCTTGCCTATACTCCACGCTTTCCAAAAGCCCTCCCTGAACTTCCGGATTGGGCCAGAGAGCCCCCGTTAGTGCTCCCATAACATCCGGCACTTTCCTGGCAGCGTGCACTTCTTGGTACTGTAACTGCCAGTTCAACTCTTGCCTTTGCTATGTTTTGAGCTCCGTGAGGGTAGAAGTGTAACTACAAGGTTCACAGCCAGAGTCCTAGCGCCAGATTATGCCTGGAATACGGTGTGTGCTCAGAAGATGGCCAAAGAATTGAAGAATGTTCCCTGAAGGTCGAACAGTTTTGAAATACACATGACTCATATCAGATTTCTACATAGCCCTAGGAAAATATGAAAAGTTACAGTGGTAGCCTGTGAATAGTTTATTAGGGAAGACAACCGAGCCCCCAGGGCCACCCAAAGACATCCTTCCAAATCCATGGCTAACGTGCAGCAGATACAAGAAGGCACCTACTGTTCCTCTCAAGACTTTCCAAGCAATGAAAGTGGGATGTGGGTTGAGGGCAGGGATCTGGGCTCCTGAGCAGAGAAAGCCACTTCAGGTCAGCCTTACCTTCATGTTGTCCGGGGGATCTCCTTGGCCTGTAGTTGCACAAACAAATATCACCAGGGGCTCATTAATCAGATTCACCTCAACAAAAAGACATACGTGTAAGGCCTCAGGCTGTAATGGCCAGGCATCTTCCTAGCAGCCTGGGTCGCTCTCCTTCACTCACAGTGATGGGCAAAGGGACTTAGCGCCCGCGCGCGCCCGGCCAGCCTACTCTTTCGGGCTCCACCCTCCTACTTTGCCCCGTCCTCCAGGTGCTAAGCTGGGCGCTGTTCCTAAGCTCTCCCGTCCCCTGAATCCGCCGTAATGGAAGGGCTCGCTCTCAGACGAAATGCAGGTCCCTGACTTCTAGAGCTCTGGGGGCCAGCGCCCCAGGCCTGCTGGATCTCCCCGCCGAGGCCCAGGGAGCCCTCACCACGGGGTAGGAGTCCAGGGCCTGCACCCGGCAGCAGAGCTGCCGGCGCCGGGCCTCGCGGCCCAGCCTCTCCGACACATCCTGGGCTGTGCCTGTCTGGCTGCCAAAGAGCACCAGAAGCTGTGGGCTCAGCATCGGGGCACGCGCCGCCGAAGCCTGCACTGAGCGATGCGACCAGCAAACAGCTCCTGGGGACCCCGGCGGCGGGGACCCGCTCCGACTTCCGGCTTCCGGCGTCGGCCGGAAGTGACGTCCTAGGGCTGCGCCCGGCGGGGCATGGCGTCCGAGCGCCGCGGGCGTCCGCTGGCGGCCAGTGTCGGGTCCCGGGCTGGGGCTTGGGGGTCGGCGGCGCGCCGGGGCCGAGGGCCGGGGCAGGTGGGGGCCGCTCGCTGCCTCCCGCTGGCCGCGGCGCCGACGGAGGCAGGCGCCGGCGAGGCCCGTAAGGAGTGGAGGCCCAGCCCTGAGGTTGGGACGCTCTGCCGGGCCCTGGCCCGCGCTCAGCCGGCGCGATGCTTTTCTCGCTCCGGGAGCTGGTGCAGTGGCTGGGCTTCGCTACCTTCGAGATCTTCGTGCACCTCTTAGCCCTGTTGGTGTTCTCCGTGCTGCTGGCCCTGCGTGTGGATGGCCTGGCTCCCGGCCTCTCCTGGTGGAACGTGTTCGTGCCCTTCTTCGCAGCGGACGGGCTCAGCACCTACTTCACCACTATCGTCTCCGTGCGCCTCTTCCAGGACGGAGAGAAGCGGCTGGCCGTGCTCCGCCTTTTCTGGGTCCTCACAGTTCTTAGCCTCAAGTTCGTCTTCGAGATGTTGTTGTGCCAGAAGCTGGAGGAGCAGACTCGGGAGCTCTGGTTCGGCCTGATCACGTCCCCGGTGTTCATTCTTCTGCAGCTGCTCATGATCCGTGCCTGCCGGGTCAACTAGCCTCGCAGAGGATATATTGGAATGCTGGACCCCAAGCTGAGGTCCCACTTGTACTGCATCAGAAGTCTGAGTCTGACATCCAGCTTGAGCCCTGCCGAGTGCCCAGTTTTCTCTCTTCCAGTCATGTCTGAACTTGTTCCCTCAGCAGGGCTAAAAAGAGCAGCCATGATCCTTGAAATGTACTCCCTCTTCTTTCATGCTTTGAATAGCTAACTTTGAATTGAGATCCCGAGAAGGGCCCCAGGCCACACAGTACTGAACACCTCTGACAGGTGGAAACTACATGTAGGCAAAATGCTCTGATCGGCTCTGAGTACTTTCATGGATCCTGGGGAGGTACCCCCTGTGCAAAGGCTGCGAAGCTGGACTCGAGCTTTCCTCTGGCCAGCAGCGCTGACCTGAGCGCTCCCGGCCCCAGCCCCAGCCCATCCAGGAGAAGACCTCCTTCGATGCCTGAGCTCTGGAAAGTGTAAACGTGCTTGTGTCTCCTTCCTGGTTTCCCTGGGGAGGACAGGCCTTCTTCATTCCAGCCCAGGCAGACAGGAGTACGTTGAATAATCACGACTGGAACCCTATGTGGAGTTCTCCACATAGCTGTGTGCTTTCCAGGCACTGCTTGGCTTCCTGTCCCAGCAGATTGCAGTGTCGTGACTTGTGCATCACCTTGTGGCCGGCCCTGTTAGCGTACCTGAGACAGATGTAGGCCTTCCTAGGGGACCAGGGAGAGGACCAGGTACCCTGAGGCTCGTGGGCATTGCGACCTACAAACGAGAAGTCTGCACATGGTCTCAGCCCATGCTTGTTGGCCTGAGGGCTTTGGTGTGGTGTCAGTCAGGTGCCAAATGAGAACATCTGCTGAGATGAAAATAAAAGCATGTTTTGCTGACGTGCACAGTGGTTGCTTGACCTCTTGATGGTGAAATAAGATGAATGCTGAGACGCCCCCTGCTGCGGGGTGCAGCAGGTTACAGAGCTGAGGTTGTAAGGGGGGCTGGAACTTGGCAGAGCTTCCTGGGCCGGGGGAGTGGTGGTGGTTCCCTTGGGGAATCCCAGATTCTGCCTGGGGAGGCAGGGGGTAGTCAACACAGGGTGCACTCGGGTTGAGAACCTATCAAGTTTGTGTGGCTTCAGAGTCTTTGTGGGCCTTGGCTGAGCTGCAGAGCAGGGGTTGGCAGACTATGGCCTGAGGCCTGTTTTTGTACTGCCCATCAGCTAAGAATGACGTACATCTTCATAGGGTTGTAAAAACAAAGAAGCATGTGCCAGGATGGGAATGTGGTCTGCAGTGTACAGGGTCTCTCAGTCTCGGCACTGTTGGCCTTTTGGGTCGGGTCCTTCTTCGTTGTGTGTGCATGGGGAGTGGCTGTCCTGATCCTTGTCGAGTGTTTAGTGGCAACCCTGGCCTCTACTCACGAAATGCCAGTGGCACCCCTCACTTGTGACAACCAAAAGTGTCTCCAGACATTGCCAAGTCTCCTGGAGGACAAAGCTGTCCCTGGTGAGAACCACTGGGCTAAAATATTTACTGGCTGGCCCTTTACAGAACACGTTTGTGGACCCTTTTTCTAGCGAAGCACCTTTGGGAACTTTTCCTGGGATGGATCCCACGTGGCCTGAACCACTGAGATGCTTGAGCTGGAAACTGGTCGTTTGCCCCACAGCCTCAAAAATGTCTCTTACCCAGGATCCGCTCAACGTGTCGAAGCCAGACACAAGCTGGTCCTTGGGAGTGGGTTTCTTTTTAATGTTCTTTTCAGGTTGTGTGTTTTGGTGTCCCTCCGCTGTATTCTGGTAGTTCAGAATGAGGTAATCCTGTCGACCTAGAAGTGATAAGAAGGCCTAACTTCTTTGGAAGGGTGGTTTGAGGCGCGTCCTGAAGGGACATCTGGGCTCTGGAAGGCAGAACTGCAGTTTCTTCTCTCTAGATGAATAGATTGGGCTGTTGGAGTGCTGTTAAAGTAGTGGCAGCTACAGACTGCCAAGGGCCCCAGGCTGAGCCGGACACCCCCAGGTCGAAGCCTGCCCCTGGATTTTGCAGAGCCCCAGGTGCTCTTGGAGCCTGGTCCCTGAAAGGTAAGCAGTGTGGGACGCAGTGGTGTCATTACTGGACAACTGCTGACGTAGGGCAGGTGACGTTGTCCTTGTCTACGGCCACCTTCCCCCTCTCTCCTTGGCACCCACAGGCACTGTGGGTGGGCACTGTGCAGCCCTCCAAGGGGAGTAAGCTTCCTCTTGGCAAGTAGGCAGAGAAGCTGTGTTCTCAGAGTCAGTGGCGCTCATACCAGCCTTGGGACGGGCGGTTCCACACGTGAACGGAGTATACGCTCTGACTCGAGGTTCTGTCTGCGTTGGAGAGCTGTGGGCCTGCTTTCGTGCGGGGAGGGAGCCCCCTTCCTCTGTACCTGCTCACGGCTTCCACACTCCCCTCTGTGTTTGGTGGGCTCTGGGCGTGAGTGGAGTTTCCACTACTACTCTGAGCAACTGAGTGGATACTGGGGGCGGCAAGAGCTAGGGACTCCCGAGAAAGCAATTCCTCAGCACCGGATGGGGCCCTAGCATTGGCATCCCCCAGAAGTCCCGCGGGGGACAGAGGACTGCAGGTGGGCAGTTCCTGGACCATGAGGCAGGTGTGCAGCCGGTTCCCTGCTCACGGAAGCTTCCAGCCCTGGGTTGGCTCTTCCTCCATCGATCTTCCCACGGGGGTAACGCAGACCGGGACCTGCTCTCCCCGGGCTCAGTCCGGTGGGGGCGGGGGTCTGGCCGAGGGAGCAGAGGCGAAAGTGGGGGCCTCCGAGGAGCGACCTGAGGCGTCGGGGGCGTGTCCGAGAGGGCCTCGCCAATGGGGGCCTGCTGCGGCGAAGGCCACTGTCCACCGGGGCTCGCGGGTAGGCGGGGTCGGGGAGGGCGCCCTCCAATCAGCACGGCCCGCCATCCTTCCCTGCCATAGGTGGGGCCGCCGGGCCCGGGCGGGTCTGAACGGACCTCCTCCAATGTGCGGCGGCCGGGAGGGCGTGGCCGCGGCGCGAAGGCCGGCGGCGGGCGGTGGCCGCAGTTCCTGGCCCTCGCTGGCTCCGGCGGCCGCTCTGCAGCATGGCCGGCCTGGGGCGGCCGGGCCCGGGATCCCGCACCGCGATGCCCGCCTGGAAGCGAGAGATCCTGGAGCGGAAGCGGGCCAAACTGGCGGCCTTGGGTGGGGGCGCGGCGCCGGGCGCCGGGGCGGGCGCGGCGGAGCCCCCGGGGCCGGCGGCCGAGCGGCTGGTGCTGGCCGAGAGCCTGGGCCCGCTCCGCGAGAACCCGTTCATGCGGCTCGAGTCGGAGCGGCGGCGTGGAGCGCGGTACGGCGGGGGCGCGGGCGTGGCGGGTCAGGGGGCGCGGCAGGCGCCGCCGCTGCTGGAGCTGTACCGCTGCGTGCCTGGCGTGCGCACCATCCGCGCCGACAACATCCTCATCATCGAGTCGGCGCCCGGCTTCCCGCCGGCTCCTGCGCCCGAGCCCGGCCCCGGCCCGGGCCCGGCTGCCCGCATCCGCGCCGCCGAGGTGCTCGTGTACGAGGCGCCGCCGCCTCCCGGTCGCGTCAGTCGCCTGCTCCAGAAGTTCGACCCGCCGGCCGCGCCGTGCCGCCGCGGGAGCCCAGAGCGCGGCCGCCCAGCGCCGCCGCCCTCCCCTGGCCGGTCCGTCCCGCGCGTGGGCGAGCGCGCCGCCTGCTTCAAGCCGGAGCCCGAGCGCTGCGGCTCAAGCCCTGGCCCCGGACCCCGGCGCAGCGACTTCCTGCACAAGACCGGCAGCAACTCCTTCACTGTCCATCCGCGGGGCCTGAGCCGCAGCGCAGGCACTCGCCCACTCCCCAACGGGCCCGCGGCCCCCGATCCCCGGGCTGGCGCTGCCAACGGCCTGGCGGGCTCTGCGCCTGGGCCGGGTGAACGGAAGCCAAAGGTGGAGGTGGCGGAGGCCCCTTCCCACCCGCCCCTCAGCCCCGGGACCCCCAGTGCCAGTCCAGCCGCACCCCTGGCCTTGCCCACTCTCAGCCCTGCCAGTGCCACTCCCAGCCAGCGCCAGTGGGTCTCTGCGGCCACCAGCGCCAACGACTCCTTCGAGATACGGCCAGCCTCCAAGCCCGACATGGACACCATCCCCACTGAGGACCTTCAGGCCCGGGCCCTGGCCAACCTTCGCATGAACTCTGGAAACTCTTTCGTGTTCATCCCCAAGCGCAAGGCCTCTGGGACCCCCCCTGCGGAAGGGAGGCAGTCCGTGGGGCCTCCGGAGGGAGAAGCTGGCTGGGCTTCCCTGCGGCACCAGGAGCATGAAGCCCAACTGGTGCCTGGAGCGGATGGTGTGTGTGCCGGTGGGAGGAGCCCTTTGGGAGTCGAGCAGGGGGGCTGCCCTAGGCCAGCCACTGCCCTTGTGGACCGGGCCGTTAGGTGCCAGCGGCCCTCCTCCCCACCACCGTCTCCACTGGCTGCCACTGAAGCTGAGCCTGCCCAGGGCTTCAAGGTTCCCAGCTTGGCCAAGAATGGCAGGGAGTCTGGGCGGCCAGGGCTGCCAGTCACCTTCATTGATGAGGTGGACTCGGAGGACGAGGTCCCCCAAGAAGCCAAACTGCCCTGCTCTGGGGCCAGTGCGCCTCCCCAGTATCACCCGCATCCCTCTGGGCCCGGGCACCTGGCAGAGCTCCAGCACCGAACTGGCAACACCTTCACAGTGGTGCCGAAGAGGAAGCCTGTGGCCCTGCAGGCCAATGGGGAGGCCAGGCCAAGGGAGGCCGAGGAAGAGGGGCCGGGTGGCCTTTCAGAGCCCCCTGCTGCCCTGGGACCCTCCCTGAAGAAGCGCTACCCGACCGTGCACGAGATCGAGGTGATTGGTGGTTATCTGGCTCTGCAGAAGTCCTGCCTCACCAAGGCTGGCTCCTCGAGAAAGAAGGTCAGTGGTGGGGACAGAACCCCCAGCAGGGCGGCCGGGGAGGTGACGGAGCTCCTTGTTCCCAGGACACCTGGCCTGCGTGTGGGACAGCTTCTCCTTGGACCACAGGAGAGCTGGGCTGGGCGGCCGTGCCCACTCCAGGAGAGGTTGAGCCAGGGGAACCTGGGTTCCAGTGGAAGCGCAGGGACCATGGGGACGGCCTGCCTGCTCTGTACCTTGAAGGGCTGGTGGGGAGGGTCAGTCCAGCCAGCGCCGCGTCTGACTGTTGGGTTTTGTTTGGTTGCGGGAGAAAGAAGGCTTTATTTCTTGCAGCAAGTAAGGAGAGCCCCGGGCTCTTTCCCAAAGCGGCGTCCCAGGGACTTCCCTTTGTGGCTCAGTGGCGATGAACCCGACTAGCATCCGTGAGGAAGCGGGTTCAATCCCTGGCCTCACTCGGTGGGTTAGGGAGCCAGCATTTCTGTGAGCTATGGTGTAGGCCAGCAGCTATAGCTCCGATTCGATCCCTAGCCTTGGAACTTCCATATGCTACCAGTGTGGCCCTAAAAAGGAAAAAAACCAAAAACCAAAAAAACCCCACGAAAGCAGCATCTCTACCTCTTGCTTCTTGTGGCTGTGTCTGGATTTGGCTGGGCAGGCCTGTCCCGTCGTGGGTCCTGCTGTGGGCTCCACCCTGGCCTGGCTTTGAGGAGTGGCCTGGCTTGTTCTTCTGGAGTCCCGACTATCTGGTAGCAGGTACTGGCACGGAAGTGGAAAGAGCAGGAGGCCTTTGATTTGGGCAGAGCCACACCTCTCCCAGGGTGCAGTATTGGGTGCCGGGAGCCATGCACGGGAGGGCTCTCGGCTCCCCCGAAGGCGTACTGGCCCGAGCTTGGCAGGACGTGGTCTCCTGCGAGTGTTTGTTGAGCACCTAGTGTGTGCCAGGCCAGGTCTGAGCCTAGGCTGCGGTGCTGGGAGACACTCCTGGCTGGGAGGCGAGGCCCATTGGAGCTTTCCTGTCAGGGCTGCTTTGTGGCCTGGAACCCTCTGCCCACAAGGAAAAGTTCTTCAGATTCTTCCCGGTCATTCTGGCGTCTAGCACCCAGCACCCGTGTCTGGCCCTGGGGGCAGATTCCAAGGCCAGCCCCATGTGACTCCCATCAGCAGGCTCACTGGGCAGGTGGGTGCACCTCCCCCTGGAACCAGGGTGGTGGCTGGCAGGCTCTTCTCTGCTGGCTCTTGGCATCTCGGCTCATTCCCCTTAGGGTTAGGGTTAGGGTTAGGCCACTTCTGCCCCCCAGTCTCGGTTTCCTTGGGGCAGTGGGGGGCGGTGATGTGCCTTGTGTCACAGAAGCCCCCTTACCTGCGGGCCCCCTGTGCTAATTAGACGTGTTTTCCTGCCTCGGGAGTGGCCTTGGCACTGCCCTTCCTCCCTGCCTCTTCCTCTCTGTGGGCGAGGACATTGGCCCTCCTGCCGGCTCCATCTGCCGGCCAGGCATCCACGCCCGTCTCCCGCAGCGCTTCCGGGCTCCGGCCCCACCTCGCCCCACCCTATGTGCTGCGCCTCGTCCTCTGTTCCACGCTGCGGTCATCCAGTAGCCAGGGTCACCAGCCCCAGCCCCAGCCCCGTGCTCGCCCTCCACCCTGTCTGCTCCCTCTGCTTCCTGACCCTTGACCCCAGCCGCCCTGGAGGCAGATACTGGCAGTGGAAGTGATGGCAGCTCCCTGCTTCGAGATGAAGAAGCTGGGGGTGGCGGGAGTCACGGAGCTTGTGGGCCGGGAGCTAATGGGCTGCGCTTCAGAGCCCCTGCCCTCACCGGGCTGCCATGTGCTGTGAGCCTGCCTGCTTCCTGGGCTGGGGGGCTGCAGCCCACAGCCTGTCACTCTGGCCCCAGCCGGGGCAGAGCTGTGCGCGTCACTGGGCTGGGTCGGGGGTGAGAAGGCCTGTGGGGGCTGGGGGATGCGGAGGGAGGAAGCAGGCCCTGGCCCGGATGAAGAAGCGCTCGGGCCAGCCCGGCCGCCATCTCTGTGCCAGCCCGAGGGGTTGGGGGTCCAGATGGAGAGGCCTGGCCACGGCCCTGCCAGAGCAGCAGGACCTGCTGGGGTGATCTTCTGCCTGGGCACACACCAGCTGCCCTGACCAGGAAGAGCTGAACGTCCGTTGGGTGGGAGGGAGGCTGGGACCGCCCAGCCCTTCAGAATGACCTTGGGCTACCTCTCAGCTCTGCCGGTCCCCTGTCGTCCCACTTGCCTGCTGCTCCCCAGGCCCAGGGCCGCTGGGCCTCTGGCCAGCCGCTGTTTGCATCACTGTCCCACCTTTCAGGGGTGTGGTGGCCTGGAAGCGAGTGGGAACTTGGGGACCACCCAGGGCAGTGGTGGGAGGTGCTGGTGCCTTTGCCGGGGGAGGGGGGTGGGGGGCAGAGCATGGCTCTGGTTGTCACCTCACTGCTGGTGCTGTGCACTCGCCTGGCCTTGGAGGGCTGGGTGATGGGGGCACCAAGGCAGCCAAGTACCGGGAGGCATGCCTGGGGGGCACACGTCCCCACTTAGTTATCTCTGCCTCTCCTGCCCTTGATGGTCCAGCGGTGGCTGCCTCTGCGGGACATGGTGGCCATGCCTCCTCGACCCTGCCTGGCCCCCAGGCTGTCCTGGCGGGTGGGGCCATCCAGCAGCTCTGCACACCTGCCTTCCCTGGGGCTGGCGCTCCGGGCCTCTCCCCTTTGTGAGGTGCCAGCTGGCCAGGCTCCTGCCTGTCTGGCCGGTCCTTGGTCCTCCTCGCCTTCTTTCCTGTTGGTTCCTGTCTAGCCCAACGGGCCTTGTCCCCAGGGCTTGAGCCTCCACACCCCTCGCCCTCGTCTGCCATGTCTGGTGGTGGTATTGCTGCTCTCAGGGGCCTGCCCCCACCGTTCCTCCTGGTGGGGCCACTCCTGCCCGCTCCGCTGCTCTTCCTGCAGGTGCCACCCCAGGTCTTTCTAGAGCCCAGGGACCAGTGGAGCAGGCCCACATCTCCCTCCACTCGGCTTCCCCGCTGGCAGGGTGGCAGCCCCTCAGGGGCCATGTGGGCTGGTCCCGTGGCCCCTGGAGCTCAGGCTGAGTGGGGGATGGGAGCAGGCAAGCCCGCGCTGGGGCGGGCGGGCTGGTGGGGAGAGCCAGCTCCCAGCCCAGAGTCCGGGGTGGACGCCCTGCAGTAGCCGGCGCTGGGTGCGCAAGGGCGGGGTGCGGGGCACAGGGGGCCTCTCCCCGGGGGAGGTGGGAAGGAGGCGCAGCACAGCGGGCAAAGTCCTTGAGAGCCGAGTGGCCAGGTGTGTACAAGTGCCAGCCCCTGGCCACACCCGCTCCCCCCCAGCTGAGTCACAGGGTGTCCTGTGACCCACATGGACCTGCACTCACAAGGAGGGCGGCGGGAGGCGGGATGTGACCGGAGCCCCAGGCCCCGGCTGGGGGCGGACAGGCTTGGGAGCCCCGCCCGCCCCTGCCTGGCCAGGCCGTGCCAGGCTCAGTGCCTACTTGCTCCCAGCCCCCTCTGTGCGCCGGCAAGGAGCTGGTCACGCGGACTGATGAGGCCGCGCTAATCCGGCGGCCCGTCCCTCGTCTTCAGCAGTGGGGGCGGGGCCAGAGGGCCCAGGGGCGGCGGGGCCAAGCCGGGTCTCCAGAGCCCCGTGTCCTCTGGGGCCGTGGGTCAGGGGAGGCCCCATCCTGCCCAGGGCTCCTCCTGGGCGCTCTGTCCTTCAGTCTCAGCGCCAGTCCCGCGTGGGGGACAGGTGGCCCCTCCCCAGCAGGCCGCAGGACTGCCCTGCAGGCCCCTGAAAAGTTCCCACAGCCTTCCAAGCGAGACGCCCCGTCAGGAGCAGTCCCCAGGCCGGGTCAGGCTCCTGCCAGCGAGGAAGCTGAGTGGAGGAGGGTCCAGGCCCGTTCCAGTGGTCTCTGGGCAGTGGATGGGCACCCTCGGGCTAGGCCTCTGCCCTGTTTGGCCTCCCCGGGGGGGGTTGGGGGGGTCTGTCTGGGAACCAAGCAGGATGTGGACAGAAGCACCCATCTCCATCCACGCTGATGGTGGCCTTGCATGTCCACTCGTGACCCTGACCGCTCGTCTGCAGACGGTCGGGCGGAGGGGAGCTGCGGCCGGGCTGGACTTGGTCCGCAGGCGTCTGTGAACCGTGCTGAGATGAGGGGTCCAGGAGCTGCCCTCGGCTGTGGGTACCCTTTTTTCTGGACACCGGCTCGGCAGGGCAGTGCCTTCTGCTCTGGCCGGCACTACGGTGTCCCCTGAGGCCAGGGTCCCTCTGCCGCCCAGTGTTGCAGGCCCAGCCCTCCTGCAAGGCCCCTCCCCGTCCCGCTGGCCCTGGGCCCCAAGCTCTCTGCCCGGGGGCCTGGCTCCGCCCCTGGCTCCTTCCAGGGGGAAGAGGAGGAACTTGAGCCGCCTGCCGGCGTCCTGTGCCCAGGAGTTTAATATTTCGAGCTCCAGCAGGGCCGCTCCCATCTGCCGCAAGGGCGGCTCTCATGTTTATTACTAACCCGCCGGGCCTGGCTGAGCTCTGCTGAGCAGGCCTTGGGGGGACTGCGGCTCTTGGGGGGGGGGCCTGGTCCTGGGTCGCAGAGGGTGAGGAGTCCTTCTGTTGCCTTGTCTGCATCGCCCCTTGGCTCGGCAGCCCGGTCTGGGCTCTGAGGCCTTGTGGAGACACAAAGGATTTGCCTGGATCCTGCAGAGCGGGCGGGGTGGACGAGGGCCCTGTGGGCAGCCTGACGCAGTCTGTGAAATGGGGTGGCAGCTCTTGGTGCCCCCTTCCTGGCGCTGGCACGTGGCCACCACCTGGCTGGCACATGGGCCCTTGGGTGTGCCTGGCGGAGCAGTGGGGTCCCTGCTGCACTGGGCGGGCAGCAGCGTCCTGGTGCCCAGCTGGCTGGGACAGGAACTCAGCTCTGGAGAGGCCCCAGCCAGCAGGAGTAGCTGCCGGAAGCTGAAGGATGAGCCCCCGCCCCCGACTCCCTGGAGACACGGGTCCCCCCAGAGATGGGCTCGCCGGGTGCAGCTGGACCCCACTCCTGCCGTGGAGCCACTGGCTGGTGCCCGGCTCCCCCGAGAAGGCAGCCCTGCAGCCCCGGGAAGCGGCTCTCCAGAGGCTTCTGGGAGGGGGGGGGTCACTCAGCGGGGTGTGATGGGGCCTGCAGAGTGAGAGCGGAGGTCTTCCCTGATGGGGGGCAGCCCCCTCGCGCCGGAACCTCCCAAGGGCCAGTGGCGTGTCCTGCTCGTGCCCTGGTCTAACCCCCCCGGCCCCCGCGGGGTCGTGGCCGCGCTGGCTCAGCCGGGCTGGAGGAGCCCGGGTGGGCGGCCGGGCGGCGGGGCCGGGCTGACGGGCCTTCCGCCCCCAGATGAAGATCTCCTTCAACGACAAGAGTCTGCAGACCACGTTTGAGTACCCGGCCGAGGGCTCCCTGCAGGAGGAGGAGGCCGAGGCAGAGGAGAGGGAGGCCGAGGCGGAGGACGAGGAGGACGAGGACGAGGAGGAGGGCCCCGGCCCCGGCCCCGGCGGGGCAGCCGAGAAGCCCTTTGTGCTCTTCCTGCCGCGCGCCTCGTTGGTGAGCAGCGCGGGGCCCGAGAGCCCTCGGCTGCCGGCCGGCCGCTCAGGTGAGTGCCCCCGCCTGCGGGACGGGTGACGCCGTGGGCAGCCTGGGCACGTGTCCACCCGTCCCCCTGTGCCCCTCGGCCCGCAGGCCTGTCCCACTACACGCCGAAGCACTCCGTGGCCTTCAGCAAGTGGCAGGAGCCGGCGGCGGCAGCGGCAAGCGTGGTGGAGCCCCCGGGCCCGGAGGTCATGGTGAGCAGGGGCCAGGGGGCCGCGGCCTCGGGGGGCAGGGGGGGGGCTCACTAACACCCGGATGAGCGCCATCTGCTGCCCGCGTGTCCCCTCAGCTCACCCCTGCCAGTCCCAGCGACTTCTCCGACTTCCGAAGCGAGCCAGCCCTCTACTTCTGACCCGGCCCTTCCAGGATGCCTCCCACGGCCGCTCCCCGCCCTGGGGCCTCACCGGCGGGCCTGCCCTCAGCCTGGCCCGGGGCACCCGGGGCTGCCTGTGGCCACTGCGTGTGTGTCGTCGGGGCTGACAGGACGCTGAGTCCCGCCACGTCCCCCGTCGGCCACTCCCTTTGTGATGAATGGGAGTCTCTCTTCTGCCCGATGATGGACTCAATAAACAGCATTGGGTGAGGCTGCCTCTGCCTTCCCTGCGTGGTCCTGGGCCTGGGAAAGGGGGAGCGGGGGGCCAGCGGGGCGGCACCGCAGTGAGGCGGCCACCCACACAGGCTGTGATGAAGGCCCAGCGGGGCCTTCTGTGCCAGGGGGAGGTGGCCCTGGCAGTACCTTCAAACGTCAGTCCTCGTGACCCAGGCTCTCCCCACCCCGGCCGGGAGAGGGGCTCCCCTTGTCCCCAGAGGTGGCATAGTGGGGGCTGTGGCGGAGGCAGGGCTCTGGAACTGTGTGCCCAGGGGCTGGGGCTCTGGCAGTTTCCCTGAGGGGACAGGAGCCTGGGGTAGGCAGAGCTCAGAGGGCCTTGGCTTCTGCTTGGACTGGAAGGGTCCCTGCGCCACAGGCAGACCACTCCCCTGGGGCGGGGCCAGCAGGGAAATCGATGGGTTTAGAGAGGTGGCGGATGGAACTGCCCCCAGGGAGCAGGATGGCCGCCCTGGGGAGCCAGGCCACCCCGGTGCAGCAGCCAATGCAGGGCTTTTCCTCCTGGAGAGACACATCTGGGAGACGCCCCGGCCAGGCCTGGGCTGGAGGAAGGCACTTTCCTGGGAGCGGCGGGCCCAGCTTTCTCCAGACTCGGTCAACAACACGTGCTTCCCAACCTCCAACCTCCACCCCACCCCCAAAGGGACAGACAGGTGAAGAGAGAGGGACCCGGAGGGGACTCGGGATGAGAGCTGGGCCCCAGGCAGTGTGACCAGGGAGGGTGGGGCAGTCAGCAGTCAGAGCTGGGCTGCATCCCTGGCCGGGGGACCCGGCCCCAGGAAGAGTGTCTCCCTGCACCAGGCCGAGACCACGGCCCACGGCCAGAGTGCCTTCCCTGAAGCTGGGCTGGGTGCTGGGCTTGGGGAAGGGGTCAGCAGTTCTGAGGGGGAAGGTGGGCGACAAGCGTCTCGGGACATGCTTAGCGGCACCCCTAGCGGTCCCCAAGGCCAGCAAGGCCAGTCACAGGGAAAGTCATGCCAGGCCCTCTCCTCGCCCGCTCACAGAGGAGCCCCACTACAGCTGAGCAGGGGTTTGTGTTCCGGCTTAGGGTGGCCAGCAGCCCCACCCAGGACACAGGCGGCAGGGTGGCGTGTATCTTAACAAAGACAACCTTTATTGACGTTACGGCCCCAGGGTCAGCTCTGAGGTGAAGGAGGGCCCTGGCCCCTTCCCACTTGCCTGGGCACCTGCTGGCCAAGTGATAAGGTGAGGGTGACATGATGCCGAGACTAGAAGCGGGGTCTTCCCTGCAGCCCAGGGGTGTGGGGGGGCCCTCAGAGGCCGAGCAGAACTGACCGACCCAGAACCTGTGTGAGCACAGGGCCAGGACACCCAGCTGGTGGGCTGCAGCGAGGCCTTCCTTGTCACCCAGAGCCAGTGGTGGCTGGCAGCTGCCTCTCGGCACCCAGAACAAGGAGAGAAAGCAGCCGCTGCCGTGAAGAACAAAGAGGCCGTGAAGACTTGCTGGAGGCGAAGCCCTAGGTGGGCGCGGTGGAGGCGGGCCCCTCTGCCGGCGGCCTTGTCAGCTATCCTTGCCTCCACTGCTCTTCTGTTCTGAAGCTGTGGCCTTGGTCAGGTTCCCTGCTTCCCTCTTCAGAACGCTAAGCAGAGTCTGCGAGCTCTCCAGGATCTGGGAGCAGAAACGCCAGTGGTTACACCATCCCCCCTCTGGGAAGCTCCCACAGCCCTTCCCTGCCAGGGCCCTTTTCCTCCTGAGTCTACCCTACGCTCCCTGCAGAGTCGCTCTGGCTCCTGCTGGTCTTAGGGAGTTACGCAGGAAGAAGTACCGTCCAAGCCACGCTAGCAGCTGCTCTGTCACTCCACAGTGGGCCCTCGGCCTGCCTGTCGGTGGGCCCTTCTGGGACTTGTCCCAACATGCAGGCCCCAAGTCCCACCTTGAGGTAGGCGGCCTCTGTCTCCGCGATGGTCCGATCAAACTCGTTACGAGAGGCGATCTTTCGGGCCAGATTCTCGTTGACTCGGGCCAGCTTCTCGGTCAGCTGCCTCACTTCATTCTGCAGCCGCTGCTTCTCATCCTCCTCCTGCTGGATCTGTCGACACAACTCTTCCCGCTTCTGACACAGCTCCTCGATGCCTGGGGTGGGCCGAGAGGGGCAGGGGCTGTGGGCCCAGGGCAGGCAAGAAGGCACCGCCCCCCACCCCCCAACTCTGAAGCCCGCTGCTCGGTAGGAGAGAGAAAGGCAGCGGAGGACCGGCTGCCGGCTGGACCACCTTCCGCCCGAGCCAGGCCAGTGTCTTACGTCCCGGGGGACTCAGGGTTAAAGTAGGCACCGCACCAGAACCCTCGGCGCGGGGCTGGGAGGCCGTGCGTGCTCAAGCCGCTTGTCCTTCGCTCGCTCCACAGATACCAAGCGCCCGGGGCGGGCCCCACACCGGGGCTGTGCGTCGGGCAGGTCCGACGGCGCTGGCGCCGCCCGGACAGGAACAGCCGCTTACGGACTGTACAACACACTCGGCCGCGCGCTGCGAGCCGACCACCGCCCGGGCCCTGCGGGCCGGCGACGCCACGCCCTCCCCGCCAGCCCAGGGAGCCCCGCCGCGCGGCCGCGCACATTTGACCAGCTCGTTGTTGTAGTTCTGCAGCGCCGCGCCCTGCTGGGTCATGGTGGCCGTCCGGGGTCCCGGCCGCTCCAACCGCCGCTACCGCATCCCTGCCGGCGGGCCCGGATTACGTCACCGCCGCGCGCGCGCGCGCCCAGCCCTGCGTCATCTCCCCGCGCCACACGGGGCGGCTCTGGGAGCTGGTGGGCGCAGATGGCGGCGGCGGAGCAGCAGAACGACCCCGGGCCTGCCCAGGAGCTGCTGGTAGCGTGGAATACCGTGAGCACCGGGCTGGTGCCGCCGGCCGCACTGGGACTGGTGAGGCCCGAGAAGAGGGCGGCGGGCCCGCGTGGGGTGCCCAGGACCCTGCGCGGCCTCTCCTCGGGTTTCTACGGGTCCCTGTGCCGCTTTTCTCCAGACTCCCTCCTGGTTCGACAGCCCTTTCCGAGAGTCGGCCGTGCATCCCTGCGACGAAGCGCAGCGGCGTTTCCGTGGGCTCCCCTCCTCTCTGCCTTTCCCGCCTTTGCCTGCCAGTAACCGTCTTCTCCATCTCTGCGTGGTGTTTCCTTCCACTCACAGTTTTCTGTAATCCAGGCATCCTCCCGGACCAGCGGCGCGGTCCCTCCAAAGGAGGAGGAGCTCCGGGCGGCGGTGGAGGTTCTCAGGAGCCACGGACTGCACTCGGTCCTGGAGGAATGGTTCGTAGAGGTGCTCCAGAATGACCTGCAGGCCAGCATCGCCCTCGAGTTCTGGAATACCATCTCCCAGCGCGAGAACTGCGCGGACGAGCCCCAGTGCCTTCTGCTGCTCCTCGATGCTTTCGGTCTGCTGGAGAGCCGCCTGGATCCCTACCTGCGGAGTCTAGAGCTCCTGGAGAAGTGGACTCGCCTGGGCTTGCTCATGGGCACTGGTGCCCAGGGCCTTCGCGAAAAGGTCCACACCACCGTGCGGGGCGTCCTGTTCTTTTCCACCCCCAGACCTTTCCAGGAGATGATCCAGCGTCTCTATGGGCGCTTTTTGAGGGTATACATGCAGAGTAAGAGAAAAGGGGAAGGGGGCACAGATCCTGAACTGGAGGGGGAGTTGGACAGCAGGTACGCCCGTCGCCGGTACTACCGCCTTCTGCAGAGCCCGCTGTGCGCCGGGTGTGGCAGTGACAAGCAACAGTGCTGGTGCCGCCAGGCGCTGGAGCAGTTCCACCACCTCAGCCAAGTCCTGTGAGTACTTGCACCTGCGTTGCCTGTTCCTCCTGGCTCCTGCTTGCTCCTCTGGAGAGAGCTGGCGAGCCGGCTGGGGGCGGTCTCTGTCACCTGTCCTGGAAGTCAGGGACATGGCCACAGGAGGGGCTCCGGGAACATTGTGCTGGGAGTTTATGCCTTTCCACCTGGTCACAGGCGTGTTTGTCACTCACACTAGCTCAGGGTTTCACACGTTGCTTCCGTTAAGACCGACAGGATCCCAAATTTTCTGGGCCCTACAGCGCTCTGCTGTGCCTTCTGTAGCCTGTCGGGGTGGCGGTGGGGGAATGACGTTTATCCTGCCTGTACTCGCGAAAGATGGGCTTGCTGTTCTTCTGTCTTTAAGACAAGTTAGGAGATGAGCCCGACAGGCTGGGCGAACAGGTTGCTTTTGCGGCCTTTGAAAGGAGAGGACTTTGTTGGTGTCACAGCCAGGTCTTGTCGTGTGGACCCTCTGCTCTCAGTGGCCACTTGGGACAGTTTTGTTCCTTTCAGTGAAGGGGCAGCAGTGCAGCTTTAGGCTTTGGGCTGGACCGAGGTGTGGCCCATTACACAGAACCTGTACTTCTCGGGAGTCTTGCTGTCGCAGTCACGACATGCGTCGATGACTCAGGCAGCTGCAGTTATTTGTATGTGGCCAGAGTAGTGCTGTATTTAGCCGTTGTCTGAGGGCCCCTTCCAGGAGAGGCGTCCTCGGCCCCAGCAGCCAGCCATGGCGATTACGTGGGGGAGGCCCTCGCCCCAGCCTGGGCAGAGGCCCGCAGGGGAGGGCAGCAGGGATTTGCCAGTGCTTTGTCCTCCTGGCGGCTTTTCCTCTGAGCCCATGGAACAGCTGTGCCCCGGAGAGGGCGGCCCTGGGGAGGCGGGGCGAGGGCGGGTGCATGTGTGCTCTGTGGGCTCCACGGCCAGGACCCCCCTCCAGACACAGGCTCAGTCTGCTGGAGCGGGTCAGCGCGGAGGCCGTGACCAGCTCCCTGCGCCAGGCGACCCGGGAGAGGATGGAGGACCGCTGCCGGGGCGAGTACGAGCGCTCCTTCTTGCGCGAGTTCCACAAGGTGAGGCGCCTCGGGCTCTGTCCCCGGAGACTAGGGTGGAGGTTTCTTGGACTTAGAAGGGGCTGGTCTGGAGTTCCCGTCGCGGCGCAGTGGGTAACGAATCCGACTAGGAACTGTGAGGTTGCGGGTTCGATCCCTGGCCTCACTCAGTGGGTAAGGGATCTGGCGTTGTCGTGAGCTGTGGTGTAGGCCGGCAGCTGTAGCCCTTATTAGACCTCTAGCCTGGGAACCTCTGTGTGCCTCGGGTGCGGCCCTAAAGAGACAAAAGAAAAGTGGTCAGTGTGTGGAGACTGGGGTGAATTAGCACTTTGCTGGGGATGGAAGCTGTTTTGGTGCTGGGTGGAGGCTGGCCATTTTGTGCCCACCCCGGTGACAGCGAGGAGGCGTCTATGCCGTTGCCGTGAGGTCTGTGCAGGATCACATGGCTGGAGGCAGTGCCAGGGCCTGAGGTGTCCCACTGAGGGGGCTTCGGGATATCCAGGCTGTGGGGCGTGGTTCAGGGCTCTGCTCTGGGGCCCACCACGCTGCTCCCACTTCCCCTGTCCCCTCCCCCGCGTCCTGGCCTGGGTTTCCTGACTGTGGATGAGCTGCGCGTGGCAGTGGTGTTTAAAATGAGCATGCCCGCTGTGGGGTCTGGTGCGAGCCCAAGGCCCCAGGGAAGGTCTGCCGCGCCCAGGCAGCGGTGGGGGACACGCGAGGCCTCCGTGCCGCAGCGCCTCCTGTCAGCCCACCTGCCCACCCTCAGGGACGTCCTGCCAAACGCTGCCTGGGGGGCTTGCTGGGTGTGTCACCCGCCGGGTGTGTCTGTCCACCCGGATGTGGCGCCCTGCATCAGGGCCACTGTTGGCAGAGGTGAGCGTGGGTTCCGGGTGCTCTGGCCTCGGGGATTCCCCCCCACCCCACGGCTGTGCTCTCCCCCCAGTGGATCGAGAGGGTGGTCGGCTGGCTGGGCAAGGTGTTCCTGCAGGAAGGCCCCTCCAGGCCCGCGTCGGCGGAGGCCGGCAGCACGCTGCGCCGCTGGCGCTGCCACGTGCAGAGGTTCTTCTACCGCATCTACGCGGGTCTGCGCATCGAGGAGCTCTTCAGCATCATCCGAGGTCAGCCCCGCCCGCCCGGGGCACCTTCCCAGCCCCTCTGTTCTTCAGCTCTTGGCAGGGGGTGCTGTGGGGGGCAGATCTGGGCCTTGGGGTCTTGAGCAGAGCTGGCCCCAGCCCGGGGTCTGGAGCCTGGTCTCTGTTCTGGGCAGGCCCTTTGGGCAGCTCTGGGCTGGCTCTGGGCATCACTTTGTCTCCCCGGGGTGGCGGTGGTCAAGTGTGCGGGCGCAGGAAGCGTGAGGGCTGCACGAGGCCCGAGCAGGCGCCTTGCCGCAGCCCGCAGAGGCCTGGCTGCTCGCTCTGGGCTGCTGCCGAGCGTCTTTCTACGTGCACAGTGTGTGCGTGCCCGTGTGCGTGTGCCAGGACCAGGCCTCTTCCCACAGACTTCCCAGACTCCCGGCCGGCCATCGAGGACCTCAAATACTGCCTGGAGAGGACCGACCAGCGGCAGCAGCTGCTCGTGTCCCTCAAGGCTGCTCTGGAGACGCGGCTCCTCCACCCAGGTCCGCCGCGGCTGCCGGCTCGCCCATCATCTCGGGGCCCAGACCCGGGAGCCAGGGGTCCAGGCTCCCAACCCCGGGGCCTGCGGCGGGTGGGGTGAAGAGGCGGCCCTGGGCACTCCTGGCTCAGAGTAGCCCCTGCCCGGGAGGGGAACGTGGAGGGGGCGGCGGCGAACACGGGCCGCTCCCCGCCCATCACCTGGGTCTCCCTCCTGTGACCTTGGTCCCCCCACCCGGCCAGGCGTGAGCACCTGCGACATCATCACCCTGTACATCTCTGCCATCAAGGCGCTGCGCGCGCTGGACCCATCCATGGTCGTCCTGGACGTGGCCTGTGAGCCCATCCGCCGTTACCTGAGGTGGGCCCCGCGGGCCGACCCGGGCGCTGCCCAGCGTCACTACGCACCTCACACCCCCACCCCCGCCCTGCGCAGCGGTGCCTGGCCCTCACTGGGCTCCGGGCTGAGCAGCAGTGAGACGCCTCGTGTTCTGCTTTTTCTCCCGCGAAGGATAGACTCCGCTTGTCTGTTGGAGACAGAGTGTGTGTCTTATGTGTCTGTGTGTGAGAGAGAGAGCAAAAGAGCGCGCGAAGCGGGGTCCCGCCCAGCCACCCAGTGCCTGCGGGCAGCATCTAGAGCTGGCCCGATTCACGGCTGCTGCCTCGGCCACCAGTGGCCTGGCCTTGGGTCTGTGTAGTCCTTGGCTCCTGCTCTCGGACGACCGTGGCTTTCTAATCAAGGAGGGGGGGGAGCGGTCACACAGGCTCACCGTTAGCATGTGGCCGTCGGCTGCCGGCTGCTGGCGTCACGGGGGGTCGTGGGGGCCGGCGGGGCCGGCAGTGAGGCCCTCGCACCTGGCAGGACGCGTGAGGACACGGTGCGGCAGATCGTGGCGGGGCTGACCGGGGACTCGGATGGCACGGGGGACCTGGCTGTCGAGCTGTCCAAGACAGACCCGGCAAGCCTGGAGACCGGCCAGGACAGCGAGGACGACTCTGGCGAGCCGGAGGACTGGGTGCCCGACCCTGTGGACGCAGACCCAGGTCAGAGCCTGCCTGCCCGCCGGGCTCCAAGCTGTGGGGCGGGTGCAGCTGGGCCAGCGCTCTGCTCTGTTGGTTGCTCTGGAGCTTGAGGGAGCCCGGGGGCTGTGCCCGCCTCGGCCTGGCTCCCCAGGTGCTTTGTGTGCCTCGGGCGGGCCCCGCCTCCATCTCCGGAGGCGCCAGCGGTGCCCTGTGCCGTGCAGGCAAGTCCAGCTCCAGACGGCGCTCCTCGGACATCATCAGCCTGCTGGTCAGCATCTACGGCAGCAAGGACCTCTTCATCAACGAGTACCGCTCGCTGCTGGCCGACCGCCTCCTGCACCAGTTCAGCTTCAGCCCCGAGCGGTGAGGCCTGCTGCGCCCCTGAGCCTCGGGAGGCAGGGCCTCCACGGCGTCTGTCAGCCCTGGGGCGCCGCGCGCGGGGCCCCTGAAGCCTGGCAGGGTGGGCCTGTGCTCAGCTGCTGCCCCGGGGGGCCGGGGGCGAGGGGCTGTGGGACGCGGGACTTCCTGGCCTCCTGGGGATGGGGCAGGCGCAGGGCTCGGCCTCGCCTCCTGCCCGGGTGTGTCCTGCCCTGGGAGGGCGGCTGCAGCCCCTGGGGACACAGTGCATGGCTGCAGGGGCTGGCTGGGTGGGCACGGCGCCCCCTCTGACGCGGCGTCCTTCCAGGGAGATCCGCAACGTGGAGCTGCTGAAGCTGCGCTTTGGCGAGGCCCCGATGCACTTCTGCGAAGTCATGCTCAAGGTGGGCGCCCGGAGCTCCCCGCCGCAGCCCGGCCCCCGCCCCGCGGCCCCGGCCGTCACGAGGCCCCGTCTCCCCCCCTCCAACCCCAGGACATGGCAGACTCGCGCCGCATCAACGCCAACATCCGCGAGGAGGACGAGAAGCGGCCGCCGGAGGAGCAGCCGCCGTTCGGGGTTTACGCCGTCATCCTGTCCAGCGAGTTCTGGCCGCCCTTCAAGGACGAGAAGCTGGAGGTCCCGGAGGACATCCGGGAGGCGCTGGAGGTTTACTGCAGGAAGTACGAGAAGCTCAAGGTACTGCCGCGCCTGCCCCCTCGGCCTCAGGACTAGGGGCCGCTGCTGTGCTCACAGAGTCGGGGGCCAGGCCTCCCCCGGGGGTGTCTGCCCGGGAGCCGCCTCCAGGGTAGCCTCCGGTTGCGCCTGAGGCGCTTGAGCTCCGTGACCCTCCCCATCCCGCGCCTCCGCGGCTTCGTCCCTGGGAGCTGCTCCTTGGGGTCAGGATGCCCCAGGATCGGGCGAGAGTGTGAGGGGGGCCCCTCGGCCGAGTGTCTCCCTCATCCCATCCGTCCTGGGGCCCGGGTCGGCGTCTGGGGCAGAGGCGAGGGTGGGTGGAGCCTGGCCTGGGCGGGGTCTGCGGCCCGGAGGACCCTTCCTTCCCCGGAGGGCTCTGCGCAGGCGCCTCGGCAGAGAGGCGGGGCCAGGAGGCTCTCCCGGGTTTCTGGGCGCAGGTGGAGAGGCAGGTTCTGGCCCATCAGGCTGACTGGGGTGTGGGGCCCGCGTGGCCACAGGTCTCCAGGGTGCAGACCCCCAGCCCTGGAGGGACCTGGGACACCCCTGGAGATGGGGGGCCAGAAGTCAGGGCTCGGAGACCCCTCGCACCGGAGCGGCAGGGCCAGGCCAGCGAGAGGGGTGGCGGCTCGTCCAGCTTAGCTGTCTAGATGCGGCTGCTGTTAAGGCGCCTCGTCCTTGAGGGACAGGACGGTGCAGGGCGGCCGGTCCCTGCGGGGGGTGGCCTGGCGGGGAGCCGGGGTGTGGTCAGCCCCGCAGGAGGGAGGTGCAGGGCCCCCCCACGCTCCCTGCTCTTACCTGGGTGTGGGGCCTTGGCACTGCACGCCCACCTTCCTGGTGGGAGATGTCTGTGTGGCAGCCCGTGTGCTCGGCGCCCTGTGCTGCACACGGCCTCCCGCTGCTCCAGCACACCTGCCAGCGGAGGCCCCACTGCCTTCCACCCGAGTTCCGTCCTGACCCAGACGCAGCCCAGGACACCTGGTCTAAACCCAGCCGGACACCAGAGTGGCCACAGCCAGCCCCGGAGCTGGGCCAGAGGCAGGCCCGCGGCCGTGTGCCTCTGACTCCCTCCAGCCAGGCTCCCAGCCCCAGGGCTGTGCCGACCTCGTGCCTCGCACCTGCCCGACTCTGGGCTGGCGTGAGGGTGGTAAAGGTCATGGCCTTGGTGCCAGAGGGCCTGCTGGTGACCCGGGCGAGCTGCCAGCCGTGTCTCCGTTTTCTCTCCACGAAGTGGGCTTGGGTCCTTGCCTCCCCACTCAGAGCTAAGGGGCTGTGGGCCGACCCAGCAGCGCCTGGCCCGGCGTGGCGGCCAGGACCGAGCCCCGCAGATGGGCCTTAGGCAGCACGGAGCTCTCGTCTCAGGTCAGGCGGCCAGAAGCTGAGGATCGGGGTCCACAGGGCTCCCTCCTGAGGCTCCAAGAGAGGGCGTCCCTGCCTCTTTCAGGCCTCACTCCTTGGCCTGTAGGCGCATCGCTCTGTCCCCTGCGTCTTGGCCCACGGCCTCTCCTGCTGTCCCTGTCCCTCTTCTTACAAGGACACCAGTCCTACCGGATTAAGGGCCCACTGTACCCCAGGACGACCTCGCTTTAACCACATGGGAAGAACTTCATTTCCCAGGTAGCTTCGGAGGCCCCGGGGGTCAGGGCTTCAGCATCTTTTTTGGGGGGGTCGCACTTCAGGCCATAGGAGCCTGTCCTCTGGACCCCCAAACCTCACATCCTTCTCACGTGCAGAGTACATTCAGCCCAGCTGAGCCTTCCTGGAGTGTTCCCCTTCCAGCAGCTCAGAGCCCAAACCTCCACATATAAACCATGTCTGCGAGCTCCCCTGTTGGACAGCGGGGTAAGGACCTGACGCTGTCACTGCAGCGGCTCAGGTCTCTGCTGTGGCGTGGGTTCCATCCCTGACCTGGACCGTCCACGTCCCAAGGGCGTGGCCAAAAAGAAAGTTTAAAGCAAACAAATAGCATCTAGGCTGGGTGAGGGGAGAACTGGGGCACAGTTCTTCAGCTGTGAACCTGTGAAGCCAGCTGAGCACCTCGCTGCTTCCCACGTCTGGTGATGGGCAGACAGCCCCGCTCCACGGGCGACAGGGAAGGGCCCGCCCCTGAGCAGGGCTGAAATCCGGGGAGGGAATTTGGCCCCGCGGCTGGGCTGGGCTGGGGCGCGCTCGGCCAGGCCAGGCATCTGGTATCTACATCTCCGAGGCTCTGCCCGAGCCGAGCCAGTCTCCTGCCTGGCCGGCCCTCCCTTTCCGTTCAGGCTGATGTCGTTTCCACTGGTAGAAAGTTCTCCGAACCCTTGTTGACCTCCGCGCAGTTCACGGTCCAGTCCCTCCATGGGGCTCTGACCGTCCTGGCTTTCCTGCTGGCGGCCGCTGCTGGTTGCTGCCACCCTGACGTACATCACCTCTGGGGCCCCTCGACTCCCCAGAGCACGTGGGAAGATGCCAGGCGCCGGGTGCTGGTTCCTGGTGCTTGTACCAATTTCTTCCTGGTTTCCCTCCCGTGGCCTGCAAACTGTAAGGAGCAGCCAGGCCACACCTTCCCGGCTTGGAAATCGCAGCCAAACGTCAGGTGCCGCTTGCCACCCTCCACGACCCGTCCCTGCCACTGCACAACAAGCTTGCCTGTCCTCCAGCTCCAGCGACAGGGTCCTCCTTTCAGCAGACCTCTTGAGGACGGCCTCTGCCGTCTCTCTACCAAGGCTCTCCGCGGGGCAATCCAGGCTTTTGGGAGCGCGCAGCTCCCAGCTCTCCCAGCTCCCCCTGCCCCTCAACACCACGGCTGCTTGCACTTTTTTTTTTCTTGAAGTTTGTAACAGCAGCACCCTCAGCCTCCTCCTGGGGCTGCTGTCACAAAGGACCAAGAAGCAGGTGGCTTAGAACGACAGGAACATAGTGGCGGAGGCCAGGGTCTGGGCTGGAGCTGTCAGCCTGGCTGTGTGCCTTCTGGGGGCCGCAGGCGAGCCCTCTTGCCTCGTGCAGCCGCAGAGGCGCCTCTGTCTTCCCCCGTGTGTGTGCAGCCACCGCGCTCTGGGCCACCAGTGGTGGTAGGTGAGGGCCCACGTTACTCCAGGACCACCAGCCTCGTCTTCACTTGTGACATCTGCAGAGGCACTGTTCCCACGTCAGGTCACAATCTGAGGTCCGGGATTGAGACGGGACGTCCCGGGGGCATGGCGGCCCTCCCCACTCGGTTGAGCTGCTGCGCAGCTCCTCTGCCTGTGGTGGTGGGGAGGGGGGCCTGAGCCAGCAGAGCAGCTGGGCTGCCTGTGCTGACCCCAGCCCTCCCCAGGCCATGCGGACACTCAGCTGGAAGCACACCCTGGGCCTGGTAACCATGGATGTGGAGCTGGCCGACCGCACCCTGTCTGTGGCCGTGACCCCTGTGCAGGCAGTGGTCTTGCTGTACTTCCAGGACCAAGGTGAGCCCATGCTCCCAGGGCCGGTGCCGGGCACTGCTCTGTGTCTGCAGAGGGCGGCCCGGGCCCAGGTGGCCCAAGGCCACGCAGGCAACAACCCCTTCCTGTGCCCCCCACCCCCTCGCCCAGCTGGGCCGTCTGAGTCCTGCTGAGCTGGGTCCCAGGTTCTGGGAGGCACGGTGGCCCCCAGTGCACCCAGTGTGCCTGCCCCCCCCGCCCACAGCCAGCTGGACCCTGGAGGAGCTGAGCAAGGCAGTGAAGATGCCCGTGGCGCTGCTGCGGCGGCGCATGTCGGTGTGGCTGCAGCAGGGTGTGCTGCGCGAGGAGCCGGCCGGCACCTTCTCGGTGGTGGAGGAGGAGCGGCCCCAGGACCGGGACAGCATGGTGCTCATCGACAGTGACGATGAGAGCGACTCGGGCATGGCCTCGCAGGCCGACCAGAAGGAGGAGGAGCTGCTGGTGCGCCGGGGGCGGGGGCGGCGCCGGGCTTGGCCCCCGTGAGGTGGCGGCCCTGCGGGGGGCCTGCCCGCCCGCTGAGCCGCCGCTGTCCCCCAGCTCTTCTGGACGTACATCCAGGCCATGCTGACCAACCTGGAGAGCCTCTCGCTGGAGCGCATCTACAGCATGCTGCGCATGTTCGTGGTGACCGGCCCCGCGCTGGCTGAGATCGACCTGCAGGAGCTCCAGGGCTTCCTGCAGAAGAAAGTGCGGGACCAGCAGCTCGTCTACGCCGCCGGCGTCTACCGCCTGCCCAAGAGCTGCGGCTGACACGCCCGCCCCGCGCCGAGTAAAGCAGACCTTTCCTCTGCCTCTCGCTGTCCTGCTGGCTTTGTGGGCCCTTGCGGGCACGTGATGCAGGTTGTCCCTCTGGCGGGGCCTGGCCCCCGGGGGGCACATGCAGGAAGCCGCGCGGCTGTTTGGGTTCCAGGCCAGGAGGGGTCCTGGCACGTCAGGCTTGTGGCTCGGCCAGGCCTGTGGCTTGGCTGGAGCTCACAGGGCTCAGCAGCCTGGCTCCAGCTCGAGCCTCACTGCTCGGGCCTTTTTTTTTTTTTTTTTTTTTGGCCACACCTGTAGCATGCAGAAGCTACCGGGCCAGGGATCCAGCCTGAGTTCAGTGACAGTGCTGAATCCTTAAGTGCTGGGCCACCGGGGAACTCTGCACCCCTCTGGCCCCAGACAGGAACCCTTAGGTCACCCTCGATCTGTCTGTCCTGAGGGTCCAGCTCCCCACGGCTGCTGCTGGGGCCTGTGGGCGCTGTCAGAACATGTGGGGTGTGTGGTGGCCGGGAGTCCCCAGTTAAGCCAAGGCACGAGGAGCTGCCTGGGACTTGCTTAGGGTCAGGTGGCTTACAGTGACATGTGCTTTCAGCAAGACCAATTCCTGGAGTTCCCTGGTGGCTCAGCGCTTAAGGACGTGGAGTTGTCACTGCTGTGGCTCACCCGGCCTGGGAATGAGGAGGTCGTGGGTGCAGCCAGAAAGAAAAAAAAGGCCAGTTCTTGCCCCAGCCCCACTACAGGGTCAGGAGCCAGCCGGGGGCCCAGTGAATCCAGCTGTCTGCGGGCTGCCGCACAGGCCTGTCGTCTCCAAGGCCAGTACTGGGTGCCAGCGTTGTCCTTGTGCTGAGGTTCCAGGAGGCAGGGAAGGCATTGGCTCTGCCAGCCCTGGGGCCTTCAGAATTGTGCTGAGCAGTGCAGCCTCCATGGCCCCGATGTTGCTTTGTCAGGCTGGAGCCGCTCTAGCCTGGTGTCCCTGTCCCCGCAGGTGACAGTGGCCCTTTGGGACGAGCGTCTCCTCTGTCCTGCCCACTGCATTCCCAGGCCTGACACCAGCTTCAGGCAGGCTGGGCCACAGCCCCCCTGCCCTCCTCTTTGGCCTGTTCTGCACGGGGGCCCTAACGTGGGTCCCAATTCTGGGGCTTTGCCTTCTTAGCCAGAGGATTCCGTTTGCCACAGAGGAAGAAGGGACGAGACGCTCGGCTTTAGCGCCGTGGGGACAGACAGGCCAAGCGCCCCCCCACCTGGGCTCCACCTGGCCCACCCCGCTGGGGCAGGCTATGCTCTTGGTCACAAGGGGGGCTTTTTGCCTGGCACTGGGCTGGCCTTGCCTTTGCCTCCCCAGCCAGGAGGCAGACCCGCTGGACTGGCCTGGCAGGATGGTAGTGCCAGCTGCCAGGCATGGACACACCTGCTCTGTGTCCCTTCGGACTTGTTTGTGGACAAGTGTGGTAAAACCCAGTGTCTCAGGTCATACATCACCCAACAGGTGCAGAGGTGTGCCAGGAGCTGCCACCAGGAGGGGCACCTGTGTGAGGGTCGGGGAGGTCCCCAGTGACTAGGGGTTGGCTGTAACCCAGTGGTGCCCTCCGCCCTGCCCCCCCGTTCCCTGTAGGGTCAGCCGTGGTGCTGGTATTTCCTCCTGCTGCCTGGGTTTGCTTGGCAGGGCCTTAGGGGAGGAGGGCGGGGAGCCAGCCTCCTGTGGGCAGTGCTTGCCTGTTCTGCGGGAAGCTGCGTGGGGAACAGACCTCAGAGGGGGCAGTGGGGTCTGGCTGTAATGACACATTTTAGCCAGAGCCTCCGGTGCTGTCTGTGTCCGTTTCTGAGCTGCCTGTTCTAGAGGGTGCCTGGGAACAGTGCTCGGCCAGTGTGGGGGCAGGCCCACCCCCAGCCGCCCTAGGTCCCTGCTTGTCCCAGTCTTGGGGGGAGGATGGTGACCCACAGCGGTCCTTATCCTGACCTGGGTCGACCACCGTGGACCCGCTGGGTTTCCCGACCACTGCCCCCGCAGCCCCAGGGCCCAGCTGCAGGCCCTGCCCCCTTCACTATGAAGCGCTGTCCCTCCAAGACCAGGGCAGCCCTGCCAGCCTCTGCCTTGGACCCGGCCAGGCACACCTGGATGACTCCCAGGCCCCTGCCCCCTGCGCCGGGGCCGCCCGCCCAGGGCGCCTCGAATCCCAGCGCCCGAGGGCAGTGCAGCGCACGGGCCCTGCCCCCGCCCCCGGCCTCACAGCCCCACTGTGAGGTCAGCACCTTCCGATGAGTTCCGTCCAGAGGTGTGCCGCGGGGCGGGGGCTGGACATGGCCCCCTGTCCCCAGCCTGACTCCTGCCTGCTTGGCAGCCCGCTTGGCCTGCTGTGTTTGTCCCTTTTGTCCATCCCTGCTGCAGGTGCCTCCTCTTGTCCCCAAGCCCCGCCCCCAGCCAGGGCCCCTCCCTCGTCCTGCTGGCCACCGGGGTGCGGGGTGGCCTCTGGGGCCATCCGCTGGCAGGTGACGACAGACCCTTGGCCTTGTGGGCCCTGTCTCTGCAGCTGGAACCTACTGCGAGTGCAGCCTTGGCCTCAGCCGCGAGGCCCTCATTGCCCTGCTGGTGGTGCTGGCGGGTGTCAGCGCCAGCTGCTTCTGCGCCCTCGTCATTGTGGCGATGGGCGTCATTCGAGCCAAGGGGTGCGTGAGCCCCGGGGTCAGGGTGGGTGGATGAGGGCCTCTGAGCTACGCTGCCCATCCCAGGCCCTTGGTCTTGCCGGGGGAGGGCCCTCTGCTCCTGGGCGAGGTCACCAGGGACTTGGGAATGGCGTTTCCCAGGCTGGACTGGGGAGAGGTGTGCGGAGCACTTCTGGGCTCTTGGAGGCCACCCCCACTGTTCCCGGACTCACATCTTATCTTTGCTCCCCAGTGAAACATGCCCTGGACACATGGACAGCAGGTGAGTGACCCCAGGGGAGGACCCTGAGGGTGAGCTGGGGCCCCTGCTGCTGGCCCCGGGGAGGGTGGCTCGGATACGTCAGGCTGCCTGACCTGGACCGTGCTGTGCAGGTTGGTGGGGCACTTTGGGGTTCAGGAGGATCGCATGGACCTGCACACGGTGCACGTGGAGTCCCACCTCATGGACCCCGACCTGGACGCCTCCATGATGCCTCCCCTGGAAGATCAAGGCCTCACAGCTATCACCATGGACTCCGGGAACCTGGAGGAGCCGCCCGCCCCCACCACCTGAGTAGGGCTTGGGGCAGCTCAGGGAGGGGAAATAAATAGTATTTAGTGCTTCTGAGCCTCCCCCTGCTGCCCCCGGGAGCCCCTGTGCAGATGCCTTCTGGGCCGTGGGAGGGGTGTGGGCACACACACTCGGGTCGCCTCCTTCATCCTCAGTGGGGTGCCCAGTGCCCGTGCTAGGCGCCTCCTGTCCACCTTCCAGGGTAGGGAGCCCCACCCCTGGTCCTTCCACTTCCTCCTGTCGTGGCCTCAGCCCGGCTCGTTCCTGCTGCTTTGTCCCTGAAGCTGGCAGGCCCGGGTGGGCCCTTGCCACCCACCCCCACCCCAGGGAACCGATGCAACTCCAGTGACTCCAGAGGGAGCAGTGTTTGACAGGAGGATTTGGGCTGGTGCCCCTGCGCCACCCACAGTCTCCTTGAAGTTCCGGGAGAGTCCTTGGAGGGCAAGGTTGGGCAGGGGTGACAATGCCCCCGCTTCTGCAGGTGTGCAGCCCTCTGCCCCCCTCGCCTGTCCTCCGGGCTCGGGCTGAATAGGGTGCTTGTGCCCCAGCAGTCATTCGCCATGGGACTGCGTGTGCATGTGTGCGCCAGGATCACGTTGTGGTGCCAGAGACAGGCGGAGACTGGGCTCCCTCCAGGTCCCATTCCGTGTGTCCATCCCTGAGTTTGAGTTTGGTGGGGGGGCGACGGACGGTGTGGTCCAGTTGCTCAGGCCTCGCCAGGGTGTGGGGTGGTGGACCACGCCCATGGTCAGGTCAAGAGAGGGGTGGCTTCTTGTCAGTACTGCTGCTGGAGTGGAGCCAAGGAGAGCTCAGAGCTTCGGGACAGGTGGCTGGCAGTGCCCGGCGCTGGCTGTGTGCCCAGCCTCCGCCCTAGGCGCGGGACCAGCTGTGGGACAGGAACTGCCTGCACTTGGGCCGGAGAGTTAATATTTGTGCCGGCGCCCCGGGGACGGACAGGCTCCAGAGACGCGCCGGCAGCTGGCCTCCAACTGGTGCCCCCATGGGCAGCCCCTCCTTTTTCTCGCGGCGGCTGCCGCCGCTGTGGCTACTGCTGCTGTCGCCGTGGCCAGTCTGGACCCAGGCGCTCCCAGCAGCCACCCCCTCCGGACCCCCGGGCGCCCCGGACTGCCCGGAGGCGTGCGTGTGCGCGCCGGGCGGCCAGGCCAACTGCTCCGGGCGCGCGCTGCCCGCCGTGCCGGGGGGCCTGAGAAAGAGCGTGCGTATTCTGCTGCTGGACCACAACCGCGTGCGGGCGCTGCCTCCCGGCGCCTTCGTGGGCGCTGGCGCGCTGCTACGTCTGGACCTGCACGAGAACGGCCTGCGCTGGGTGCACGCGTGGGCCTTCTGGGGCCTGGGCGCGCTGCAGCAGCTCGACCTCAGCGCCAACCAGCTGGAGGTGCTGGTGCCCGGCACCTTCGTGCCACTGCGGGCGCTGCGCGACCTCTCGCTGGCGGGTAACCGGCTGGCGCGCCTGGAGCCCGCCGCGCTGGGCGCGCTCCCGCTGCTGCGCGCGCTCAACCTGCGGGACAACGAGCTGCCGGCGCTCGCGCGGGGCCTCCTGGCCGGCCTGCCCGCCCTCGACACGCTGCGCCTGCGCGGCAACCCCTGGGCCTGCGGCTGCGCGCTGCGCCCGCTCTGCGCCTGGCTGCGCCGGCACCCGAGCAGCGCGCCAGGTGAGCCCTCGGGAGCGCGGGCGGGGCCGGGCCCTCGCCGCCGCCGCCGCCGCCGCCTGACGCCGCGCCCGTGTCCCGCAGAGGCCGAGACGCTGCTCTGCGTGTCACCCGGGCGCCTGACGTTCAGCCCCTTGGCCGCTCTCCCCGACGCCGCCTTCAGCCGCTGCGCACAGCCGCTTGCCCTGCGCGACCTGGCCGTGGTCTACGCGCTCGGGCCGGCCTCCTTCCTCGCCAGCCTGGCCACCTGCCTGGGGCTGGGCTCGCTGCTCACCGCCTGCCGCGCGCGCCGCCACCGCGCCGCCGCCGCCGCCCGCCACCCGCTGAAGAGACTGCCGGAGCCCGGTTCCGGCACCGCCTCGCCCGCGGACCCCGGGAGCCCCGCGGCCGGCACCGCCCAAGCGTGAGCGGGCTGCGGCTGCCCTCGGCTCTTGCCCGGTCCCCTCTTTCACACTCCCTGCAGGCAACAAGCGACACTGAGCGAAAGTTTCGTGACATTCCTTTTGGCATCACCACTGCACACACCGGGTCGGGGGTCGGTGCGCGCCGGGCCCCTGGGGCAGCGGGGCAGCGCGCGGTCGCGCACGAGGAGCGGGGGAGGCACGCGCCTGGACACGGGAAGGGCTGGGCCTGTACAAGGCGGCGCGCAGGGCTGAGGACAGTCCCGAGCTAGCGTCTGGGGAGGCCCATCCTGGGCAGCAGGCCAGAGGAGGCCAAGAGAAGGCTCAGCCCTCGCGGAGTCCGGAGAAGGTGCGAGGCAGTGGGGAGCCCGAGCGCGCGCCCCTGGGAGGCGGCCGCCGGCTGGCAGGGGAAGGGGGGGGTCAGGGTTTGCAGTGGGCAAGGGCAGGGTCCAGCGGAGGAGGGTGTGGGCAAGAAGAGGAGAGAGGTGGAGCGGAGGCTGGGAGGTGCGGGCGCTGCAGGAGGAGGCGACCCCGCCAGCTGGGGCCAGGGGCCCCCACGGTGGCGCTGGTAGTGGCTGGGGAAGGATGGGGCTTCAGTCTCTGCTCCAGGCCCCTCCGCCCGGGGGCCAAGGTAGCCCGTCTCCCCTGCTCAGAGACCCCAGGGCCCTGCCTCTGCCGGAGTGCCCTGCAGCCCTGCCCAGCCAGCTCAGCTCTGGCCCGCGCCTGAGTCCAGCAGGGGCTGCCCGCCAGGCAGCAGGGCAGACGGACGGACGGGAGGCCCGGGGTGGGCAGTCTCTGGCGGGTGGGCTTCCCTCAGGCCTTCCCGAGCAGCAGGACCCCTCAGTGTCCTTGGCCGGGCTAACTGGGCAGGTGGGCGCCTCCGGGGGCCTCACACCACGGTGCTGACCGAGGGATCTGAGAGGTTGAGCGGGCCCGTGATATCAGTGGGATGGTACTGCTGCAAAATAGAAATACACAGACAAGGTGCCCGTTAGCCCGACACTCAGGGGCACGCGCGGGGCCGGGACGGGTGGACCGGCCAGCCGGCCAACCGGCGGGCAGGCGGGCGCGGCCTGGGGGAGGCTGGGGGGCGCTCCTCCCCCGGACCCCGTCGTGCTCCGGGACTCTGCGTGGGCCGGGCCGCTGTCCCGTCCGTCTGTCTGTCTGTCTGCGGGGGAGGGGGGCAGAGGAGGGCGGGCAGGGCGTCTCAGCTCTCCCTATGACGGGCACACATCTGCAGCTGGCCCTCCTCCCTCTCAATAGCGCGTCGCGGCAGCACTGTGTCTTTTTGGTTTTGCAAAGCGCCGCGTCCACCCCCGGTGCTCTATAAATAAGAACCAACAATCAATACCCGCTGGCCCCGCCGGCCGCCAGGGACCCCAGCCCTGAGCGCCCAGTGCCGCCCTGGGCCAGACCGGCCACGGGACAGAGGCAGAGGATCTCAGCAGCCGGACTGACCCCACCCCTCCCGACAGAGCCCCCCACCCAGGCCTCCCTCCGAGCAGGCGCCCAGCCCGAACCGGTGGGAGCTGGGCTGCCCTCCCCCACCCAGCTGCCAGCGGGCAGTGTCCCCAGTCACCCCTGCGGGGCAGGCCAGCCCCAGAGGCTACGTGGTGCCAGAGCTGGCCTGGAGGATGGTCCCTGGGGAGGCTCGGGCAAGGAGTCTGCTGGGAGCGTGACCCGGGAAAGGACTGTGAGGGTGGCTGAGCTGCACCCGAACAGCTAAGGGGCCTGCGTGTCTGCTCCGGGCGGGGGCTGGGGGGCTCAGTCGTGCCCTCGGAAAGCGGCCCACTGCCTGCTGGACTGCCATGCTCCCCTCCTGCTGGGACCGCGCCCCGGCTCTGCTCCCTCTGGCCCTCCTCTTCCTGTCTCGGGCTCTGCCCGCTGTCCAGGGGCCTGGACAGCCCCAGGCCGGTTCTCCCAGCCCCGCAGGCCTTCCCCGTCCGCCCACCCTCCTGTGCTGACCTCCGGGAAGCGGAGCAGCCAGGCCTTACGGGCCCCTCTTGGGGCAGGCTGCTGGCTCTGCCCTGGACTCAGATGGCTCTGGGCCGATCCCTGTCTGGGTCCTGTGTCTGCCCCTCTCCCCGTGCGCTGGGGTGGGGGCTGCAAATCCTGCTTCGGCCTTGGGGCTTAAGACTCTGTGGGGTGGCGCTGCCCGTGAACTGGGGGCTTCCTGTGGGCTGGAGGCCTGCCCGCCCTGGACGGCAGGGAGGCCACCGGGCTGAGGGCTGGGTGGCCCCCTGCTCACCTGGGGATGCTCCCTAGCCGGGCTGCGGCAGTCGGGGTCGGGGCCTTTGGTCTGACTGACCACGCCCATCTGGGGCAGTGACAGGCTGCCCCAGGCAGGAGGGCAGGCAGTGCTGGGCCCCGGGGCAGAAGGCCTAGACTGCGAGTGGCTGGGGCTGGGGAGCTGAGGCACGAGTCTCCTCCGGGGAGACCTTCCTTTCCTGGGCCTCTGTCTGGGAGCCCCAGAGCCCCCTCTCAGACCCCGGGTGCCGCCGGCACACCTCCTGCAGGGCCCCTGCTCGGCCTGGGGTGGGAGCCGCCGCCTCTGGTCCCCCCCGCCGTTCCCCACCTGATGGTCCCCGTGGCCAGGGGCCTGTTCCAACTCCAGGCCCCAGCCGTCCACCCAGATGGAGCCAGGCCCGGCCCCCAGCCCCGGCCCACACAGAGACCACATGGAGGGGATGCAACAGGCATGGCTCTGGTGAGACACGTGAGACAGGTGTCTGGGTGGCAGGGCTGGCAGCCAGACAGATGGACGGATGGGACACCACAGCCCCCCCTCCACGGACGTCGCAGGGAGGGAGAGAGGGTGCTGGGCCCTCTGCGAGGGCTGGAGAAACGGACGTACAGAGAGGTGGCGTGGCCTCCTGACGGTGGGGAGCCTGGCACAGGGCGGCTCCCGGGGCCCCGGGCACAGCCCGAGGGGGTGAGGCTGACTGGCTGACCAGCGACACGACACAGCTTCAAGATGGTGTGTGGCGTCATGGCATGGGGGGGGAGACTAACGCAGAGACACACGGGAGGAGGAGCCGGCGAGGGCCGGCAGGAGAAAGACCAGAGGAGGGTCGAGAGAGTCGGAGAGAGAAGACCTGGTGTGCTGGGCACGTGGAGGTGAGGGCAGAGGGGCCACGGCGGTCGAGGCGGGGTGGGATGGCGGGGAGAGGGAGCGGGCACGCCTGACGCACGGGACACAGACACGGAGGCGAGATCAGAGTCGGAGACGTGGAACTGGGCGCTCTTCCCCTTACCGTGTCTTTGGAGGACCTACGTCTCTTGAAGCTGGAAGCCAGGGTGGAGGTGATAGCCCTAAATGTGGCTTTCTTTTTAGGGTCGGGCTCTGCTCTACCACTCTTTCTATCCTAAAATGAATATGTATAAGTGATTAGATGGCTAAGGTGGCGGCCACACCTGCCCCCGCCTGCTCCTTGGGGGCTGCTGCCCGGCCTGGCTGGCCACGCGGGCCCTCACTCCTGCCTGCCTCTCTGCGCTGGATGGACCGGCCGGCCGGCGCACACGTGCTGGCGGCCTCTGCTCCTGCCCAGGGCCCGGGCCTGAGCTTGCTCGTGCTGGGGCTGGGCTTGGGGGTCCCGTCTGGCTCTCTTCCTGGGAGGTCCGCCTGGCTCCTAGGCGCCCCTGGCTTCCGGGCGTCCCAGGGAGGAGGAGCCCTCCGAGCACTGGAGGGGGGGCCCCACGGGCCCCGCCGGCCACGCCGACCCCCGAGGAAGCACAGCAAGATTCTGGAAGGGGCTGAGGGGCTGAAGATGAATTGGAGCGGTTGAGAGACAGAGGCGGCTCCCGGGCCCCGGCCTCGGGTCTGGCGGCCAGGATGGTGCTGCGCCCAGCGGTGAGAGCAGCGGCCAGGTCCCAAGAGCAAGAGTGGGCAGATGAGAGGCATGGGGGCTCCAGCATCCCTGTCCCCCCGCCCTCCTCGGCAACACCAGCTTCCTCCCAGAACGCAGGCTCTGGGGAGGCACCCAGAGAAAGAGAAGAGATGGGGCAGAGCGGGGCAGGACAGTGGGGCACCAGCCCATCCCCGGTGGGCTGTGCCAACCCCACACGCAGCCTGTCCCCCGCTGGCAGCAAATTCCCACAGACACAGCCTGGGCTGCCAGGCAGGACCAGCCGGCCAGTCGAGACGGGAGTCAGAGTGGAGCTCAGGACGCAGCAGGGCAGCAGGGAAGGGGGTCCCCTGGAGGGCGCCAAGGCGGGGTGTGGGGCGGCGAGGGCAGAATGCGTCTTGGACTGGCATGCTACACCCAGGTGGGTCCCTGTCTTACCCTGCCTCAGTTTGCCTTCCTATGGAATGGGCGCCAGCGGGCGGCTCTGGAGACAGAGGGGCCAGGCGGACGCTTGGAGCCCGGCTTGGCGGCGGCGGCCACCTGCAGGCGGCCCCCCGCCAGCGCTGCCCTTGGCTGCGGCTCCTAGCTCCAGTCCTTCCCACACGGGCTCCTGGAAGCCAGACCCGCGCTCCGGCCTGTGGGGATGGAGGAGGGCCGGGGCCAGGCCGGGCCATGGGCACCAGGCCTCAGAGGGTGGCCCCCCCTACCTGCAGGTTCTTCCTCCACACGTTCACCGCCGCGAAGGCCAGCTGCATCTGCTTCCGGCGCGCGTCCTTGTGCCGCTTGTAGGCGATCTCAATGAAGATGAGGAAGATGCCGGCCACGATGCCGCCAGCCACCAGCATGAAGACTCCTGGGGGCCAGGACCCAGCGCCTCAGCTGCGGGCTGGCCGGGCAGCGGGTCCCCGGGGGGCCCACCCGGCGTCAGCTGGGGCGTCAGGGTGGGGGGCCCACCTGCCATGTTCTCGAAGGTGAGGGTAGCAGGGGCGTTGCTGCGGGAGTCGCACTCCTGGTACCGCACCCACGTCTTGTCCAGGTCTTCCATGAAGCCGTTCTCGTGGGACCTGGGCGGCAGGGCAGTGAGCCGGGCAGGGCAGGCGGGCGCGCTGGGCGCTGGCATGCCTCGGGGGAGGGAGGAGTGGGGCGCCGAGGTGGCAGGGAGCAGACTCACTTGAGGATGGACAGGGAGACATTCTGCTTCCAGGGGCTGTCCTTGCGCATGCCGATGCCAAAGCCGGAGCGGAAGAACAGCTCGCCCGTGGTCACCAGGTCGCACTTCTGCGAGGCCTCAAACTCCAGCACCGCCGAGTCCCAGATGAAGGCATGCAGCTTGCTGTGGGCAGGGGTGGGCGTCGCTGGAGCCGGCGCGCCCCAGCTGCCCTGTCCCCCTCGCAGCGCCCCCCCCCCCCGCCCCCGCCAGCCTGGACGCCTCGCGTCCACCCTCCTGTGATTCCCAGGCGGCCGGGACCCTCTGGCTTTGTGAAGGCGGGCGCCCCCTTGTCCAGCCGCCCGGCCCGGGGCCCCTCCCCACCCCTCACTTGTCGCGCACGGCCTGGATGGCCTCGGCCGCGCTCTCGTAGTTGTGCTTCTCCATGTGCCGGTACATGGTGCTCAGCTCCACCTGCCGCCGGAAGTAGATGTCCACCGAGCTCTGCTTCACCGTGGCGTAGATGAACTTGTCCGAGGGATTCCGCAGCTGCGGGCCCGAGGGCGGGGTCAGAGGGCGGGGTCCGAGGGCGGGGTCCGAGGGCGGGGCTCGGGGCTGCTCCCCGGCCCCGCCCCGACGGCCGCTGGCCTCCCGCCCCCGCCCCCGCGGGCCGGGCCTCACTCGCGGGTCGTTGATGCCGGTGATGCGTTCTTCGGGCCGGTCCAGCACCAGGAAGGCCGCCAGGTTGGCGGTGTAGGAGGCCACAATGATCATGGCGAACCCAGCCCACACCATGCCCAGGATGCGCGCCGAGAAGCTTCGAGGGGCGCCTGCGGGCAGGGGAAGGTCAGCGCCGCGCGGGTCGGCGAGGCCGGGGTTGAGCCGGGCCGGGCGTGGCCTCACCTTCCCCGATGCCCGAGTTGAGCAGGACGCCCCAGGAGAACCACATGGCGGAAGACAGGGTCAGCGCGTCCTCCTCCTCCTCCTCGCTGTTCACCTTGAACCGTCCGAAGGGGCTGCGGGGGCGCAGAGGGCGGGCGGGAGAGGGCGGGAGAGGCAGCCCTGCCCCGCCCCTCGGCGCTCGGCCGGCCCCGCGGGTGGAGGGTCCGCCCCCGGGCGGGCGGCGCTCACCTGAAGCGGTCCAGCAAGTACAGCATCACGGCCACCACGTGCACCGACAGCCCCACCAGCAGCCACAGCGTGCTCTGGAAGGGCTGCATGAACGAGTCCAGCGTGCTCCGGGGGATTTCCTGCAGGCGGACGGGCCGTCAGCGCCGCCCAGCTCCGCCCAGGACCCCGCCCCGCCCCGCCGGGCCCCTGCGCACCTTCTTGACCAGAATGGTCAGGCCCTGGTACTTGAAGGGCTTGGAGAACTCGATGTACTGGGCGCGCTCGTTGTTGATGGTCAGGGGCGCCACGATCATGTCCGCCTGCCCGCTGAGCAGCTCGCCCATCATGCCGTTCCACTCCTTCTTGTTGCTGTTGTTCACCTGCGGGGCAACACAGACGGTGGGGACGCGGACGCCGGCGGTCCCGCTCCCGCCCGAACTCTCCCGTCTCCGGGGTCGCCCGCTCTGGACGCCGCCCTGGCTCAGCGGCCCCCCACGCCCACCCCAGACGGCCCCCTGGCGGGACCGGGCCCCCCCTGGACCGCGTCCCTCGCCGGCTCCCAGGGCCCCGCTCGGACGCACCCGCTCCTGCGTCCCGAACTTGCCATCGGCCACCAGGTGCACCTCATACGTGAAGTTCATGGTCCGCGCCAGCTTGATGAGTAGGTCGATGCAGAAGCCGTAGCAGCACTGAGGCACGGTGTGGCGCGCTGGGGAAGCGGCGGCGGCGGGGCGCGGTAAGCAGGGGCTCCGGGGGCGCCGCGGCCCCGCGCGCCCCGCCGCCCGCCCCGGCCCCGCACTCACGGCTGCCCGGCGACGTGTCGTTGGGCCCGGTGCAGATGACCTTCTTGACAGGATCCCCGTTGACGGTGAACTCCTCCTTGCACGTGCCGTCGCTCAGCGTGGGCTTGACGTACACGAAGGGCTCCTGGTGGATTGTCACGATCTGCGGGGGGCGCGGGGGCGGGGGTGGGCTCAGGGTGGACCACCTGCGCAGGGCTGCCTGGGGGCTGTCCTCTCCGGGAGCCCCCCAGCCGCGCCCCCCACCGGGCCCCAGGCCTCCCCCCTCCCAGCTTTCTCGACTCTGCCCTCTTCTGAAGCTCCGAGTAGCCAGTCGCCCTGCCTCCGGAAGAAGGAGGGGCCTCGCGGCCCAGGCCTCCCCAGCGTTCCAAAGACGTCTAGCTTCCTGAGAGTCTGTCCCTCCATCAGAGGCGTCTGCATGTCCAGTCCGCCCTGGGTCCCTTCTCAGACTGGTCAGGGATGACAGACTCCCTGCTCCGACCCAGAGCCTGCCCCCTGCCCCAAGGACGGGGCAGGTCCACTCAGAGCCTGCCCAGGACCAGGGACCTGCAGGCATTGCCCTCATCCGATCAGCGGGCCTCTCCTGACCCCTGGCCTCCCCCGGCAGCGGGTCTTGGTCAGACCTTCTGTCCTTCCTCCTTTCCTCCTTCGCCTGCTGGTGCGGCCCTCTCGCCCATGGCCTGCCTCTACAGTCTGGAGGCTCCTGGGGCTTGGGCTGGGGCTCTCGGCCCTGTCCTTTCCCTGGAGCCGGGGGGTGAGGAGGACTGATATGGGCAGAGGGGGCTGAACCCAGCCCGGCCTGTGATGAGGGGTCCCAGGGGAAGGGACGCTGGTTTTGAGCCTGCAAGCTGAACAGGGGCTGGTGGGAGAGGCCCCTTTGCCTGCAGGGTGGGCAGGCCCACGCCCCGGCTAAGACGAGGGGGCTGGAGGGCTCTCAAGGAGCGTATTTGCCTTTAAAATTTTCCTCATGGTTTTCTACAATTAAGCAGTGTGCTTGTGCACAATCAGTGAGACCAAAAATTTGCAAAAAGCCGTCTGACTCTCGAAGCCACCTGGACATCCGTTTTGGCTGTTTTACTTTCCGACTGCAACACGACAGAAAAGTGGCTTTGGGAAACTACTCTGCCTGTTGAGGGGGTGGGTGCAGGTCCAGGTGAGAGGGGGTCCACATGAGAGGCCACGAGGGGTCAGCTCAGAAAGGTGACAAGGTCAGGAGACATTTGAGGACCTGGGGACACTGGGAGAAGGCCGGTTGGGGAGGTTGTATTCAGTGAGCTAAGATACCATCCCATGCGGCTGTGAGTCCGTGTGGGCGGGTCTCGGGAGAGCACCCTGGGAGGAGGGGGGGCCCGGGATGAGCCCAAAGGAGCATGGAGGAGTCAGGCCAAGGAAGAGAAGCTGTGAGCAAGAAGGCCCCCCAGGACATAAACGACAGCAACATCTTCTCAGATCCACCTCTCAGAGTATTGACAACAAAAGCAAAAATAAACAAATGGGACCTAATCAAACTTCCAAGTTTCTGCACACCAAAAGGAAACCCTAAACAACACAAAAAGACAACCCACAGAATGGGAGAACATCTTTGCAAGTGAATCAGCTGACAAGGGATTCATCTCCAAAATTTAGAAACACCTTCTGCAGCTCCATACCAATAAAACAAACAAGCCTATCAAAAAATGGGCCGAAGATCTAAACAGACAGTTCTCCAAAGAAGACATACAGATGGCAAAAAAACACATGAAAAGATGTTCAACCTCACTCATTATTAGAGAGATGCACATCAAAACCACTCGGAGGTACCACCACCTTACACCAGCCAGAATGGCCATCATCCAAAAGTCTGCAAACAGTAAGTGCTGGAGAGGGTGTGGAGAAAAAGGAACCCTGTGACACTGTCGGTGGGATTGTGAACGGGTGCAACCACTGTGGAAAGCAGTAAGGAGAGTCCTCAGAAAACTAAACATAGAACTGCCATGTGATCCAGCAATCCCACTCCTGGGCATCTACCCAGAGAAAACCACGACTCGCAAAGACACATGTACTCCAGTGTTCATTGCAGCACTATTTGCAATGGCCAAGACATGGAAACAACCTCAATGTCCATCGACAGAGGAGTGGATCCAGAAGATGTGGTACATATACACCACGGAATATGACTCAGCCATTAAAAGGAACGAAAGACCAGCATTTTTAGCAACATGGATGGACCTAGAAATTATCATGCTAAGTGAAGTCAGTCAGACAACGAGACACCAACATCCAATGCTGTCACTGACATGTGGAATCCGAAAAAAGGACAGACGGGACTTCTTGGCACAACAGATGCTGACTCACAGACCTTGAAAAACTTATGGTCTCCGGAGGAGACAGTTGGGGGGGTGAGGGGATGTGCCTGGGCTGTGGGATGGAAATCCTGTGAAATTGGATTGTTATGATCATTATACAGCTACAGATGTGATCAATTCATTTGAGTAATAAAATAAATAAATAACAAGGGCTTAATCTCTAGAATATATAAACAACTTATACAACTCAACAGCAAAAAAGCCAATCAATCAATGGAAAAATGGGCAAAAGACCTGAATAGACATTTCTCCAAAGAAGATACACAGATGGCCAGCAAACACATGAAAAAATGCTCAACATCGCTGATTATAAGAGAAATGCAAATCAAAACTACCATGAGATACCACCTCACACCAGTCACAATGGCCATCATTAATAAATCCACAAATAACAAGTGCTGGAGGGGCTGTGGAGAAAAGGGAACCCTCCTGCACTGCTGGTGGGAATGTAAACTGGTACAGCCACTATGGAGAACAGTTTGGAGATACCTTAGAAATCTATGCATAGAACTTCCATATGACCCCGCAATCCCACTCTTGGGCATCTATCCGGACAAAACTCTACTTAAAAGAGCCACGTGCACCCGCATGTTCATTGCAGCACTATTCACAATAGCCAGGACATGGAAACAACCCAAATGTCCATCGACAGATGATTGGATTCGGAAGAGGTGGTATATATACACAGTGGAATACTACTCAGCCATAAAAAAGAATGATATAATGCCATTTGCAGCAACATGGATGGAACTAGAGAATCTCATACTGAGTGAAATGAGCCAGAAAGACAAAGACAAATACCATATGATATCACTTATAACTGGAATCTAATATCCAGCACAAATGAACATCTCCTCAGAAAAGAAAATCATGGACTTGGAGAAGAGACTTGTGGCTGCCTGATGGGAGGGGGAGGGAGTGGGAGGGATCGGGAGCGTGGGCTTATCAGACACAACTTAGAATAGATTTACAAGGAGATCCTGCTGAATAGCATTGAGAACTTTGTCTAGATACTCATGTTGCAACAGAAGAAAGGGTGGGGGAAAAATGTAATTGTAATGTATAGATGTAAGGATAACCTGACCCCCTTGCTGTACAGTGGGGAAAAAAAAAATGAGGTACTAAAAAAAAATAATAATAAATAAATAAATAAATAGAAGACCACCCAAGGCAGTCGCTCCCAGAGCCCAGGGAGTCACAGAGGGGTCAGCCAGCCCCTGGGCTGCTGCTGGGAGGCCAGACTCGGAAGGAGAGCTTGACCCAGAGGCCATGAGGCTGGGGCTGAGGGCTGGCGAGGAAGAATGTGGGGTGTTGGCTCCAGGGCCAGGGCTCCGCACAGAGAGTCCTGAAGCTGACGATCCCAGAAGGACCACCGGGCCGTCCCTCTGCCTCTGACTGGCTCATCCTCAGGGGAGTCTTTGCCCACCCGGCTCCCCCAGATTTAAGTGGGGTTGGGGCAGGAGGGGCCTGGAGGGAGCCCTGGAGGCACTGGCAGCTTCCTTTCCCTCCCCTCACTCCCCAGCTTCCTCTGCAGTGCAATCCTGCTGCTGGCCCCGTCCCCACTTCCTTTAGTCACTTTCAGTGACCTCACTGCCCACCGCTCTGCCCCTGAGGGGCTGGATGGAGTGCATGGGTGTGGAGCCCAGGCCAGCGCGGCAGGCCCCACCTTCAGCCTGGTGGACATCTGGTAGCCTCGGGGCTTCTCTGTCTCTCCACCCGGCCAGATGATCTTCCTGTCGTTGGGAATGACCTGGGGGTGGGAGTATGAGATGGAGGGTGGCCACGCAGGGGTCTTGGCCCCAGGACCCTAAGGCCCCAGCCCCCACCCCCTCATGACCCCCACCTACATGGGTGCCGTTGTAGATGCCCACTTGTACCAGCTTGCGGTTCTGCAGGTTCATGATGCTGTAGTTGGCAAACTTCCGGTCCCCGTCCTCATTGAATTCCACGCGGCCGGTCACCCCATCCGCGTACTTGGAAGACATGAGCACCCTGGACAGGGCGGTGGGGGTTGGACTTTTCAGGGCATGTCAGACCCTCACCCTGTGAGTCTGGCGGATGGCGGGCCCGGCTGCCAGCACCAGATGGACAGCACAGCCGGGCCAGCCAAGCAGCTCCAGGGTGCTGAGTCCTGTTCTGAAGGCTTTTTTTTTTTTTTTTTCCAAATTTAGTCATTTATTTATTTTGCTTTTTTTTTTTTTTTTTTTTTTTTTTTTTTTCCCAGAGCCGCACTCACGGCATGTGTAGGTTCCCAGGCGTATAGGTCTAATTTGAGCTACAGCTGCCAGCCTGCACCACAGCTCATGGCAGCGCCAGATCCTTAACCCACTGAATGAGGCCAGGGAATGAACCTGCAACCTCATGGTTCCTCGTCAGATTTGTTTCCACTGCGCCACCACAGGAACTCCCTGAAGGCTTTCTGTGTGTTGGGGTGTTTGATTCTTAGAGCAGCTGCCCTGGCTCAATAGCTGAGAAGGCAGAAGCCCAGAGGGATGCAGTGGCCCATTCACCAGCGAGCAGGGGAGGCAGGGTTGAGGTCCCGTCTTCCACCTGCGCACACCTACGTGTGTGTGTGTGTGGTGTCCACTGGGCCATATATGTGTGCACACAAGATCTTTGTGTGGGGTGCAATCAGAAGCACGTACTTGTGGCACGTGTGTGAATTTGCCTGTGTACACATGCAGGTGCCTGTGTGCACATATGCTGCCTGTTGTATGTGTACTCCTGTTGTGCCACCAGGCACTGTGGCTCTGCACATGCTACTTGGGGGTGGGGGTGCTGCGGATGGGCGGGGCCTCCCTGCCCCCCGAGGGGCATGTCATCCAGGGTTCTGTGAGTTGGCTATTGCCCCACTCTGCCATCCACTTGGGCCTCCGCCTAACCCCGTCTCTCTACGGCTTGGGTGCGTTCAGTGTCTGAGGACGCTCCCCATCCTCAGCTGCAGCAGGACCCTCCTCCCCAGGGCTGTTAGCCACCCTAGGGAGTGGGGTGGGGTCTCAGGGTGGGCTGCAGCGCTAAAAGGTGGGGGCAGGAGCCATGAAGGCAGCCATGACGCCAGCCATGACCTTCAAGGCACCGGTGTCAGCGTGGGAAATGCGGCAAATGATTTTCGCACTAGAGACGGAAGTGCTGGCGGAGGGGAGGTGGAGGTAGAGGAGAAAACTGGGGACGGTGGCTTGATCTGTAGGATTCAGCAAGCTGGGCGGGACCACCCAGTGAGGAGGGCCAATTCCAGAACGGAGGCTCCCCCACCTCAGAGGCGAGGCCCCGCCCAGCTGGGAGGAGAGGCCACGCCCACCTCAGAGGTGAGCCCCGCCCACCTGGGAAGAACGATCCCCGCCCACCTGGGAGGAGCGGCCACGCCCACCTCAGAGGTGAGGCCCCGCCCACACGGGAGGAGCGGTCACGCCCACCTCAGAGGTGAGCCCCCGCCCACGTGGGAAGAGCGGCCCCGCCTACCTCTTGAAGAGCGGCCCTGTCTTCCAGATGTTGGTGTTGCCCACGCAGCCCCGCGGCGGGTCGGTGATGTTCTCCTTTTCAAGAAGCTCGTGCACTGCCTGGGCCACCACGCCCACGGCATCGCTGATGTGGGCCGACTCGTTCTTGCCGTTGATGAGCTGCAGTCCGATGATGCCTGAGGGGAGTGTCTGCTTAGAGCCCGTGGACGGCTCCTGTCCACCGGCCCCGGGAGCCCAGCACTCACCGTCTGGGGCGTAGCGCAGGGCGTTCCCGGAGATCTCGCGCTCCCCGACCAGCCACACGTACCCCGAGCCGGTCATGTTCAGCATCGCGGCTGCTCGGTACACAGTGGCAGCGTCGTCCTCGCTGTGGGGCAGAGGGGGGTGACGGGCCAGGACTCCAACCCTCCCCACCCGTGGCCCGCGGCAGCGGCTCCAGACTCCAGGGCCCTCCTGCAGTGTGGTCTGCCCCTGCCTCTTCCCAGCCCCTCCCCTGACGGGACCCAGGCTGGGAGACACTGCAGAGGTGGGGGGAGGCCCCCACCCCGGCCCCCACCCCCAGCCTGCACCACATCTGGGCCAGGAGACCCCCACAGAGGTGATGGGGGTGGGGCCCAGACCCCCAGAGCTTCCCAGGGTCTCTTGCAGGCCCTTCGCCTGTGGTGGGCAGGGTTAGGGGTCATGAGATGTGGGGCTGGGTCATTAACGATTGATAACTCTCTCACCGGGTCCCAGGCACTATTCTGAATGCTTTCCATGGACTCTCTCAGTTAATTCGTACATCATCCCTGTGAGCAGGCCTTAGTGCTACCCCTGTGGCAGGAGGTGAAACCAAGGTGCCCAGGGCACAGGTGGTAAGTGGCAGCGTCAGGTCTGTGCGGGGACTGTCCACCCCTGCACCCTTGCTCCTGCGACTTCCTGGACAAGCCATACCCTCTCTGGTCTCCATGTCTGAACCTGTGAGGTGAGGGGCTGGCAGCTTTCTGGTCGGTCAGATGTTTCTGGGACCGCGTGCCTGGGAGCTGCCCCGAGCATCGCGGCAGATGCCACTGTAGAGAGGTGAGGGCTCCTGCTCCCCTTCTGGGGTCCACACAAGCAGCTGTGCACTCCCGGGCCCAGGGCTGGGGCCACCAGTAGGGCAGAGCACAGGCCCAGCCCTTTGGGCACACGTGGTCCTAAGCTCTTGGTGTGTCCTCATGGGCAAGCCTCTGTGGACCCAGTCCTCTAGGGTCCACAGGACAAGGACCCCAAGTCTGCGGGCACTGCCTTCTCATCCCTGCCTGGCCTAGGTGGACCTGGACCATACCAGGCACTTTGCTCCTCTCAGGCAGTGGGCAGCGGGGTACAGAGAGTCTGGGCAGATTGTCTGAGTGCCGAGAGAGCTTCACAACTACCGGCCCTGGAAACGAGATGGCCCCAGGGGTCCGGGGGGCCCACCCCCAGTTTCCCCAGGGAGAAATGCAGCTGCTCATTTTGCTCTGAATGGAACTGCCGCCCTGGGATGGAAGCGACAGAATAAGAGTCGGTCCAGCTGGTATCCAGCCAAGACGGCCGGTGACACCGGTTTGTGCATGTCAGGGCAGCAGCCCGCTGTCAGCTGTGCCCTCAAAGCCTGGCGGGGAGGCCTGTCTGCCAGGTCTGTGACGCTGGACTTGGGGGGAGCCCGCAGCCCTGCTGTGTCCGTGTAAATTGATGGAACAGTCACAGACAAAGGCCTGATCAACCTGGACATGGTTCATGGAAGTAACTGACTCCAGGACAGTTTCCAGAACAAAATTTTTTCTTAAAAATTGTTTAACTTATCATTGATTTACATTGTTCTGTCGATTTCCTGGAAAAAAAATTAAGTTTTGGAAACGAAGGAGAAACTCCGAGGCAGTCAGTAGAAAAGCGTCAGAGAGTAGGACGGACTTCGTGGGACTCGTCCTGCAAAATGCTCCCAGCGGCCTCGGGAGGAGGATCCAAGTGTGTCGGGTTGGAGGCCAAGGTCAAGGAGATCCCGGGGGACAGCCTGGCTTCCTGGAGCTGGGGGGGTCGGGTCCTGTGCGTCCGGCATGGACGCGTGTATGTGTGGGTGGAAATGGGTCTCATCACACAAGGCACGTGTGTGTGTGATTCGTGTTCATGTCTGTGTGTGTGAGCGTGTGGTTGTGCACACAGGCAGAGGACAGTGGGAGATCTGTGCTGACCTGTCCCAGCCATCTGGCCCCACTGAATACGAGAAGGGGCTGCTCCCTGCCTTCCAGCCCAAGGAGCCCTGGCTGGCCGCCCCCTGCTCTGTCCCAGGAGGAGGGGTGCACCTGGCACTGGACCAAAGGTTTGTTGACTGACCATGCCAACAGGCACCTGCCCTGCTGCTCAGAGTGTGGCTGGTTCTTTCTGGCCTGCTGCAGGGTGGCCCCTGCTGTTTTCCTCCACACCGCTGGAGCCCGCACAGCTTCTGGGACAGGCAGACAGCGGGGTCGGGCCATGTCTCATGGGGCGAGGCTCGTCCTTTTCCCATTCTGGTGACCTGGGCTTTCCCCTCCCAGGAGGACAGAGCCATTTGCAAAAAGGGAGATTTTTTACCGTGGGCTCATCCCCAAGGTCACAGTCGGGGCCAGGCTCAGCCGGCAGCAGCCTGGAGTTAGGGTCCCTAATTGGTTCCCCTCCCGCACCACCCATTGCGGCTGCTCCAGCCCTTCGGTCCCAGGACCCCGGCTTCTTCCCACTGTGGGTCCTCCCGCCCAGCTCCACCTGCGGGCTGCACGTCCCCTCCCTAGGCCCTTTCCCTGAACCCAGCTCCCAGAGCCCCGTGCTGCCCCCTCTATCCCCAGGGCTGCGTCTGCTTTTTCCCAGGGCGGGGATGTCCAGCCCCATCTCCAAGGCCCAGTGTGCTCGTGCCGGACAGCTGTCTTTTGTGAGGGCGTCTTAGAGGCTGATGCCCGACATTGGCCCTGGGTGAAGCGGGCGGAGGGGCCTCACCTGGCAGAGAGGATGATGACCCGGGCCTCCAGCTCCCGCGCCTCCATCAGCAGGGCCGTCACGTTCTTGGTCCCCGGGTCGAACTGCAGCACCTTCTCAGCCTGCGGTGTGAGCGGGAGTGTTAGCAGGTGGCCGGGGTAGGGCACACAGCGCCTCGGGGGCAAGAGTCGAGCCACAGCCGCTAGGAACCCCGAGGCAGCTTAGCTAGGGCTGCCACGGCCTGCACCTGCACCTGCACCTGCACCTGCACCTGCTCTGTCCACCTGCCTTCCTGGCTCCTCGCCAGGCCCGGCTGGCCTCGCTCGTCCTTTCTTCAGCCTGCTCGCTCGCCTGGGCTCACTCTCTGCTCTGCGTGCCTCTCTCCACCTCTCACTCCTGGCCTCACTTTTGCACCGAGCATGCAAGCTGAAGTGGACCGAGACTCCGAAAGAGGCGTGCAGCGGACAGGAAACAGAAAACAGTTTTGGAATGCAATCGGGAGCAGAGACGGGGCCGACTTTTTCAAAACCACGGGAGTTCCTCTCGGGCCTGGTCCGCAGGCCCTGCCGGAGCGGCCCGGACCGCAGGCAGGCGGGCGGCTGGGCCGTGGGCTCCCTCCTGGGCTCCACGAGGAAACCCTGGGGGTCCCAGAGATTCGCATGCACTTCCCAGAGAGCAGCTCCTCTGCGGCCGGGCCTGCCTCGCGGGCGCAGGCCGAGGCCACGGGGGGTGGGCCGCAGGCACCCCCGCAGCCGGCACCTGTCCTCTCCTGCCTACGGCTGCCTGCCTCACGAGCTCCTCTCCTCTCTGCGCAGGCCGGCGGCGCGGCGCGCTGGGCCGGACAGCGGCCCTCGTGGCCGAGGCGCCGAGGCCAGGGCTCCCTAGTCGGTGGGTGGCGTGCACGTCCATGCATATATACCTTGGGTCCGCGCTTGTTGTCATAGGACAGTTGGTCGAGGTTTTCATAGTTCCTTTTTTTACTCTGATGAATAATGTGCACAGAGAAAATATGCAGACACAGAAGAAGATTATAAACGGTTGAAAATGACGGCGCTAAAGCAATCACACCACCTCCTCGGCACGTCTGCAGACGGGCACGTTCCTGGAGCTCGCAAACACCGAGGCCCGGGGCGGGCTGGGGGCCGGGGCGGTGCTGGGGGACAAGGGGCCACGGGGGCCACGGAGGCTCCCTGCCACGGAGCTGTGCTCTTGGAAACGGTCACGCTCGGGAGAAAGGGAGGCCCTGTCTGTGCCCAGGCCAAACGCATCCCCTGGGGGTCCCATCTGCCCCCCGCCCCGCCCCTGACATGCACCTGCTGTGTGGCCCCAGCAGTTCCCAGCCCACCTACGTCAGTCCTGAACGGGGGTGACAGCCCCTCCCCCAGCCCTGTCCCCTATTTCCCTTCCCTCCCAGCACCCCCCTGTGCCCCTCAGAGGTCTGGGTGTTCTGCTCCCACTGACTGGTGTGAGATGGGCGGCCCCATCGGCCCACATGGGCGCTGGAGGGCTGGTATGACCGGAGTTGGTGAGGCCGTGCAGGTCAGTGGGTGTCTGCCTGGAGCACAGCCTGCCTTGGCCTGTGCTGGGGTGGGAGTAGGGGCCAGTGCCGCCTGAGCAGCTGTGTGTCTGGGCAGGTGTGCGGGCGTGTGGGCGAGCGGGTCAAAGGCAAGCCAGCCTGTGGGCCGGTGCCGTGCGCCAGCCTGGGCTGAACGGTGGGGGCACGAGGAGGGCGCGCGTGGTCTGAGTCTGTGGCAGGGGGAGCGGAGCGTGAAGGGACTGTCTCGGGGGCGACCGCGTGCACCTGTGAGAGGGGGTGTGTGTGGCTGGGTGTGCAGGTGTGTGAGCATGCCCCAGGCAGGTGTGCGGCCACAGCGGGCACACCAGGAGGTGACTCGCCCATCTGGGGCTGGGGTGCTGTCTCCGGAGGCCCTGCGGGCCTGGAACCCCCCTCCCCGACTCAGCCAGTCCCCCACAGCAGGACCCCCAGGGCCCTCCGGGTCTCCCCTCTGACTCCACCCCCGGCCGGGGCCCTCCATTCCCTTCAGGGCCCGCGTTGGCACTCAGCTTAGTGAAGCCAACTGATTTCGCAGGCAGAGCATATGCTCCCGGCCTCCCGCTGGTCTGGCCTCCCGGGCCCTCCCGAGCCTGGGCCTCCCTCCCTCTCTGCCCAGCTTGGCCTCCACCCAACCCAGGGGCCATGGCCCGGGTGCTGAGCGCCCAGGGCAAGGGCGGGGCCCTGGGCCTCCTCTGTGAGCACCAGCTCCTCCTCAGGCCGGCAGTGGGGGCGGGCAGGGGCGGTGGGGGTCGCCTGGACCCTCCGAAACGCCCCTCTGATCTCTCCACAGCCCACAGCCAGGGGCGCGGCTGGGGCAGAAGGGTCAGTTAGAGCCCGGCGTCTAATGGGTCCCCAGGAGGCGTCATAGGCCGCCCCCTGGTGGGTGGTGAGGAGAGGAGGGGCCCGAGGTGCAGCGGGGACGGGGAAGCCTGACGAGGGGCAGGGCCAAGACTGGGGGTGGGGGGTGGGGGGGCAGATGGCCGGGGATGGGGCTTTGGTGAGGGTGATGGGCAGCAGGGAGGTGGAGGGCTGCGGCGGAGTGAGGCCAGCGCGGGAACATGGAATGGGTCACAGCAGAGAGGGGACTGGGTCCCTCGGGGAGGGGGGACGGGGTACGTGGTGCGGTCACACTGAGTGGGTGCCCTAGGGGAGCGGCTGGGAGGGGCGGGGGCGGCGCCCCGCGTTCCCTGCCCGGCCTCGGCCTCGGACTTGTGGGCGCCGCGGGGCGGCGGGAGGGGTGCGTGGGCGGGGCGGGGTGTTTGCGGAGCTCCAGGTGGTCCTGCCCTCGCCCCGCAGGGACTGACACGAAGGAGATTTCGACTAATGGCAAAAGCGAGTGAAATGAGCCGAGGACAGGCTGGGGCGGGCGCTCGCCAGACGTAGTGGTGCTGACCATGCACGATGGAAAGAGAAGGGTGTTCACACGGGCCACAGACACAGCGGCGGCTCGCCGGCTCCTGCTCCTGCGCGGGGCGCCCCGGCCCGGGCCTCACCTTGGACTCGCGCTCCTCCAGCAGCGTCTCCAGGCGCTTCTGGGCCGCCCGGCCCTCGTGGTCGTCGCTGACCAGGAGGATGATGTGGTTCCAGCTGTAGACGCGCATCATCTCGAACCAGACGCTCGACTGGTGGGAGTAGGGCGGCACGGTGCGCAGGAAGCTCAGGTGGATGCTCTGCGGGGCACAGGCAGGCTGAGGGGCCGCGACCGCGACCTCCGCCAGGGGGCGCCGGCGCACCGGCCGCCTCCGCGCTCCTCCCGTCCAGCCCGAGACACAGAGGCTCGGGGCTCGCAGCACCCTGCCTGCGGCCTTGATTCTGGGTGGCTCCCCACCTCCGCAGCGGCCACAGCCCCTGCTGGGCTGCTTGGGCTCGGAAAGTTCGTGCTGACGTGAGCCTCTCCGAGATCCCACCGGCTCCTTCCCAGACCGCAGAACTAGTCTTTTTGGGAAGTCTTCACTCTTGGGCAAGTCCAGGGGTTGTTAGCGGCCTGGCCCAGCCTTGCTTCTCTAACGCTAACTGCTGGGGCGGGGGGTGGAGCAGGCTCCGCCTTCCGCAGCTCAGACCCGCACCCATCTGGGGGTCCTCTGAGCCCTCCAGGTTCTTCTTTCGCCTGCTCCCTCCTGGGGCCTTGGAATCTGAGTGCAAGAATGCCCCTCTGGGAGTTTGGCGAGGTACAGCGGAAACAAATTGGACTAGGAACCATGAGGTTGCAGGTTCGATCCCTGGCCTCGCTCAGTGGGTTAAGGATCCGGCTTTGCCATGAGCTGTGGGGTAGGCTGAAGTCACGGCTGGGATCCTGCGTTGCTGTCTGTGGCTGTGGCGTAGGCCGGTGGCTACAGCTCCGATTGGACCCCTTGCCTGGGAACCTCCATATGCTGCGGGTGCAGCCCTCAAAAGCAAAAATAACAATAGCAATAATAGTAATGCCCCTTTGCCTCTGTCTGTCATGCAACAGGTGACAGAGCTGCAAGGGGATTGCCTTTGGGGTCTTGGGTTGGCTCTGGCCCAGCCTTTGTGGTTCACGTGTTGGGCTCAGATGGGTCTATGGGTGGGTACCATGAGTGGCATCGAGGTGGCACTCGGAGATTTGGCCATGAGGTTTGCCCTCACGCTGGGCTGGGGAGTGGGGCCACAACCTGGATCTGGGTGGGGCACGTGATGGGCTGATTCCTGCCCTGGGAGAGGGCTCCCCTTTCCAGCCTCTCCCCAGTAGAGGAATTTTTCTCCCACTTGTCTACGAGGGGACTGGTGCCCGGAGAGAGGAAGGCAGCAAGGCTGGGAGGTGTGGGCAGGAGCTGTCTGGCTGGGGGCCTCTGCTGGGGGTGGGGAATTCTGTGCCACAGGAGTTGGGGGCTGCTCCAGCCTCCACTGGCCTCCTCCCATGGGCTGTCCCAGAGAACCCCCATCTGGCCTTGCTTCCCTGTTGCCCCCAGGCAAACCCATCCCCGGCTGAGATGCCCTCCGTGGGGCAGGAAGTGTTATCTCGGACCCAGGGCCCCCAGCAGTGTGAAGCTGGGGAAGCTGGGGGGGAGCTGGGAAGCGCCCTCCAACAGCCCTGCCTCTGGCCTCTCAGGCGTCTGCAGGTGGCCCCAGGCAGGGAGGGATGCGTAGGGCAGCGCTGCCCCTCTCAGCCTCTTGGTGGCCAGTTTGCATCCCCAGCTGACCAATCCTCCCAGAGTCGCAAGCAGACACTGTGGGAGAGTGGTGTGAACTAGTCCAAGTTCCCCACCGCTGTGGGGGTATTGCCTGCAAAATTGACTCAGTGACTTCTCAGCTCTCTCAGCTGCCGCTCCAGGATTGCACGGCTCCAGCCAGATGTGTCCCCCACCCCAGCCTGGGGCGATGATGCTGAGTGGTGGTGCCTGCCGCCCCCAGGCCAGCCCCTCCGGCCACGAGCCGCCTCCTCGTCCAGCCACCCCCCCCCCACCCGCTGCACCTGCCCTGCTGTGAGAAGGGCTGGTATCCACGCCCTCGTTGCTGCCTCTGTACCAGCCCCTTCTGGGCTTTTCCTCCTCCTGCAGCCCCACCTTCTCCAAAGTCCACCTGTCTTGCTGTGCAGGAAGCTGCCCTGTCTATGCCTTCTTCTGGCCCATGAGGACCTCTGTGGCCTCTGAGGGCTTGCTCTTGGCACCTGTCCCCTGTTGGTGGGCTGTCTGCCGCAGTGTGGGTGGGCTTGTGTGTCAGTGTGTGTGTGGGAGGGTCTGAGTGTGACTGAGGGGGGTGGGAGCGGGCACGTGAGCGTGAGTGTCTGATGCTGTGCCGATGGGCGTGAATGTGAGTGTGTGGGTGCACAAGAGTGTGCGAGTGTCCCGGGGAGTGTGTGTAGGTGTGAGTGTGTAGATTTGTGTCTGTGCGTCCGTGTGTTGGTGTGCATGAGTGCTGGTGAGTGTGTCCGCGAGACGAGGGGTGTGTGGGGTGGGAATGCGTGGGCGTGCTGAATGCATCACCCTGCCACACCTGGAGCCCAGAGCCCCTGGTCTGAGCACCTGCGCCTGTGGCCCCTGGCCGGGTCCCGTCGAGCGGTCAGGCTTACCTTGTCTGAGTAGATGGACATGCGGGTGGTGAGCCCCAGGACGGGGATGCGGTAGAAGCCGGCTGTGTAGGAGACGGGGGTGGGAGTGAAGTGGTCGTTGGGGGTAGGTGGGTGGCTAACTAGGATGGCGTAGACCTGTGGACACAGGGGACAGGGTCAGCTCGAGCAGGGGCAGGCGGGGCTCTGCACTGGAGCGGGATCTCCAGAAGCAGCAGAGGCTGAACGAACGGCTGGGTGTCCAGGGGGCACCTGCCCACGCGGCAGGAGTGCCAGACCCCATAGCACCTCCTGAGGGTAAACAGAGCATGGGGGTGAGGCAGAAGCAGGGCGAGACTCCAGGGACCAAGAAAACCCACGGGGAGTCGACAGATCCCCTCCCCATGCTTCCCCTGTCCCGGGTTCCCACACAGGCTGGAGGGTCACCGAGAGGTGGGTAGTGAGACCTTGAGGGGGGAGGGCAAAGACCTGTCCTTCTGGCGTCCTGGAGCTCTATGCGAGGCCCCCTCATGGGAGAACCACACCCAGACCACCCCCTGAGCCTCATCCTGCTCAGAGATGGACGGAGGCCATGGTTCCACAGGTGGAAGCAGCTTCAGAAGGCCTGCCTTGGACATGGCCGACCAAACACTAGCAGAAGCTGGGCGAGGCCCCCCCCCAGAGGCCTGGGCCCCTTTGCTGGTGTTGTCCACAGCAGGCTGAGCCCTGTGGGGTGGGAGCAAGGTTGGTGCTGACACAGCACTGACCACGGCCTCAAGGAAGCCCAGCCTTCCTGTCTGGACCAAGGCACCTGCAGACAGGTCTGAAGCCGATGGCTCAGGCCCTGGGGCAGGGATACGGGGTAGGTGGCTTGGCAGTTCCGTGCTGCCCTCACATTGGAAGGACCTGTGTCTGTCCCAGTTCTGCTTTCCCCTCTCTGGTCCACAAGCCTACATGCTTGTGCAGGTGGGGCTGGGGGTGTGCTCGTCCCACGTGGTGGGGGCGATGGTTGCCATGCCTGGCAGTGCCTGGCCCACAGGGTGTGACCGTAGGTGACAACTGCTGCTGTCATCTTTGCTCCTGGCACTGGCTGTTTCCCGGGAAAACCATGCCCACAGGCAGCCATGCTGTCAGCTGGAGGGGGGAAAGGGCCCTACCTGACTGCTCATATTCCTGCCCCTCCCCTGCGCAGCGATGCCAGCCCCCCCTGTCCCTGTGGTGCTCTGGGCTGGAGCATGGTGGTGGCTGGTGAGGTGGAGACAGGGATCTTTCTGAGTAAAGCGCTGACCTGACTTCTGCAGCTGGAGCTGCTTGGACCGGCTCTTGCTCCCCCCCCCAGCCCCGCTCCACTCTGCACCCTGCCTGGTCGATGTCTTCATAGGCGTGTGTGTGCACGCATGTGACCACGCAGGTGCTCATGAGTGTGTGCTGGGTATGCATGTGTAAACTGCATGCCACAACGCGTGTGTATGTGCATGTGCACACAGATGCCTGAGTGAGTGTGTGTGAGCACGAGTGTGGTGCAAGAATGTGTGTCCATGGATAGTCATGGGGGGGCAGGTGTCGGTATGAATGAGCGTGTGCAATTGATTGTGGGATGCTGGTGTGCGTGAGCGGGTGCTCGCGTAAGTCTAGGCATCTCAGTGCCCAAACATGGATGAATATGTGTGCACGCGTGAGCCCTGCCCATGGGTGTAGCGAGCCTGTCAGGTGAGCGTGTGTGAGCAAGGCAGGGCCCGGTGTTGGTCTCGCCTCTTACGTAAAGGGCTGCATTGCAGTGATCCCACAGCTTCATTGGAATTCAGCAGGCAGTGCGCCCAGGGGCGGACAGCTCCGACAGGCACAATCCTGGAGTCGTGTCCTCCCCCGCAGTGCCGGCTGCCAGATGCCTCCCCCCTCATGCAGTCCCCACCCCCGCCCCGTGGAGCACCCTGCTTCCCGCCTGGGCCACTTCCCATGGCAGGCAGACCCGAGAGGGGTGGGAAGGCGAGGAGGACAGGAAGAGGCCCTGGAAGCAGGAACAAAGATGGCCCCGGGCCCCATCCAGTTTCACGCCCTGCGGTCCTGCATGTAGCTGGGACCAGCACCTCCTAGGCAGGCGCAGCATGCCCGCCCCCACACTGACACCCACCCGCCAAATGGCCACAGGTCTGCACACACCAATCTGCTCCCCGAGCCCTGGAACCCTTGTGATGACAAGCCAGGGTGGCAGGTGACCGGTCTGGGGCTAAGATGGGGGACGGGCAGCGAGACCAGCCCTCCGAGTCCCCTCCCAGGGGGAGGGAGAGAGGGGAGGAAAGGATGGGATGAAAGCGGGCCGGCGGGAGGCTCGAGGGTGAAGGAGCGAGGATGGCGGGGCGGCGGGGGAGGGGCAGGAGCTGGCCCAGCGTGAGCCCTGGGGGGGGCGGGCACCTGGCTGGAGATGAGGTCTTCGCACACCGACAAGGCCATCTGGATGGCGTTGGGCTTGTGGGTGACGGAGGTGGCGTTGAGCTGGATCTTCCAGGAGCCATGCCGCTTGTTGGCCTGGTTCACAGCCTCGCGGAACATCTGCTCGTGCTTCCGCGTGCTCAGCACCGCGCCGATGTTGACGATCTTGGGGTCGCAGGCGGCGCGGGCGAAGGAGCAGGAAAAAAGCAGGGCGAGCGTCAGCAGGCGCATGGTGCTCATGGGCTCCGGGCAGCGCAACCTCGGGGCCCTTGGCGCATTCCCAGCGGGACGCGCCGGCCGTCCTGCGCGCGCCGGCTCCCGCGAGCCGAGGGCGCCACGTCTTCCCTGGAGCCTTAGTCCCGGGACGCCTGCGAGAGCGGAGGGGGCGGCGAGCCTGGGGCCGGCGGGGGCTTCCCGGGGCGCGCGGGGCTGCCCGGCGCTCCGCCCGCGCCGCCGGCGCTGTCCGCGGTGCTGAAGCGGGTCTCCGCCTCGCTCCGGGCGCCCCGCGCCGAGAGGACACCGCGGCGGCAGCCCCCGCGCGGGCTTCGCTGGTCGCGGTCCCGACGCTGCGGCGGCTGCGGCGACTGCGGCGCGTCGAGCGGGGCCGACGTCTCCGACCCCTCCCGCCGCCCCCGCTTCCCAACGCGGAGCCGGAGCGGGGGCGCCTCCCGCGCCAGAGTGCGCGCCTGCGTTGGTGCGAGCGCTTTTCAGAGCGCGAGGGGGGCCGCCCGTGTGCGCGCGGGTGCGCGGAGAGGTCGCCGAGACGGTGCCTGGGCTGCCTCGAACCTGCAGGGAGCCGAGGGTGAGGTGAGAGGGTCTGTGTCACCCGTGCAGCCTGCGTGTCTTTTGAGATGACGGAATGAGTCGTGCCAATTTGCGTGTGTGCGCGCACGCTCGGGCACGAGTCCTCACCCAGAGGGAGTGACATTTTGGGGCCGGACGGCCCTGACTGCGCGTGCGGAGAGGCCCTCAGCCGTGCGGCGGGGACAGACGCAGTGGGGCTCTCTTCTCCAGAAGGCTCATGAATGGGCGGCAGACCCCCATCTGCCTGGCCACGTGATCTGGACACCCCCAGAGGGCTGAGAAGAACAGAAAGGGTGACAGAGGCTGCCCCAGGTTGAACCGGACCTTCCAGGAGAGGCTGGGGGTCTGAACCCAAACCAGTCGTGGAGAGACCAGATCCAGAGGGAGTGGTGTCTGCAGCGGAGGGGACCAAGGCTAGACCTCAGCGAGGGCAGGCATGCCTTGCCCGCTCCACTCTCCCTCCCCAGCGCCCCTGCTCCTGATTCACTCCCAGCGCCCCTCCTGCCCCTTGTCCTTCTGGTCCTCATCCCCCCAATTCATTGTCCTCGCCACTCCCCACGCGCGAGTGAGCTTTCCTCTCCCTAACTCAGAGCATAGCTCAAGCTCCGCCCCCTGCCAGTGACATCACCGTTTCCAATAGCAACTGAGGATCCTGCAGACCCAACATCAAAAGCCCCCAATGGGGACAAAGCAGGGTTGTCCCCACACCTGAGGGACGTCCTGAGCAGCCGAGAGGGAAGAGCCTTGTCCCTCTCCACGCAGTCCCACTCCTGTCCCCTGCAGTTCTCACCACTAGGCTGCCCTCCCCACCCCCACCCAACACAGACGCTGCGGGACCCTGGGCTTTGAGGAAGTGGCTGCCGTGCTTGGCACATGCCCTTTCTGGTCCCCGTCTCTCTCAAGGTGAGGAAAGCCTTGCTGGGGGGCTCATCCGCCTGCGTCTGGCTGCAGGCCCCCACCTCTCTCTGTTCTGGGATTGAGGTCCGTAGTGGAAGGAGAACCAGCCCTGGCGACATTTCCTCCTCCTGTGGGGTCTCAGGGAGGCAGGCAGGGTGTGCTCAGAGGCCCAGAGCTGGCCCCATCACCGCAGGGTCTGTGGCCTCTGGTCGCTCAGCGCGTGGCTGCTGCATGGAGTGGCCAGCTCTGGGGTGGCCCGCAGCTCCAGCCCAGTTCAAGGAGGAAGGACATCAGCAAGAGCTGCCGCCAGGGTGTCTGGCCCCTCATGTCCGCCCCACTTCCCCACTGGGGTGCGGAGAGGCCCCTGCTGGCCCTGGGGAGACAATTTCTAAATGCTCAGAAGCCTGTGAACTGGCTGTTACCCAGCTGGGAGCTTGAACTTGGCCGTGGTCGGAGTGCTTGTGTGACAGAATTGGCCAGTCCCCGCAAATCAGGGCTCTGCTTTTCCCTTGAGAAGCCAGTTTACCAACACACCACTGCCTTCCGCAGGCTGTCGGTGCTCAGGCTTCTGTCTGGAGCCCCTTGCACGTCCCAGGCCTCAGCCCCCCCCCGCCCAGCCTCTCCTGTGTCCTGTTCTCCCGTTTGCCTGTGGCTTCTTCCACAGGCCAGCACCCAGCCAGGGGGCGCGGCTGCAGACGGCTTTGACCTTGCTTTGCCTTCGCTCTGAAAGGCACTGCTAGGACTTGGAGCCCGCCTCAAATCTGCATCAAATCTGGGGGAGGGGGGGAGGGCAAGGAGACCTGCTGCCTCGGGCCTCCAGCTGGGAGGGAGGCCCGGTCTGCCCCACAGGGAGGAGCCCTCCGGGTACCTGCCTACATTCCTCGCAATCCTTTCCTTCCTCTGGGGACTGCAGCCCCGCAGGCAGGGAGCGCCTACTCCCCCTTTCCCACTCCAACCAAGGGGCTCCAGCAAGGGCTGTCCACCATGACCCTGCCCCTCCTTGGCCTCGGTCACTTGACCGAAAGATTGTCACACAACCCAAGCCGACCACTCAGGGGTCTTCCCTACAATTTTGGCCAGATCAGAAACTAGGGCAAGAACCCGCTCTGTTTTCTCTGGAGGTGAAGGTCTGAGAATTGAGCCACCCACGGACGCATTTCCATCATGAAGAAGCAAGATGGAGAGGAGGAAGCTGACAGGCTGGTAGGTGCCACGTCCAGACACCTTGCCTGTGGCCAGCCATGCGGGCAGAGGATGAGCCTCCGTCTGGTGTCCTGCCGCTGCAAGGGCCAGGCCTCCAGGTCAGGCCTGGGGAAGCGGGGCTGGCTGTCAGCAGGCCTGGCCCCTGGGACTCTGTCCTCGATCTAGGGGAGCCAAGGACCCCTCGCGGAGGACAGTGGCAGATACCCACCGTGCCACCTTGTGTGGCCTCCTGGTGATTTCTACTCACACACCTTTGTCCACGCGGTTCTCCTGCCCGCCTCCACCACGAGACCCAATCAGCCCCCTTCCTCTTTCCAAAGCCCACTTTCCCAGCTCCACAACGTCCCCACAGACCCCACCGTAGGCGTGGCTGGACTTTCACACTTAACTCACAGACATGTGCCCGCAGGGGTGGCAGGCATTGCTCTGAATGATTGGGGTACAGCAGCGGACAATTAGATCCCTGACTTGGCACGTGGCAAACCAATAAACACCTTAGACCATTTCAGATGGCAAGATGTCCTCTGAGGAAGAAAGAAAGCGGATAAGATGACGGGCCGGCGGAGCTGTGTGGGTGGTTCTTACACTCCTGCAATTTCTTTGACGCACGCCCTTCGAAAGGGGGGCGCAGGTCCCCCCTCCTTGTGTGTGGGACGGATTAAATGACTCTGCCACTGCCTGGAACATGGCAGGAGTGAGGATGCGTGACGTCCGAGATAAGGTCTGGAAAGATCAGCTTCTGTCTGGCACTGTCCTTCCTGGGTCACCTGCTCGGGGGAGGCCAGTGTGGAGAGGACTCCTTGCCATGGCCTCCTGCCCGTGGCTGGCACCTAGTTGCCAGCAGTGGAGTGAACCAGAGGCCCTCCAGCCTTCAAGTGATTTTGCAACCCTGGCTGATGTCTTGACAGATTCTTTTTCTAACGGCCTCAGCAGCAGCATATGGAAAGTCCCAGGCTAGGGGTCAGATGGGAGCTGCACTTGAGGCCTATGCCACGGTGACATCGATACTCAATCCAAGCCACATCTCTGACCTACACCGCAGCTTGTGGCAACTCTGAGTGAGGCCGGGGATGGTACTGCATCCTCAGAGACAACGTTGAGTCCTCAGCCCAGTGAGCCGAGATGGGAACGTGACTCCATCCCACTGTTCATTTGCAACTCCGCCCATCTCCTCTTGTGCTTATGGGCCACCTGTGTGTCCTCTTTGGAGAAACGTTGATTTAGGTCTTCTGGGTTGGGCTGGTTTTTAAATTTTCTTTTATTATTATTTCTTTAAAATTAATTAATTTTTTTTTTATTTTTAGGGCTGCACCTACATCATGGGGAGGTTCCCAGGCTAGGGGTCTAATCCGAGCTGCACCTGCTCGCCTATACCACAGCCACAGCAATGCCAGATCCGAGCCGTGTCTGTGACCTACACCACAGCTCACGGCAGCACTGGATCCTTAACCCACTGAGCAAGGCCAGGGATCAAACCCGCAACCTTGTGGATGCTAGTTGGATTTGTTTCCACTGCACCACAATGGGAACTCCCACGTTTGTTTTCATGCCGATACCGTACTGTTTTGTTTACTGTAGCTTTGTAGTATTATCTGAAGTCTGGGAGGGTTATGCCTCTAGCTTTGTTCTTTTTCCTCAGAATTGCTTTGGCAATTCCAGATCTTTTATGGTTCAATATAAGTTTTAGGATTATTTGTGCTAGCTCTGTGAAAAACGTCACAGGTAATTTGATATGGATCACATTAAATCTACAGATTGTTTTGGGCAACATGGCTATTTTGACAATATTTATTCTTCCAATCTGAGAGCATGGGATATCTTCCTATTTCTTTGAATTGTCTTCAATTTAATCAACTGTTTTTGTTTTTGGCTACACCTGTGGTGTATGGAATTTCCCAGGCCAGGGATCAAACCCATGCCAGAGCAGTGACCAGAACCACTGCAGTGACAATGCCAGATCCTTAACTGACTGTGCCACAAGGGACCTCTCTTGCTGTGGTTTTAAAAGGGATGGTTTTCTTACTTTCCTTTTCTCATATGTCATTGTTAAAGAAATGCAGCAGATTTCTATATGTTAATCATATATCCTGCTACCTCGCTAAATTTTTAAAAATCAATTCTAGTAGTTTTTCTATGGAGTCTTTAGGGTTTTCCATATATAAAATCATGTCATCTGATTACAATGATAATTTTACTACGTTCCTTCAATTTGGGTATCTTTACATTCTTTTTCTTGTCTGATTTCTGAGGCCAGATCTTCCAATACTATGTCGAATAGAAATATGGTGAGAGTAGATTTCAGCAGGAAGGCTTTCAGTTTTTGCTGCTGAGCGTCATGTTGGCCGTGGGTTTGCCATAAACGGCTTTTATTATGCTGCAATATGTTCCCTCTATACTCACTTTGTTAAGAGTTTGAATTTTATCAAATGCTTTCGCTGCATCTATTGAGACATTCATGTGGTTTTGTCTTTTCTTTTGTTAATATGGTGAATCGCAGTGATTGACTTTCAGGTGCTGAGCCATCCTTGAGACCCTAGGATGAATCCAACTTGATCATATGGCAAAAGATTGTATTTTTTTTGTGTCTTTTTGTCTCTTTTTTAGGGACACAGCCATGGCATATGGAGGTTCCCAGGCTAGGGGTCGAATCAGAGCTATAGCTGCCAGCCACAGCCACAGCCACAGCAACGCCAGATCTGAGCCACATCTGTGACCTACACCACAGCTCATGGTAATGGCAGATCCTTAACCCACTGAGCGAGGCCAGGGACTGAACCCACAACCTCACGGTTCCTAGTCAGATTCATTTCCGCTGTGCCACGACGGGAACTCCTGTATGATTTATTCATGTGTTGTTGGATTCAGTTTGCCAATATTATGTTGAGAATTTTTGCATCTGTATTCGCCAAAGCTATTGGCCTAAAATTTTCTCTCTTGGTAGTCTGTCTGATTTTGTTAGCAGGGTGGTGGTGACTTCATAGGATGGGAGTGGTCCCTCCTGTTCAGTCTTTCAGAAGATTTTGAGAAGGACCCCATGCCGTGGGCCCGCAACATTTTGTGTCGTCTGTGATTGCAGGACACTGCAAGCAGCCAGGAGATGCTGAGGGGCTCCACACAGCTGTGGCTCCCCGCGCCCCCGCCCGTCCCACCCCCACGAGGACCTCCCTTCTGCTACCTCAATGGCCGCACACCTGCACCATCCCCAACCCAGACAACCTCAAATGAAGCAGCTGAGTTTGGAAAGATGGCCAGACTCGTGACCTTGCATGTGATGCGGGGATTTCGAATAAACACAGGGTGCTGTGATCTCCTGGCCTGGGGAGGGCAGGTCTTGCGCAGCACAGGTCGCGGGAGTAGCACCAGGTGTTCCCAGGTCTGCGTCCTCTGAAGGCGGGAGTCTGTGGAGGCCCTCTGGGAACAAGAGCCCTCGCACTGAGCCCATGCCACCCTGGGCGGCCCAGGAACCTCCCGTGCTGCCACCAGCTCTCTCCCAGGGTCTCGGGGGAGCCTGAGACAACCTAGGGGGTCAGGCACCTGGAGGCAGCCCAGACCTGCCCCTTGGACCAGCTCTCCAGGGGTGGCCTCCTGGGCCCTCAGCCCGGAGACCCTGGGGCTCCCGCTGCTGCACGTGCACCCTCCAGATGCCACCGTTTCCCTGGCAATGGGCTGTGCAGGGAGGGGAGCGTGAGGGCACCGCCGGAAGGGCCGGCAAGGCTGGGTGCAGGCAAAGCCCTGCGGGGGCCTCAGGGGTGACTCCTAGAAGGGAAGGGCAGGCGAAGAGGAAGATCTTTCTGGAGCAGGTTCCGACAAGCCTGAACTGAGCAGGAGGCACACGCCCTCCCGGTGCCCAGAAAGGTCACAGCTGGGATGGCAGGAAGCGGTGGGCTCACCCACCAGGGCACTGGGCAGCCTGGCCTGGAAAGCACGAGGGAGGGCTGAGTTTGAAGTCTGGCAGCAAAAAGCATTGGGCAGGGCCCTACGCTCAGCGATCTTGGGCAGCACGGGGCGGTTCTGCCATGTGTTTTTAGGGAAAACCTGCTCACAACCAAGGGCACAACCTTTAATGTGCCCTGCAGACGACTGAATTTTTTTTTTTTTTTTTGGTCTTTTTGCTATTTTGGGGGCTGCTCCTGCGGCATATGGAGGTTCCCAGGCTAGGGGTCAAATCAGAGCTGCAGCTGCCGGCCTACACCAGAGCCACAGCAACGCAGGATCCGAGCCGCGTCTGCAACCCTCACCACAGCTCACGGCAACGCCGGATCCTTAACCCATGGAGCAAGGCCAGGGATCGAACCCGCAACCTCATGGTTCCTAGTTGGATTCGCTAACCACTGAGCCTCGACAGGAACTCCTGACTGAATCTTTTGATCTTAAGAATAACAATCCAAGAGTTCCCCTTGCGGCACAGCGGAAACGAATCTGACTAGGAACCATGAGGTTGCGGGTTCAATCCCTAGCCTTGCTCCGTGGGTTAAGGATCCGGTGTTGCCATGAGCTGTGGTGTAGGTTGCAGATGTGGCTCGGATCTGGCATTGCTGTGGCTGTGGCATAGGCTGGCAGTTATAGCTCGATTCAACCCCTAGCCTGGGAACTTCCATATGCCAGAGATGCGGCCCTAAAAAGATAAATAAATTAATTAATTAAATGAAAGCCCATTAGGGCGGGCTCTGCAGTAATTAATGCAAGGAGTACCCATGAGGACATGGGTTTGAATGCTAGTCCCACTCAGTGAGTTAAGGATCCAGCATTGCCCAGAGCTATGGTGTAGGTCAGCAATGCAGCTTGGATCTTGTGTTGCTGTGGCTGGCACAGGGCAGCAGATGCAGCTCCGTCTAGACTCCTAGCCTGGGAACTTCCATATGCCGCACCTGCAGGCCTCAAAAAAAAAAAAAAAAAAAAAAAAGCAAGCAAGCAAGCTCATTGGAAAAGAGTGAGAGTTCAGAGCAAGGAAGGTTTCTCATTGGTTAAGTTGCTCTGGTCGTTGTCTGTGGGCGCTGCATTGCACGTCTTCTCCTGTTGGGGCCTGATGGATGATTCTTTCCTGTCATGATTCTTCCGTCATAGCTTGTAATTGTTGACCTGAAACAAGAAAACTGTTGTTTTACCAGCAAAATGGGTTGAATTCGGGAACAGTAAAGCAGTGGAATTCAGGGGAAGCAACCAAGTGCAAACCACAAGCAAGTGCAGGGAACAGAAAAACTCGTTGGCAGTGGGAGGGGGAGTTGGGAGGGGTCTGTTCTAAATGGAGTCCACAGGAGGGGACAGGGAGTTGGAAACTAGTGGGCTTACATTGGCTGCGCTGTGACCCGCTCTCATTGGCTGGGCTGCTGTCGCCGGAGAGAGAAATTTTTCCTCCTGCTGAGTAAGTGGTAACCCTTGGTGGGGTTTGCAGCTGAGGCTGCGACTAGGGTGTGAGAGCACCCCCGACTCCATTTTAATGAGGTTCCCCTTTAATTTTCTTAGGCCCAGTGGATCAAGACCCCAAGAGCCTTGCTGTGTAGCACAGGGAACTACATCCAATCGCTTGTGACAGAACATGACGAAAGATAATATTAAAAAGGATATGAAATTATATATATATATATGTGACTGGGTTACCTTGCTGAGCAGCAGCAATTGACAGAACATTGTAAATCAACTATTTAAAAAAAAAAAAAAGACCCCAAGAGCTGGCCTGACTCTGACTCTTCACGGGACCTCTGTCCTCTAACGGAGCCCGGCCCCTCGCCCGACAGCCAGGCACCTGTGTCAAATCACCTGGTTGGTGGTGGCGGGGGGCAGAGTCAAGACCTGGGGTGGAGCACAGAGGCTCCCTGGAGATGTGGCGGAGCGGTGGACATCTGCCTGGGGTCAGCGCCATCGAGAAGGTCCGGCCGCAGCCCACGGCCCGCAGGCCTTGGGGCAGTCGGGCGGGGGGCGCGGAAGGGCTCCATCCCAGAAGCGCCCGGAGACCCGGAGGCGCGGATGCAGGCTCCTCCCGTTGCCATGGCCACGGCCGGGCTGGGCAAGGTCCGGCGCAGGCGCAGAAGACCGCGGCTCGGGTCCCGCTCCCGCGCAGGCGCGCCGCGGCCTCCGAGGCTGGCGGTCTAGGCGCTGCGGGGGCCGCCCGCAGCGTCGGGCCGGCTGAGCGCTGGGCGCGGCCGGGAGCCTGGCCTCCTGAGGCGCCAGGGCCGCCCGCTGTCAGGGACTCGTGGCTCGCGCCGCGTGGGGGCTTCGGGGTGCTGGCGTCGAGTCTGGGCCGGAGCCCCGACGGCGGCAGCTGCTGCGGCTGCTGGTTCTGGCGGGTGAGGCGCCCCCGCGCCGCGGGGAGGGGCCGCCGAGGACGGACGGCGGCTGCGCTGTTCCCGGCGACGGGGCAGATGGGGCGTGTGGCGGGTGGTCCCAGGCCACGACGAGGGATGAGGCAGGGACCTCACCCTGGCCTGAGCTCCACAGCTGCAGCCGAGGCCATTCTGCCACCCGCCGAGGACCCCGTCGAAGAACTACCCGCCTTCTGCCGGCGGCCTGTCTGGAGCAGAACCTCCCCCACACCTCCCAGGCAGCGCTCAAATCCTGTATAGGTTTCTCCTGGCACCCTCCTCCTGACCAGCCCCAAGTCCCCCGCGGTGTGACTCTCTGTGGTGGCGGGGAGTCGTAAAGCCACCCGATGACCACGCTTGTTTGTGTGGTCTTTGGCAGAAGAGCCTTGGACTGGACCCTGGACTTGGCAGCGGTGCCCAGCCGAGACCCCCGTGTCCCTGTCTGTCCCTTGCCTGGGGAGTGAGTTCACGCCGACTTTAGCTTGTGTTTCAGTGACACCCTCGGCATCGCTCTGCGTGCGCGCGCCTGGGAATAAGACCCTCAGTGGGATTTTGGTTTTCCGGTCAGATGGGATGTCTGTTTTAATTTGACGCCCTTTTCCCCTGGTCCCTAACATCAGCTTGCTGATGCTTCTCTGTCCGCTTGTCATGTCCTGATGGCGTCTGTCCGTACCTGCTCCAGCTGGCCTCTAGAGCTAAGACACTCATAAACTATCTTCTCAAACCCACTTCCTTTAGAGAAACATTGCCCTGGTCGCCGCTTAAAACCTTCGAAGGATGTCTTGCTCGGACTCAGGTGTATGTCCGGAGGGCTGCTTTTTTGCCCGGAATAAGAGGGTTTTGTCGCGCTACTGACGGGACACCAAAACCCCCCAGCCTAACTTGATCTTCCCGACCTTCATTCTGTAATTTCTGATTCCCGTTGTCTCAGAATATTTGAGGAGAAACAAAACTCTTAATGCCTTGTCCCAAGTCCCTCTGCTTCTTAAGTTGCCTTCACATCTCTGGTCCCAGACTGCAGTCCTGAAAGTTGAACGGGACATCACTGCAATAAAAGGTGTCTGCTGAGCTCACTGAGGTCCCATCACCAGGCCTGGGGAGCCGGGAGTGTCCCGTGGCCAACCACACAGGGCCAACCAGTCAGTCATTTCCCTTCCGTTTGTTCTAAAGATGACTGGCAAGGAGTCAGGATGCCAGACAAGGATCTTATCCACACCGAAGGGGCGATGGGGTATGAGCCGACGGCCCTTGCTGCACGCTGGTCCTGGGCTGCGGGCCTGGGCCCAGCGCATCTGAGCAGCGGCAAGGCCCGGATGGGGCCTGGGCCAGGATGCTCGGGAGGCCGGTCCTCCTCCACGGGCCACGCACGGGGCCTGACGCTTTCAGGGCACGTTTTCCGTCCTCTCCTACGTGGACCAGGGCGACGTGTCACCTGCGGGGTCCCGGCAGCCTGAGACCCCTGCGGAGAGGGAACTGGCCGCGGCTCGGAAACAGCGGGGCTGCTGAATCTCTCGGCGTCCCGGCAGAGTCTGGAGCACGGGGAGAGGGCTCCAGTTGGGCCATTTTCGGTGAAACGCGTGCTCGCCCGTCCCTCTCGTAGCAATGGAAGCAGCTGTCGAGGTTACAGCGGAACGTGATTCTCCTCCTGCTGGCGTTTCTCGCGCTCTGCGGCCTCCTGTCCTTCGTCAGCCTGGCTGAGGAGTGGAAAGGTACCAGCTGCTGCGGGCGGCCTGAAGGGAGGCGTGTGGTCACGGAGGGGGACAAGACAGGGGCAGCGGTGGTCCTGCAGCGGCAGGAGGCAGGGGCCGCAGCGGATGGGCAGGAGGAGGCAGGAAGGAGAAGCCTCGGGGGTTTCCACACAGCCCCCCGGCCGGAGGGTGGCCGTGGCTCAGAGGCTGTGTGCTGTTCCCAAGGGCCCGGGCAAGGGCTGGCCTCGCGGCCCGGCTCCGGTCAGGGAGGGTCCGGTCCCGAGGTCGGACGCTCAGTGTCACCGCGTTCGTGCGCCTCTACCACGGGCCACCGGGTGTTCGGGAAGGCCGGGGCCGGGCCGGTGTGGCTGGAGAGGCCCCGTCTGCACTGCCCTGAGCTTGCTTCTCTGAGGAGGACAGCCAAGCGCCTCTGTGGGGAGCTCCCTCTGTGCCCCGAGGTGGAGACGGTGGCAGCAGGGAGCCGGGCTGTGGGCGGGGAGAAGGGCGAACCCCGGAGGCTCTAGAGAAGGTGGGATTCCCTCGGCCGTTCTCGGCTCCCGGCACCTGCTTTCCGGTGGTTCCGCTGCGTCCTCCTCCTTGTGCAGGAGTCAGGGCCGGGCGTGCGGTGCTCAGCCACCTGCCCCGCTCTCCTCCAGGCCTGGTGGCCTGTCTCGGGTGACCTAGGTTCTCTTGCTCAGCCCTGGAGGGCAGGTCGTCGGAAGAACTGAACGTGAGACCAGCCAACCCACCCATCCTGCCAGCTCCTCGGAAAGCAGAGGCGAAGCCGGAAACCCTCCCGGGGGGCCCACCGCAGGTACTGTGACTCAGCCGTACGTGGGGCTGTGGCCGGGTCCTTTCCAGAAGCCCTGGAGAACAGCGGGTGCCGTTTCAGATGGACGGGGAGGGTTCTGATCCTCAGCCCGCGTGTGAGGGTTGAGCCTCAGGTGTCTCGCGGTGGGCTGGTTGGACGGAGGATTCCTGGGGAGAGGAGGAGGGGCCCTCTCTCCTTCCTCCTCTTTGCAGGCCTGCTGGGCAGGCTCCTGGTAGGTGTGAAGGAGACGGGTCCCCTGTCCCTGGGAGTTGCTGGCCGGGGGCACTCAGGCAGGTGCTCCGTGTGGACCTGCCCCCACCGAGTTGCCAGGGCCCCGAGTGGCAGGGTCGGGCCTGGGAGATGGGCTTGGGACTCCTCAGGTGCGGGGTGCATGTCCTCCTAGTCATGCCCCCCCGCCGCCCTTACGGGGGGGGGCACTGGGCAGGTGGGTGGGGAGTAGGGGGTGTAGGGCCCAGGGGATGGGAGGCTGCCACAGAGCCTGGGAAGGTCCCTGCAGAGGGAGGGAGGGGGCTCCAGGGGGGTGGCCCCGAGAACCCGGGTGCTGTGCAGCTGGGGACGCCCGGCACTGCCGAGGCCCCCCAGGGAGAGTCCCCGGGCCAGCTGCCTGCCAGACTCCCTGCTGCAGGGCTGCCGGCGGGATGGGGGCGGGGGGCTGCCCACAACCTGTCTTCCTGGAGGGGCTGCGTGCGAAAGAGCCGGCGGGCGTTCTTTCCTCCTCTTCTTTGTTCCACGGGAAGGTGGACGCGGCCTCCTCCGGGAAGGGACAGCCTCTCAGGGTCCACCCGCAGCGTGGGGCCGGCCCTGAGCCGGAGGCAGGTTCCAGCTGCAAGAGAACCAGCAGTTGAGTCGTTTCACGCGTGACTCTTGTGTTTGCGCAGAGGCCTCAGAGGCATTTCCGCCGGGGACCCCCCAAGCTGCAGATGAGAGCCCCCGAGAGCGATGCCAAGGACAGGGGGCAGGATGCGGCGGCCCCGGGGGCGGGGGCGGGCGGCGCTGGCTGGGAAGGCGCCGCGCAGAGAACCAGGTACCAGGAGCGGGCGGGGGTCTGAGTGTGGGAGACCAGGTCCTTCTCTGGGGCAGCTCTTCTCCGAAAAGCAGGGGGAAGCACCGGGCCGGGGAGGAGGGCTTACCCTTGAGGCGGCTGCCTGCGGGTGGCGCTCCCACCTGGGGTCTGAGCCAAACCGCAGCGCCCCGTGCCTGTGCTCCGGCTCTGAGCGCCCCTCCTCGTCCGTCCCCTCCAGCTGGAGAGGAGCCGCGACAGAGCCGGAGCAGGGCACCCGAGACCCCTTGAGGAAGGCAGAGGGCACCCCCAAGCCTTCCCCGCAGGCTGCGAGGATCCCACAGGATCCAGGTGAGCTTGCACCCGGGCCCCGGGGCCTCTCCTGGGCCTTCGGACGTTGGGGGCGAGGGGGCACAGAGGAGCATCGGGCGAGGGGGTGGCTCCCGCCGCCGTGCCCCGTGCCACTCTCCCTCGGACACCCCGCGGGCCCCGGTCCTCGGGTCGGGCCCTTAGAGCTCTGGTGACGACAGTGGCTCCTGGGCGGCCTGGCGGCCTGGGCCGAGCACTGCAGCCACGGGAGGCACACGCCAGAGGAGGCGCGTTTCTGGGCCGGTGTCCGGGGGGCGGGGTCCTGGGTCCGAGGCCTGTGGGCACATAGCTGGCCCTCATGGTGCCCCCGGGCCGACAGCTGTGGGCGACCTCGCGGGATCCCCGCCTCCGGCCCCGGTGGGTGGGGGCCGGCAGGGCTGGCGCCCTGTGAGCGCTGCGTGGCCTGGCCCCGTGTGGCATCGGGAATGGGCGCATGGCTGTGGGTATCGACACGGGTGGCCTGGAACACGTGAAGGGGCAGCTGTGGCCACACACGACCCCCGCATGGTCGCCCGTGTGCACGTGGTCTTGAGAGGGCGCCGTGGGAGGGTTCCTCGCGGCCTTGGCGGTGCTGGTAGCCTATCGCGTCCCCTGCGGACGCGCCCGGAGCTGATGGAGCCGGGGGTGGGCACTGGGAGATGAGGTGTCCTGTCCCCGGCACCCGTCCTACGTTGCGTCCCCAAGCCCAGATGGCGCAGGCAGCAGCACTGGTTCTGTGGCCTCGGCTGCCTTTGCCCGCTGAGTGTCCCCTGCCCTGAGGGTCGCGAGGGCAGGAGGGCAGCGGGCGTGGCTCTGAGCGTCGGTCCTGCAGCACCGCCTCCTGTCCCCCGCTGGTGCTCCTGGGGCCCTCGGAGGCATCCCCACGGCCCGCTTCCCTCCTCCCAGCCCAGCAGAACGAGCGCCAGCAGGCCGTGGTGGAGGCCTTCCGCCACGCGTGGGCCGGGTACCACAAGTTTGCCTGGGGCCACGACGAGCTGAAGCCCGTGTCGCGGTCCTTCGCCGAGTGGTTCGGCCTCGGCCTCACGCTGATCGACTCCTTGGACACCATGTGGATTCTGGGCCTGAAGAAAGGTACCCGCTCACGCCTGGCGCGCGGCCGGGTTCCCGCGGGTGCCCCTCGGCAGGCAGCCAGACAGCTTCCCGGGACGTCTTCCCTCCCGGGTCCTTCTGGGGCCGCGTTTGCCCTCGTCCTGGGTGCCGGGGTGGACGTGCTGGGGCCCGGGGGCGGTTCCTCTGTCCCCTGCTGTCCACTCGTTGGGGTGCTGTGTCTCGGGTTTCTGCGCTGGTGACGTCAGCACCGGTTTTCAGCCTGGTGATTGGGCTGAAGGCTGCCCGCCCCCCAGTTGCTCTGCGGTGCTCCTTTGTGTCGTGGCCTTGGATGGTCCGGCATTTGTCCTAAGCTGCCAGGCTGTGCCCAGCCGCGTTCCGCCCCCCGCCCCACATATTTGGCGCCGGGACGTGACAGCCCCGCAGGGACAGAGGCCCCGCAGGGACAGAGCTCTCCAAGGGCCGCGCGCGTGTCCCGCCGTGGCTCTTGACGCTCTTGACGCGTCCTGTACCGCTGCTGTCTCGTGTGTCAGAATTTGCAGAGGCCAGGGAGTGGGTGTCCGAGAAACTGTGGTTTCAGAAGAACGTGGACGTCAATCTGTTTGAGAGCACGATCCGGATCCTGGGGGGGCTCCTGAGCGCCTTCCACCTGTCGGGGGACGACCTCTTCCTGGAGAAGGCTGTGAGTGTCCAGTGCTCCACAGTCGTGCTCGGCTCGTGGGGTCCGGGGCGGGCGTTTGCTCCCACCTCCCGGCTCCGATCGATGCACACGAGTCGGTCCCCGCACACGTGCGTGTCAGCGCCTGCGGGAGAACCTTCCCGCGCTGCTGGAGTCCAGCTCGGTGTCTGCTGCCGTTGGGTGTTGGGGCCCCGGGGGGCCCCAAGCTCATGCTTTTCCACTTAATTGGATGAAAACGGGTGACGGGCCAGCGTGTGACGTGGAGGCAGGGCCGCTGGGGGGCAGCAGTGAGTGACTCCTCGCTGTATTGTGTCAGGAGGACTTTGGAAATCGCTTGATGCCTGCGTTCCAAACACCCTCGAAGATTCCGTACTCCGACGTCAACATCGGCACTGGAGTTGCTCACCCGCCCCGATGGACCTCCGACAGCACGGTGGCCGAGGTGACAAGCATTCAGCTGGAGTTCCGGGAGCTGTCCCGTCTCACGGGCAACAAGAAGTTTCAGGTACGGAGGGGCTGCGTTTCTGGCTGGAGCGGGTTTGTCGCGGGAGCTGCCTCTGCTCATCGCAGCGGGTGCAGTTTGCGTGGCCGGTGGGCTGGGCCAAGAGACGATGTTGTTTGGGGGACTGTCCCCATTCTTTCTTGGAGGACGGCAGCGTCTTGTGGTACCAGGCGCGCGGGCATGAAAGGCATCGACTGGGAGGGTCCTGTGCCCGGCCCGCCCTCGCTCGTGCCCGTCCCTAGGGCGCTGCCGGCGGACGGCCTGTCGTGCAGCGCTCTGCGGGGCCCCGGTTCCCCCCACGGTTGTCCTGGGGCCCGCCTGTGCCCTCGTGCGGGGTGGCCCTGTCGCGGTCACGTGCTGCGGGATGTGTTGAGAGGCCGGGTTTCTGTGGCCAATTCTGTGCTGGCGACCTGGTGGTCGTCCCTGCGGGGGCTCCCGGGGTGGGCGCCGTGCACACGTCTGCCCTGGTGCGTGGTCAGTACAGACCTGTCCGTGGATGGAGGACCCCCTGTAACAGCTGTCTTGCCCCCCGTTGCCTGAGTCCTCAGCAGTCACTGTCCCAGTCACCCGGGCCCCTGTGGACCAGTTCGCAGCATGTGGCTTTTCTCCACGTTGATCTGTTTCATCAGCTTTGCTTTTCTTGAGGTTGGCGTGGGGTCTAATTGGGGAGCCCGGCCTCTCCCGTGCACGCTGCGTGTTCTCCCGTGTTTGCTGCTGTCACCGTCATCTGCTTTTAGGAAGATGCCTGGCACTCTTGGCGCCTCGCCTGGTCGCTGCTCAGCCCTAGGTGGCTGCACGAGGCTTTGCTCTGGCGGTTCCTCCTCGTGGGGCTCTCCCGTCAGACGGCAGTGGCGGTCTGTCTGCCCCCCGGGCTCTCTGCTCTGCAGCTGCGGCCTTGTCACTGGGCTTCCTTTTCCTGGGCAGCAGTCTCTCCTCCTCCCTCCGTCACGCGGGCCTTGACCTATTTGCCGCCAGGGACATGAGCAACAGGCTTCCTGCCCTGGTCCCGCCCCGCAAAGGGTGCATCTTGCCGCAGCACAGACCGAACACGTACCGCCTGGTGCGGGGTGAGCCGGCTGGAGTTGCACGTGCCCTCACTGACCATTTGCAGAGCGCCGCGTGTGAGCGGTCGGCGTGCGCGTGTCCTCTGTGTACAGCTGTGGGTCCCGGTCCCCTGCCCGTTACTGGACTGAAGCGTTGGTGTTTTCTGTGTTGTTGGCAAACCCTCACCCAGGGTCTCGGCAGCGTGCTCCTGTGACATCTCTCAGGACCTGGGCAGACACCGCCCCTGCACTGGGGCTGGGAGTTGTCCCCGGGACCCGAGCAGCCCCGTCGGCAGGGCCCGCGGCCTCCGCGGCCCAGCGAGGCAGCCGCATCTGTGGGTGGCCGCAGACCTGGGCGCCGTGCGGTGCGGCCGCTTCTCCAAAACCCCCCGGAGTGGCGGGGCGGAGCCGCTCACCCGCACCCCCTGGTGCCCGCAGGAGGCGGTGGAGCAGGTGGCGAGGCACGTGCACTCCCTGTCGGGCAAGAAGGACGGGCTGGTGCCCATGTTCATCAACACCAACAGCGGGCTCTTCACCCACCTGGGCGTGTTCACCTTGGGCGCCAGGGCCGACAGCTACTACGAGTACCTGCTGAAGCAGTGGATCCAGGGCGGGAAGACGGAGACGCAGTGAGGCCCGCTCCTCTGCCTCGGGGCCCCAGCGCTCGGGCAGGGCACGGCGGCCTCCCCAGGCCGGGCCTCGGCGCCTCCGTGGGCGGCCTCTCTCCCCACGGCCTGCGTGCAGAGGCAGGGCCTGGCCGGACCCCGGGGGCGGCGCGTGGTCCGCGCCAGGCGGGCCCGGGTCTTCCTTGGGGCCCAGCACCCGGCGGAGGGAGGGCAGCCGGGAAGGTCCGGGCCTCCTCTGCTCAGCACCCTGCCGCTCAGCCCGCACGCTGTCCTGGGAAGCAGCGCGGCAGCTCACGGTCCGGCCTGGAACAGGCAGACGAGCCCTCGTGAGGGTGCTGGCTCCGCCCCGGGGTGACCGTGACCCCGACTCGGGGGCGGGGCAGCCCCAGGCCGATGCCCGGGGGAGACACGAGGGTTGTGCCCCTGGGAGCCCGTGGGGTGGGCTCAAGAACCGGCGTGGGCGTGAAGGGTCCCGGGCTCTGCCCGGGCTGGTCTGGGGGGCCCTGGGGGCTATGGAGGCGGGACCCCTGGGGGGCGAGCCAGGCCTGGCGGCCCCTGGAACACACACAGCAGCTCAGGCTGTGCCCTGTCCCCGGGAGGCTGGGGCCGAGCAGCCGCCGGGCCTGAGCACGGGGCCCTGCTGTCTGCACAGGCTGCGGGACGACTACCTGGAAGCCGTGGAGGGGATCAGGAGGCACCTCCTGGGCAGGTCGGAGCCCCGGAAGCTCACCTTCGTGGGGGAGCTTGCCCACGGCCACTTCAGCGCCAAGATGGTGAGCAGGAGCCTGGTCCAGCGGGGCCTTGGCGCCCCCCCCCCCAACTTGTCCTTGACGCCCGATGGTGGAGGGAGCCGTGCGATTCTGGCCACAGAGCAGGAGCTGTCGGGGCGGCCTTGGGCTGCAGGGCCTGGGGTGTCCCGGGCCGGCAGGGGGAGCCGAGGTCTGTGGGGTGCCAGCGCCCCTCCCGCCCCCCGGCCCCTCCCCTGCCCCCGGGGCCCAGCCCTCCACTCCCAGCCCCGCCTGCAGCCCCGGCCCTCCTGTCGGCACTTGGGGCGGGGGTGGGGGAGCCCCGGATCAGGCGGGCGGTCCTCCCGGCAGCTTCTCCCTGCCCACGTGGAGCCCTGGGGGCTCTGCCTGCGGTTCAGCGCCCTGTCCGAGCCCTGCGGGCCCGCAGGCCTCCTGGGGTCCCCGGGGGGCGGGAGCGGAGGGGGCGCCGGCCCGCCGTGGAGGCCGTGCTGGTGGAGACCCTCTGGTTTCAGGACCACCTGGTGTGCTTCCTGCCGGGGACACTGGCTCTGGGCGCCCACCACGGCCTGCCCGCTGACCACATGGAGCTGGCCCGGGCGCTCATGGACACCTGCTACCAGATGAACCGTCAGATGGAGACGGGGCTGAGCCCCGAAATCGCGCACTTCAACCTGTATTCCCAGAAGGCCGCGAAGGACGTGCAGGTCAAGGTGAGCTGGCGGCGGAGGGGGGCGGTGCTGGGGGGGAGCGAGGGGGGCGCAGGGAGGCGAACCCTGAGCCCGCGTCCTCCCCAGCCGGCTGACAGGCACAACCTGCTGCGGCCCGAGACGGTCGAGAGCCTCTTCTACCTGTACCGCTTCACGGGCGAGCGCAAGTACCAGGACTGGGGCTGGGAGATCCTGCAGAGCTTCAACGCGTACACCAGGGTGAGCGTCCCCGGCTCCCGCCCGTCCCCTGCCCTGGCCTCGCCGTTCAGGGTGCACGGGACCCGGGGGCCAGGGGGCCGGGCCCGCCTCCTTCCGGTCTCGAGGGGCCAGCCCGTGTCGGGAGGGTCCCTGCAGCGGCCCGAGGCCACAGAGCGGGTCCTTTGCGGGTCCCCCATGTGGCCCGCGCAGCACTTTGCACCTGGTCACTGGAGGGCTGCTGGCACCCCAGGGCGCCTCGGGAGGAGCCCCGCCGGGCCCCCGGGCGGGCTGCGGTGCGTGGGCTCGGAGGGCGCCTCGGCCGGCCGCCCCGCACGGCCGACCTGCGCTCGTGACCCGGCGGCCTGGGCTCTCGCGCAGGTCCCCTCGGGCGGCTACTCGTCCATCGGCAACGTCCAGGATGCCCGCAACCCCCAGCCCAGGGACAAGATGGAGAGCTTCTTCCTCGGGGAGACCCTCAAGTACCTGTACCTGCTCTTCTCCGACGACCCGGACCTGCTCAGCCTGGACGCCTACGTCTTCAACACCGAGGCGCACCCCCTGCCCATCTGGGCCCCCGCCTAGGGCGGGCCCGCTGCCCGGTGGGCGCGGCTCGGGGCTCTGCCGCGCGTGGTCGCCGAGGGCGCCTGTCGGCAAGACCCTGGCCCTGCCCTCGGCTGTGCGGCGCCCACCCAGCTGGCGGGACGTGCTCCGGGCCGGGCCGATGGCAGAGGCCAGCGGCCGTCCGACCCGGGACGTTTCGGGTCCTCGGAGGCGCTTGAGGGGGCTGCTGGCGCCCGCGCTCCGCCTCTGGCTCCGGGCGCCTCGCCTGGTTGTCCTCAGGACGCCGGCCGCCAGGAGCCCGTCGGAACACGTCAGCGCTGTGATGCGGGGAGGCCCTGCCCCCGGGAGCCTTCCGCCTCCTTCCTGAGAAGATCAGATTCTGACTCGATTCCCGAGGCCCGGGTGCCTCCTGCTGCTGCGCCGCGCACGGGCTCCGTGGGGGTCCCGGGGCCTGCGGTCACCCTGGGCCACTCGGGGTCCCCGGAGGCGCGATGTGGTGGTCAGAGACGGGAGCCGAGGGGCCAGCCCGGGTGCGGCTCAGCCTCGAGGTCTCAGAGCCTGTGGACGTGCCCTGACCCCAGGGTCTCAGGGGGTGTCCGTGACCTTATGGACAGCAGCTGGCTCCAGGCAGCTGCAGTGTTTACACGTTGGACTCAGGGATCCTCCCCCTGCCCTGCAGGTGCGGGGCGGGGCGGGGCGGGGCTGGGCGGGAAGGCCACCTGCTCCCAGGCCAGCTCCGTGAGGGACTTCTCGTGGGGAGAAAAGCAGTTTGCTCCAAGTGTGATGTTCCGTGTCCGTAGGATCTCGGTTTTGGTGAAATTGATATTGTTTGGGTGTGGATGGGGAGACCAAAATTTTGATGGTCTCACCTCCACATTCAGCCCCCGAGACCCCCGTTTCCATCTGCTCCTCGGTCCTTAGGATAATACACCTGCAGCTTCCCTGTTTTCATGTCAGGATGCATGTTCAGTTTTAGGTGGGGCAGTGCCATCCTACCCAGCTCACCACAGAAACAAGTGCCAAGGGGTGTGGTCACTTTTGTGGAACAGAAGTTAATGAATTAAAGAACTTAGGATGATGGGAGAGACCAGCAAAGCCAAAGCAGAGAGACGGTCGTCAGCCAGCAGCCGGGCGGCAGCTCTGAGCTCCCGTTCCCCCAATGGGAATGTTTTATTTTAAATCAGGGTGTTCCCTGGAGGTCTAGTGTTTAGGACTTGGCACTTTCACTTCTGCACCTAGGTTGGGTTTTTTTGTTTGCTTTTTGTCTTTTTAGGGCTGCACCCACAGCATATGGTGCTTCACAGGCTAGGAGTCCAATCGGAGCTGTAGCCACCGGCCTACACCACAGACACAGCAACACAGGATACGAGCCGCATCTGCAACCTACACCACAGCTCACAGCAACGCCGGATCCTTAACCCACTGAATGAGGCCAGGGATTAACTTGCATCCTCATGGATGCTAGTTGGATGCGTTTCCACCACACCAGAAGGGAATTCCTACACCCACGTTCAATTCCTTGTCTAGGACCTGAGATCCCACAGCAAGCTGCTGCACACCACGACCAAAAAACAAAACAACGACGACAACAAAAAACCAGAACCATCAGAGCCCACTTTCAACACCAGCAACAACAAAGTCACAGGAAAATTTTAAAGCAGGAAAGCATGGTCCACTCCAAGGAACAAAATTAGTTGATAGAGACCCTCCCTGAGCAACTGCAGACGCTCGAATTATTAGCAAAGGACTTTTAAGAGAAATGTCCTGATGCTGTAGGCAATCATTAGAGACATGCAAATCAAAACCCCAGCGAGGTGCCACCTCACACCTGTCAGCGTGGCTATCATTAATATGTCCACAAATAACAAAAGCTGGAGGGGGCGTGAGGAACAGGGAACGCTCCTGCACTCTGGGTGGTCATGTAAGGTGGTACAACCACTCTGGACAACAGAACGGAATTTCCTCAGAAAACTAAATACAGAACTACCATATCGTCCAGCAATCCCACTTCTGAGCATGTATCCAGATTAAAGTTGAATTCAAAATGATACCTGCACCCCTGTGTTCACGGCAGCACTATTCGCAAAAGCCAAGACATGGAAACAACCTAAATGTCCATCAGCAGATGGATGGATGAAGAAGATGTACACACACACAATGGAATACTACTCGGCCATAAAAAGGAAAAATAATGCCATTTGCAGCAACATGGATGCAACTAGAGACTCTCATACTAAATGAAACAGGTCAGGAAGAGAAACACCATATGATATCACTTGCATGTGGAATCTAAAATAAGGCACAAATGAACCTGTCTACAGAGCAGAAAGACCCGGAGACGTGGAGAACAGACTTGTGGTTGCCAAGGGGGAGGTGGGTGGGGGCGGGGTGGACGGGGCGTTTGGGGTGAGTAGATGCAAACCATTCCATTTAGAATGAATGAGCAGTGAGGTCCTGCTGTGCAGCACAGGGAACTCCAGTCACGTCTCTCGGGATAGAACATGATGGGGGACAATATGAAGCAAAAAAATGTGCATAGGACTGGGTGACTTTGCCATGCCGCAGAAATTGGCAGTGTTTGTAGATCAACTGTAATTTTTAAAAAAAGGAAAAAAGGATATATACGTATTTCGGAATCACTTTGCTGCACAGTATAAGTTAATACATCGTAAATCAACTCCAATAAAATATATTTTAAAGATAAAATTGGAAGAGAAGAAATGAAACCAACAGTATTAGCAGATGACATCATTGTACACAGAAACAAATCTATAGAAACCACAAGAATTAATAAAGAGAATTCAGAAAGGCCAAAAAATGCCAAGAGAGCTCAAGCTCAAGGGAAATACGCTCCTAGACGTAAAGGAAATCAGAAAACTGTGTATGAACAAAATGAGAATATCGTAAAGAGAAATCGTTAAAAGAGCTAGAATCTCAGGAGTTCCCGTTGTGGCTCAGCGGTTAATGAACCCGATGAGCACCCATGAGGACCCAGGTTCCATCCCTGGCCTCACTCAGGTGGTTCAGGACCCGGCGGTGCCATGCGCTGTGCTGCAGGTCACAGATGTGGCTCAGATCCTGCGTTGCTGTGGCTCTGGTGTAGGCCGGCAGCTGTAGCTCCAGTTGGAGCCCTAGTCTGGGAACCTCCATGTGCCACGGGTATGCCCTAAAAAGACAAAAAAAAAAAAAAAAAAAAATCACACCAAGACAGATCAAACTGTTGAAAGACAAAATGTCCTGAAAGGAGCACCAGAGAAATGGCTTGCGCTGCCTAAGCAGCGTCTGCAGTGAGGTTAACAGGTAACTCGGTACCGGACGCTCATGGAGATCAGAAGACAGTGGTACGAGGTTTAACGTGATGGAGGGAAAAAGTGCCAGCCCAGAAATCTGCAAGGGTGACCTTCAAATGGGAGAATCTAAGGCATCCCAGATAAATAATAGCTAAAGCAGTTTGCTGCCGCCAGACCTGACCTGCAAGAAGTGCTCATAGGAGTGCCTCAGATTTTTTTTTTTTCTGTCTTTTTAGGGCCGCACACGCAGCATATGAAGGTTCCCAGGCCAGGGGTCAAATTGGAGCTGTGGCCACTGGCCTGCGCCACAGCCACAGCCACGCCAGATCCGAGCCACGTCTGCGACCTACTCCACAGCTCACGGCAACACGGGATCCTCAACCCACTGAGTGAGGCCGGGGATGGAACCTGCGTCCTCATGGATGCGAGTCGGGTTTGTTTCTGCTGAGCCTCAGTGACGCTGCGTCCTTCAGACTGAATGGAAGACACGAGTGCCTCAGAGCCGTGGGCAGGAGTGAAGATCTCTGCAAAAGGCGAGAGCAGGGCAAGTACAAAGCCAGGCCTGTTTTCAGTTTTGACTCCACTTTTTATTTGCTGCCGGATTTCGAAGGCAAACGCATAAGCGATGGTCACACATCAATTTTACTGCGCGCGCACAGGTGTGTAGTTCGCAGACAGTAACAGAGGGGAGAGGGCGGGGCGCTGAGGGGCACACGAGGCACGTCCTTGTCCTTCTGATGCCCGTCGTCACACACCTGCGATGGTACGTGCAATCTCCGTGGTAATCAAGGGAAATACCTGGAAGACGCACACACGAGAATCCACGAGAAAGCTACGGAGCTGACAGCCTCAGCAAAGGTGCAGGCTACTAGATCAACGAAGCCCGTTTCGTTCAGAGTCCCCACCATGGCACAACGGGACCAGCGGTGTCGCTGCAGCCCTGGGACGCAGGTGTGATCCCCGGCCCACCACAGTGGGTTAAGGATCCGGCGTTGCCACAGCTGAGGTGCAGGTCTCAACTGTGGCACAGTTTGATCCCTGGCCTGCCCTTTTGGCAGGTGGAGCCGACAACAAAACCAACCAACCAACCAAACTCTAAAAGATTACAATAACTAGACATAAGTGTAACCAAGGGATGCTTCAATTGCACGCTAGAAACGGTGGCGCGCTGCTGAAAGAGAATTAAAGCAGACCTCGGAGTTCCCGCCATGGCACAGTGGTTAACGAATCTGACTAGGAACCATGAGGTTTTGGGTTCGATCCCTGGCCTCACTCAGTGGGTTAAGCATCCTGTGTTGCTGTGGCTGCGGTGTAGGCCAGTGGCTACAGCTCCAATTGGACCCCTAGCCTGGGACCCTCCGTGTGCCACGGGAGCGACCCTAGAAAAGGCCAGAGACAAAACAAAAAAGCCGGCCTCAATACATGCAGACACCCTTTGTTCACAGGTGGGTGGGCTTCAAGACGTGAGAACTGCCCGAAGTGACCGACGTGTTCAACGCAATCCCTGTGCAAATTCCAACAGCATTTTGTTTTTTTTTTTTTTGCAGAAATTGAAAAGTCAATCCCTAAATCCACACAGAATTGCAAGGGGCCCTGAATCGCCCCAATAAATCCTTTTTTAATAAGATTTTAATTTTTTCCATTGTAGCTGATTTACAGCATTCTGCCAATTTCTACTCCAAAATCAATCTTAAGAACAAAGTTGGAGGACACACGTTTCCTAATTCCAACACTTCCTCCAAAGGCGCAGTGTTCAACCAGGGTAGTGTTGGCGTGAGGATGGCCATATAGACCGATGAAATGCACTTGAGAGGCCAGAAATAAACTCACACGTCTATGGCCCGTGGATTTGTACAAGGATAGTAAGTCTACTCAATGGGGGAAATAATGTTTCTTCAGCAAAGGATGCCGGGAAAACAGGATTTCTACTTGCAAAGAATGAAGTTGGACCCCTACCTCACACCATAATCAAAAAGTTAATTCAAAATGAATCAATGATCTAAATATAAGAGCTGAAACCATAAAAACCCTAGGAAAAAAACAGGTTAATCTTCACAACCTTGATTTGACCTTGGATTCTTAGATAAAACTCCAAAAGCACAAGCAATAAAAGACACTGACCTGGGAGTCCCTGTTGTAGCTCAGCAGGTTAAGAACCTGACTAGTATCCATGAGGATACAGGTTTGATCCCTGGCCTCATTCAGTGGGTTTATGATATGGTGTTGCTGCAAGCTGCAGTGTAGGTCACGGAATCAGCTTGGATCTGGTGTTGCTGAGGCTGTGGCATAGGCTGGCAGCTGCAGCTCCAATTCGACCCGTAGCCTGGGAGCTTCCATTTGGTGCCGGTGCTGCAAAAGAAAGACAGAGAGCGATGAGTAAGACTTCGCCAAAATAAAAAATGTTTGAGCACCAAAAGACACAATCAAGAGTAAAAAGGCAGCCCACAGAATGGGAGAAAATATTTGCAAACGATAAATCTGATAGGGGTTTCCTAACCCGACTATATTTTTAGACGTTTAAAAACTCAGCAGCAAAAGCTCTTGAACCTCAACAAAAAAATCCTCAAAAGCAAACAAAACCCCAAATTCAACAACAAAAACACTCCTAAGACTCGACAATGAATAAACAAGGAATGAAAAGATCTTGTGGGACGTTAACAGGGCGCCTTGTCTAGTGTAACACACCTGCACACACGCGCGCGGACACAGCGGCAGGTGGGCTAGAGCTGGCGGCACTGGGACCTGCTTGGGGAGAGCCTGTGCCCATTCGAGAACAGGCAAGGGCCTGAACAGACACTTCCTTAGGGAAGATTCGTAAGTGTTCACTAAGCGCATGAGAAGATGCTCAACATCGCTAACCATCCTAACCATCCGGAACAGGCACAGCCCCGTCGCGAAGAGGGAGCACCTCGCACCCACTGGGATGGAGACCGCTGGGCGGCAAATGGGAGGTCCCTAGCGGCCTAGCAGGTTAGGGACCCAGCAGCATCACCACTTTGGCTTGAGTCGCTGCTGTGGTGCAGGTTGGATCCCTGGTCCGGACACTTCCTCATGCTGTGGGCATGGCCCCCCAAACAAACAAACAAAGCAAGTGTTGGCGAGGATTTGGACAAATTAGAGCATCTGGGCACAGCTGGGTGGAATGTAAAATGGTGCAGCTGCTGTGAAAAACAGGTTGGCAGTTTTTCAAAAAATGAAATGGAATTACCATAGGCTCCTGCAATCCCATTTCTGGGCATACGTCCCCCGCACTGAAAGCAGGGTCTTGAAAAGATATTTGCACACCCAGGTCCACAGCGGCATCTTTAACCACAGCCAAGAGGAGGAAACAACCCCAAGTCCACTGACGGACGACTGGACATGCACAATGGGGCCCGTGCGCACAGTGGAACACTATTTACCTTTAAAAAGGAAGGCAAGGGAGTTCCCGTCGTGGCGCCACGGAAACGAATCCGACTAGGAACCATGACGTTGCAGGTTCGATCCCTGGCCTTGCTCCATGGGTTAAGGACCCGGCATTGCCGTGAGCTGGGGTGTAGGTCGCAGGCACGGCACAAATCGGCGCGGCTGTGGCCGTGCCATAGGCCGGCAGCTACAACTCCAATTGGACCCCTAGCCTGGGAACCTCCATGTGCTGCAGGTGTGGCCCTGAAAAGGAAAAAATAAATAAATAAAAAGGAAGGCAATAAAACTAACATATAATACAATTCATTGAGTTTTTTTTTTAAAAAAAAGGAAGGCGATTCTAACACGTTTCGACATGGGTGGACCCGGAAGATGTTATGCTGAGTGAGACAAGGTGGACACAAAAAGAAGATTCTGTGCGATCCCACTGATGAGGTGTCGGAACAGGCAAACGCAGAGACAGAAAGGACAACAGCGGGCACCCGGCCGGGGAGGGTGGCGAGGAGCTGTCGAACGAGGGGAGTTTCTGGTGCGGGAAGACGAAGCGGTCTTGGAAACAGGTTAGGACGGCAGGTGCACAACAGCGGGGGTGTACTTACAGCCCATAAGGTCAGACAGAGTTTGAAGGAGACACACACGAGCGTGGCCATCATTGCAGGGGTTGTCTGAGTCAGAGCTGAGAGCCGTGGAACTGCTTAGGGACCCCCCCCATCCCTACCCCCGGTTCCTGGCAGCCTTGAGGTCTGAAAGGGGCAGAGCAGGTTGTGTTGAGACAAAGCTGGGGCCTGGCTCCCCAAAAATGTGGGCTGTGGAGGGGGATCAGGCCCCAGCTTTGTTCCCAAAGTCAGTGGCCCCGGCCAGTGGGGGGAAGGGCTCCTGGACCCCCAGACATACCCGCATGCGCAGGGCCACCAGGTGTGGCAGGACAGGCCCAGAGGGAGTCAGAATGCACCTTCCTGGTGCCACCCCAGGCACAGGGGAGCTGCCCGGATGGTTTGGGGGGGGGACCCGGCGGTCTGCAGGGTGGGGGAGGGGTGCTGGGCTCAGGCCCCTGAGCTGACAGAGGAAGGGATGGGAGCGGGGACAGCCTGGGGAAGGGCTGCAAGTCCTTGAGTCTTGCCCTGGCCCCCACCCTGAAGAGGCCGTGGGGGGGCCCGCAAGGACAGCTCTCTCAAAACAGGACAGGCATCCCTAGGTGTGGGGATGGGGACACAGGCACGGGGATACAGGGATGTGGGAACATGGGAACCTGGGAACACAAAGACAGGACGGGAACATGGGGACACAGGGATGGGGACATGGGAGTGGGAACACAGGTGCGGGGACAGAGGGACGGGGACATGGGGGGATGGGGACACAGGGACGGGGACACGGGAGTGTGCACACAGGGACAAGGACAGAGGGATGGGGACACGGGGGGATGGGGACACAGGGACGGGGACATGGGAGTGGGAACACAGGCATGGGGGCACAGGGGCGGGGACACGGGGGGATGGGGACACAGGGACGGGGACATGGGAGTGGGCACACAGGCATGGGGGCACAGGGGCGGGGACACGGGGGGATGGGGACACAGGGACGGGGACATGGGAGTGGGCACACAGGCATGGGGGCACAGGGGCGGGGACACGGGGGGATGGGGGCACAGGGGCGGGGACACGGGGGGATGGGGACACAGGGACGGGGACATGGGAGTGGGCACACAGGCATGGGGGCACAGGGGCGGGGACACGGGGGGATGGGGACACAGGAGCGGGGACACGGAGGGACAGGGGCACAAGGGCGGGGACACGGGAGTGTGCACACAGGGACACGGACAGAGGGACGGGGACACGGGGGGATAGGGGCACAAGGGCGGGGACACGGGGGGATGGGGACGCAGGGACGGGGACATGGGAGTGGGCACACAGGCATGGGGGCACAGGGGCGGGGACACGGAGGGACAGGGGCACAAGGGCGGGGACATGGGGGCTGGCACAACGGGACACGGGAACATGGGGACACAGGGATAGGGACACAGGGACGGGGACACAGGGACATGGGGATGGGTCAGGGACTGGGTTGATTGTGGTGTGGCACTGGGGTGACCTCACAGTGACCACACCCATAGGATGGTGTCACATGATGGACAGCTGTGGTCACCATGCTGACTGCCACAGCCACAGTCCTGGATCAGTGCAGGGGAAGCCTAAGCCCCCTTCAAGTGCTGCTGCCCAGGCAGCCCCAGGCTGGCCGGCTCTCTGGTTTCCTGGCTGCAGCCAGCGTCCCAGGCCATCCCCCAGACCGGGGGTCACGCTGGCCAGGGACAGTCCTGGGAGTGAGGACAGGTGACTCCCCTTCCCTCTGCTGTCTGGGAGAGACCACGTTCCCCCACTTGCTCGGGGCCTGGCTCACTGCCCATGTCCCCAGCTCTGCCAGTCTGGCCTCTCCGGGCACTGACCTGGACACTGGGAAAAAGCGGCCCTTGTGTCCTTGGGCGCCGGTGCCCCCCGAGGCCCTGTCCCACTGCGGAGCCAGGGAGGGGACTGGCTCAAGGGGGAGGGGAGAGGGTGGCAGGTCCCAGCCTTGGCCTCCCCGCCTTCTCGGCCCCCGGAGCGACCCCAGCGACTGCCAAGGCCCCGCCCGCCCCCCGCCGCCGCCGCCGCCGCCGCCGGGGCCCTCAGGATCGCTTGGCCAGACGCCGCTGACCCTCAGCGAGAGGCCCCCCTCCGCCGTCTCGCTCAGGCCCCTCCCCACCCAGGCTCCCGCGGAGCCGCAGGCCCTCCCCCGGGGCGCGGGCCGGGACCGGCTGCGGGCTGCGACGGCGCCGAGCAGCAGGCGGTCACGTCTCGCCCAGCAGCCTCCTCGCCTCCGCGGCTCCCACTGCCGGAGGTGGGTCCGGCCCTGAGCAGGGGCCGCCGGAGGACGGGGCCCGGGCACACTCGTCCCCTGCCCAGGGCGGGGCCCGCGGCGACCGTCTCCACGGCGACGCCGGCGCCGCCGGAAGCTTGAGGACCGGGGCGGAAAGCAGCGGAAGCTGAGCGGCGGGAGGAAAGGGCTCGCTGCCCCGCCCAGGCCGTCACGTGAGGGGCCCGCCGGTCACGTGAGCCCGCCCTCGCGACAGAAGCCGGCAGGCGACCTGGACATGAGCTCGCAGCCCCCCCCGGCCCTGCCCTGGGCCCTGGCCCTTCTGCTGGCGCTGCAGCTGCGCAGCCTGGCGGCGGCGGGTAAGTGCAGACCCGCGGGCCCCGTGCCCTCCGCTTCCCACCCCCGCCCCGCCCGCCCCGTCCGCCCCGTCCCGTCCCCTCCCCTCGGTCCGGTCCCCGACCCCTCCGCCCCCCCCCACAGCCCGCCCCGCCCCCTCCCTCCGCTTCCCACCCCCGCCCCGCCCCTCCCCTCGGTCCGGTCCCCGACCCCTCCGCCCCCCCCCACACCCCGCCCCGCCCCCTCAGACGCTGAGGTCGCGCCCTCCAGCCCACAGCCCCCCAGAGCCCGGCTTTCGGGAGGTCTACTTCGAGCAGCTCCTGGATCATTTCAACTTCGAGAGGTTTGGAAACAAGACCTTTCGCCAGAGGTTCCTGGTGTCAGGTGAGGTCACTTGGGGACCGCTCAGGGTGTCGGGGGAGAACCTACGGCTACACCCCTCACCCGGCCCCTCGCCTTCCTCCAACAGACAAGTTCTGGAAGAAGGGCGAGGGGCCTTTGTTCTTCTACACGGGCAACGAGGGGGACGTGTGGTCCTTCGCCAACAACTCGGGGTTCATCCTGGAGCTGGCGGCGCAGCAGGCGGCCCTGGTCGTCTTTGCTGAGCACGTGGGTACCAGCGGGGTCGCCTGGGCAGGGCGGGACCCAGCGAGGGCGGGCGCGGGCTCAGCGTCTGCCGGTCGCCTGCCCACAGCGGTACTATGGGAAGTCGCTCCCATTCGGTGAGCGGTCCACGTGGCGCGGCTACACGGAGCTGCTGACGGTGGAGCAGGCCCTGGCTGACTTCGCGAGGCTGCTCCGGGCACTGCGGCAGGACCTTGGGGCCCAGGATGCCCCCGCCATCGCCTTTGGTGGGAGGTGTGTCCTCACCTCCTTTCTCTCCTGGGACAAAGGCGTGTTTGGTCCTGGCCAGAGATTCTGTGGGTCTGAGTTTTACCTGCTTCGGGGGCAGAGGGTGGGGGAGCTCCACGGAAGGTAGAGGGGGGAGTGGGGTCCGAGATGCGCTCCAGCCGGCGGGAGGTGGCGCAGAGTGGTGGGTGGTGGGCGCGGGTGGGGGGCACCATGCTAATCTGGTGCCCCCGCCCAGCTACGGGGGAATGCTCAGCGCCTACCTGAGGATGAAGTACCCCCACCTGGTGGCGGGGGCACTGGCGGCCAGCGCACCTGTTGTCTCCGTGGCAGGCCTTGGGGACCCCTACCAGTTCTTCCGGGACGTCTCAGCAGTAAGTGAGGGCTCTGCCCCCCGCCCCCACCCCTGCTGCTGGGCAACCTGGGTGAAGCCACTCCCTTCCTTCCTCCAGGACTTTGAGGGCCAGGGTCCCGAGTGTGCCCAGGGCGTGCGGGACGCCTTCCGGCAGATCAAGGACCTGTTCCTACAGGGAGGTGAGGAGGCTGCCCCCCAGGCCTCCCCGCCCCCCCCCCCACATGCCTGCAGCCTCCCAACACTCTTGTCCTGGCAGCCTATGACACGGTCAGCCAGGAGTTCGGCACCTGCCAGCCGCTCTCGGGCCAGAAGGACCTGACCCAGCTCTTTGGCTTTGCCCGGAACGCCTTCACCCTGCTGGCCATGATGGATTACCCGTACCCCACCGACTTCGTGGCGCACCTTCCTGCCAACCCCGTCCAGGCGAGGCGCCTGCTTCTGGCTCGCTGGGTGCTGGGGAGGGCAGTGCCCCATGGACAGGGAAGGGCCCAGCTGCCCTGGAGTGGCCAGAGCTGGTCAGCCTGAGGGCCTTGAACCCACTCGAGGACCTGGGGCCACGGAAGGTCTTGAGTGGGGGCTGCCGCTGAGGCATCCCGCTGGCTCCCCAGGTGGCCTGTGACCGACTGCTGAGCAAGAGCCAGAGGATCAAGGGGCTCCGAGAGCTGACGGGTACATCTGCCCACCTGCACAGGCCAGTGCTGAGTTGGCATATGGGAGCAGGAGGGTGAAGGGACCGCCAGGCCCAGTGAGGGCTGTGGGGGGACAGGGGACACAGAAGCCTAGTGCAGGAAGTGACCATCCTCCTAGTGACCTAGCACTGCCCCGTGGCTCTCCGGGAGGTCCCCAGGTGCGAAGGTGAGCACACCCCACCCCAGCCCACCCTGCTGTAGGGGGAGCATCAGGAGGGCTGCCCAGCCGCCCCTAGCAGCCTGGCAGTAGCTGATAGTACAAACCCAGGCACTCCACTCCTCCTGAGCCATGGGATCCCAGAACTCCCAACAGGGAGCAGGCTGGGTGTCCAGGCACCTGGCGCCAGCAAGGTTCTCCCCCAGGGCTGGTGTACAACTCCTCTGGCACGGTGCCCTGCTATGACATCTATGCGCAGTACCAGGCCTGTGCAGACCCCACAGGCTGTGGCTCAGGTCCCAATGCCAAGGCCTGGGACTACCAGGTATGGGGAAACTGGGGGCCTGGCACTAGTGGGGGTGAGGGTGCTAAATGAGGTGCCGTGCTCCATGAGCCTGATGGTGGTGTGGGTATCCCACAGGCCTGCACTGAGATCAACCTGACTTTTTCCAGCAACAATGTATCGGACATCTTCCCTGACCTGCCTTTCACGGAAACTCTCCGCCAGCAGTACTGCCTGGACATGTGGGGCGTGTGGCCCCGGCAGGACTGGCTGCAGACCAGCTTTGGGGGGGGCGGTGAGGCTGCATGCAGGGGGGTGGGGGCTGTTTCCCACTCCCAGGATACAGCTGGAGTCTGATCTGGCCCCTGCATCACAGATTCGGGGGGCCACACCCAGTCCCCACCACTGCTTACTCTGTCCCTTTCAGAACTCACAGCTGCCAGCAACATCATCTTCTCCAATGGTGACCTGGACCCCTGGGCAAGGGGTGGGGTGAGTCACAGCCAGGCAGCCCTGCCCCTTTGTGGACCCCAGCGCTCTTGGCTCTGTAGCTCCTTCATCTTGCTTCAAAATTTGTGTTCTCCTCTCCTTTATTTGGTTCTGTTGCTGACTTCTTATGGGGATCTGACCATTAATTAACCTAACTCATTAATGTGCATCTAATTTGTAATGAGATCATTCAAGGCTATGTGGCTATGCAGTTGCCTCAAGCTACTGATTTAGCTGCGCCCCCACAAGCTGGGACAAGCAGCTATCAGCAAGTGGTGCTACAAGGGGTGAAGCCCAGACCATGTGCCGTGCTCCTGATGACAAGTCTCCCTAACAACCCAGATCCAGAGCAACCTGAGTGCCTCAGTCCTCGCCATCACCATCCATGGGGGGGCACATCACCTGGACCTCAGGTGCAGTCCTGCCTGGGAAGGGGTGTGGTCCCTGCCTTGGGCTGATGGCTGGAGGTGGGACAGGGGAGCGTGAGGCCTGCCCTCCCAGCTGAGGGCCCCCCATGCCCATTCCTCAGGGCGTCCCACCCAGCAGACCCCGCATCCGTCGTGGAGGCTCGCAGGTTGGAGGCCACCCTCATCGGCAAGTGGGTTGAGGCGTCCAGGCGGGAGCAGCGGCTGAGGCTGGCACAGCACCCAGAGCACAGAGGCTGAGGATGCTCCCCTGGCAGGAGTGGAGGACTTGCTGGGCTCCTTGCACAGTCAAGGGGAGGAGCCAAGACCCAACTTCCTGAACCCAGAGCCCCCCCACACCCCCAGTGTGGGCAGGGCCTCACCCGAGAGAGAGGTCAAACAACTGGTGACCTGGCAGGGGCGTCCTGGCCCGTGTCTGGTCCCAGCTGAAGCCTGGGACACCGTGAACCTGCTCACACAACTTCCACTATTCAGCTCTTCAATAAAGCAGACTCGGCTCCACTGTTTGCTGTCTCGGGTGACGGGACGTGGGCCTGTTCCTCAGCAGCCCGACCTGTGACACCGAGACAAGAGGCCACCCCGGCGCCTCCCCAGCTCCTTTCCATCCAGGACCACGCAGTGGCTGGCGGGGAGCCACACAGGCTCCATCCACCTGCTGGGAGCTAGGCCTGAGGGTGGGCTGGACAAGCAGCTTCACTCAGCTACCTCAGGCCCTGGGTGGGGACAGATCCGAGTGGGGAGCCTGGGAGCCCTGCCAAGGCAGCTCCCGGGCTGGGGGACAGGGACCACTGCATATCGTCCAGCTGGGCCCTGCAGGGCAGGGAGCCAGCAGCCATGAGGGCCTGGACAAGGCAGGCCTCGCACAGCTAAGGACAGAAAGCTGCAGGGCCCGGGGCCAGGGAAGGAAGCAGCCCCGCAGGGCGGCAGAGGAGCCACCGGGGGGCAGGTCCTGCCTGGTACTGGGCCGCACGGGTGCAGAGGCTGCTGAGAAAGCCATGCTCCGGGGCTGGCGAGAACCACGCCCAATCGTACATGCAGGGAAGGCCGGGCCTGAGCCACTCGGGCATCGGGTCCTGGGCAGGCGGCCAGGCCAGGGACAGCTTTCTTGTCCTCATTCTGGAAACCCATACCCTGTCAGGCCTAAGGGACACCTACTCTGGGAGTCAAGGAGGGAGGACAGGGCTGGCCAGGACCCTAAAGAGCCGCAGGAGAAACCCCATGTACCAAGGATGCTGGTGAGGCAGCTGGGACCCACTGCGGCCACATCTTTACCCAGCACGAGTGCCCAGTGCCTGCACATGGGGCTCCTGCTTCAGACGCCCCCAGCCCCACCCCTGCAGGCAGAAACAAAGCTGATCTCGGGCTCCCAGCCTGGCACACCAGGTTAATGGACCAGCTTGTCTTTCCGGAGACACCAGTTCGACCCTTGGCACAGAGGTACGGATCTGGCACTCCAGAAGTGGTGGTGTCGCAGCTTGGACTCAAGTTCAACAATCTGGCCTGGAAACTTGCACATGGTGCAGGTTCTGAAAGCAAGCAAGCAAGCAAAGCTGACCTCAACACACGAGGCCTGACCTAAACTCTGCCCCTTCCGCAGACCGCACAGGCACTTCAGGGAATAAAAGACGCAGACACCAGTTAAAACAAACGTACATTTATCCTGACTGAAAAGTCCCTCCACGGAGCTGGCCTGGGAGCAGGTGACCTTCCCGCCCAGCCCCGCCCCGCCCCGCCCCGCACCTGCAGGGCAGGGGGAGGATCCCTGAGTCCAACGTGTAAACACTGCAGCTGCCGGAGCCCGGCTGCTGCCCATAAGGTCACGGACACCCCGAGACCCTGGGGTCAGGGCACGTCCACAGGCTCTGAGACCTCGAGGCTGAGCCGCACCCGGGCTGGCCCCTCGGCTCCCGTCTCTGACCACCACATCGCGCCTCCGGGGACCCCGAGTGGCCCAGGGTGACCGCAGGCCCCGGGACCCCCACGGAGCCCGTGCGCGGCGCAGCAGCAGGAGGCACCCGGGCCTCGGGAATCGAGTCAGAATCTGATCTTCTCAGGAAGGAGGCGGAAGGCTCCCGGGGGCAGGGCCTCCCCACATCACAGCGCTGACGTGTTCCGACGGGCTCCTGATGGCCAGTGTCCTGATGACAACCAGGCGAGGCGCCCGGAGCCAGAGGCGGAGCGCGGGCGCCAGCAGCCCCCTCAAGCGCCTCCGAGGACCCGAAACGTCCCGGGCCGGACGGCCGCTGGCCTCTGCCATCGGCCCGGCCCGGAGCACGTCCCGCCAGCTGGGTGGGCGCCGCACAGCCGAGGGCAGGGCCAGGGTCTTGCCGACAGGCGCCCTCGGCGACCACGCGCGGCAGAGCCCCGAGCCGCGCCCACCGGGCAGCGGGCCCGCCCTAGGCGGGGGCCCAGATGGGCAGGGGGTGCGCCTCGGTGTTGAAGACGTAGGCGTCCAGGCTGAGCAGGTCCGGGTCGTCGGAGAAGAGCAGGTACAGGTACTTGAGGGTCTCCCCGAGGAAGAAGCTCTCCATCTTGTCCCTGGGCTGGGGGTTGCGGGCATCCTGGACGTTGCCGATGGACGAGTAGCCGCCCGAGGGGACCTGCGCGAGAGCCCAGGCCGCCGGGTCACGAGCGCAGGTCGGCCGTGCGGGGCGGCCGGCCGAGGCGCCCTCCGAGCCCACGCACCGCAGCCCGCCCGGGGGCCCGGCGGGGCTCCTCCCGAGGCGCCCTGGGGTGCCAGCAGCCCTCCAGTGACCAGGTGCAAAGTGCTGCGCGGGCCACATGGGGGACCCGCAAAGGACCCGCTCTGTGGCCTCGGGCCGCTGCAGGGACCCTCCCGACACGGGCTGGCCCCTCGAGACCGGAAGGAGGCGGGCCCGGCCCCCTGGCCCCCGGGTCCCGTGCACCCTGAACGGCGAGGCCAGGGCAGGGGACGGGCGGGAGCCGGGGACGCTCACCCTGGTGTACGCGTTGAAGCTCTGCAGGATCTCCCAGCCCCAGTCCTGGTACTTGCGCTCGCCCGTGAAGCGGTACAGGTAGAAGAGGCTCTCGACCGTCTCGGGCCGCAGCAGGTTGTGCCTGTCAGCCGGCTGGGGAGGACGCGGGCTCAGGGTTCGCCTCCCTGCGCCCCCCTCGCTCCCCCCCAGCACCGCCCCCCTCCGCCGCCAGCTCACCTTGACCTGCACGTCCTTCGCGGCCTTCTGGGAATACAGGTTGAAGTGCGCGATTTCGGGGCTCAGCCCCGTCTCCATCTGACGGTTCATCTGGTAGCAGGTGTCCATGAGCGCCCGGGCCAGCTCCATGTGGTCAGCGGGCAGGCCGTGGTGGGCGCCCAGAGCCAGTGTCCCCGGCAGGAAGCACACCAGGTGGTCCTGAAACCAGAGGGTCTCCACCAGCACGGCCTCCACGGCGGGCCGGCGCCCCCTCCGCTCCCGCCCCCCGGGGACCCCAGGAGGCCTGCGGGCCCGCAGGGCTCGGACAGGGCGCTGAACCGCAGGCAGAGCCCCCAGGGCTCCACGTGGGCAGGGAGAAGCTGCCGGGAGGACCGCCCGCCTGATCCGGGGCTCCCCCACCCCCGCCCCAAGTGCCGACAGGAGGGCCGGGGCTGCAGGCGGGGCTGGGAGTGGAGGGCTGGGCCCCGGGGGCAGGGGAGGGGCCGGGGGGCGGGAGGGGCGCTGGCACCCCACAGACCTCGGCTCCCCCTGCCGGCCCGGGACACCCCAGGCCCTGCAGCCCAAGGCCGCCCCGACAGCTCCTGCTCTGTGGCCAGAATCGCACGGCTCCCTCCACCATCGGGCGTCAAGGACAAGTTGGGGGGGGGGGCGCCAAGGCCCCGCTGGACCAGGCTCCTGCTCACCATCTTGGCGCTGAAGTGGCCGTGGGCAAGCTCCCCCACGAAGGTGAGCTTCCGGGGCTCCGACCTGCCCAGGAGGTGCCTCCTGATCCCCTCCACGGCTTCCAGGTAGTCGTCCCGCAGCCTGTGCAGACAGCAGGGCCCCGTGCTCAGGCCCGGCGGCTGCTCGGCCCCAGCCTCCCGGGGACAGGGCACAGCCTGAGCTGCTGTGTGTGTTCCAGGGGCCGCCAGGCCTGGCTCGCCCCCCAGGGGTCCCGCCTCCATAGCCCCCAGGGCCCCCCAGACCAGCCCGGGCAGAGCCCGGGACCCTTCACGCCCACGCCGGTTCTTGAGCCCACCCCACGGGCTCCCAGGGGCACAACCCTCGTGTCTCCCCCGGGCATCGGCCTGGGGCTGCCCCGCCCCCGAGTCGGGGTCACGGTCACCCCGGGGCGGAGCCAGCACCCTCACGAGGGCTCGTCTGCCTGTTCCAGGCCGGACCGTGAGCTGCCGCGCTGCTTCCCAGGACAGCGTGCGGGCTGAGCGGCAGGGTGCTGAGCAGAGGAGGCCCGGACCTTCCCGGCTGCCCTCCCTCCGCCGGGTGCTGGGCCCCAAGGAAGACCCGGGCCCGCCTGGCGCGGACCACGCGCCGCCCCCGGGGTCCGGCCAGGCCCTGCCTCTGCACGCAGGCCGTGGGGAGAGAGGCCGCCCACGGAGGCGCCGAGGCCCGGCCTGGGGAGGCCGCCGTGCCCTGCCCGAGCGCTGGGGCCCCGAGGCAGAGGAGCGGGCCTCACTGCGTCTCCGTCTTCCCGCCCTGGATCCACTGCTTCAGCAGGTACTCGTAGTAGCTGTCGGCCCTGGCGCCCAAGGTGAACACGCCCAGGTGGGTGAAGAGCCCGCTGTTGGTGTTGATGAACATGGGCACCAGCCCGTCCTTCTTGCCCGACAGGGAGTGCACGTGCCTCGCCACCTGCTCCACCGCCTCCTGCGGGCACCAGGGGGTGCGGGTGAGCGGCTCCGCCCCGCCACTCCGGGGGGTTTTGGAGAAGCGGCCGCACCGCACGGCGCCCAGGTCTGCGGCCACCCACAGACGCGGCTGCCTCGCTGGGCCGCGGAGGCCGCGGGCCCTGCCGACGGGGCTGCTCGGGTCCCGGGGACAACTCCCAGCCCCAGTGCAGGGGCGGTGTCTGCCCAGGTCCTGAGAGATGTCACAGGAGCACGCTCCCGAGACCCTGGGTGAGGGTTTGCCAACAACACAGAAAACACCAACGCTTCAGTCCAGTAACGGGCAGGGGACCGGGACCCACAGCTGTACACAGAGGACACGCGCACGCCGACCGCTCACACGCGGCGCTCTGCAAATGGTCAGTGAGGGCACGTGCAACTCCAGCCGGCTCACCCCGCACCAGGCGGTACGTGTTCGGTCTGTGCTGCGGCAAGATGCACCCTTTGCGGGGCGGGACCAGGGCAGGAAGCCTGTTGCTCATGTCCCTGGCGGCAAATAGGTCAAGGCCCGCGTGACGGAGGGAGGAGGAGAGACTGCTGCCCAGGAAAAGGAAGCCCAGTGACAAGGCCGCAGCTGCAGAGCAGAGAGCCCGGGGGGCAGACAGACCGCCACTGCCGTCTGACGGGAGAGCCCCACGAGGAGGAACCGCCAGAGCAAAGCCTCGTGCAGCCACCTAGGGCTGAGCAGCGACCAGGCGAGGCGCCAAGAGTGCCAGGCATCTTCCTAAAAGCAGATGACGGTGACAGCAGCAAACACGGGAGAACACGCAGCGTGCACGGGAGAGGCCGGGCTCCCCAATTAGACCCCACGCCAACCTCAAGAAAAGCAAAGCTGATGAAACAGATCAACGTGGAGAAAAGCCACATGCTGCGAACTGGTCCACAGGGGCCCGGGTGACTGGGACAGTGACTGCTGAGGACTCAGGCAACGGGGGGCAAGACAGCTGTTACAGGGGGTCCTCCATCCACGGACAGGTCTGTACTGACCACGCACCAGGGCAGACGTGTGCACGGCGCCCACCCCGGGAGCCCCCGCAGGGACGACCACCAGGTCGCCAGCACAGAATTGGCCACAGAAACCCGGCCTCTCAACACATCCCGCAGCACGTGACCGCGACAGGGCCACCCCGCACGAGGGCACAGGCGGGCCCCAGGACAACCGTGGGGGGAACCGGGGCCCCGCAGAGCGCTGCACGACAGGCCGTCCGCCGGCAGCGCCCTAGGGACGGGCACGAGCGAGGGCGGGCCGGGCACAGGACCCTCCCAGTCGATGCCTTTCATGCCCGCGCGCCTGGTACCACAAGACGCTGCCGTCCTCCAAGAAAGAATGGGGACAGTCCCCCAAACAACATCGTCTCTTGGCCCAGCCCACCGGCCACGCAAACTGCACCCGCTGCGATGAGCAGAGGCAGCTCCCGCGACAAACCCGCTCCAGCCAGAAACGCAGCCCCTCCGTACCTGAAACTTCTTGTTGCCCGTGAGACGGGACAGCTCCCGGAACTCCAGCTGAATGCTTGTCACCTCGGCCACCGTGCTGTCGGAGGTCCATCGGGGCGGGTGAGCAACTCCAGTGCCGATGTTGACGTCGGAGTACGGAATCTTCGAGGGTGTTTGGAACGCAGGCATCAAGCGATTTCCAAAGTCCTCCTGACACAATACAGCGAGGAGTCACTCACTGCTGCCCCCCAGCGGCCCTGCCTCCACGTCACACGCTGGCCCGTCACCCGTTTTCATCCAATTAAGTGGAAAAGCATGAGCTTGGGGCCCCCCGGGGCCCCAACACCCAACGGCAGCAGACACCGAGCTGGACTCCAGCAGCGCAGGAAGGTTCTCCCGCAGGCGCTGACACGCACGTGTGCGGGGACCGACTCGTGTGCATCGATCGGAGCCGGGAGGTGGGAGCAAACGCCCGCCCCGGACCCCACGAGCCGAGCACGACTGTGGAGCACTGGACACTCACAGCCTTCTCCAGGAAGAGGTCGTCCCCCGACAGGTGGAAGGCGCTCAGGAGCCCCCCCAGGATCCGGATCGTGCTCTCAAACAGATTGACGTCCACGTTCTTCTGAAACCACAGTTTCTCGGACACCCACTCCCTGGCCTCTGCAAATTCTGACACACGAGACAGCAGCGGTACAGGACGCGTCAAGAGCGTCAAGAGCCACGGCGGGACACGCGCGCGGCCCTTGGAGAGCTCTGTCCCTGCGGGGCCTCTGTCCCTGCGGGGCTGTCACGTCCCGGCGCCAAATATGTGGGGCGGGGGGCGGAACGCGGCTGGGCACAGCCTGGCAGCTTAGGACAAATGCCGGACCATCCAAGGCCACGACACAAAGGAGCACCGCAGAGCAACTGGGGGGCGGGCAGCCTTCAGCCCAATCACCAGGCTGAAAACCGGTGCTGACGTCACCAGCGCAGAAACCCGAGACACAGCACCCCAACGAGTGGACAGCAGGGGACAGAGGAACCGCCCCCGGGCCCCAGCACGTCCACCCCGGCACCCAGGACGAGGGCAAACGCGGCCCCAGAAGGACCCGGGAGGGAAGACGTCCCGGGAAGCTGTCTGGCTGCCTGCCGAGGGGCACCCGCGGGAACCCGGCCGCGCGCCAGGCGTGAGCGGGTACCTTTCTTCAGGCCCAGAATCCACATGGTGTCCAAGGAGTCGATCAGCGTGAGGCCGAGGCCGAACCACTCGGCGAAGGACCGCGACACGGGCTTCAGCTCGTCGTGGCCCCAGGCAAACTTGTGGTACCCGGCCCACGCGTGGCGGAAGGCCTCCACCACGGCCTGCTGGCGCTCGTTCTGCTGGGCTGGGAGGAGGGAAGCGGGCCGTGGGGATGCCTCCGAGGGCCCCAGGAGCACCAGCGGGGGACAGGAGGCGGTGCTGCAGGACCGACGCTCAGAGCCACGCCCGCTGCCCTCCTGCCCTCGCGACCCTCAGGGCAGGGGACACTCAGCGGGCAAAGGCAGCCGAGGCCACAGAACCAGTGCTGCTGCCTGCGCCATCTGGGCTTGGGGACGCAACGTAGGACGGGTGCCGGGGACAGGACACCTCATCTCCCAGTGCCCACCCCCGGCTCCATCAGCTCCGGGCGCGTCCGCAGGGGACGCGATAGGCTACCAGCACCGCCAAGGCCGCGAGGAACCCTCCCACGGCGCCCTCTCAAGACCACGTGCACACGGGCGACCATGCGGGGGTCGTGTGTGGCCACAGCTGCCCCTTCACGTGTTCCAGGCCACCCGTGTCGATACCCACAGCCATGCGCCCATTCCCGATGCCACACGGGGCCAGGCCACGCAGCGCTCACAGGGCGCCAGCCCTGCCGGCCCCCACCCACCGGGGCCGGAGGCGGGGATCCCGCGAGGTCGCCCACAGCTGTCGGCCCGGGGGCACCATGAGGGCCAGCTATGTGCCCACAGGCCTCGGACCCAGGACCCCGCCCCCCGGACACCGGCCCAGAAACGCGCCTCCTCTGGCGTGTGCCTCCCGTGGCTGCAGTGCTCGGCCCAGGCCGCCAGGCCGCCCAGGAGCCACTGTCGTCACCAGAGCTCTAAGGGCCCGACCCGAGGACCGGGGCCCGCGGGGTGTCCGAGGGAGAGTGGCACGGGGCACGGCGGCGGGAGCCACCCCCTCGCCCGATGCTCCTCTGTGCCCCCTCGCCCCCAACGTCCGAAGGCCCAGGAGAGGCCCCGGGGCCCGGGTGCAAGCTCACCTGGATCCTGTGGGATCCTCGCAGCCTGCGGGGAAGGCTTGGGGGTGCCCTCTGCCTTCCTCAAGGGGTCTCGGGTGCCCTGCTCCGGCTCTGTCGCGGCTCCTCTCCAGCTGGAGGGGACGGACGAGGAGGGGCGCTCAGAGCCGGAGCACAGGCACGGGGCGCTGCGGTTTGGCTCAGACCCCAGGTGGGAGCGCCACCCGCAGGCAGCCGCCTCAAGGGTAAGCCCTCCTCCCCGGCCCGGTGCTTCCCCCTGCTTTTCGGAGAAGAGCTGCCCCAGAGAAGGACCTGGTCTCCCACACTCAGACCCCCGCCCGCTCCTGGTACCTGGTTCTCTGCGCGGCGCCTTCCCAGCCAGCGCCGCCCGCCCCCGCCCCCGGGGCCGCCGCATCCTGCCCCCTGTCCTTGGCGTCGCTCTCGGGGGCTCTCATCTGCAGCTTGGGGGGTCCCCGGCGGAAATGCCTCTGAGGCCTCTGCGCAAACACAAGAGTCACGCGTGAAACGACTCAACTGCTGGTTCTCTTGCAGCTGGAACCTGCCTCCGGCTCAGGGCCGGCCCCACGCTGCGGGTGGACCCCAAGAGGCTGTCCCTTCCCGGAGGAGGCCGCGTCCACCTTCCCGTGGAACAAAGAAGAGGAGGAAAGAACGCCCGCCGGCTCTTTCACACGCAGCCCCTCCAGGAAGACAGGTTGTGGGCAGCCCCCCGCCCCCATCCCGCCGGCAGCCCTGCAGCAGGGAGTCTGGCAGGCAGCTGGCCCGGGGACTCTCCCTGGGGGGCCTCGGCAGTGCCGGGCGTCCCCAGCTGCACAGCACCCGGGTTCTCGGGGCCACCCCCCTGGAGCCCCCTCCCTCCCTCTGCAGGGACCTTCCCAGGCTCTGTGGCAGCCTCCCACCCCCTGGGCCCTACACCCCCTACTCCCTGCCCACCTGCCCAGCCCCCCCGTAAGGGCAGCAGTGGAGCAGGACTAGGAGGACACGCACCCCGCACCCGAGGAGTCCCAAGCCCGACCCTGCCACTCGGGGCCCTGGCAACTCGGCCACCTGCCTGAGTGCCCCCGGCCAGCAGCTCCCAGGGACAGGGGACCCGTCTCCTTCACACCTACCAGGAGCCTGCCCAGCAGGCCTGCAAAGAGGAGGAAGGAGAGAGGGCCCCTCCTCCTCTCCCCAGGAATCCTCCGTCCAACCAGCCCACCGCGAGACACCTGAGGCTCAACCCTCACACGCGGGCTGAGGATCAGAACCCTCCCCGTCCATCTGAAACGGCACCCGCTGTTCTCCAGGGCTTCTGGAAAGGACCCGGCCACAGCCCCACGTACGGCTGAGTCACAGTACCTGCGGTGGGCCCCCCGGGAGGGTTTCCGGCTTCGCCTCTGCTTTCCGAGGAGCTGGCAGGATGGGTGGGTTGGCTGGTCTCACGTTCAGTTCTTCCGACGACCTGCCCTCCAGGGCTGAGCAAGAGAACCTAGGTCACCCGAGACAGGCCACCAGGCCTGGAGGAGAGCGGGGCAGGTGGCTGAGCACCGCACGCCCGGCCCTGACTCCTGCACAAGGAGGAGGACGCAGCGGAACCACCGGAAAGCAGGTGCCGGGAGCCGAGAACGGCCGAGGGAATCCCACCTTCTCTAGAGCCTCCGGGGTTCGCCCTTCTCCCCGCCCACAGCCCGGCTCCCTGCTGCCACCGTCTCCACCTCGGGGCACAGAGGGAGCTCCCCACAGAGGCGCTTGGCTGTCCTCCTCAGAGAAGCAAGCTCAGGGCAGTGCAGACGGGGCCTCTCCAGCCACACCGGCCCGGCCCCGGCCTTCCCGAACACCCGGTGGCCCGTGGTAGAGGCGCACGAACGCGGTGACACTGAGCGTCCGACCTCGGGACCGGACCCTCCCTGACCGGAGCCGGGCCGCGAGGCCAGCCCTTGCCCGGGCCCTTGGGAACAGCACACAGCCTCTGAGCCACGGCCACCCTCCGGCCGGGGGGCTGTGTGGAAACCCCCGAGGCTTCTCCTTCCTGCCTCCTCCTGCCCATCCGCTGCGGCCCCTGCCTCCTGCCGCTGCAGGACCACCGCTGCCCCTGTCTTGTCCCCCTCCGTGACCACACGCCTCCCTTCAGGCCGCCCGCAGCAGCTGGTACCTTTCCACTCCTCAGCCAGGCTGACGAAGGACAGGAGGCCGCAGAGCGCGAGAAACGCCAGCAGGAGGAGAATCACGTTCCGCTGTAACCTCGACAGCTGCTTCCATTGCTACGAGAGGGACGGGCGAGCACGCGTTTCACCGAAAATGGCCCAACTGGAGCCCTCTCCCCGTGCTCCAGACTCTGCCGGGACGCCGAGAGATTCAGAAGCCCCGCTGTTTCCGAGCCGCGGCCAGTTCCCTCTCCGCAGGGGTCCCAGGCTGCCGGGACCCCGCAGGTGACACGTCGCCCTGGTCCACGTAGGAGGGGACGGAAAACGTGCCCTGAAAGCGTCAGGCCCCGTGCGTGGCCCGTGGAGGAGGACCGGCCTCCCGAGCGTCCCGGCTCAGGCCCCCTTGTGGCTTTGTCGCCGCCCGGACCCGCTGGGCCCCCGACTCGCGCCCCAAACCAGGCCCCCGCCCGGCCCGCGCCTCACCCGCCAGCAGGAGCGCCGTCTCGGGCCCTTGCTGTCGTCGTAGCTCCGGCCAGAGCTCAGCGTCACCGAGATGAAATCCCGACGCGGCTCCGGCGGCGGCGGATACATGACAGCGGCGGAGGTCCGCGAGACCTCGCCCCCGGGCGGCGTCAGGAGGCTGGGCTCCGAGCGGGGCTGAGAGGCCGGCCGGTCCTGCTGCTGCCGGGAGCTGCCATCGCAGCGCGGACCACTCCCCGCCCATCGCGCGGCGCCACCAATGCGCCTCTGCCGCGCCCCCGCGTCCCTCTGCGCCTGCGCCCGCCGCCCGCCGCCTCTCCGGCGGCGCCCTACGTCCTACGACGCTCGCGTCTGTGCGTGCTTGCGTGCGCGGTGACCTCACGCCCTCGGCGCGCGCGCGCCTGCGCCCACCTCAGCCGCGCTTCCTGGCTGCGGAGGTGCCGAGGCTCCGCTGCAGAGGGTCTCCTCCGCCCTGCTGGTGCTTGCTCCCCGGGGCCGTGCTTCTTCAGGGCCTGTGGGCGGTGGTGGCCGGGTCTCTCGAGATCAGTGAGACCCCGGACCCCAGGTCTGGACCTCGCCCGCCCAGCCGGTGGATTTTGAGGCGTGTGCCAGCCTGCACCTGGGGTCCGGCCGAGCGAGGGATCTGAGTGCCCGGTGCAGTCAGAGGCTCTCGGAGTTTTAAGCCATTGGCCCTGTGAACCTTAATAGTCTAGTCAGCGCTTTTGCCCGCAAAGTAAAATTATTCAGGAACGGCAGAGAAACTGCAATTACGGACGTCCAACGTCTACAAATAATATGCAAGGCTAGAAACCAAGGGATGTTATTTTGCACAGAAAAAAAGTTGGGAGGGGCTGCTTTCTCCCAACACCTCCGTTGACCTTAAAAATAAAATAGCCAGCGGAGGTCTGCGACTAGTGGGTTAAGGATCCCGAGTTGTCACTGCAGCGATTCGGCTTGGGTCCCTCCTGTGGCGTGGGTTCCCTCCCTGGCCAGGGAACTTTCACGTGGTGCAGCCAGGGCCAAATTAAACAGCCAGTTATCAGAAAAAATGGGTTCACTCAGGAAAAACAGAGAATTGCAATTTGGGGTAAACTTCTTATAGAAAAACTACAGGCGAGTCCGCAGAAACCAAGAAGTATACATTTTTTGTTCCTAAGAAGTGGAAATTGTAGGTGCTGTTCTAAACAGAGTCCGTTAGAGGAAACTGGGAGTTGTAAATCTAGTGGCTTCTCGTTGGCTGGTCTCATCTCTCAATGGTGAACTGTTTGTTGCCTGGCGGAAAGGAAATCTTCCTCCTGCTGGGTAGTAAGCAGCCTCTTGCCCGGGAATGTGAAAGGGGGAATGTGAAAGGTCGGAGTTCCCGTCGTGGCTCCGCGGGCTGTGAATCTGACGTGTAACCCTGAGGATGTGGGTTTGATCCCTGGCCTCGCTCAGCGGGTTAAGGATTCGGTGCTGCTGTGATCAGGAACTTTGAAAGCATCACTGATCGAGAATCAGGTTTTCCGTTTAGTACATCTTGTCTCTTGGTGTCAGGAAGGGCCTTTCCCGGCTGTGACGTCCCCGTCAGAGGGAAAGTGCACCACACGTGGAGCCCATTAAGGCCACATTGACGAGAGAAGGAAGGTGAGCAGGGAGCCTCAGCCTCAGGCATTCCCGTCTGAGGTCCATACCTCGGCAGGGCTGTAGCCTGGGAGCTCCTCCCCCGAGAGTTGAGCAACACCACCCTTTAGGTGTCCTTTCTACAAAGGCTCCACAGGAAACAGGTACAAAGGTTAAAAGTGATTGTGCAGGAAGTTCCCTTGGGGCGCACAGGTAAGGATCCAACACTGCTGCAGCTGGGGTGCAGGCTGCAAACAGTGAAGGGTTGGTCCCTGGCCCAGGAACTTGGATACGCTGAGCATGTGGCTAAAAAGTGTGCAAGGCATTAATTAGGGTTAGGGTTAGGCATTGTCACTGCTGTGGCTGTGGCTCCAGGTTGATCCCTGGCCAGGGAACTTGTGCGTGCCATGAGCACAGCCCAAGATAATGACAATAATAGCATAAAAACAGTAAAATTTTAAGTAATGTGATAATTCCAAATTATATGATGGTTCTAACCCATGATCCTAGGCCTAAAGATGGCCAGCTGAAGAAATCAAAGGACCAGAGAATCAGGACAATTTAATGCAACCACTGCACCTGCTCCCTGATTTTGCGACAGAATTTCTCCTCTCCAGAAAGAGCAGGTAGTCTTTGATATCACACAGATGCTTTCTTGCTGAGCAAGTAGGTGGACGAGTGGCTGCATTTGTCAAAACTAATTTAGCCAACAAGTTAAGTGATGGCTGCCACGCCCTCGGCTGGGGAATTGGCCAGCTGGTCTCATGTTAGGAAAAGATTTCTTTTTTCCTTTTTTCTTTTTTGTCTTTTTAGGGCCGAACCCGTGGCATATGGAGGTTCTCAGGCTAGGGGTTGAATCAGAGCTGTAGCCGCCAGCCTACACCACAGCCACAGCAACGCAGGACCCTTAACCCATTGAGCGAGGCCAGGGATCGAACCTGCAACCTCATGGATGCTAGTCAGATGCATTAACTGCTGTGCCACGACAGGAACTCCGGTTCCCTGCTTTGCAGTAAATGGGGAAATGCAGATAAGGGTCCAGAGAAGAGGGAGAAGATGGGGCAGAAGCAACAGCGAGGGAAGGGCCTGCAGGCCTGGTCCTGACGTCTGTCAGGGGTCATCCATTCAGTTCCGTGGCATCTCTGCTTCCGGGTCACCAGACGGTGTGCAGCTCCGTCGACGGTGGGTGCTTTGCCAGGTGTGTCAGTTGGCAGCACGGGTGGGTTAGCAGTGGCTGAGTAGTGGGGTCTTGCCAGTGGGGTGGAAGGGAGTCCTTCCGGAGGCGTCTTCTCCAAAAGACAAAGTCTCTGGGTGGCAGGTGTGATCCTTGGGCTCCTCGGCTCCCGGGAGCGCCCGGCGAGCAGACGGCCCTCCCAGAGCGGGACCGTTTCCAGCAGGAGCTCTCAGGCCTTCAGGATGAGGAGGAACAGCTCCCTTCGCCGCGGGTCAAAAGAGGCCCATCTCGAGGGAGTGGCTCTGGGAGGGAGGGAGAAGGGTACGTGGCGATGCTTTGGGCCACCGTGGGGCGGGGGGAAGGGGTCTCTGTAAATCCTGCCAGGTGGGAGTTTCTCTGTAAATCCTGCCAGGTGGGAGTTTCCCTGTAAATCCTGCCGGGTGGGAGTTGGTGGTGCCAGTGGTGCATTCAACGGAGCCTGCAGCCTGGGGCCAGAGAGGCGGGAAAGTGCAAAGCCCGCCCAACAGGGGAGCCTCGTCGAAGTCGGAGACCCGTACAGTGGTCCCCCCGTCACGGGGAAGTTTGAGGGGGGCCCTCAGGGAAGGATACTCCTTTCTAACAAAGGGTTGGCCTCGGAAGAAGCGGCGGCCTGTGCACAGGGGACACGTTGGTCCGGTGAGAAAACGTACAGCGCGAGGTAGCCCAGACTCGGACCCACGGTGGCCTCCAGGGCTCGCGAGGCGGTGCGGAGGGTCTGGGAGCCAAGGGCCCCTCTGTTCGGTCCAGGTTTGTCCTCCAGTCGCGGGGCTTGTCCCCATACTTGCGAGCAAAAGCGTCGTTTTGCCACCTCTTAGGTTTTCTGTTAGCATGTTACGCTGCGTTGAACCCTGTGCCCTTAAAACTCTGTCCGTGTGTCTTGATGTCAGGAGTCTGAACAAGGCATGGCCAGCATTGTTTGATAGTGAAATTTAAGTGTTTTTTTTTAAATTTATATTTATTTTTTGTCTTTTTAGGGCTGCACCTGCGGCATATGGATATTCCCAGGCTAGGGGTCTAATCGGAGCTGTAGCTGCCGGCCTACACCACAGCTCACAGCAATGCTGGATCCTTAACCCACTGAGCAAGGGTGGGGATTGAACCAGCAACCTCATGGTTCCTAGTCAGATTAGTTTCCACTGCATCACAACAGAAACTCTGAAATTTAAGTTAATAAAATAGTGTGCCTATGAAAAAAATGTCTGGGAGCAGAGCAGAAAGGTTTCTCTGGATCATATTTTGGACAAGTGGGCAGGCAAGGGGGATGTTTTTTGTGGCCTTATTAATATTTCCCCACCAGTGCTGGTTCATGTGGTTTAATGCATGTACACTGGTGAGAAGAGGGAGACTCAGATTTTTTTTTTTTTTTTTGGTCATTTTTTTAGGACCACACCTGTGACATATGGAAGTTCCCAGGCTAGGGGTAGAATTGAAGCTACAGCTGCCGGCCTGCACCACAGCCACGGCAATGCCAGACCTGAGCCACGCCTGTGACCTACACCCCAGCTCACAGCAACCCCAGATCCTTAACCCACTGAGCAGGGCCAGGGATTGAACCTGTGTCCTCATGGACACTAGTTGGGTTTGTTACCACTGAGCCACAATGGAACTCCTATTTGTTGGTCTTGATTGGTTCTGCCGAGAGGTTTTGAGAGATCTGTTGGGTTCTGGGCGGGAAGAGTTCTGTGGATTTTGCCCAAGAGGAAGGAGGGCAGTAGCTGATCCAATAGGGACCAATGATCCGTGTCTCCAGAATCAGCGTCAGGACCGTCAGAGACAAAGCAGAGACGGCGAAGTGCCGCTTCATCCGCTTGTCTGGCTGTTTTGATTCTTACTGTCAAATTCTCGAAGTATCTCTCCCTTTGGGGGGGAAGAAAATCCAGCTTGACGTTTTCGGTGACGCCCCAGCCTAATAAGCGAATGTGATGGGGGGACCAGCCGAGGCAGGCGGGCGGCGTCTCTGGGAGGGGGGCTCAACCAAAGGGAGCCGGTTCAGAGGTGGGGCTCTGTGGGTGCTCCTGGGAGCTCCCCCCTACTTGGGCCATTTGAGTCCGAGGTGAGGACCGCTTTCTCGCTGGTGAGCCCTGAGAGGGTGGCTCTGGTGCCAGTGAGAGCGCTTCTGCCCCGGGCCTGAGGGTGGTTTATCTGAGCTGATTCAGAGGGAGCGAGGGGAGAACGCGGTACATCCTCGGAGCCCCATGCCGGGGGCAGGAGGCTCATGCGCTTGTGACAGTCTGTTGTCCAGTGGCCTGGCTCCAGGCAGTAGCAGAAACCGGGAGGGTTTGGGTTTGGCTTAGGGGCCTCCATGTGCCAGAGCTGAAGGCTAAGCGTTTGAGGAGTTCCTGCTGAGGCGCAGCAGGATGGGCCGCATCTCTGGAGCGTTGGTACACAGGTTCGGTTTCCGGCCTCGGGCAGTGGGTTAAGGATCCAGCGTTGCCGAAGCTGCAGCTTAGGTCGCAATTCTGGCTTCGATCCCTGGCCCAGGACCTCCATAGGTCATAGGGTGTGGCCAAAAAAAAAAAAAAATGTTTAAATGCCTTCCTCCTGGTCGGATCATCCAGGGTGCAGGTGAGTTGCTGGGCGAGGTCAGCTGACTCTGCAGCAGACAGGGCTTTCCGCCCCCCTGCAGTCCGTTGGGTAGGAGGGGGGACCCAGTTCAGCCAGTCACGAGCACAGAGGTACCTAACAGCTGCCTGAGTGGGTTCAGCCCCCAAAGGAAGAGCGGCGTTTTCTTTAAAGGCATCGCTGTAATGCTCGTGAACAGGTAGACAGGTCTGTTGGATCATGGTGTGAAAGCCTGAATCGTTTTTCCATCAACAGACTGAGGGAAACCTTTTGAAATTGCTCGGTAATGACCTCCAGAGAGTCCTGGGGCTGTCTGTCAACGGTCAGAAAGCCCCTTTGAGGTTTTCCCACCTGGCAGGTTTCCTCCAGTGTTGCCCTAAAGGGACACCAACAAGCACATGGACTTGACTGGTACAAACCCGCAGAGCCGGCTTGGTTAAGTTTGGACACCTAATGTCACTTCTGCAGCGAACCTGCGGGTGTCCCCAGTTACTTGGGGAGAATCTTTGACTGTGGCTCACAGTTCAACTTTATTTAGTTCAGGGAACATAAAAAATGAGGGATTTTCGAGTTGGGTCCCTGGCCTCACTCAGTGGGTTAAGGACCCAGCATTGCTGTGGCTGTGGCGCAGACCGGCAGCTACAGGTCTGATTCGACCCGTAGTCTGGGCACCTCCATGTGCTGCAGGTGTGGCCCTAAAAAGCAAACAACAAAACAAAAACTAGGGATTTAGCATTTGAGCCCCCAGAAAGCTCAACTTTCATAAGTTTGGGGGAGGGGGAATCAGGGAGAGATCTGGAGAAAAAGGGAAGTCCAGCAAGACGCTTAGAAGGAGGGAGTGGCCGAGTTGGGGGGGCAAGAACCTCAGAAGCCATTTCATCTTTTTTATTTTTTATTTGCTTTTTATGGCCACACTTGCAGCATATGGAAGTTCCCAGGCTAAGGGTCTATTCTGAGCTACAGCTGCCGGCCTCCACCACAGCCACGCCGGACCCTTTAACCCACTGAGCAAGGCCAGGGATCGAACCCGCAGCCTCATGGTTCCGTCAGAATCGTTTTCGTGCACCACGACAGGACCTCCATTTCATCTTCTTTCCGTCCTTTGCTCGCCTGTTAGTTTAGGAGTGGCATTTTGTTTTGTTTGTTTCTTTGGGCCAACCCATGGCATGTGGAGTTCCCGGGCCAGGGATCAGATCCCAGATGCAGTCGCTACCCAAGCCGCAGTGGCGGCAACAATGGATCCTTAACCCACTGTGCGGGGCCAGGGATCGAGCCTGCGTCCCAACACTACAGAGGTGCTGCCGATACCGTCGCGCCCCGGCAAGAACTCCAGGGGCGGCACTTTTTAAAGAAACTTCGGAGGCCTGGATGTGTCTGGAAGGTTCCAGGTACCAGCTAAGATGAGCCTCCCAATCGGCCTCATTGGCTGGGCTCCGCGGGGCGGGAAGCAAACCTTCCTCCAGCCCGGAGACGGGAGCGGGAGGAGGGTACAGGGCCACGACCGCCCCCTGCAGGCCTCCCGGAGGATCGCCAGCTCAGCGCCTGCTGGGCGAGCTCCCCTGAGCTCAAACTCAGCCCTCCCTCGTGCTCTCCAGGCCAGGCTGCCCACCGCTTCCTGCCATCCCAGCTGTGACCTTTCTGGGCACCGGGAGGGCGTGTGCCTCCTGCTCAGTTCAGGCTTGTCAGAACCTGCTCCAGAAAGATCTTCCTCCTTGCCTGCCCTTCCCTTCTAGGGGTCACCCCTGAGGCCCCGGCAGGGCTTTGCCTGCACCCAGCCCTGCCGGCCCTTCCGGCGGTGCCCTCTCGCTCCCCTCCCTGCACAGCCCATTGCCAGGGAAACGGTGGCATCTGGAGGGCGCACATGCAGCAGCGGGAGCCCCAGGGTCTCCGGTCTGAGGGCCCAGGAGGCCACCCCTGGAGAGCTGGTCCAAGGGGCAGGTCTGGGCTGCCTCCAGGTGCCTGACCCCCTAGGTTGTCTCAGGCTCCCCCGAGACCCTGGGAGAGAGCTGGTGGCAGCAAGGGAGGTTCCTGGGCCGCCCAGGGTGGCATGGGCTCAGTGCGAGGGCTCTTGTTCCCAGAGGGCCTCCACAAACTCCTGCCCTCAGAAGGACACAGACCTGGGAATGCCTGGTGCTACTCCCGCGACCTGTGCTGCGCAAGACCTGCCCTCCCCAGGCCAGGAGATCACAGCACCCTGTGTTTATTCGAAATCCCCGCATCACATGCAAGGTCACGAGTCTGGCCATCTTTCCAAACTCAGCTGCTTCATTCGAGGTTGTCTGGGTTGGGGACGGTGCGGGTGTGTGGCCATCGAGGTAGCAGGAGGGCCTCGTGGGGGTGGGACAGGCGGGGGCGCGGGGAGCCACAGCTGTGGGGAGCCCCTCAGCGTCTCCTGGCTGGCTTGCAGTGTCCCGCAATCACAGACGACGCAAGATGTTGCGGGCCTGATGCGTGGGGTCCCCAGACCTCCCTGTGCTTTGAAACTTTACATAAAGGCACAATTATATGAAAACAAAAGATTCTTCAGACTCAAGCTCTTTGACTAGTTTGCCCAACCAGTTCCCCTTGTAGCAAAGGGTTCCTCGGGGCTGCGGCGGTGGCAGCAGTGGTGGCCCTGGACCGGGGCGGGACCCTCCTCTGCCTGCCTGCGGAGCAGCAGGGAGAAGGCAGCTCAGGCACAATGTTGGGTTCTGGGGTTTGGAAAGCCAGGCAGCCTGGACGGTGCAGAGATGTCTTCGGGGTCGCCACCGTGGCCCTGACCCTGCCATCACGCCCAGGTCAGGGATGTGGGTGCGCCCAGTGTCCACTCCAGGCCACTGGAGGGAAGACAGCACCTGAGCCCACCGGCCGGGCACACCCTTCCCGGGGGGAGAGGCACGCGGCCGAGGCCCAGTGGCAGCCATGTGGACGCATCCGCATCCGCAGAAGAGGCAGGTACCCTGCACCGCTTTCCAGACAGAGAAGCCGGCAGCGGGGCCCAGAGCAGCTAAGCCAGGCAAGGGACCAGGACCAGCTGGTTCCTTCCAGCCTCAGCCGGGCTGCAGGCAGGGGTCTGCCGCCCCAAGTTGGGAGGTTATGCCCCCCTCCCCAAGGGGCCTGAGCCCCAAGATCCGTCACAGCTACAGGCAGGCCAGGCAGAGGATGCAGCAGCCCCCTGGTGAGTACATTCCAGATTCACCAACCACTGCGGAGGCCCCTGGTTCCCGGAGGGAGGCACAAACTCAGGAGCCCCAACCCACCGCAGAGGAGACCCAGGGCCCGAGGCCTTGGGCAGAGATGGGGAGCATTCAGCCCCGGGCATGTGGGCCAAGCTGCCCCACAGCCGCGGCTCGCTGTTGCAACCAGCCCTGCTCAGCGACGGGTCGGGGACCTTCTGTTGTGGCCTCAAGCTGGGCGGGGACGGGGGGCTGGCTGTGACCCCCCAGGTTCAGCTGCCAGGTGGGAGGGGCTGTCCCTTCAAGCCTGTCACCCTGTGAGGGGAGGACACCGTCCCTCCTGTGTTCCCTCCTCACCCCGGGGGGCATGGGCGGGGCCAAGGGGCCGCCATCCTGTCCTCTTGGATCTGCCTCAGACAGGATGCCACCCTCCCTCGGGCCCCGCCCCAGCCTCCTCTGAACCCAGTGTCCAGGGTCCTGAGGGCCTCTGCTTCCCACCCAGACCCCAAGCTGGAAAGCCCGCAGGGCCCGAGGCAGGTCTGGGGGCACTTGTGTCCAGGGGGCGGGGTGACGGCAGAGTCCCCGCCCTCGTGGGGTAAACCGGCAGGCTCCCTTCTGTGATCTGTGTTTCAGAAACTCAGCGGCCTGCTTTCCTTCCCGGAGCCCAGGCCAGGGCTGCGTCCTCAGCCTTGGGGGCCCTGGGGCTGGCAGGTCCAGGAGGGAGTCAGGGCTTCAGCGCCCTGGCCTGGTTCTCGTCTAGGATGAGCGGGGATCCGAACTCCCGGCCTTGCAGGTACACCTCCAGTCCCTGGGAAGGAACAAGGCGTGAACAGGGTCAAGTGTCCACGTCCGAGACCCTGGGTGGGTCCCAGTTCAGCCGGGAGCTGGTGAGGGCGGGGCCGGAGATCAAGGGCTTCCTTCCAGGGTCAAGGGCTATAGGCCACCACGAGACCTCAGGCCAGCACGGGGCTGGCATGGGCCCTCCCATGAGTGGAGGCCAGAACTTACTGGGGGGGGGAGCCAGCAAGGATCCCGCCAAAGCCTGGCTGCTCTGAACCCTAGTGTCAGACCCCAGATTCTGGCTTGTCATCCCAGCCCCCCCAGGCTCTCGAGCCCTCACCACACCTCCTGACCCAGGACGTCCTCTGCCCCTTGAGAGGCTGGGTACCGCACTGGCCAATGGGGCAGAGCTGTGACTTTCTGTCCGAGCACCCACCTGAGCGCCCCTCCCTGTCCACCTCCGATCACACAAGCCTGACCCCAGAAAGGCCCAGATGGGCCAGGTGCCTCTCACCTCTCCAGAGTAGGACACCAGGGGCGAGATCTCGCAGATGGCCGGAGGCTCTCCGCTGCTGGGCAGGCTGGGGGAGCCCACTTGTCAGCACCTGCTCAGGGGCGTGCACCCCAGCCCCCCCTCCCCGGCACCACCCATCACGGGAGCGGGCTCAGTCCCGGCCTGGGCCAGGCTGTCCACGACGCCCCCTTTTCTCAGCGATCTCCCCTTCCCCGGACCCCCGAGCTCTGTCTGAGCGAAGGGCCTGATTGGAGCTGGGAAACCCCCCTCCCTCCCACAGGCATCCCACGCGGCACCGGGGCAGCCGGCTTTAGGTGGTGGAGGGGACAGTCAGGAAGCGGGAACCTAAGTCCTCTTCTTTCCCAGCCCTGAAAAGTGGCCTGCCTGCTGCTTTCTGGATGTCACGCTGGGTTTCAGCTTCAGAACTTCTAAATGAGCCGGGAAGGATGCCACCCGCGCCTCCCCAGGGCCCTGAGCAGACCTCGAGGGCTGGCCTGCGCCTGGGGGTTGGGCCGTGACAAACACCCCGATGCCCTGTCCTCTGGCGGCACCCTGCAGCCCACACTCACCTGGGCTTCTCGGGGAGCCGGGCCCCGTGTGCGTCCAGGAAGTGGGCTCCGGCCTGCAGGGCCCACCGGTAGTGCTGCGTGAGCAGGGCCCGCCGGGCCGTGGAGGGGTTGTCTCTGTCGGCGGAGTCAGCGTTCTTCAGCGGGGAGAACTCGTCCTCCCGCAGCACTTGGAAGGCCACGAAGTTCCTGGCAGGGACAACAGCTGGGGACCCAACGTCCTGGCCCAGAGGCCCTGGTCCTGGGCAGGTGAAGGCCAGGCCAGGGTTACAGTGACTAAGTGTGTGTGGGGGTCTGTTCTGCAGGCAGCAGGCCAGGGAGGGCCCCACAGACACCATGGGGGTCTGTTCCTGAGACCCCAAGTTGCCTCAAGTCCTCCTTTCCCCCCAGCCACACCCCCAGAACTGGGGACCCCAGAGTGGGGGCCAAACACTCTGGAGCCCTCGGCAACCCTGCCTGGAAACAGCTTCCCAGCCCCAGGCCAGAGGCAGGTGGTGGCACAGGCCCAACCCCAAGGCTCTGACTGCCCCTCGTCCCGAGGCTCCCCCCCAGGGCCTGCTCCCTCGGGCCTTCTTGCCCTGAGACCAGCCTGCAGCCCTCCAGCCCCCGCAAAGGGGCTCTCCCACTGGGAAGCCCCCACCTCCACGCCCCTGCCCGGCTGCGCCTCGGAACCCACCGCCAAAGCGGGGGTGGGAAGAAGAGCAAAACAGAGAACGTTGCGTACTTGGCAAACGGGAGCACGTCAAACACAAACTTCTCCATCTTTATCCCGTTGGGCTCGAGCGGCTTTACTGGAGTCCCCTCCTCGTCCACGTAGGGGACCTTCTTCACAGCTACATGTGGCTTCAGCAAGGGCTCCAACTCCCTGGGGGGCCGGGGACAAGGGGAGGGAACACGCAGTTCAGACAGGACAGCTTACAGCCGCACCCTGCCTCTCTGCTGCTGGGGCCGGTGGGCGACAGACCCCAGGCACAGAGCAGCGGGCCGAGGCCTGTCTCGGGGAGGGCAGGGCGCGCTCCTGCACCACCAGCCCCATCCCCGCCCAAGCGCGGTGGCAGCCGGCAAGCCACCGGCTGGAGGTGGTGCCGGTGGGCAAAACCACTCCACCAGAGAGAGGGCCAAGCCAGGGTGGCCACAGAGCCTTGCACCAGCTGCCAGGGGGCTCTTGTGTAGACGCAAGCCCCTTTCTCCACCCCAGCCCAGAGTCCCTGCCCAGCTCAGATCTGCCTGGCTGGCCGGGCGGCCACCTGCCATGCACACCTAGTGACCCTCTGGAGGAAGTCTCGCGTGAAGAAGTGGTTGCAGATGTTGCCCGCGTTGTAGAGCAGGCCCCCGCCGGGTGCGCGCCGTCGCGCCGTCTCGGGGCTGATCTCGCTGTACTCCACCACCTGGGGGACGCCGTCCACCTGGCACACGACGCCCACGGGCTCCTCGGGGTAGGCCTTCTCCACCACCTGCCGCCACCAAGGGAGGGCTGACGGGCGGGGCGGGGCCGGAGGAGGCGGGGCTTTCGGGGGCGGGGCCAGAGGGCGGGGCGAGCGGGGAGCCCCCGCGGGCTCACTTTGGCGCCACAGTCTGCACCGCGCAGCACGCAGAAGCCGATGAAGACCGGGTCCGCCAGCCGCACGAGGATGTTGTCCACGCAGTACACGTGCACAAACTCCACTCCTCGCCGCTCCATGTCCTCTAAGATCTGGTTGTCTGCCAGCGCGCAGTACAGGCCCCCATTGCCGTCTGCAGGAAGAAAGGACGGGCCTTGAGAGGGCTCCAGCCCCGCCCCAGCCAGCCAGAGGCCGCGGAGGCCCCTCGGGGCTGGACCTTGTGCCTGAGGCAGCTCTCTGTCACTATCCAAGGAGCCCTGCGGTTGTTCCACGTGGCAGATGAGAATCAAGGCCCGGACAAGGGAGGCCACTTGCTCAGGACCGTGCAGCCTCCGGGCAGCGTCGTCCGGCCTCGGTCCCAGGCCTCCTGACCCCTGGGAGTAGGCAAGGCAGCTCCTTCCGCCTCAGAGATGGGACATACCTGGGGCCATGGCAACCTTGTCTTTCTGCTCTAGGATGGCCTTGCCATCGAAGGTCACGGCAGGCAGCATGCGCTGTTCGAACATGACCACGTTGTCCGGGTCCAAGTGGAAGAAGTCATGCTCCTTGAAGAACTTGGCCGTGGGCCCCAGCGTGAACTCACTGGTCATGATGTACCTGCAAGGGGACGAGAGGCTGAACCTGCCTTCCGGAGGGCCTGGCCCCGCTGGCATGTGGGGCTGGCAGCAGGGTCCAGCCTCAGCGCAGCAGTCAGGCCTCCATCTGGGCGGGTGCTGGGCTCTGTCTGGGGCTGTGCTGGGGTTGGGGTTCAGGTCTGGTGTGGGGCAGGGCTGGGGCTACCGGAGGGGATCCCTCTGGGGCCAGGGTAATGCAGAGGGCACACCAGGGCACGGTGCAGCGGGTCCCATAGTGCTCGCCAGCCAGTTGCTCCACCCGCCGAATCCGCTCCGCCTGCAGCTGATACAGGGTCTTCCGGCTGGGCAGCCCCACCTGATACATGCCCTTGGGGTAGGCCACGCCCAGGCGAGTGCCCTGCCCCCCAGCCAGCAGCAGCACCGCCACCTTGTTCAGGGCGATCTGGTGGAAACCTGGGGGCATGGGGCGCCATGAGGGGACGCCTGGAACCCACCACACAACCCCCCTTTCATTTTAGAGCAAATCAAAGCAGCGCCTGAGTCTGAGCAGCACAGAACAGAAATCTCCAGATAACATTCTGATCTGGGCCAGGGCCTCACCCAAACCTAACCTTGCCCGACCCTGGCCCTGCGGAGGCTGTGACCACGTCCTCTGGGTTCATTCCCAGTCTGAGTCCTTCAGCTGAAACACGGAGTCCACCGGGCCGGAGCTGCACAACAGGGGGCCTGGCCTCCAGGGGCCACCGCCTCCCCTCCACAGGTGTGACGAGGAGCTTGTGCAAGTGTCCAAGGCGTCCCCTGCTGCCAATGCGTGGGCTGGGCAGCTGGCCATCCAGGTGTGCCCATGCCCAAAACGCTCTCCCTAGGGAACGCCGCCTGGAGGCAGCGTTGGCGGGTTCCCATACCCAGCCCCCAGCCGGTCTGTGCGAGGAGGCTCCGAGATTTTGCCAAGTAAGAGGGCAAACTAAACCCTGAGCACAACCTCTCCTCTCACCAAGCAGTGCGGGCGAGGCCCCTTCCGGCCGGCCCGGGGCGCCCGCCGCCGGGACCCCCGCCCCACCTACCTTCCTCCTCCCAGAGCCGCAGCGTCTCGGGGTCGCCCCCGATCGCGCTGCCCACGCGCTCGGGAGGCAGAGGCCGCAGGCGCGCGGCCAGGTCGGGCGGCGGGCCCGGGGGGCGCGCGCAGGCGTCGGCCGCGCGCCGGCAGTGCTCGCGCAGCGCCTCCGGCTCCAGGGGCTCCAGCTGGGCCAGCAGCGCGGCGCGCGGCCCCGGCGCCAGCTCGGCGCAGAAGCGCAGGAGGTGCTCCTGGCCCGCGCGCTGCAGCCGGGCGCGCACGTCTCGCTCCGAGGTCATGTCGCCGCCGCCACGGTAGCCCGCGCTGGCACTCGTGACCTGCGCGCTCCCACCAGCGTCACGGGACCCGGCGGGCGGGGTCGACCCCCAGAGGGGCGGGCCCAGAACGCCCCGCCTTGACCCCGCCTTGACCCCGCCCCGGCCCCCCGCCCCCCGCCGCCCTTCGGCCCCGCCCCGGGAGGCCGCTTGGAGCCCAGTCCCCTGTCCACCCAGGCGCTGAAGGGCTGGCTTCGGCTGTGTTTCAGCCCCACTGCCCACAGGGACGGGGAGGCTGGGGTCTGTCCCTGCCCGTGGCCGTGTTCGCGGGAATCAAGACGCCTGGCGCCAGGGGCTCCGTGAAGAGACCTCCAGACTCAGGGCTGGGCTGGCCTGGGGACGGTAGAGCCAGGTCGCCAGCAGGGCTGGGTGTCCGAAAGTCATCTAGGCCCCCAGAAGGCCACCCTGCATCCTTGGGGGCTCCCTCCTTCCCATCCTTCACCTTCCCGTCGCCAGGGGACCAGAACCTTGGAGGAGGTGCCCCAGCCTGCCTTGTTATTAAAACGATCAGGTTTTCAGCGTCTTGCTGTTTATGAACTACCTTGTGAAAAATATGAAACAGTAGCTCCAGCCACTTTCTTTTAGAAACTAGTTTTATTGAGTCTTGCGGTTCCCTGGTGGCGCAGCCCATTAAGGATCCGGCGCTGTCCCTGCTGTGGCACAGGGATATTTTTTTGGCAGATGCGACCAAAAGAAAAAAGGAAAAGAAACTAGGTTTATTAAGCCTGTAAGTAATACATGCACATGATTAAAAGAAGTTCAAATGGGGAGTTCTCATCGTGGCTCAGTGGTTAACAAATCAGACTATGAACCACGAGGTTGCAGGTTTGATCCCTGGCCTTGCTCAGTGGGTTAAGGATCCGGTGTTGTGTGACCTGCGGTGTAGGTCGCAGACGCGGCTCGGATCCTGCATTGCTTTGGCTCTGGTGTAGGCCGGTGGCTACAGCTCTGATTAGAACCCCTAGCCTGGGAACCTCCACACGCCACAGGAGCGGCCCTAGAAAAGGCAAAAAGACGAAAAAAAAAAAAAAAAAGTTCCAATGGTGCTTTAGGACCTGAGAGGAGAAGTAAGATCTCGCCCCCGCCCCATCCCAGGGAACTCTGTTAAAGCAATTGCTCCCCCAGCAGGCAGTTCTGCTCATAGAGTCCTCATACCTTCCAGGCCTAGGAGTGGAGCTTCACAGCCCCCTGGGGCCCTGGTATACATTCCTATGGACTTGACAGAAATAGGCCTGCCCCAGGGCCTTTGCACTTGCTCTTCTCCCTGCCTGAATGGCTCTAACTCAGGAAGCCGCAGGACTTCTTGCCCCACTTGGCCAGATCTCTCCTGACAAGTCCCCCTGTGGGGAGACCCTCCCATCCTCTTCTGCCCCCTCCTGCCTTTCTGCGTTCCCCACTCCTGACTTCCCCATGAGATGGAAATTCCATGAGACCGGGATGCGGTGTGGTTCCTGCTCCGCCCCATCACTCTAGATCCCCGCCCAGCACACAGTGGGCACTCAGTGGATGTTAGGCGATGGAGTGAGAATGTTGGGTCCCGAGAAGCGACTGGGCTGCACAGATCTGTGGGAGCACGCACTGAGTGAGCTAGCGGAGGGAAGGGAGTGCTCCGGTAGGTCCAGGGCAGATGGTGGAGGCAGGAGCTGCGTGTGGGAGGAAGTGAATCAGAGCAGAGCAGGCGCTGCACCCCAGGCCAGAGTCCACAGAGACTTTTATTGCCCCTGCAACGTGCCCTTGAAGGCAGGTGTCAGGACATGACCTGGCGGCCCATGGTGGCCAGGTAACCCCTAAACCTCACTCCAAGGTGGGGGTGGAGCTGAGAGTGGAAGGGTTAGGACAGTTGGGACTGTGCAGCCAGAGGCATCTGTGGGGCGGAAAGAAGGGGAGCTGACCCACCTGGGCAGGTGGGCGCACAGGCCAGCCGGAGGACCAGTGAGGCAGAGGTGGGTGATAACTTCTGGGACCACCTGCCAGAGGGAGGCCTGCGGCCAAGCAGTCCCCTTCTCTTTGTCCTGGGGCCTCGTCCAATGGGTTCAGGGGAGCAGGACCCAGAGGCTGGCATGGGTTCCTGGTTGTCACAGCAGAGGAGCGGAGACCACAGAGCCCTGGCCATGCTCCTGGGCTGAGAGGTAGGTGCCTGTCCTTCAGGCCCCGGGCTAAGCAGGGGACAGAGAAGCGCAGTGCCCCTGCCCACTCCAAGGAACGCAGGGCTGGCACAGTGAAAATTACAATGGGAAGGCTCCCTCAAAAAGTACACGGACCCCAGAGGGCTCACGTGGCTGGGGGTCTGGGAAGCTCGCCCCCTCCCCCACAGTGGGACAGCAAGGCTGAAAGCTACAGGTGGGAAAGGGCTGGGCCAGGCTGGAAAGCAGCAGAAGGAGGAAGTGCTCAGAGTTCAGGATCAGAAGGACAGGGGGCCAGGCCTCAGTCCCACACCCAGAGCTGGCACTGGCTCCAGTTTGGGAAAGTGCACAAACCAAGGGTCAGCCAGGCCCGCCTTCCCCACAGCTCCGGATGCCCTGAGAAACCCTTGTTTGTTCTCACGGTGGGCTCAGGCTCACAGGGGCATTTGGCCTAGCCTGGGTACCACTGGCCATGCTGCAGCAGCAGCAGCATCACCTGCTGCCAGCCGGCGGCCCCCACATGCACACTCACCCCCACAGAGCTGTCCCCAGGCCTCCGCATCCCACAGGCCTCACCCTGGCTCAGTGTCCCACCCAAAGGTGCTTTCTGCTGCAACCTCCAGGATGGTTTCCTGTGGGCTGGCCATCTGCCGAGCACCTCTGTGGGCCGGGCCCTGCCCCCAAAGGGCACCAGGGATCAGCCAGGAGCCCATGGGAAGAGCAACCCTGGTTGGAAAGCCACCATGTGCAAAAGCCCAGAGGGGAGGGAATGCTGATACCAGAAGGACTGGGACTGGGGCAGGGGTGGGATGGATGGGTGGTACTGGAGGCAGAGAAGGTAAGGAGCCATGAGCTGCAGGACAAATGGCTTGAATGCTGCCACTAAAGGGGAGGCAGGGACAGACCAGGCTCCACGGGGGGACTCTGGCTCACAGCTTTCTAGGTACCCCCTCCAATTCCTTACCACCAAAGAGCCCTCACTTTGAGGGGTAACCCCAGGAGAGAAGTGGAGCCAGGACATTCCCTAGCGAGGGCAGCTGCCCTTACAGCCTGAGACATAGACCAGTGCCTTGGGACCCAAGGACACAGAAGTCTAGGTAGGCAGGCCACCCAGAGGGTGGAGCGGAGCCCTGTGCCAGGAGCCTGTCTGGAGGAGGTGTGCTGTTTGATCCCTGGAGGTGGACAGTCTGCTTCTCCAGCAGCAGATAATACCTGTGCAATGCTCAGTGGCAAGGTGCCTGTGGCATGGAGGCATCTGGGAAAACCACTGCAGAGGGGTAGCGTGCAGGGCAGGGCCTGGGTGGGCTAGGGCAAGGGGTCCAGGCAGACAGCATCTGGGGCACCTCTCTGGCTTTGGGAGGGTCCCACCAGTTGGCCCTGAGATGGGCTCCCAGAGCTGAAGTCCTGGTCCCCTTGCAGACTGATGAGACAGTGCCCAGATCACCGCTGGACATGAAGCAGGGCAGTGAAGGGGGGCGGGGGACACAGGGCTGCCTGGCCAGCCCGAGGAGGCCAGGAGAGCCGCTGGAGGAGGTGCCCAGCTGAGGAAGGGGCCAGAGCAGAGGACCTTGGGAGAAGGGAGCTGGTCACCAGATGGGGATCTGGGGACACAGGGAAAGTGCCTTTGTCCTACGGCCAGCAGGAAAGGCGAGGCTATCCCTAGGGGCCAGAGGAGGAGCTAGCAGCAGTGGAGACAGAGAGGCCCCTGTGAAGGGAAGCGCCCAGCTGGCTGGAACCCACAGTCCTCCCGGGGCTGGCCTGGCACAAGAGAAAGGGGCCCCAGGGTAGGCGGAGCTTGTGCCGGGGGACCCTCAGCAAAGAGTGCCCCTGGGAACTGGAGGGGATGGTGGATCCCTGGAGGGTTGTGCTCCTTATCCTTATCCCATAAGGCCACCTGGGGACAGATTTTCTGCTGGGCGCCTGGCCCCGCCCTTCGGAGAGGTAGGCTGGGCAGCCAAACCCGGCGAGGGCTAAGATGCGGCGGAAGGGCGGGTGTGGCAGGGGTGGAGGAGTTTAATGGGGCTGTTTGAGGACTCCTCCCCTACCGGCGAAGTCGAGAGCGGAGGCAGACCCCAGCCCCCACTAGCCTGGGGCCAATGCGCGCGCCCGGCCCCTCCAGGCACGGCGGGAGCGCGCGAGGCGCTGGCCCCTCGGCCCGAAAATCAAACCTGGCTGTTGGCTTCTCAGCCAATCGGAGAGGAGACAGGCCGGTCTCGACCAATGGCTGCCGAGAATGCTAATGACCGCTGACGCCACGAGGAGGCCCATTCAAAAAGTCGCCGCTATTGTCGGGGCTGATTGTACGCCGCCGGGCCCTCCGTCTGGCAGCGCGGGGACCGGTGCGCGGCCGGCAGAGGACCGAGCCCCGCCGGCGGGCGCCCATGGCCGGAGCCGCAATGGCTGAACCCGGCCGCGGGCCGCCCCCCGCGCCGGTGCCCGCGCCCGGCACAGAGGGGCTGCCGCGCGCCTTCCTGCAGAGCCTGCGCACCCTCTTCGACATCCTGGACGACCGGCGGCGCGGCTTCGTGCACCTGCGAGAGATCGAGTCCCGCTGGCAGGGCGCCGACGCGCGCGAGCTGCCCCGCGGCGTGCTCGAGGGCCTGCGCCAGGTGGCCCCGGCCAGTGGCTACCTGACCTTCGAGCGCTTCGTGGCCGGCCTGCGCGCCTCTCTGCTGAGCACCGACAGCGCCACCCGGGCCCCGGCGCGCGCCCCGGCCCGGGGAGGCTGCTCGGCGCGGCCCGGGGGCCAGCCGCCGCCGCCGCTGCCGCCGCAGCGCTTGGTGTTCGCGCCGGCCGACGAGCCGCGGACGGTCCTGGAGAGGAAGCCCCTGCCGCTGGGCGCGCGCCCTCCGCCGGTCGGCCCCGGCGGCGCGGCCCGGAGCCTAGAGAAGCTGTGTGGCCCGGCCGAGGCGGCGCCCGGCCCTGCGGAGCCGGAGCGGCCCCAGGGCGCGGCGCTGGAGCGGAGTCCGAGCACAGACACTGGTGAGTGCGGGGCGGCCCCCAGCCCCGCCTCGTAGCTCCCCGCACAACCCCCGCCGCCAGCGCCTGTGGCCGCAGCCCGAGAGGTGCTGCCGGAGCCGCGGGGGACGAGGCGGGCAAAGCTTCGTGGGCTTGTGAGCCTGAAACACACCTCGTGGCCCGGAGGGAAAGAAGCCTCGTCCCCATCCCGGGGTGCTCGGGGCCACCAGCCAAGGGGGTTTGCAAACCCCACTGGGAAACCTGTCTGTGTGAGAAGGCTCTGCACCCTGTCTCCTGCATACACCTGGGGACCCCTGGGCCCTTGGGCTCATTTCTGGTGGCTTGGGCAGGCACAGTTCCTGCTGTGGTAGGGGCAGACCCCGGGAATGTGGGGAAGGGCCCTTGCAACCTTCTCCATCTGGTAGCTCCGCTGAGAGCCTGGCCTCACTGCCCTGTGAGGCCAGCACAGGCAGGAGCTGCCAGAGGTGGGACAGGAGGACCTGGCCAGCTTGCCAGGGAGAGTATAGGGGTGGGTGGTCTCCAGCCCAATCTTCCAGACCTGGAGCTGTGGCGCCCCTGACACCTGGGAGGGGCCGCCAGGGCCCCTGGGGATGGCCCGCCTTCCAGTCCAGTTGGCAGGGACAGGAGGTGGCTGAATGGTCCCCTGTTTGTCCCCCAGAGCTTGCCCTGGGAACAAGACCTGCATTATGGCCGGGGGCGGGGACTCCCATTCAGCCCGTGCAGGTGCAGGCCTTCCGCCAGGGCAGCTGCCAGCCTTTTTGTGCTGCCCACCACTCTGCCAGCCTCATTGGACCCCCTGCCTGGCCTCAGCCAAATCCCCCAGCCCTATAGCTGCGAGATGGAGCTGCGGTAGCCCCCAGCCTCCCTGGTGACCTAATCCAGCCGTCCGTCTGAGTCTGGGGGTGTGGCCGGCCCTGAGTGCGTGGCCCGTACCAGCCATGTGTCACGCACAGGTGCAGATCAGCCATGGGATGGGGTTTGGAGGCCTCAGGCCTGTGGCACAGCCCCGCTCTGCCCTGATGGCCTGTGTGGTATGGGCCTTTCCACACGGCTCTGAGGTCCAGGGTTGCGCACATGGTCAGTGCCCACCATGGCACAGCGTTCATTCTAGTCCCTCTGAGTGACTCACAGGACAGGGCTCTCACTGGCATATTTTACAGGCAGAGGCCAGGCAGGGGGCCGTTGACAGACACTGGGAGCCAAACCTGGAGCCCTGAGAGCCCCCACTCCCCAGGAAGAGAGGGCCCCCGAGCCTCCCAGAGTGCAGGCCCTCCTTCCTTGTCCCCGCTGGTGCTCGCAGTGCCCTGTAGGCTGTGCCAGAGGCCCAGACAAGGCAGGGCTGCCTCTGCCTGCTGTGCAGCCAGCTGGACGTCCGGCATGCTGCCATCTGGGGGCCCGGAGCTGCCCTGTGGACCTGGCGGTGCAGACGGGCCCAGGGGTTCCGGGGTGCACCCTCTGCCCTGCTATGCCACCTCTGCTTGCTGTACAGCACGGCAGGTTAGAACTGGAACTGGGCCTGCTGGAGCCTGTCTGCCAGGGCTGGCTGGCTGGTGCCAGCCCTCTGGATGAGTCCCTAGGGGGCATGCCTGTGCCCTCTTCTTGCATCGCCTACCCACCACTCTGCCCAGCAGGGCATAGGGCTAGGGAGTCGGGGGAGGGGGCCCTCCTCCCCACCGGCACCCCCACCCCCACAGCCCTGCACATGCTCCCGCCTCCCCCAGTAGCTGCAGGCTTCCAGAGGGTGCTCACAGGGAAACACCTGGCTTTCTGGCCTCAAACCAGCTGCACGGAGGGCGGGCCGTGAGCACTGTCCTGCCGGCACCTGCATTTCTCCTGCACGAACTCCGCCTCCCATAAAGGGCCTGTGCAGACGAGAGGCCTCCTTGCTCACCCTGTGCCTGGCAGCCTTTGAGCCCAGGTGAGCCTGAAGTGTTCGGGCCCCTGGGGGTGCAGAGATGGCGAAGCCCCTGCCCTCAAGGAGCTCACGCCTGAAGCGTGCGTGCAGATGTGCGGCCTCAGTGGCCACACGACGATCTCCAAGGTGTGTGTCAGGGGAGCATGGAGTCGACAGAGGACCAGGCCCCCCAGGCACCGGCGAGGGGTGGGCCAGGTCAGGCTGGTGCCCGAAGGCCCTGCAGAGGCTCTGAACTTCAGACGATCCCAGAGGCACGCAGGCCAGGACACCTGGCTTTGCATGGCCACAGGTGGTTGCGGGGTGGGTCCGGGATGGACCTAGAAGCCAGGCCTCGTGGGGTTGGGGAGCTTGACTCGACAGGCCCGGAAGTGAGCCAGGCCCTCACCTCTTTGCTGCAGGTGCGGTGGCCTGCAGGGTCTGGGAGCTGGGCGTGGGGGACGCCCGGCGGGGCCCCCGGGCCCGAGGGGAGCGTCGGCGACACACCATCACCAACGGTGTGGACTGTGACCTGGTGAGCAGGGGCCCGGGGCTCTGGGACGCCTCCCCCTGGCCTGGGATTGGACTTGGCCCCCACACTGGGTCTCCAGGAGCACCGCTCTGCCCGGGACCCCCAGATGGTGGCCCAGGGTCAGGTCAGGAAGTCCTTTAGGGGAAAGGCCTGGCCCCCTCCCCAGCAGCGTGCCTCCCCGCCCTGCTGAGTGCCCGGCCCCTGCTGTAAAGAGAAGGGAAGCTTCCCCGGGGCTGCTTGTGTGAAGGGGCTGAGGAAGGCCAGGAGCCCCCAGGAGGGGACATGGGGCCGAGCTCCCCAGTGCAGCAGCACGCGAGGGCTCGCACGTGCATGATGTGTGCGCACGTGCCGCTCGGCCCGTGTCCGTGTAGGCTGGTACACGTCGCATGGCTGGGGCTCCTCCAGCACATGTAGGCGGGTGCAGGCACGCACCCACTGTGGGCTTGGTGGCTTTGGTCCCTGTGTGACAGCTGAAGCAGATGAAGGAGCTGGAGCAGGAGCAGGAGGTGCTGCTGCAGGGTCTGGAGATGATGGCGCGGGGCCGGGAGTGGTACCAGCAGCAGCTGCAGCGCGTGCAGGAGCGCCAGCGCCGCCTGGGCCAGAGCAGGGCCAGCGCCGTGAGTGTCGCTGCCCCGGGCATCCATCCCCCAGGCAGAGTGACCCACATGTGATCACCCACCCAAACACAGGCACCCCCAAGTGGGCAGGAGACTGTCCTGTTCCCGGGCACAATGGCTGTCCCACCATCCCCAATACCACCCCCCTCAGCTCTGGGCAGTAACTCCCCCCCGCCCCCCCATGAGGACGCCCAGGGCAGGCACTGGTGCTGACCCTGGGCAGGCTCTGCTCTCTGAGCACCCCTGCCCTGCCTTCCTCCCAGGACTTTGGGGCTGAGGGGAGCCCCCGCCTGCTGGGACAGCTGCTGCCCAAGGTGCAGGAGGTGGCCCGGTGCCTGGGGGAGCTGCTGGCTGCAGCCTGTGCTGGCAGGGTGAGTGCCCCGGCCCCAGCCCCAGCCCTCACTCTGCCCTAGAGGCTGTGCCAGGGCTGCCTGACTGTGCCCTCCTATAGGCGCTGGCCTCATCCTCCGTGGGGCCCCTGGGCCCTGTCGCGGCCCCTGCGTCACCCTCGGCCCCAGGCTGGCAGCAGCAGACCATTCTCATGCTGAAAGAGCAGAACCGGCTGCTCACCCAGGTGAGGTGCGGAGAGGGGGTGGGGCGGGACCAAGGGCCCGGCGGCCTGACTGGCCTCCTCCTGCCCAGGAGGTGACGGACAAGAGCGAGCGCATCACGCAGCTGGAGCAGGAGAAATCCGCCCTCATCAAGCAGCTGTTCGAGGCCCGCGCCCTCACCCAGCAGGACGCTGGGCCTCTGGACTCCACCTTCATCTAGCCTGCCACAGGCACGGACACGGGGCCCCGCAGCCCGGCCTGGCCCTCCTCCCCAGGCGGGCACTTCCTTGTGCCCCACCTCTGAGGCTGAGGACGCCCTGGCCAGCCCGGACACCCGGACATCGCCTGCCCTTCTCCCTTTCAGTCTGGGCTCCTCCAAGCTCTCCCCAGGCCTCCTCCCACCGCAGGGTGTCCTGAGGCCTCAGCAGACTCCACCTTGGTCTCGGGCTGACCTGGGTGGGACTCCAACGAGCCCGCACAGCCTGAAGCTGCTGCTGCTGCCATTGTCCTAAAAGGCACTGGTCACACCGCACTGCACTTCCAAGAGCGGCCAGCAGAGGGAGCTGCGCGCACCGGTCGCCACCACCCGGCCGCCCAAAGGGCTGGGGTTTGGGGTATCCCGCGGCCTGGGGCGCGCCGGGCCCGGGGGTCCAAGGGCCTCTTCCCCGCTCCAGAAAGGAAGCTGTTCCTCAGCCAGGACCAGCGGAGGTGGCCTCCAGGAGGGATCTACTTGTGTCCGGTTCCAGGGGAGCCCCCGACCCAGGAATGGTGTCCTGGATTTGTGCTGGCCTGCTTGCTCTCCCCACAGACCTTAGGTGCTAAACAAGGGAGTCAGCTGTCTTCCCTCCTGGGCAAGATCACCGAGCACCCTGTGACCCAGGCCCAGAGCCTGCGGCCTGCCCGGTGACCTGGCTGGGGCTGTGGTCACCACGGGGGCGCCCATGTGCTGAGCACCTTACCCAGGCCCCTCCCACCAGATTCAAGGTTCTGCAGGTATGCGGACCTGCCAAACCCCCCATCTTCCCACTCTCAGCTTGGCCCTGGGTCGGGGACTCAGGACTCTGGAAGGGGCTGGCAGAGGGTCCTGTTGGGGGGTCATGGCCTGTGCCCACCACCAGGCCTGCTCTAGGGGGGCCGCTACGCAGCTGGGCCTGCCAATAGCATCTCAGGCGGGGCGGTGCCCCCACTACCGCCCCCCAGGCTAAGAGGACAATAACATTTCAGGCAGGCTGAGTGGTTCTGGGCCCTGGTCCCATGTGGGCGTGTATGGAGCACAGCACGGAGCCGGCTTGATCACAGCGGAGGGGCACTGGGTGCAGGGTGGCAGCTCCTGCCAGCCCCACCCTGGGCCACACCAGCAGCAACCTGGCTGAGGCCGCTCCCCACACGGCCCTCGGGTTGTTCCCGTCAGGCCCAAGTCCGCCCAGGACATGTGCTCCCCGCTCCGGATGGGAGTGGGAGACAGGAAGGAGACATGGTCCCAAAGGCCAGATGTCACCTGCAGCCCCAAGCAGACCTGCGGTGTGGTCATTAGACCAGTGTCCACCCAGGAGAGGTCCTCCCACCACCAGGACCTTCCCAAGGCTGCCTTTCCCCTGGTTCTTGGGTCTGTTCCTCTCTTCCTTCATGGCCGGTCCCCCACACCAGCCTGGGCCCTGAGCCACCCTCACCAGGGGTCCCTCTGCTTGCAGGCTCTCCAAATGGCCCTCGCTAGTTCCAGAGCTAAAAACTGCCCCTCCCCTGCCCCTAATCCTCCAGGACGCAGGGCGGGCCCAAGCCCTGAGCAGGCTCAGCCGTTCCCCCCAGACCCCTGCCCCCCTGCCACCAGCGAGGCTTGCCCACTCTGGGCTGTGCAATTGTCAGGGGCCGAAACAGCAAAGGCGGCAGGACTTGGCCCTGAGGGCGTCTGCTTCCGCCCGGGTCTTTACGGAGCTTGGGCAGCTGAACAGCAGGAGCCCAGGGGTGCCTCCCCCCGCCCCCCTGGCGCCGACCTTCAGCTGCAGGGCCAATGAGGAGTAAACCGGAGACTCAGGGAGAGGCTTCTGGCGGCGCTGGCCTTCCACGCAGGGCAAAGACCTCTTCTTTTACAGCCTGAAACCTGGCTGTATGTGTGGCTCGAGACATCAAAGGGAGAATTCTACCTGGCCCCAGGTTGGCAGCGGCCGGCAGAAGCAAGAGGCGCCCTGCCTGGAGCGGCGGTTCTTAGGGGACGTTGGGGCCATAAGACTTGGCGGAGCCATCCTTGCACTGCAGGCTGTTTAGCAACATCCTGGCCTCCATCCACAAGGTGCCAGAAACACACACACACACTCTCTCATCCCTGACAACCAAAACGCTGCTGAGGCCTGGGGGCGGCAGGGGCAATGGCCCTTAGCTGGGCATCTACTCCAGAGCAGTGCAGCTCCACCAGGCCACCAAGGATTTCCTGTGGATCAAGAACCAAGGAAAAGGAGCATCTCCAGCTTAAAAAACTTTTCACAAACACCATAAGGAAAGCCATGAGAGCCAGCAGAAACAGCAGATTCGATAGCCATTGCAGATATTCAAATAACCGGAGAATATAACTATGTTTTGTATGTCTGAAGAAATAAAAAAGTCTTTGAAAATAATAATAAGGAATCGTCTTTACAGTTTCTTATTCTATTTAAAAAAAAAAAAAAGTATAATCTTGGAGTTCTTGTGGCTCAGCAGGATAAGAACCCAACTGGTATCCGTGAGGATGCAGGTTCGATCCCTGGCCCCACTCAGTGGGTTAAGGATCTGGTGTTGCTACCAGCTGCAGTGTAGGTCGAAGATGTGGCTCAGACCTGGCGTTGCTGTGGCTGTGGTGTAGGCTGGCAGCGGCAGCTCAGAATCAACCCCTGACCCGGGAACATCCACATGCTGCAGGTGTAGCCCTAAAAGACAAAAAAAAAAAAAATCAGTTTCGTTTCGGAGTTCCTGCTGCGGCAACACCAAAACCTGTTCAAACGAACCGAAGTTGAGAGTCGGCTGCCAAGAGCACTCGACTCTAGGAAGCTCCAGAGGAAGGACTTTGGAGGTGAAATTCAAGAAGGGCTGAATTTTCTGCTGCTGCAGAACAAGTCAACTCACAATAACTTAGTGGCTCAAAGCTACACTTCCTTTCCTGTGTCTCGGTGGGTTAAAGACCGGGCGGCTCTGGCCTGGGGGAGGCGGTCTCCTGGGAGGCTGACCAGGGCGGCAGGCCCCACTTGCAAGACGCTGCCAGCATCACAACTGTGATGGGGCTGCGGGGGGCGGGCGAGGGGAGCCCGAATCCCGCGGATGAGTAGCACCTAGAGGTCGGGAGGAGTGATCCGAGCTCAAGCATCCTAATGGTTCCAGCGGCGGGGGCGAGGCCAACCTCAGCCTCTATTAAGGATGTGTGTTCAGCTGACCGGGAGAAGCGGCTGAAAGGAGAGCAAGCCAGCGATACCTCCCCGCGAGGGGCGGGGCGGCGAAATGGGGGAAACGGGGAAGGACGTTCAACTTGAGAAGGAAAAAAAGAAAGACCTCTGAAGTCACACCGCACGTGACTGGGCTAAACTCTAGTGAAAGAGTCATCAGAGTCGATTTTTATTCATTTATTTAGTCTTTTTTTAGGGCCGCGCATAGGAAAGTTCCGAGGCTGGAGTCGAATCGGAGCTGCAGCTGCTGGTCTGTATCGACCCGGGATCCGAGCCGCATCTGCGACCTACACCACAGGTCGCAGCCACACCAGATCCTTCACCCCCAGGCTCGAGGCCAGGGATAGAACCTGCGTCCTTATGGATACCAGTCGGGTTCCTTACTGGTGAGCCACAGCGGGAACTCCAAGATCGGATCTTTAAAAACTCAGATATGAGCTGTTGTAAGAGGCACGCCTATACTATAATGGCACCAAAAAACAATGATCGAATAGTTGTATTCATAAAACAAAACATATTTTAAGGCAAAGAGACATTCGTCTCTGAGGAAGCGACGAAGAGAGTAGCTACCGAATTGCCGGAGGCCAGCTCCGGCGGCCAGGGAGTGGACGCTTTCCCCTTCGGAGGGGGCGGCGGTGGCAAAATGTACATATGGAGCCAGCCCCTTTGTCCCTTCTTTCGGGGCGCTGGACTGCTCAGACTTTATTGGCATAAGTGGTTGATGATATAGACAGGTTTTCGCTACAGATGACATCGCAGTATTGAAAGTACATTGGTTAACTTTACGTGGTACAGCAGCTCTGCATCACGCCCTTTTTTTCCATTTTTTTTATTACTCAAACGAATTGATTACATCTGTAGTACACAGCACGTTCTAAGATCTTTTTCTTCACTGAACTTAGTGAGTACAACTGAAGGGCAATTAGGTACAATACACCCTGTGGAAAGGAGGAGACGCAGTGCCAATCATCCCAGGGCCAGCCGGGCTCCACAAGTGGAAGAGGCCACGGACACAGGAACTGGGCATTGACAAATCCTGTTTTTAGACTGACGCGTATCTTTAAAGCGTTATGGCAGGGAGACAGTGTAAGGAAATATAAACCACCTCACCTAGCTATCACTTAAAAGCCTCTATAACGCATAGCTAGGTGTCTCTGGGTCTTGAATGACATATGTCTAACGTCCATGAACCTCATTAAAATCCTAACTCTAAAGTTTACTGTGTAACTAGTTAGTAGATAAACACTGTGTTTTAATTAAGTTGGATTTTAATAGGGGAAAGTCCTTCAGGATGAAATTTTTATTATATATATATATATATATATATATATATATATATATATATACTTTTTTTTTTTTTTTTTTTGTCTTTTTGCCATTTCTCGGGCCGCTCTCGCAGCATAGGGAGGTTCCCAGGCTAGGGGTCCAATCGGAGCTGTAGCCACCGGCCTACGCCAGAGCCACAGCAACACGGCATCCGAGCCGCGTCTGCAACCTACACCACAGCTCACGGCAACGCCGGATCCCCAACCCACTGAGCAAGGGCAGGGACCGAACCCGTAACGTCATGGTTCCTAGTCGGATTCGTTCACCATTGCGCCACGACGGGAACTCCTTATTATATTATTGTTGTAACTTTGTTAAATCACAAATCACCACAGGAAAATAAGAATGAAAAATAAGAATAACAAGTGAATAACAGAAAAGACTAAGTCATCCATGGAACAAGCCCCACTTGGCAGCGCAAAATGGAAATTGTTTTCTGGAAAATTTGGTTCTCCCCCAAGGTCAGCGGGCGAGCCTTATTGTCTTTTGGGGCCTGTCCTCGGAATTGCGCCGTCCAGGCAAGCTCCCTTCCTTGGCTCCTTCTATCTTCTCGGCTCCCCGCACCTAATACTAAAAAGTTGAATTTACCTGTAAGATGTAGCAACCCCAAAGCTGTAATCACCCAATAACAAAATATAAATCCTGAAGATATGCAGACATTTCACGAAGGAAGACATGCAGATGGCATATAAGCACATGAAAAAATGTTCACTATTATTAGCCATTAGAAAAATGCTGATTAAAACTACAGTGAAAGGGAGTTCGCGTCGTGGCGCAGTGGTGAACGAATCCGACGAGGAACCATGAGGTTGAGGGTTCGGTCCCTGGCCTCGCTCCGAGGGTTAAGGATCCGGCGTTGCCGTGAGCTGTGGTGTAGGTTGCAGACACGGCTCAGATCTGGTGTTGCTGGGGCTGTGGCGTAGGCCGGCAGCAACAGCTCCGATTCGACCCCTAGTCTGGGAACATCCTTAGGCTGCGGGTGCGGCCCTGAAAGCTCAAAAGACGAAAACAACAACAGCAACAACAACAAACTGCAGTGAGAATAGCCGCACCCCAGTCAGAACGGCTGACGTGAGAAACTGCAACTCTGTATGCTGGCGAGGATGCGCAGAAACGGGATCCCGCACACGCTGCTGGTGGGAATGTCAAATGGTACGATCCCCCCGGAAAATAATTTGGTAATTCCTTTTAAAACTAAAACTGGGGGGAACAAAAGAAAAGAAAAAAAATTGAGCGTTCCCATTGTGGCTCAGCGGGTTACAAACCCGACTTGTATCCATAAGGATGCACGTTTGATCCCTGGCCTTGCTCAGTGGGTCAAGGATCAGGCGTTGCCAAAAGCTACAGCACAGGTTGCAGATGCGGCTCAGATGTGGCATGGCTGTGGGTGGCTGTGGTGTAGGCTGCCAGCTGCAGCTCCGATTCGACACCTAGCCTGGGCACTTCCCATATGCTGCAGGTGCAGCCCTAAAATAAATAAACACATAAATAAAATAAACAATTAAAAAATAAAATTGGGGGAGTTCTCCTGTGGTCTTGTGGTGCAGGGGGTTAAGGATCCAGCATTTTCAATGCAGTGGCTTGGGTCACTGCTGTGGCTCAGGTCTGATCCCTGGCCCAGGAATTTCCACAAGCCATGGGCGAGGCCAAGAAAAAAGAAAGAAAAGAAACAGGAGTTCCCGTCGTGGCGCAGTGGTTAACGAATCCGACTAGGAACCATGAGGTTGTGGGTTCGGTCCCTGCCCTTGCTCAGTGGGTTAACGATCCGGCGTTGCCGTGAGCTGTGGTGTAGATTGCAGACGCGGCTTGGATCCTGCGTTGCTGTGGCTCTGGCGTAGGCTGGCAGCTACAGCTCCGATTCGACCCCTAGCCTGGGAACCTCCATATGCCGCAGGAGCGGCCCAAAGAAATAGCAAAAAAAAAAAAAAAAAAAAAAAAAGACCGAAAAGAAACAAAACTGAAATTTGGAAATGTTAAATGATACACTACTCTGGAAATAATTAGGAAATTCCTTTGAAAACCAAAACTGACTCAACATACGTGACAGTTCATCTCATGTCAGCTTGGCTAGGGGACGGTGCCCAGGTGTTTGGCCAGACACAGATGTTGCTGTGAAGGTATGCGGTATTATTATTATTATTTCATCTTTTTAGGGCCGCACCTGTGGCATATGGAAGTTCCCAGGCTAGGGGTCGAATCAGAGCTGTAGCTCCTGGCCTACACCACAGCTCACGGCAATGCCATGTCTTTAACCCACTGATCGAGGCCAGGGACCGAACCTGCGTCCTCATGGGTACTCGTCTAGTTCTGCTGAGCCACAGTGGGAACTCCCCGGAGGCAAGTTTTTGATGTGATTGGCATTGACGGCAGTCGGCTTTGAGCACAGCAGCCTGTCCTCCAGGTATGGGTGGGCCTGATCTAATCAGTCGAAGGCCCAAAGGAAGGAAGCCGGTCTGCAGAGGCCTTTGCACTCACGTTTGCTATGTCAAGGCTTCCCTGGGTTCTAACGTGCTGAGCTGCTTTGTAGACTTCAGACCGGGCAGCTCCCACATGGGCGGAGCCACTTTCTTCAAATAAGCCCGTTTCTCTCCCTCCTCCCCAAATATACAGGCCTGTTGGTTCTCTTTCCTTTCTTGGGAATATCCTGACTAATCCAACGTACACACAACGACGTCATTCCTGGGCATTTATCCCAGAAAAACAAAGATGTATTTTCACGCAGGAACACGTACAGGGACTCTCAGCGCTGCTTTATGGGTAACGGCCCCAAACTGGGAAGCGCTCAGCGTCTGTCCTCCTGTGGGTGATTGTTTGAACAAACCCTGGTCCATCCACAGCTCAGCAACAGATGGGAGGGAGCTCTGGGCACCCGTACCAACGGGGATGAACCTTGGAAACTATGCGGGTGGTGAAAACCAGCCTCCCAGGGGTTCATTATGTGTGATCCGCTCACACACCGGGGGTGGGATGAGGTGATGATGGTGACGGAGGGACATGGGTGGCTGAAGGGGTCATGCGAGGGGTCTCGTGGGGATGGGTCAGAGGAGTTTCCGGTTGGGGTGGTGATTGCAGAAGGCCATGGCATCGAGAGTTCCCTGGCGGCTCAGCGGGTTAAGGATCTGGCATATCACTGCTGTGGTTCTGGTGGCTGCTGTGGTGCGGGTTCAGTCCCTGCCCAGGAACTTCTGAATGCCACTGGCACAGCCAATGAGGAGAAAAGGCAACAACACGTGGTAAAATTGCAGAAAACTACACGCACACACAAAATGAGTGCATGTAAAACTGGTGAAACAGCAGCTCCTTAGATTGTACCAATGTCAATGGCTTGCTCTGGCTACTGTATTACAGGTTATAGCTTTATATATGCAATATACAACTATAAAGAAAAATTGACACATTCCCCATCACAGAGAGAAATCTTAACACATACCTCTTTTGGCTGCCTCCACAACATACAAAAATTCCTGGGCCAGCGATTGAACCCAGCATTCTCACCACTATGGCTCCGATTGCTGCTATGTCACGTGGGTTCCATCCCTGAACCAGGAACTTCTGCGTACTACCTGCATTGGCAAAAAAGAAAAAAAAATGCAGAGTATACACAAAGGACTCCTGCAGGAGTTCCCTGGCGGCCTAGTGGTTAAAGCATCCGGCATGGTCACTGCTGTGTCTTGGGTTCAATCCCTGGTCTGGGAATTTCCGCATGCCGCAGGCGTGGCCAAAAAAAAAAAAAAAAAAAGATAAAAAAGGCATTCCTACAAATTAATAAGGAAAAAACAAAAACTCCCTGGAGAATGAACTAAAGATTTGAACAGATGATTCACAGAAAACAGGAAAGACTCCATTTCTTTTTTCTTTCTTTTTTCTTTCTTTTTTTTTGGCTTTTTAGGGCTGCACCCACAGCATATGGAAGTTCTCACGCCAGGGGTCAAATCGAAGCTACTGCTGCCGGCCTCCACCACAGCCACAGCTACGTGGGATCTGAGCTGCACCTGCGACCTACACCACAGCTCAGGCAACGCCTGATCCCCGACCCACTGAGCAAGGCCAGGGGTTGAACCCGCGTCCTCAGGGATGCCGGTCAGGTTCATTTCGGCTGTGCCATGACAGGAACGCCTCCATTTCTTTGGTAACAGAGGGAAACACCAGTAAACGCTCAAAGAGGTTTCTTCCTTGACATTCTCACAAATCCAAGATCTGCACGACACCAACTGCCCGCCCACGTGGACAAGGAGCAGCGGGACCGGGCTGCCTGCTCCTGAGGTGGCCAGAGGGCAGCCCATCCCGAACACTGGTGAAACTGAACACCCAGGAGCCCCCAGGGGAAGCCTGGCCCGCGTGCCAATGTGCCCAGCAGCAATCCTAGTGAAAACGGCCTGCAGCCAGGACCCACGCGGGCTCCCGTGAGCTTTGCTGCGCTCGTACCAGAAAACCACGCAGCAGCAGGCCACACCGCCTACAGCCTCATGTGTCAAGGTGACGAATCGCAAAATACACGTGAGTGGGAGTTCCCGCTGTGAATCCAACTGGTATCCATGAGTCTGCGGGTTCGATCCGTGGCCTTGCTCAGTGGGTTAAGGATTCCCCTGGACATGGGTTCCCCCCTTGTATGTCACAAGGCTGCACTGGCCTCCCCTTCCCAGGGAGGCTTTGACAAGTCTACTGCCCCCTGGACTGCGGAAGGACAGAACACACCCACACCACTCGCTCTGTGTGCGTGCACGGAGCCTTGGTGGGCCTCTGGCCCCCGGGAGGCCTCAGCAAGCGTTCGATGAATGACCTACTGAGCACATGTATAAAGGGAACAGTGAGCAAAGGCCCTTTACCCTTCAAGCTGTTTCAGCCACAAGACAAGACGCTGCGGCTTGAGGAGAGGGAGACAGGGTCAGCCAGGGCCTTAACGGGCCTCGCTGGGAGGTCTGGATCCTGTGGGGGGAGGAGGGCTCTGAGGACCTGTTCTCGGAAGGCCTCTCCTGGACCCTCTCGGCAGCCATGTTCCTCGGGCCGGAGCCAGGGCCCACCCATGTCAGCACATCTGGAGCCCCACCCTGCTGGGGTTTCCAGAGGCCTGAGGCCTGGGCTGCCCCAGCCCGAGCCCCCTCCTGCCCGCTGGGCTCCTGCCAGGGTCTCCCTGGCGCCTGCCCCCTGGCCTGCCCCCCAGAGCCTGGCCAAAGGAAGTCTCTGGGCCAGGAGGTGCATTCCCAGGCTTCGCCGAGGCTGTTCCATGCCTCCTGCCTTCCTCCCTCTTCTTTTCCCAGGCTCATCTGGGCCGTGGCCATGAGCCAGAGGGCAGGGTCCAGGCCTTGGTCCCCCTGTCCCCACTCCCAGGTCTGGTGGGGGAGGCGGGCCCGGCCAGGCCTTTCACGCACCAGGCTCCCTCCGGGCTGCCTTGTCCCTCATATATTAGCCCAAGCTGCCGGCCTTGCCCTCCCCCGAACTTTCTGGGGAAACGGCCTAGCGGAGGGGGAGGGGGGGGGAGGAGAGCTGGGGGGAAACTGGGGCCTGGAGCCCTGTGCTGGCCACGCCCAGAGACTGCTGGGGCCCGGCCAGATGGGTCTGGGAGCCTGAGCGACCTCCCAGGGCTCCCACCCTTCCCGCCGGGGTCCTGAGCTGGAAGAAAGGCCCCTTTGCTGGGCCTGGAACACCAGCCCCTCAGCCTGGGCAGCCGTCCCAGGGATCCCAATTGTCCCCGCCGGTTCCAGCCGGCGGGCATCGCCCAGACCCTGTGCTCATCAAAGGCCGCCTCTTGGTCCCCCACCTCCCCATCCGCAGTCTCTGGCACTCCTGGGTGGTCTTGCCGCATGGCTCCCTGCCGCTGGATTTCCCATTTTGCACAAAATGGGGGTGGCCCCTGGCCAGGGAAAGGGGTAATGCTCGGGTGGCACGCAGGGTACATGGGGGTTCCCAGCATAGAAGCTACAGCTGGGGTCTGGGGCCAGCCAAGCCATTGCTCAACCCAGCGTGTGGAGATCTGTGTGTCGACAAGCCCAGCCCCGGCCCCTCCCTCACCTCCGGAGACTGCCTCGCTTGCAGAGGACCTGCCCCTGTGCCGCCGCAGGAAGCCTCTGGCCTCCCCAGTCCAGGCTTCGGGGCCCTGGGCACAGGGGGCAGCAGGGCTGGCTCAGGCCCTGAGCCAGGAGGGGGCTGGACCTTCTGGAGCCTGGGTTCTCCTGTTTCTGGGCTTGCTGTGCCTGTGGCCATCCTGCTCCCCTCTCTGCCTCTGTCCTCACCTGTCACCTGGGAACCTGGGCTGTGGGAAGCAGGTCTGGCTTCAACTGCTTGGCACTCAGCTTTGAGCTCTCGGCACCTCCAGGGCAGACCCAGCCGGGTCAGCGCAGTGTCCTGGGCGCTGGACCAGTGGTGTGCCATGCAGCCCAGGGCAGGGTCAGCACTGCAGACTGGCTGGCCCTTTCTTGCAGGGAGGGCCTGGCAGAGACCCTCGGGATCCAGCCGCTGGCAGGGCTTTCTACCTTCAGGACCAGGCCAGGGAAAAGCCAGGCTCTCCGGCAGCATGTCCCTCCCCAGGAGCCTGCCTAGGGGCCAGCTCAAGCTCCCCACCCCGACTCCCACCCCGGGTCCAGGCCTCCTGCCTCCGTGCCCAAAGGCGGGCGGATTTCCCTGGAGAGGGCTGGGGGTTCTGAGGTCCCGCTGGAGCGGAACGCCTCAGTGCCCCTGGCAGCCCTGGTCCGCAAGCACTTGCGGGCGGGTGGGAAGGGGCGAAGCTTTGGGCTGAGCAGAAGGAAGGAGGCAGGTGGGAGACAACCTCGGGCCACCGGGGCTGCGACCAGGGTGCTGGGAGGGGCGGCGCAGGTGACTCAGCCGCCGCGTCTCACCTGCGCTCCCGGGCGGGGGCGGGCGGGGGGCGGGGCGTCCCGCCAGTGGGCGTGGCATCCGTGGACCCGGCCAGGCCGCGCCCCGCCCCGGGCGCCTACCCTGCGGTCCCCGGACCTCGGCCGCTTGGCTCCCCGGCGCCACAGCCTAGTTCGCCCGCGCCCCCATGGCCAGGAAGGTGCTGCCGCTGCTGCTGCCGCTGCTGCTGGCCGCGGCGGGCCTCGCCGGCCTCCTGCTGCTGTGCGTCCCCACCCGCGACGTCCGGGAGCCGCCCGCCCTCAAGGTGCACGCGAGCGCGCGGGCATCTGGCGCAGTCCGCGGAGCAGCGGGCCGGGCCAGGACCGGGCGGGGAGGCTCGGACCGAGCAGGACTAGGCTGCGCGCGCGCGCGTGGCCGCCAGGACCCCGCGCGCTCCGCTCCCAGCCCGGCGGCTGGGATCCTGGGCGCCCCCAACCGCGCCCTGGGCCCGGGTCCAGGGCGCGGCGGCGGCGCTTCCGGGGGACGCAGTGCTGGAGGCCGAAGTCCCGGGAACTCCCGGCTCGGCGTTTCGCCCGTCACGGCGCAGCGGAGGGGTGTCTCTCTGCTTCTCCCGGGGCGCCCCAGGCCGCGGCCCGAGCCGCACCCCCAGCAGCCTGGGCTTCCAGGGAGCCTGGGCTCGGAGCGTGGCCAGATGGGGTGCGACAGGCGCTGGGGCTCGGAGACCCCGCTCCTACCTCTGCGGTAGTTCTGACAGTGTGCCGGGGCAGCCCTGCCTGGTCCCAAAGGGGCCAGAGTGGGTGAAGCCTGATCCCCTCACCCACCCGCCTGCCTCAGCCTCCAGACGCCTGCCCTCCCTTAACCCTCTGCTGGACTTGTGAGCCGGCTGGGCGCGTGGCTGTGTGGCCGGTGCGCTATGCCCCAGGGACCTGGGATGGAGGTCGCAGGGCGTGTGACCGTAGCCAAGGGGCACCACAGGGTAGGGGTGGGGTGTGCAAGCTGGCCTGCTGCTGCTGCTGGAGGTCCCTGATTCCCAGAGTCAACTGGAGCGGCCTCTTTCTGGGCTCCGGGAGGGCAGGCTCTCCAGCCCGCTTCCCTTGTTGGAATCCAGGCCCTTGGCAGCAGGTGCTGGAAAGGGGCTCTTGCAGGCAGGGTGCTGATGTCCCCCGACCTGTGAGGAGGCCCGTGGAGGGCCCCTCAGCTCTCTCTGGCTCTGCTTTTGGCCCAGGTGGAGGCGTCTGCCCACTGCAGGCCTGCGCTCAGCCCCCCTCCCGCTTTGTCCCTGGGGGCTGAGGTCAGAGGGAGGGAGAGTTCTTCCCGCCACTGGCTTCTCTCCTGCAGCCTGGGGACCTCGTGCCCCCAGAGTAGGTTCTAAGGGTGGTCCCGGGACCCCCTGACCCTGCCCAAGCCCGGCAGCTCGCCCCTGCCAGGGAAGGCTCCTGGCCATCTGCCTCTGCTCCCATCTGCGCCGCCCCTGCCCCAAGCCAAGCTGTGTCACAGTGGTTGTCCCCGGCCTTCTCTGAGGCTCAGAACCTCATTCTGAAGCATCCAACCTTGACACAGGTGGGGTGGGTGCAGAGCTGAGAGAGCCGAGGCATAAGGCCCTCAGGCCCCCACCCCACACCCGAGGCTGACCTCCGCCCCCACCCCCAGTACGGCATCGTCCTGGACGCTGGCTCGTCGCACACGTCCATGTTCATCTACAAGTGGCCGGCAGACAAAGAGAATGACACGGGCATCGTGAGCCAGCACAGCTCCTGTGACGTGCACGGTAAGCGCTCCTGAGCACCGCCCCACCCCCGCCTGGACACCCACTCATTAGAGGCCTTGGGGGTCCTCTCTGGCCTTAGCCTTCGTAGATCCGAGCCATCAGGCCCCGCTGCTGGATGCCAGGTGGGGCCCATTCCGGGCAAGAGCTGCAGGAGCCGCCCCCCTACCGAGAGGCTGGGCCCCTGAGCCTTGGAGGGCCTTACGGTTCCTGGAAAGGAAGCCCCAGGTAACAGAAGGTTTGGGCGTTGCCTGGCCCGAGACTGGCCTGTCCATCCCCAATGAAGCCGGAGGGACTCTGAGGAGCTGCCGGGCACACCCAGGCAGGCCCCGGGGAGGCGAGGCTGGGTTGACAATGCCCATGGCTTTGTCCTGGCACCTGTGTGCACATCCACTAGGCGGGTGGGAGCTTGGAGACCGCGGGTGGCACACGGCGGGCCCTTTGTCTCTGAACTGGGCGTCCCCAAGGATTTAAGGTGGGAAGGTGTGTCTAAGCTGCCCCCCGGCTTGGAAGCACAAGCCCCCCGCCCCCAGCCCTGCTGGCCTGTGGTCCCCCCCGGGGGCTGCCCGCCAGGCTTAGGCCCATCTCACTGCCTCCCTCTAGGTGGGGGCATCTCGAGCTATGCGGACAACCCCTCCAGTGCCGGCCAGAGTCTGGTGGCATGCCTGGACCAGGCACTTCGGGACGTGCCCAAGGAGAGACATGTGGGCACGCCCCTCTACCTGGGAGCCACGGCGGGCATGCGCCTGCTCAAGTGAGTGCGCCGTCCCCTGACACCGGGCCCCAGGGCCCCATGACAGCCTCAGCGCAGGGCGGGCCCCTCCCGTCCCCAGCAGCCGCCCTGGGCTGGGCCTCCCTTGGCTGGCGGGGCAGACCCTGGGCACCCCGGCCGCAGGGTCATGGCCGCCTGGGGAGGATGCCCCTCAGAGTCCTCCCTGTGTCACAGCCTGACCAGTCCGGAGGCTTCAGCCAACGTCCTCGCGGCCGTGACGCGGACGCTGGCCCAGTACCCCTTCGACTGCCGTGGTGCCCGCATCCTCTCGGGCCAGGAGGAGGGGGTGTTTGGCTGGGTGACCGCCAACTACCTGCTGGAGAACTTCATCAAGGTGGGCCCGGTGGCCACGGCCCGCTGAGCCGGGGGGGCGGGACGCGGTGGGACCCGCCCGCTGGCTGACCCCACCTCCGCTGCCCACAGTACGGCTGGGTGGGCCGGTGGTTCCGGCCAAGGAGCGGGACCCTGGGGGCCATGGACCTGGGGGGCGCCTCCACACAGATCACCTTCGAGACGGCCAGTCCCGCGGAGGATCCCGCCAACGAGGTCCAGCTGCGGCTCTACGGCCACCACTACCGCGTCTACACCCAGAGCTTCCTCTGCTACGGCCGAGACCAGGTCCTCCGGAGGCTGCTGGCCAGTGCACTCCAGGTACCCTCGCCGTGTCCTCCCGGAGGTAGGGGCCAGAGAGCGTGGGGGCTCAGGGCCCGGAGCAGAGCCTGAACAGCAGCTGTACTGAGAGGGGCTTCTCCAGGTGGCAGGAACCAAAGTCGGGCTTTCACCAGCTGAAAGGACAGGTGGGCAGGGAGGCGGCACGAGCCAAGGCCCGGTGGCTGGGGGTGGGCCTGGCGTGTGCCTGGCTGGGGAGGAAGGAGGGCCAGGGCCAGATCTCAGAGGGGCTGGAGTGCCTGGGGGATGGTTTCTGTCCCGCAAGCCACGGGGAGCCATGGCTTGCTCCTGAGCTCGGAGGCGACGTTGCCAAAGTGGGACAAGTCATCAGGAGAGTCATCGGGCTGGTCCTGGGGGAGACGCTCCAAGGGCCCTACGGTAGGGGTGGCGGGCAGGGCTTGGCCTGGGGTGGGTCCACGGACACTGTCATTCCCCCAGAGCCACGGCTTCCACCCCTGCTGGCCGAGGGGCTATTCCACTCACGTGCTGCTCCAGGACGTGTATGAGTCGCCGTGCACCGCAGCCCAGAGGCCCCAGACCTTCAACAGCAGCGCCAGGGTCAGAGTGTCGGGCAGAAGCGACCCCGCCCTGTGCCGCGGCCTCGTCTCCGAGCTCTTCAACGTCTCCTCCTGCCGCTTCTCTCGGTGTTCCTTCAACGGCGTCTTCCAGCCCCCTGTGACTGGGAGCTTTATCGTGAGTCGGGGGGGGGGGGCGGCCCGGGGGCGGGGGGCCTGGGCCCCGAAGTGCCCGGGTCTGGCCGCAATGACTGTACTCCGTCCCCCCAGGCCTTCTCTGCTTTCTTCTACACGGTGGAGTTCCTGAGAACGGGGATGGGGCTGCCCGTGGCAACCCTGCAGCAGCTAGAGGCGGCCGCAGTCACCGTCTGCAACCAGTCATGGAGTGAGGTGGGGCCTGCGCGGGGGGCTCGGCCAGCCAGCGTCATGCCCCCTGTTCCTTCCTTTGCTCTCTCAGGAGAGGGGAGCCCCGGGCTTCTCAGAAGGCCGCTGCAGGGGACATGCTGCTAATCATGCTGAGCAGTGGCCAGGCTACAGCAGGGAGGCTGGGAGCCAGACGAGATGGGGCTGCAGAAGGCTCCCTGAGGCCTGAGCCTAGCACCATGATCTGGAGGGCAGAGCAACAGCCAGTGCAAAGGCCCTGGGGCCGTGGGAGCAGGGAGTGGACAGGGCAGGGAAGAGTGTGGCCGGGAGCATGTGGAGGAGAATGGCCGAGCAGGAGAGAAATGGAAGGCCCCAGGGCAGGCTCAGCAGGTAGAGTTGGCACATAGGGCTTGGCAGGGTGCGGGGGAGTAGAAACCAATCCCAGTTTTCTGGCTGCTGCCACTCACTGGGACACTGGTTCCAGGGAAGGTCCGATGGAGGGTTTGGGTATGTGGAGGATGAGGTGACTCGGGGAAACACGCGAGTGTCTGCGGGGCTCAGGTGGTGATGGAGGCCCGTCCCGTCCTCTCTGGGTCCCTCTCGGGCAGATGTGGGGGTGGGGGGAAGGTGGGAAGCGGGAGGCAAGCCCAGGGCGCGGCTCAGCCTCTGATCATGCACGAGGTTGCTGCAGCCCTCTGCTCCTGGAGGCCACCCCAGCTGTCCCCTGGAGGTCTGCCTCCCAGGCACGGGTGCTTGCTGCCATCCAGAAGCCCCCTGTTCTTCCCCGAGGGAAGAGCCCCGTCTGGGAGGTGGCCCCCGCAGCCTGGATCTTTCTGGGGCCTGCGACGGGGTCTCTGGCCCCGCATTGCTCTTCCCTGTCTGGTGGGGCAGAGACCTCCCTGTGCTCGCGGGTCCAACTGTCTCCACTTGCATCCCAGCTGCAGGCTCGAGCGCCAGGCAGGCAGGCCCACCTGCCCCACTACTGCGCCGGGGCCATGTTCGTGCAGCAGCTGCTAAGCCGTGGCTACGGCTTCGACGAACGCGCCTTCGGAGGCGTGACCTTCCAGAAGAAGGTGGGAGCCCGCGGGGCGGGGCGGGGGGCGGGGCCGGGGCGCGGGGCGGGGCCTCCTGAGTTGGGCCCAGGCTGAGGCCGCGCCTTTCGCCCGCAGGCCGGGGACACCGCGGTCGGCTGGGCGCTTGGCTACATGCTGAACCTGACCAACCTGATCCCCGCCGACCCGCCCGGGCTGCGCAAGGGCGCAGACTTCGGCTCCTGGGTCGTCCTCCTCCTGCTCTTCGCCGCCATGCTCCTGGCCGCGGTCGTCCTTCTGGGGCTCCAGGCGCGCTCTTCTAAGGCGCCGAGCGCCATCTAGTGGCGGGCTGGGGACAGCAACCCCAGCCCCACGTCCCCGTGGCTCGCCCCCCTCCACGTCTTTTCCCCTCATGCAGCCACGGGAGCAAGACTCTAGCGGCAGGATGGGTGGGATGGGTGAAGGGCACTGAATCTAGCCCACTCCTGCCCACTGCAGCCTTAGCTTCACCTCAAGGCCTTGGGTTCATCCTCTTACTGGGGGCAGAGGTTTCAGACACGGGCTGCCCTCAGCCTTTGACTGCAGGGGTGGGTCTTTATTCTGACAGGTGCCCTCCGAGGCCCCTCCCACTCCCAGTCTTGGGCACTGGGGGCAGGGTCAGAGCCCACAGGCCGGAAGCCAACCCAGTGCCTACTTGTAAAGATTTTGTAATAAAAAGGTTTTCCTAAAGCAGTGGAGAGAATGCTCAAGGGGTGGGGCCTCTCTGCTCCAGCCTACCACCCCCACCCCGCTGTGTGGGCCGCACAGGCCCCTCCTGGCCCCAAGGGAGGACCCCCCCCCCCGCTGTTTTTACTTTCCTCCTCTCTGGGCCCAGACCTGGGGGGGTGCCAACCAGGCCTTTTGCTCCACCACTGTGGCGGGGGGGGGAGCTGCCAGTTGGCTGGGCAGAAACAGAGTCCCTGAGCACCAGCAGATCTGCAACAGTGACGTAGGCCAGACCGGAGGCTGGGCCATGGCCTAGAGTTAGACTGGGGTGGGGACAGGGGTAGCAGACGGGGGACTCCAGGGGCAGGGTGGCTGCCTAGCGTGCAGACAGTGTTCGAGACACTGGGGAAGGGGGCAAACCCTCAGCAGGAGGTATCATTGGGGGATGTCGAGATCTCGGCCAGGCAGGACGCGGGGCCCCATCGCTCAGAGGGATGACCCTTGTAAAGAGCCTGGCTCTAGAGCCAAGCTGTGCAGTGGCACCAGATGTGGCTCCCCTCCTGCCCGGGTGCTGTTTTCTGCATCCCCAAGAGACATCAGCCAGCCCCCTCCCCAAGCACTGTTTTCTCCAGCGTGGGAAGGCGTGGTCGTGCCTCCATTTCCACCCCCCCTTCTGGGAAGTGAGCTCAGACTCTATTTCCGTCTGGTCAGTGCCTGGAGAGGCAGGATGGCGTCCTTGTTCTGCTCATCACCCCCCCCCCACACACACACACACACGTACGCTTCTGCTGGTTTCTGAGCCATTTCACAAACCTGAGGGCAGGCAGCCCTATCTTTGGAAGTTTGAGACACAAAGGGCTGAGAGGAAGCACCAGGGCAGGCGGCCCATCCTTGTTCTCTCAATGACGTGAGCCTGGAGGTGTCCAGGTGGGTTAGGGTGGGTGTGCTCTCAGGAGGCAGCAGGCGGGGGCTTAGGGGTGCCTCACAGCGCTTGCTCTTGTGGGGCACCCCGGAACTAAAAGGCTATCACCTGGGACCGTGGACAGCTCCCAGCTGGCTGTCATCAGCTGCTCCAGGTCGCTCTTGCCCCCTGGTGGCCTCACGGAGAGCAGCCGCCCCGTTCGAACCACCGCGGCCACCGGTACCGGCCTAGTTCTGTGCGGGCGGGTCTTTGGACACACCTGCGCATCCGTGTGCGCCTGTGCGTCTGCGAGCGCCTGGTGTCCCTGTGGTCCCGGGCCCTCGCGCCTCCAGGCGCGGGCAGGTCCTGCGCTCCGGGGGGCTGGGGGAAGGGTGGGAGTAAGCGGCCCGAGAGGGACGGGGCTCGCTGGAAGCGCGGCCCGGAGAGGCCGAGCCCCAGCCAGTCCCCAGCCGAAACAAGGGCCTCGGCCGCAGAGGCCGCAGAGGCCGAGGCTCCTGCACGCCTGGGTGGGCGCGTGGGGGGGGGGGGGAATCGGAATCGGAGGGGGGCGGGGGCGCAGCCTGACGGCGCCGTCCCGCCCCCGCAGGTGGAGCGCGCAGGCGCACTACCGGCACGCGCGCCGCTCCCGCCGCCTCGCCTCCAGCCCGGATCCTTTGCCGCAGCGTCAGCGCCGCCGCCTCCTTCCCTCCTCCTCCGCCTCCTCTTCCCCCTCCGCCCCCTCCGCCGCCGCCGCCGCCGCCGCCGCCGCCGCCGCCCCCGACGCGGCGCCGGGAGCCCGCGCCCAGCCCCGGGCGGGCGGTGCCATGCTGCCCCCGCGGCGGCGCTGAAGGATGGCGACGCCGGTCCCTCCGCCCTCCCCGCGGCACCTGCGGCTGCTGCGGCTGCTGCTCTCGGGCCTCGTCCTCGGAGCGGCCTTGCGCGGTGCGGCCGCCGGCCGCCCGGGTGAGCGAGCGCGCGGGGCGCCCGCCGTGGGGGCGCCCCGGGCGGGAGATGGCCGGGCGGGGGTCCGGCCGCGCGGCGCCGTCGTCACCCTCCTCCTCGCCCGGGCCCGCCGGCCCCGCCTCGCCCGGCCCGGTCCGGTAAACAGGCCCGGCGGGGAGGGCGCGGCGCCGGAGGGCTCCTCTGGTTGGGGCTTCTCCCGGGTTCTTGGCGGCGAACTTGAAGTTCACTGGCTTCTTGTCTTTGTCTGGGTCCGTGAGCCTGCGTGGGTCAGGGTCTCCGGAGGCCGCCGTGCGTGGGCCCGCGGCCTGGGGCCTGGCCTGTGGGCGTCTCTGCGTGTGCACACGCCTTGGGCAGCACCGCCAGTGTTTGTCCTGGAGTCGGAGTCGCGCAGTGCTGGTCTGTCCCTGTGCCTCAGGTGATGTTGGCCATGCTTTGCTGCCACGGAGGGGCCTGGGGTTTCCCTGGGCATTGGACAGCTTGTCCCAGGCTTAGGGTCTAGTTCCGGCGCCAGTGGGGACCGGAGGAGCTTACAGCCTCATTGTTTCCTTGCTCAGCCTCCACCCTGGAGGGCCCCTCCGTGCTGTGCTCTGTGCCAGCAGTTGGGGGGCACCCTCCAGGGCACACTCCGGCGGAGAGGTGAGCCCCGGGGCCTGGGAGACCTTCCTGGCTTCCCAGATGGGTGCTCAGTTTCCACAGGTCTGCAGGAGCTGGGAACCAGACTGCACACCCCCACCCCACCCCCGCGCAGCCTCGGCAGCAGACTTGGGAGGCTCTGAGGTCACACCTTCGCCCATTTCCCTGGGAGAGGTGGTGTTCTTAGCCTGTCTTACAGATGAGGAGACTGAGGCACAGAGATGTTAAGTGACCGGTGTGTGGTGCAGCCGGGTTGCTAACCTAGGTGATGAGGTCAGTGCGTGGCCACAAGGGGCCAGAGCAGAGTGGTCTCCCTCGTGGGCACAGCACCCCTGGCCCGGGGCCTGGCAGGAGCAGGGGAGGTGCCCAGGGAGGCCTGAGGGCCAGAGCACAGCTGGCCAGGGGTGGTGGAGGCTGCCTGCTGATATCCTGGCTCCAGGGCGTACAGGGTGGGGCCTCCTGAGCAAATGGATGTGGTCCCAGTGCTGAGCCTCTGCCGGGGGCAGGTGCCACCCAGCTGCTCTGCGCCTGCCCAGAGGCAGGGCAGGGTGCCAGGCACTCTCCAGCTGCTGCTGTTCCTGGGACCTCGTCTTGCTCCCGGAGGCTGGAGTGTGCACCTTCGCAGGACCAAATGGGCAGCAGCCGCGTCCCCCGGGGCTGGGGGACTGGGAGTGGGGGGAGGCCCCTGGAACCCAGAACCCAGAGCCCGCTCTGGCCCTCAGGCTCCGACCCTTGGCCTGGGGTTCTGGGTTCACCACCTCAGGTGCCCCAGCTGGTAGGTGGGTCCAGATGGACCTGTGGCACCGGCCCTGGGCCCTGCTCACTGATCTTGGTGCCTGACGACCCTGGTTGTGCAGGAGGGGGAATCCCTGGGGTGGCAGCCTCTGCCCACCTGCCCACCTGCTGTAGGAGCTGCTGGAACTTCTTCAAGGGGTGCCTACAGCCAGGTGGCTGTGAGTGTCAGGTTACCAGGGAAACCAAGCCAGGCCAGCGCAGGTCTGGAGGACAGAGCTGGCATTCCCTGAGCCCCTGTGTCACCCTCCTGCAGTGGGGGCTGGGCTGAGGAGACTGGTCCTGGTCCTCCGGAAACAGCCCCATCCCAGCTCCCCGGAGAGAAGGGACAGTCTGCTGGTGTCCCCCTGGCTGCACTGCTCTGCCGTCCCGGGGCTGAGGCCAGTGTCCTGGGCCCCGAGATGTTTCCTACCTTTGAGTCAACTCACCTTCTGCATCCAGAGAGGAAGCCGAGGCAGCTGGGCCACGGCCCTCTGTCCGAGCGACAGGGTGGGAGCCGCTGTTGTGTGTACAGGACCCTGAGGGCTGGGCCCTGAATCAGGAACTGGGCCTGGCCTGTAGTCCCAGGCACCCCCCCAGTCCCTGGCAGTGGTGGCTGCGGGAGTGACCCCCGCAAGTGAGCCTGGCCGACTCCATCCTAGGTTTCCTGACCCCAGCAGCTCTGAGGGGGCAGAACCCTGAAACGGGAGGTGGGCGAGGTGGTGGCCAGTATCCTTTGCTGCCCCTGAGCCCGAGAGAGAGCCCTGAGCCGCCCACCCTGGGGCTCCCAGTCTGGGCCAAGGGCGGGGCTTGCTCTGGGGAAGGCTGAGAGCAGAGGCGGGTCTCCGAGGCCTGTATGACCCTGCCCGGGAGACCTTGGCGTTGCGCCGCCAGTAGGGGACAGCTCCTGCGCAGAGAGCTGGTCGGGCCTGGAAGGTGGACTCGGGGGAGTGGGTGGGGCGAGGCGTTCCGATGAGCGTCAGGACTGTTTGTCTTCCTGGTTCTGACTCCTGGCAGTGGGCGGAAGGGCCTGCCCTGCACAATGGCCGGAGCCAGGCTTGGCCTGCGTGCTGGGGAGGGCTTGGGTGGCTGGAACAGTCCTGCTTCTGTGCAGGCGCTGAGCCAGGCTGGGCCATGACTCTGCTCTCTTCTGCTTCCTTTCCAGATGCAGCCGCCTGTCCTGGGAGCCTGGACTGTGCCCTGAAGAGGCGGGCACGGTGCCCCCCGGGCGCACACGTCTGTGGGCCCTGTCTTCAGCCCTTCCAGGAGGATCAACAGGGACTCTGTGTGCCCAGGATGCGCCAGCCTCTGGGTATGGGGGGCAGGGGTCCTTCCTCTCCCCCGCCTGCCCCCCAGCCTCAGCTTCCAGGTTTCCTGCGCTTTGTGGGGGTGGAGGGGACTCTCACCTCCAAGTGGCCTGGTCGCCCTTTCCGGAAGGCACCAGCCCAGAGCTGGGCGGCAGGCTGAGCCTGGGGCCTTTCGCCACTCCCAGGGCTGGAGGATCTAGGGCCAAGTGCTGGGGCGATCCTGGAAGAGGCAGGCCGAGAGAGTTTCCCAGGCCTTGGTCCCCGAGGGGTCTGACCCAAACCCTCAGCCACCCACTTCTTCCCCCACCCCGGGCACCCCTGCTCTTTGCCCAGCGCCCCCTCGCTCTTCATTGCTGATTGCACTGGCCGTGCCCCGCCTGCCAACCTGAGCCCGTCTGTCAGCATGGTACCAGCCAGACACTGAGGGACGTCAGGGGTGGTGGGGCATCACAGAGGGTGCTGTGGGGGCTAAAGTCGGGGGTGGGGGTGGGGTGGGAGGGGCTTCCTGGCATAGTGTGTTCCTGGCAGCGAGTGGAGTGGGGCCTGCTCTGCTCTGTGGATGCTGAGTGTGGGCATCTGGTTGGAGCTTCTGTCTAGACTGTGGCACCCATGGCAGGGACAAGGGAGGCCCAGCCAGAAGCCTGGTGCAGCGGCTGCCCTCTCTTCCTTCTGATGACCTGGCAGAGGTGGGGGGTACAGAATGGGGCATCGCCCCATTCCTTGGGGAGTCCTGCCCTCCTGGCGGGGGAGGCACTCGCTGGGTGGGGTGATGCATTGTCCCCGTGCTTCTCCCACCCTTTTGCCTGTCTCTTCCTGGCCTCTGCCCATCCCTCGAACACCTCCATCCCGCCCACTTTCCTGGGAAGGCCGCCAGAGCGCCCTCGGTTGTCTCCATGGCAACTGGGATGGCCAGGAGCCACAGTGGTACCTGGTCCCCAGGCTCCGGGTGCCTGGGAGGAGGCTCTGAGGAAAAGGAGGCCGAGGCCTGGGGAGCGCCTCCTGGATGGGCCTGTCCCTTGCGCCCTCTTGGAAGCCACCTGTTGCCAGGGAGGGGCTGGTGGTCTCTCCACCTGATGGCCCCTCACCACCCCCAGGGAAGGGCTTGCCCCAGCCCAGACTGGAAGAGGAGATCGACTTCCTGGCCCAGGAGCTGGCTCGGCAGGAGGCTGGGCACGCCAGGCTCCAGGCCCCGCCCCAGCCTGAGGGGCAGCAGCGACTCCTGGAGGCTGGTGAGACCCTGCCGGTTCCCCCTGCCCGTCTCCCCACCACCCTGACCCCAGCCTGGCCTTGCCATTCTGACTTGCCATCTCTCTGCAGCAGTCACCCTGGGGCTGTCACAGCGTGGCCAGGGCCCAGACCTGGGCCTCCCCTCCACTCAGGGAGCCCCAGCGCCCACACCCCGCACCTCCCTGGGCTCCGCTGTGTCATCCGGGCCTGTGCACATGTCCCCCCTGGAGCCGCGGGGTGGGCGTGGGGACGGCCTCGCCCTCGGTAGGTCTGGGCGGGCTGGGAGGCAGGGTCCTGCCTGGGGGACTGCCCTCACCGCGCCCCCTCCTCCAGTGCTGATCGTGGCCTGCTCCGTGGCCGGCATAGCCGCCCTCGCTGTGGCTGCTCTCTGCTGGTGTAGGTGAGCGCGGGGGCCTGGCTGGGGGGCAGGTGGGCGGTGACCACGCGGGACTCGAGCCGTGGGTCTCTCCGCCCCGCACAGGCTGCAGCGAGACATCCGCCTGACGCAGAAGGCCGACTACATGGCCCAGCAGGCGCGCAGCTCCCCCGCGACGCCAGGGGTCTCGGTGCGTGGCCCCGCCCCGCCGCCCTGGCCCCGCCCCCGGCCCCCGCCCCGCCTCCCCTGGGCCTGACCCTCCCTCCCCACGCCCCCAGCAGCCTGGAGACCAGCGGCTGGCGCACAGCGCGGAGATGTACCACTACCAGCACCAGAGGCAGCAGATGCGGTGCCTGGAGCGGTAAGAAGCCCTCCCGCCCCCAGCCCGACCCACCCGCCTCGGGGCCTGCTGACCCCACCCCGGGCGGTACCCCCTAACCCGGGCCCCTGGAGCGTGTGGGAGGACCCGGCGCTCCTGCCCCTCACTCAGGCATAAAGAGCCGCCCAAGGAGCTGGACTCTGCCTCCTCCGACGAGGAAAACGAAGACGGGGACTTCACGGTATACGAGTGCCCGGGCCTGGCCCCGGTGAGTGCAGGGCGCGCGGGGCTGGAGGCGGGGGAAGGAACCAGCCCGGGGCCCTCCCCTGCCCTGGGCGGCGCTCCTGACACCCGCGTTCGTTCGCAGACCGGAGAGATGGAGGTGCGGAACCCGCTGTTCGACCACGCCTCGCTGTCTGGGCCCCCGCCGCAGTGACCCGAAGGCCGCAGGACGCGCCGTCCGTCCGCGGGTGGGGAGGGGCGGGGCCTGGCGTTTCCCATTAAAAAGACCACGTCCTGACCCTGGCGTGCTTATGGCTGGGGCTGCGAACCCTTGGCGGGGAGATGACCCCCGCTGCCAAGGACCCTCTGTCCTCCCTCGCGTCTGGACCCCTCAGTGGAGGGGAGGAGAACCCTAGAGACCAGGCGTGGATTGGGGGCCAGGAGGCAAGCCGATTCAAGTACACTTCGAAGCTCTCCGTGTGCGGGAGACGGACCCCCCCACCTCGGGGCCACGGTGGAGGTGGTGTCGGCTTGGTCCCACCCCCCCAGAGAGAGGCCGGACGTCTGTCCCCTGCTGAGGAAGACCTTGTCCTTGTCTGCTGGGGAAGATGTTTTGTTTTTGCAGACTCCAGAGGGCCCCGAAACTCCTCCTCCGGGGCCCCCCCCCAGCTTCTGTCCCACGCGGGGAGGGGAAGGTTTGGTGCCAGGTCAGGCATCTGCAGTTGGGGCCCCTCCTCCGAAGACACCCCCCCCTTGGTGTGTCAAAAAGGGGGAAACCCGTGCCTGCAGACACCTGCCAGTGGGCACCCAACACCTGGGTTCCTGCCTGACACCTGCCTGGGCTGAGGATGGGGAGGAACAGGACGCAGGCTTGATTATGGGTTTGGTACAGGGATTCCACAGGCTCCGGAGCCCAGCAGCCCATGCGGTTCTGGGGCAGGCCAGGCAGCGGGGACACGTGGGTAGACCAGGGCGGGCCAGGTGAGGGGAGAGGTGGCAGGGGCCCTGAGTGTCAGAAGAGGGGTCTTGGGCCACCGCAACCCCCCACCAAGGAGCAAGGAGGCCAGTGAAGGGGGAGGGTGACCTTCAGCCAAAGGTCCAGAGCAGTGGCTGCAATTCCTGGTGGACAATGCCGAGACTGGGCTGGGGAGAGGGGCTTCTGGGGTCCGGGGAGCAGTGGTGCCCTGTGTGGACAGGGTGGGGGGATCAGACCTAGCTGGGGAGGAGGGGTGGCTTGGGTTCAGAAGCCTCTCAGGGGAGTTCCCGTCGTGGCGCAGTGGAAACAAATCCAACTAGGAACCATGAGGTGGTGAGTTCAATCCCTGGCCCCGCTCAGTGGGTTAAAGGATCCAGGGTTGCTGTGAGCTGTGGTGTAGGTTGCAGAGGCGGCTCGGATCCTACGTTGCTGTGGCTCTGGCGTAGGCTGGCTGCTACAGCTCTGATTAGACCCCCAACCTGGGAACCTCCATATGCTGTGGGTGCAGCCCTAAAAGGACAAAAGCCGGAAGAAAAAAAAAAAAAAGTCTCCCAGTGATTTCTGGGGCGGGGGTCTGGACAGTGCTGGACCATGGCTGCTGGATGGACGGGGGCAGCCCCGAAGGGGAACACAAAGCCAGTTTGGGACAATTGGGTCCCCGAGGAGAGACAGGCGGGGCTGGGGGTAGGATTAGGCCTAATGGCTGAAGGCTAATGCCTGCAGCAGAGGCTTCTAGGGCTGACCCTGGGCCCGGGTCTTGGGCTGGCCTCCCGCAGAGAGCCTCCGTCTGTCTCCCTTGGGTGCACTGGTGTGGCGAGATGGGAGGGGCAGGTAGAGGGAGCTGGAGATGAGGCCAGGGTGATGGGCATCGTGTGTCCACTGTCTCTTAATCTGTGTCACGAGGGGGACAGCCAGGAAGAAAACGGGGGGGGGGGCTCCCTCGAGAACAAAGGCTGTCAGGCGCCAGGGTGGGTCTGGCCCAGGCCAGTCTGCCTGCGGGCTGGACCCTGGGGTCCTGGCACTGACCTTTCCCACCTCGCGCTGGCTTGACCTGGGCAGAGCGGCCACCCCTCATGTCCCTGCTGACCCTCACCTCCTTCCAGACACCAGCGCCTGGGCAGCAGGGTCAGCGAGCGCCCAGCCCCAGGGGCCTGAGGGGAGCGAGGCCCAGAGCCTGGCTGCCCACCCGGCTGCCCGAGGCTTGGCTTGAGCAGAGCCGAGTCCATACACATGCCCAGAAGGCCCCCTGGTGGCCGTGCTCCGAGTTGCCTTGCTCCTGCGGGAGGGGAGTGAGGCGGTGGAGGGAGCTGGCCCAGCTTTACCGTCAACTGGAGGGCGGGGCAGGGGCTTCCGGGCGCCCCTTGGGGAAGGAGGGTGCACAGAGGCTGGAGGGGGCCAAGGGGCTGCAGGTTGGGGGTGCACCTGAGGGGGCAGCATGAGGGCAGGGCCAGGAGGCAGACACGGGGCCGCAGCCGCAGCCTCACATCCAGCCAGCCCCTCCCGCCCTCCTGACCTGCCCACCCTCCTTACCCTCCCGCCCAGGGCCGCGTCCTGCCCAGAGGGCGCCTCGGGACCCTGCATGCCACGACCCAATTGGCTGTTCTGTGCCCAAACCAGTGCCTCTGGGCTGCACCGGGGGTGGGAGGGTGGCACGCACGGTGGGGACTCAGGTTCCCGGACCAGCCCAGCCATCCAGGCTGGCAGGAGAGCTGGCACCTCCTCCTGGGGTCTGTGGCTGGGGGTTCCCACTTCCAGGCTCTGGGCTAGGGGGCCGCCGTGCTGCACAGTCTGTGCTCAGAGCAGCCTTACCACTGGGGTCTGTGCTGGGCAGAGGACACGGGCTGGGCACGCTGCCTTGGGCGCTGAGGCACAGGACCGTCTGGGGGCGGGGGGGTCTTCCTCTAGTGAGAACCAGCTGGGGTGGGGCTGCCAGAGGCCAGGCCTGCGGGAGTCTCAGGAGGGCTGGGGGCTCTGCCTGGGGTTGGGCCCAAGGACAGAGGCACGATCAGCCAGGCTGGGTGTTCATGGGTGGGGACCTGGGGCGGGGACAGGAAGGGCAGGACAGCCCCAGGGGAGCACACTGCACCCCAGGGCCTAGGAGGGGAAGGCGATTGTAGGAGTTGGGCCAAAATCAGGGGTTGGCTCTGTCTGGGCTCAGCTGGGGCCGATGGACGTCACAGAAACCAGATGAGTTGCGGGGACCCAGCCGCGCAGGGCCTGTGCCCCACTGCCTGGGGGTCGGCGCCCCTGTGCTCCCTTCCCCCGCCCAGGCTGCCAGCCCCCATCTCACTGCAGAGGCCACTGCAAGGGGATCTTCCTCTCTCGGGCCCGGGGAGTAGACAGCAGGGACCACGGGGACAGCTTGGGGACCCTTTCTCCGGGCATGGCCCTCTGGTTGCGGCTTCTTCCGCTGGTGCCACTGGGAGGCGGCCCCCGGAACAGCTGGCGCACTCAGCCCTGGGAGCGGAGCGCGTTCCTGGGTCCGAGATTCTCCCAGCTGCTGGGCAGGAGGTGGGTGCCCGCCTGGGTCCCAGAGGCTCCTAGGTCTCAGGTTGAGCTGCCAGGAGGCCCCACTCTCCTTTTGACTCAGACTCCCTTGCCACCTTCTTTTTCCTCTGAGAATCTCTCATTCTGACCCATCTCTGGCCCAAACCTCAGAGCCACGTCTCCTAGCCAGCAGGTTCCCGTGACTGGGGGCCCCCCACTGCCAACCTGAGTGGCAGGCATGTGAGAGGCCCAAGGAGCAGCAGACCCGAGGTGGGGCTTGGGGGGGGCCCTCCTTCAAGGTCCCCCAGGAAGGGAGCGGGCTGTGGGTGTGGGTGAGGCCTGTGGCAGGCCCCTGGCAACCTGGCAGTGCAAACAGGAAGGCAGAGGCCTGGCAGCCGGGAGCCAGGTCGTCAGCAGGCTGCGGTGGGATGGGTTCCTTCCTGCTCTCGGCCCTTGGGGTGCTGGTCTCAGGGCCCTCCTGCCGGGGAAGTGAGGCCAGGGTGGGACCAAAGGCCCAGGGCCACCGTGATGGGCTCCCTAAACATGGGGGTTCTGGAAAGGCAGGGCCTCATGCCGGTCATGGGGAGCCAGGCCCAGCTGCTGCAGCCGCGCATGGGGCCCAGCAGATGGTTTGCGACAGATCCCACCCCCCCCATGTTGCACAAGTCCTTGCCACAGCCCGGAGGTTATGCAGGGGGTGGGGGGCCTCAGAGGGGTCAACGCCTGCCCTCTGCTGGACTGCCTCTGCCCCAGCAGGGTCCTGCTGCCAGCTTGCTCGGTCCTGCCCCAGAGGCAGTCTGGTCCTCCCTGGGGGAGGGGTGGGAAGCCAGTTGAGCTGGAGGTGAGCAGGGCAGGGGTCCAGGGAGTGACGGGAGGCCCCCAGGACGGCGCAGGCAGCAGACCTGGCCCGTGGATCCCGGCTGCTTTTCCCCCCGGGACACCCAGCCCACGGCCTCCAAGAACCGGCCTGGCCTGAGGTCTCTAGGACACTGGCGCAAGGGCTGGGCCTTGCCCGGCTACGTCTGGCCACCGGAAAAGAAGCTGATGGCTGAGAGGGGGTGCGGGCCGGAACTCGGAGCAACGTGGCCACGCTGCCCTGCCGCGCGTCCAGCTCAGAAGAACCAGAGCAAAGGGGGAAGGAACTGGATCTCTGCACCTGGGCGCCTGGGCTGGCTGCGGCTGGGGAGGAGAGGGGCTCTGGACCCGAGCCCTCCTCTTCCTGGAGCGGATGCCCGCCCCTGCCCACGTCAGGGACACCGCGACTCCTTCCCTTTCCAGCCTGGAAAGCCCCCTCCCTGCCCCCACCCCACCCTGTGCTGTCAGACCTGGAAAAGAGACCTGGAGCCCCCAAGGGCTGCCTTCCCGCCCAAGTTCCTGCAGCTCTTCCAGCTGGCCAGGGCCGGTGCCCCCCGCCCCCCCCGGCCTGGGGCTCCTACGGACACGTGTCCTCGGATGGGGAAAATGGCACAGCAACCCACAGCCCACCCCACGGCCAGCCCCAGCCTGGCATCTGCCTGCTCTGCGTATGTACTGGGGCCTCGTGGGGTGTCCCCAGACCCAAGAACAGAACCCCCCTCTGAGAATCTGAGTTCTGTGACGAGTGTCCTAGAGGCGGGCTCGGGTGGTCCGATCAGAAGCAGCGGGAGAAACGTCAGCCTCTTGGCAAAGAGCTGAGCGCAGCATCTGTGGCAAGAGGGTCTGGGAGCCACAGCAGAACTCAGCGGGCGGTGAGCAGGGGAAGTGGGTGATGAAACAGCGCGGGTGGAGGTGGTGCCCGCCTGGGCTCAGGTGGCCTCCGAGGGGAGCATGCCCGCTCGCCACGGGCACCCCAGGCCTGGGCGGTGGGCTGTGGCTGGGTCCTTCTGGGGAGGGGGCCCCCTCCATTCAGGATGGCCTCCCCTCCTTCTGCCAGTGGGTCATCTCCAGGCCTTTTCAGAGGCCGGCAGGGGCGGAGGACTGGGTAATGGGACCCCCTCCTGTAGCCGCCTCTCCACAGCAGCCAGAAGACGGGGGCGGGGGGGCGTGGGTGAGGATGCTGACTGACGCCAAAGGTCACCTCGGGGTAGGGGTGGGGCTGTGCGGGGCGGGGCAGGAGCGGGAAGGTACCCGAGTTTCCTTTGTGCAGGGCAGATGAAAGGAGAGCGGTGCCAGGTGGTGCTGAGGGCGAGGGCACAGCCGTGATTTCGGGGCGGGCCGTGCAGCTGCAGCTGTGATTCGAAAACCTTCTCGGGTGACTGCCCTGGGGGCTGCAGATGCCCAATGCTGGTGAGTGGTCCTGGGAAGCGTGGGCTGGGAGGATGGGGCCCGCCGTGAGCCCGTGGAGACAGTCTCTCTTCCTGTGTCCTATGCAGTGCTCGGCCCCGCTCGGAGCTTTCGTGTTTTGGGGGCCCTGGCCGGAGCCGCCCTTCTGGTGGCCCTCGGGCTCCTGTGGCTGCTTGGGTCGGCCCTCCGGGGAGCTCCGGCGCCCCAGCCCACAATCACCATCCTCGTCTGGCACTGGCCCTTTGCCACTCAGCCCCCAGAGCTGTCCAGCGACACCTGCGCCCGCTATGGCGTGGTCCGCTGCCGCCTGACCACCGACCGCAGCCTGCTGGCCAGCGCCGACGCCGTGGTCTTCCACCACCGAGAGCTGCAGAGCCGGCGGGCCCGCCTGCCCCTGGCCCAGCGGCCACGCGGGCAGCCCTGGGTGTGGGCCTCCATGGAGTCGCCCAGCCACACCCGTGGCCTCGGCCGCCTCCGAGGCATCTTCAACTGGGTGCTGAGCTACCGGCGAGACTCAGACATCTTCGTGCCCTATGGCTGCCTGGAGCCCCGGGAGGGGACCGCACCGCCGCTGCCGGCCAAGAGCGGGGTGGCCGTCTGGGTGGTCAGCAACTTCCAGAGGCGGCAGCGGCGCGCACAGCTGTACCAGCAGCTGGCACCCCACCTGCCCGTGGACGTGTTCGGCCGCGCCAGCCGGCAGCCCCTGTGCGCCGACTGCCTGCTGCCCACCGTGGCCCAGTATCTCTTCTACCTGTCCTTCGAGAACTCCCAGCACCGAGACTACATCACCGAGAAGTTCTGGCAGAACGCGCTGGCGGCCGGCACCCTGCCGGTGGTGCTGGGGCCCCCGAGGGCCACCTACGAGGCCTTTGCCCCGCCCGATGCCTTCGTGCACGTGGACGACTTCGGCTCGGCTCGGGAGCTGGCCGCCTTCCTCACCAGCATGAACGAGAGCCACTACCGGCGCTACTTTGCCTGGCGAGAGCGACTCCAAGTGCGGCTGATTGGCGACTGGCGGGAGCGCTTCTGTGCCATCTGCACCCGCTACCCCCACCTGCCCCGTGGCCAGGTCTACCAGGACCTGGAGGGGTGGTTCCAGGCCTGAACTCTGCCAGCTGGAGGGGGCAGGGAAGGGTGGCTGGGGAGCTGGAGGTGTGGGTAGAAGGCTGGCTGTTGAAATCAAGCCACTGGCATCCGGCCCCCACAGGACACCATCAGGCTGACCTGGAGGCTGGGGTCGAGGCCAGGAAGCAAGGGTTAGGGAGGAGTGGGCCCGTCTGGGCAGGTTACCTGGAGGAGGAGTCTGGTGGGTGCCGGAGCCAGTACTTGGGGGCCGAGGTGAGAGCAGGGAGGGAGTAATGTGGGGTGCATGTTGCCGAGGCCCATGGAAGATGAGAGAGGCCACTGACCACCCCCCCCGACCTTGATGAAACCTTGGGCGGGTCAAGGCTGTCCTCAGATGGAGGCTGAGGCTGGTGGCAGGACCCTTGGGGCTGGGCACACGGCCTGGGCATGTGGTGGCAGAACCTGGGCCCCTGGCCTCTGTAGCCGAGGTCCCCTTGTCTGAGACGGGCAGGCTGGAGCCGGGGTCAGACCCGTGGGGCCCAGACCCGAGCGGGCCTTCCAGCTTGCTGGGCTTTTTGTAGCCTGCAGTCCCCTCAGGGCGGGGCGGAGTCAATAAAGAAACAAGGACAAGAAAGGCACGTGCTGAGTCTGCTTCCCTTTTCTGGACTGGATCTGGCCCGTTCCACCCCAGGCCTCTGCCTGCTCCTCCCAACCCATGCGAGGGCACCGCAGCTGAGAGCCCGGTTGGCCCCTGAAGGGCCGAGGTGGGTGCACCATGGCCAAAAGGTCAGAAATGCCTCTGGCTGGAAGGCACCACGTCTCGAAGGCCTTGGGATTTCATGCTTGGGCTGCAGGGGTGTCTGGGGTGTGACAAGGTCTGGTTTTTGATGTGCCATTCCCCTGACTGGTGGCTGGTGGCAGCCTGGCATCCAGGGGCACCAAGATTGCTGCTGTAGCCAGGGGAGCCCCTGTGGCAGGCTGCAGCCTGGTGGTGAGCCTCCGGGTGGCACTGACAGGGCTCCCGCAGCAGACTTGTTCCCGCCCCGGGCTGGGTGGGTGGCAGGTGGAGGCAGGAAGCTGCCCTGCCCTTGGCAGTGGCTTGTGGGAAAGGCCCACTACTGACTTCCGGCCCTGACCTAGCCCCGCTACACCGATCCTGACCGGGAGCAGGAAGTGTCCCCAGGCTGCAGGGTAGGGTGACCGTGGGATTGCGCCCCGCCCCTTTTCCTGGGGCAGCCCCTCCTCCCACTGCCAGGGGCTGGGAGGGAGTGGCGAGCTGCGGCCTGCCATTCCGCTGAGGGTGGGCCCTCTTTACTGACCCCAGACACTGGACACCACTGGGCCTGCCCTTCCCATTTGCAAGTGGGGAAACTGAAGCTGGGAGGAGCCATCCGAACTGCCCACCAGGCTCCGCTCCCTGCAGGGGTCGGCCTGCTCTCTGCGGCTCTCCCCTGGGAACCTGGGGGAATGGACCTTGTTAGCAAAGTGTCTCCAGCCGTGAGGCTCCAACAGGCACCAAACCACCTCCGTGGAACTCACTGGACCCCAAACTCACACATAAGAAAAAGGAGCCACTCGTAAAAGCGGCCGCTTCAGTCTCCCTGCGCACCAGGCCTGCCCAGCCCGCAGGGAGCAGTCGCCTGGGTCCCTTTCCCTCCTCTGGTGCCTTAGGAGCTGCAGCCCTGGCCGAGCCCGGTCAGGCCATCGTACCCCTTGGGTCACCAAGTGGCTCATTCACAAGGAACACAGGAAACCCTTTCATGGGTAGGACAGCCCTCCTGCAGCCCTTCTCGCCAGCACCTTGTTAACCTTTGAGGGGTGCAGGTCAGGCTGCATCCAGCTGGGCAGGAAATTTGACTCTTGAAGCCTTGAGAGCAGTGCGCATTGCAGAGGTGGCATCACCACCCACAACTGAATTCCCCCCCACCCTCGAGTGTGGGACCCCCCTCCTGCCCGGAAGTGCCCTGGGGACTGGGACCTGGCTCTTGGGTTCAGATGTAATTCCTGCCAGCAGCCCCTCTTGGAGGAGGTCAGGTGGAGCCGGCCTGGCCAGCTTGTGGGGGCCCAGCATCCCCTTAGGGCGCCCCCGGGAGAAGAACTGCAAGGGGATGGGGCGCGGGCGCGCTGGTCTGCTGCCCCTGGAAGAAGAGCGCCCCGGAAGGGGGCGAGTCAGGGTCACGGTTCAGACGTGGGCTCTGGTACGCGTCCCTTCCACGCCTGGTGACACGGGGCCACCGGGAAGTGTCTCACGGCGGGGTGGGGCTCCAGGAAGCGCGGGGACAGAGGGGACGGGGGTCCGGGCGGGCTCCGGGCGGCCCCTTTAAGCGGGGGCGGCGCAGGCCGGGTGCCGACGGGAGGGCGGGCGCCAGCGCCCGTCGCCGCGGCCGCCGGGGCGGAGCCAGCGCCGAACCGGCCCGGACGCCCGAGACCCCGCCCCGCGCGGGCGATGCCGAGCGGCGCGGCGGGCGGCGGGCGGCGGGGCGCGCAGAGCAGCGGCCGCGGCGCGGAGGCGGCCGGAGCGCGGCCCCGCCATGGGCTTCCTGCACCAGCTGCAGCTGCTGCTCTGGAAGAACGTGACGCTGAAGCGCCGGAGCCCGGTGAGCGACCTCGCGCGCCGCGGGCCTGCGGGAGCGGGAGGCTGCGCGCGTCCCGCGCGCGCGCGCGGCGAGCCCGGCCGGGCGCGCGCAGCCCCCTCCCCGCCCGCCCCTCCCCCGCCCCTGCCCGCGCGCCGGCCTCCGGGAAGGGGGTCTCGGCAGAGCCCGGGCCGCCGCCCGCGACCGCTGACATTCGCGGTCCTCGGCTGAGTCATGGGGCGGGCGCCCTCCGCATCGCGCTCCCCGGGCCGGCCGCGGGGTGCGGGGTTGAAGGTGGCCCCAGGAGCCGGGGTCGCAGGAGGTCCAGCCTCCCCCGGGCAGAGGACCGGCTGGGGGACCCCATCCTGCTCAGAGGCTCTGTGGTCGCTGGGCCCAGCCCCCTTGGCGCCCCTGCAGGGACCATGTCCCTTCTGGAAAGGCACCACCCCTCTGTCCTTGGGCAGGCACCTCTCCTCCTCCTCCTCTGCACACCCACTGGCCTTCGCTCAGGTTTTCTCAGCCCTGGCGATGTCCTTGCTGTGCCAGCCTCGGCCAGCTCGGGTCCCTGCACCCTTCTGTCCTTTGGGTCCCTTCCTCCCTGAGGCCGATCCGCTCTTTGACCGCCCACCCACCCACCTCTGCCGACTGGGTCCTGCTGTGTGGACCTGTGACCGCCGGGCTCCCTGGCTCTCCGCCCTGAGCCTGGGGCAGCTCGGGGCCTCAGGGTGCAGGACACAGCAGCTGTCAGGGACAGAAGCCCTGGGGAGCGGCCGGGCTGGGGTGGTCTGGATGTCATCTTGCTGGCCATCACGGCTGTGGCCCCGGTAAGGGCAGGGGCATCGCCTGCCGGCCGGCCTGACTGCCTGCCTGGCAGCAGCACACGCGCACCCGAGAGGCCCGGGAGCCCCAGTTCCTGAATGGGCCCCGGTGATTTTTCCACGATAGGGCCCAGAGCAGGCTGGGGTCTGGGGATGGAGCCTGAGGTGGAGGCACCCCTTGCCCACCTGGCCCTGGGATCCCTGGGGCCGACCAGCTCCTACCTGCGCCCCCCCGGGAAGGGCTTCCAAGTACACGGGGAGAAACCCGAGTTTGCAGGCAGAGCAGGGTGGCCGTCGTCATCACGGCCTGGCAGGATTCCCCGGGGCACCTGGCCCTGGCAGGGAGCCAGGGTAGGGTACACTCCCTGCCCAGGGCGCCTGGGGCCAGCTGCTGCTGGGCCCCATGGATCAGGCCTGCAGCCTCAGGCCGCCTCTGGCGCAGCTCCCCCTACCTCAGGGTCACTGGGGACAGCAGGGTGGGACTCCGGGGAGGAAGGGGGACTGGGAGGTGGGCACGTGCTGGAGTCCGAGTTCTTGGCGGGAAGGAGCCCAGGGCCTGGGAGCAGGAGCCCCAGTGACGGCCCAGCATGCCCTTCTGTTGTCCCACTGCAGGCCCCTTCTGTTGTGTCAGAGGGAGAGGAGGTGAGGCCTGAGAATGGACCCCAAGGCTTAGGGAGGGGAGCAGTGCTTGGTAGATACCTGGCAAGCATGTGGCAGATGCCCACCGACCTACAGGTGGAAGTAGCCCCTGCGTGCTAGATCGGAGGCCCCCTTCCCGAAGCTCCCTGTGCCCACGCCCCACGGTGCTGCCAGGGCTGGTCAGGCACGTGGAGTCCTTGGCCCATGGCCACACACCCCAGAAATTCTTCCTCCAGGATGGCCGAGGCTGTGCGGGGCTTGGCTGTGGGCTGGGGCTGCCTAGATGTCAGGCCCTCCTGGGCCGGACCCGCGCTTTGCCCGGAGGGTCTCAGGCTTCAGAGCTGCACCCCTGGGCTTGGCTGGTAGAGGTTTTGCCCTGCGCGCGGGGTGCCCCGGGGAAAGCCTGGGCTGGAGGAGAGTAGGAACCCAGGGTCTGTGCCTCCATGTCGCCGTCCGTGAGTGTGGCCTGTGCCCTCTTAGCTGGACATGGGTCTACCTTGGGGCCACAAGCTGCTTCTGGGGGTGGGGGGACCAGATCCTTGTCACCAAGTGACCAGAGTGGGAGGGAGGCAGCCCCTCCATCCTCAGGCCTCACCTCCTCTCCCCCTGACACAACAGAAGGGGCCTGCAGTGGGACAACCTGGGGCACTGGGCTGGTCTCAAGGGACAGGGGTTTGACCACTCCGTAGGCTGCCGGGTGGGGCAGCCAGGTGAGGCTGAACCTGCTCTGCCCGCCGTAACCAGATGCCCCTCTGGCCTCCCGCCCGCCGGCCAAGCAGGCCTCTTCTCCTGGCAGCTCGTGCATGGCTGTTGCTATAGCAATGAGGCGGCAGCGTGGCCCGTTGCTGCAGTTACGTGGTGGAGGTGCCCGGTGGTAGGGCCGGTGTGGGTGGAGCTGGCACTGCGGCGCTGACCCCTGCCTCCCGCATCGCCACTTGCACGCAGCCGTCCTCGCTCTGTGTGTGCGTGTGGCATGCGCCTGCCCCAGCCCTCTGGTGCCCACGGTACCTCCCTGGCTAGCCCTGGCTGTGTCCCTTCTCAGGAGGGGGTGGAGGCTGGCACGGGCTGGGGCGGGCATGGAGCGCAGACACTCGGCGGGGTGTCCAGGCCACAGAACGCTATTGTCAGAGCCCAGTCAACACAGCAGCAGCTGCCCCCACCCCGGGGGGGGCAGAGGGAGTGCCGCTGGGCGAGGGCTCTGCGGTCTGCTTTGGGGTGGGATGAGGCTGAGGGAACCGGGGGACTCCAAGAAGAGCTGGGTGGGGGTGGGAGTCAGGGCGCCCCCGGCTTGGGCAGGCAGCTCCCCTGAGGAGCAGCTGGCCTGAGGTCCTCGTCTCGCTCCTCCCTGCCTGAGCCGGGAGGTGGGGTGCGAATGGTGAGTCCTTCTGCTGTCCAGGGGAGACAGGGAGGCCCGGGCCCTGGGTCCCACTCCGAGCAGGTCCCCCCGGGACTCACCTCGATGTCCAGCCTGAGTGGCAGGAGCTGTCCTGGGAACACTGAGCCGAGGCCCCAGGCAGGGGGGCTGCCGTGCACACCTGAGCCCCCTGGGGGGAGGGGAGGGGGGGCCACGGCAGAAGGAGGTGCTGGTGCCCCGGGGACCAGGGGCTGTCAGAGCCCTGACCAGGTCTTTCTGTTGGCTCAGGACCCTGAGCGAAAGCCAGGCCTCTCTCGCCACCAGGCCTCAGGTCCCTAGGCCCTCGCGTGGGGGTGTCATGGCACCACAGCGGTGGGAGAAGGGCTGACCCTGGGGCGGCGTGGGAGCGGCAGCCCGTCCAGAGACTGCCTCCAGGATCTTGTCCAGGCCCCCCTGCAGGTGGCAGTGGAGAAGATGAGCTGGGCAGATGCGTGGCTCAGAGTGGACCACCTGCTGGTCCATCTCTCCCTGCCAGCCTTGAGTGTGGCAAGCGGACCCTGGGCTGGCGGGTGGGAGACCTGATTCGCTTGAACCAGATAACACTGACCCTCTCACGCTTCGCAAAAGTCCTGGAAGAAGGAGGCCGGGGTCTCTGTGGCCTTGGAGGGCCTGGGTTGACCTTCCGAGGTCTCCAGGGGAGCGCCTGGCGTCTGGGCCGGGCTGGCCCTGCTGGGAGGGTGTCTGCTAGGAGGGGGTTTGGGTTGGTCCTGCCCAGCCCTGGGCCATGGGTGGGAGGCCACGCTGCCCCGGGCAGGTGGCCTCACCCCGTCCGCCCTTTCCAGTGGGTCCTGGCCTTTGAGATTTGCATCCCTCTGGTGCTCTTCTTCATCCTGCTGGGGCTTCGGCAGAAGAAACCCACCATCTCCGTGAAGGAAGGTGAGGGTCCTCTGGGGCGGGGCGCCGCGGGGCGGGCGGGGCGGGACCGGGACAGGCAGCCCTCACGGCGTCACGCACGCGCGACCTGTGCGCGCATGGCGCACCAGCTCTCCGGGCTCCTCTGGGCGCAGACCGCGCGCCCGCTCCCCCGCGTGGTCCCCGGCCTCGCCTCCTGGCGGGGCCGGAGGACATGGCTGGCTGTGGTGGCCGTGAGTGGCCGCGGCCCCGTTTCTCACTGTTCTCCTCTGTTCTGTTTTGCCCTCCCCCGCATGGGCTCTTGTCCTCCCGGCCTGCATGCAGTCTGTAAGTGAGCGGCCGCCTCCTTGCTGGCCCGGGCGGCAGCCACAGGATGGCCCTGCAGGGCCACGTGGTGCGGCCTGAGCCCCCCCCACCCCACCCCCCCCCCCCCCGCTTGCCTTAACAGTCTTTCCTGGCCCGCTGGGTCCTGCAGGGCCCCCTGCCCGCCGTGGGGAACGGCGGGCTCTCGGCGGGGGATGGGTGGCGGGTGGGAGGGTGGAACCTCCTGGAACACGGTGGCTCCCGGGCCAGCGCCCAGGTGTCACCCTCTCGGGGTTGCCTGGCAAGGCTGGGGCGCCCAGCTGCTCTCCACCCAGGCCCTTGTGGGCTCCTGCAGTCACTCCACTAACCAGCTGGCCGAAGGTCAGAGGTCGCCATCCTGGGGCACCCCACGAGCTCCCCCGGGCTCTGCGGGCCAGGCTGCATCGCAGCTCTTGGGGAAGGTGGCAGAGCACCTTGGTCTGGACTGGCTGAGGGAAGAGGGACGTTCTGGGGGTTGTGGGGAAGGGATGGTGAGATGCCCTTTGACCTCTGACCTGCTGGGATCATTTGCACTAGACCTCTTGGCTCTGTTTCCTGTCTGCTGCCTGAGGCTGCTTTTCCTTCCTGACTTTCTTTAAATCTCTCTTCTCGGCCTCTGTCTCCCTCCCCCTTCTTGACTCCCCCCCCCTGTCTGTCCCCCACCCCGCTCTGGGCCCTCTCACCGGCCCTGTCCCCCCCAGCCTTCTACACGGCTGCGCCCCTCACCTCCGCCGGCATCCTGCCAGTCATGCAGTCGCTGTGCCCCGACGGCCAGCGGGACGAGTTCGGCTTCCTGCAGTATGCCAACTCCACGTGAGTGCCCCCGGGGATCCCGCCACCCCTCCCTGTCCCGGGGCCTGGCGACCTGCGGGTGACGTCCGGTGATGGTGCAGGGTCACTCAGCTGCTGGAGCGCCTCAACCGCGTGGTGGGTGAAGGCAACCTGTTTGACCCGGCGAGGCCCAGCCTGGGCTCGGAGCTGGAGGCGCTGCGCCAGCACCTGGAGGCCCTCGGCTCGGGCCCGGACGCCTGGGAGGGCCACTCGGACAGACCTGCAGGTGTGTCTCCGGGGGGAGGGGGTCCCTGGGCTGGCGGGCAGTGGCTCGGTCACTTCTTGCCGGGGGCCTGCCTCTGGGCCTTGGGGGGGCTCCGCGGCTGGGCTCGGCTCTGGGGCGGTTCGGGGCACCCGCCCTTCAGCCCCATCCCTCTGCCTCTGCAGCGTCCTCCTTCTCTCTGAACTCGGGGGCCAGGGACCCACGAGAGCTCTGGCGTTTCCTGACACAGAACCTGTCGCTGCCTGACAGTGCAGCCCAGGCGCTCCTGGCTGCCCAGGTGGACCTGCCCGAGGTGAGGCGGGCCGCGTGTCGGTGGTGAGCGAGCGTCTGCCCTGGCCCCTCTGCTCTGCCTCCCCGCATTTTGGGTTGGGGTGAGGGCGATGCAGGGCTCTGGAGCCCCGGCCTCAGCCCTGACCCCCTTGTGCTCCAGGTCTATCGCCTGCTTTTTGGCCCTTCACCTGCCCTGGATGCCGGCGCAGGCCTGCCCAGGGATCAGGGGCCCTGGAGCCGCTTGGGTAGCAATCCCCTGTTCCGGACGGAGGTGAGGGGACTTCTGGTGCTGCCGGCTCCTGGGCAGGCGTTTCCGGGGTGAGGGAGGGTCTCTAGGCATTTGTGGCTGGGATGGGGAGGGGGAGGCAGGTGTGTTCCACTGTACCCCCCCCACCGCAGAACCTGGCACAGTGGGTGGAGCAGGGTACGGCCGGAGGCCATCCCGGGCCAAGCCCTTGGTTTCCTCTTGCTTGGGGCTCCTTCTCACTGCATCCCCTGCACCCTGTCCCCAGGAGCTGCTGTTGGCCCCTACCCTCCTGGAGCAGCTCACGTGCACGCCAGGCTCCAGGGAGCTGGGCCAGATCCTCAGGGTGCCCCAGGGTCAGCAGATAGCGCTGCAGGGCTACCGGGACGCCGTCTGCAGAGGGCAGGCCGCAGCGCGTGCCCAGCGCTTTGCAGGGCTGGCTGCTGAACTCCGGAACCAACTGGATGTGGCCAAGATCACCCGGCAGGTGAGGCCCTGCCTGCCAGCTGGCCCACAGAGCTGCTGCCTGGGCTGGAGGAGGTGCCAGGCTCCGTGGCATCACAGGGGACTCCTGGGCCCGAGGCTGTGCTTGGTGTGCCTGGGGTTAGATGTCCTTCAGCTCCCACCAGGGCCACGCCTTGTGCCCCCTGCTCTGTCCACAGCCCTCGCTCCAGTCTGTGCTCCCAGCCCCGCCAGTGCTCCCTCTCCACACCCCGGGCTGCTCCCCTCCTCCCAGCCTGTGTCCTGTGTCCCTTGCCAGTGTCCTCCCCATGCCACCCCTGACCTCAGTCACGCACCTGCAGGCCAGCCGCCCGACCCTGTTCCCTTCCCTGGATCAGCGTTTCCCCACTTGCCCCGTTTCCCCTCAGCTGGGCCTGGATGCTGCCAACGGCTCCGCCCCCCAGCCGCGGCCGCCACCCCCACAGCGGTTGCAGGCGCTCCTGGAGGACCTGCTGGACGCCCAAAAGGTTCTCCAGGACGTGGATGTTCTTTCGGCCCTGGCCCTGCTGCTGCCTCAGGGCGCCTGCGCCGGCCGGGCTCCTGGGCCCCCAGGCAGCGGCCCTGGCGGGGCGGCCAATGGCACAGGGGCTGGAGGGGGCACAGGCTCCAACACCACGGCCGAAGAGGGTGCCCCATCCGCTGCAGCCCCAGCCTCCTCGGACGCGCTGCAGGGCCAGTGCTCTGCCTTCGTGCAGCTCTGGGCCGGCCTGCAGCCCATCCTGTGCGGCAACAACCGGTAGGTGGGTGGCAAGGTAAGGGCGGGGAGGGAGACAGATGGGGCGGGGCCTGACCCGAGGCCTGGTCCTGCCACCCTCTCCCTGGTCATGGTGCACCCCACTCCAATCGATGCCCGCCCCGCCTCTGAAGCCCCCGCCCCGCCCCGCCGATGCCCCGCCCCGCCGATGCCCCGCCCCTCCCTGAGGTCTCGCCCCGCCTGCCCCAGCACCATCGAGCCGGAGGCGCTGCGGAGGGGCAACATGAGCTCCCTGGGCTTCACGAGCAAGGAGCAGCGGAACCTGGGTCTGCTCGTGCACCTCATGACCAGCAACCCCAAGATCCTCTATGCGCCAGCGGGCTCTGAGGCGGATCGCGTCATTCTCAAGGTGCGCAAATCCGCTGCGTGGAGCGCTAAGGCTGCACGTGTCCTTTGGGGCAGGACCTGGAGGAGCTGGGCAGAGGGTTCTGCAGCCCCGGGACCCCTGAACAGGGGGCGGGCTCGGTAGAATTGTCATGGGAGGGCTGCAGCCCTGGCCCTCAAGCTCGACTCAGCTCTGGGGGTGGGGGGAACCTGTGGGCTGGTTCAGGGTGCAGGTGCACTGTGGGAGCTGCCTTGGGGTTGCCCTGGACGGCTGGTGTGGTGCCGGAACCTGGCCCGGCTGGGCATGGCCAGGGCTGGGCAGCGCTGGTGAGAATAGAGGAGGGGCAGAGCCGTTGGGCAAGATGCTCTGGAAACTGCTCAGAGTAGCAGCCCGAGGGCAAGATTGGGGCCTGTGCAGGCCAGGCTGCCCCTGGCCGTCCCAGGGTAGATGGAGCGAGTAGAAACCGAGACTGGAAATGGCCCAGGAAGGGGAGAGGCTATGGAGGGGGTTCTAGGATGAGCAGGGGGAACAAGGGCCATGTGTCAGGGCTGCTCAAGGGATGAGCAGAGGGGGCTCCCACATAGGAGCGGGCGAGGCACAGCTGGTGAGGTGGGGGTGGGGGGAACGGGAGGCCGTGTTGCCCTGGAGCTGGGGCACGGGGTTTTCCAGGGAGGCCCTGAAGAGAGGCCTGAACAGGGAGGGCCTGGCGCTTCCAGCTGGGATCTGGCTTCGTTGTTGGTGGGGACTGGCGGGTGGCGGGCACCCAGCCACGGGGAGAGGCAAGGAGTGAGAGAGTCCGCGGGCTGGTGGGCATCCCTCCATGAGCCCCATGCTCTGCCCTCACCCTCTGCAGGCCAATGAGACCTTTGCGCTCGTAGGCAACGTGACGCACTACGCCCAGGTCTGGCTCAACATCTCGGCGGAGATCCGTGGCTACCTGGAGCAGGGCCGGCTGCAGCAACACCTGCACTGGCTGCAGCAGGTGCTGGGGGTGCGGGGCTGGGAGGGCGGTCGTGGCGCAGGGCCCCCTCAGGCCTGGGCGAGGCTGGCCCAGGCCTCCCTCTGGAGCTGGCCCCCTCCCGCAGTATGTGGCGGAGCTTCGGCTGCACCCCGAGGCCCTGAGCCTCTCGCCGGAGGAGCTGCCGCCGGCCCTGCGCCAGGACAACTTCTCACTGCCCAACGGCTCGGCCCTCCTGCAGCAGCTAGACACCATCGACAACGCGGCCTGCGGCTGGATCCAGTTCATGTCCAAGGTGGGTGGGCGGGCCCCTTGGGGCCCAGCTGGGGCCCAGAGTGGGCTCTGAGGACTGCCCTCCCCCAGGTGAGTGTGGACATCTTCAAGGGTTTTCCCGACGAGGAGAGCATCGTCAACTACACCCTCAACCAGGCCTACCAGGACAACGTCACCGTGTTCGCCAGTGAGCAGCCCCCTGGGCAGGTCCCCGCCCCGCTCCTGCCCCGAGTCCCTCCAGGCCCCACCCCCTTTCACCGGCCCGCCCTCGGCCCCGCCCCCGCCCCGCCCCTTCTGCCGCCCTGACCCTGGTCCTGTTCCAGGCGTGATCTTCCAGACCCGTAAGGACGGCTCCCTGCCGCCCCACGTGCACTACAAGATCCGTCAGAACTCCAGCTTCACCGAGAAAACCAACGAGATCCGCCGGGCCTATTGGCGGCCGGGGCCCAACACCGGCGGCCGCTTCTACTTTCTGTACGGCTTCGTCTGGATCCAGGGTGAGGGCCGGCCCTGGGGCCGCGGGGGGCCGGGCGCGGCCTGCGCTGACCGCTGCCCGCTCCGCAGACATGATGGAGCGGGCCATCATCGACACCTTCGTGGGCCACGACGTGGTGGAGCCGGGCAACTACGTGCAGATGTTCCCCTACCCCTGCTACACGCGGGACGAGTGAGTGGGGGCCCGGCCGGGGGCGGGGCGCCGGGGGCGGGCAGCCCGAGCCCCGCCCTCAAGCCCCGCCCCGCCCCGCCCCCAGCTTCCTGTTTGTCATCGAGCACATGATGCCGCTCTGCATGGTGATCTCCTGGGTCTACACCGTGGCCATGACCATCCAGCACATTGTGGCCGAGAAGGAGCACCGGCTGAAGGAGGTGGGATCGGAACCCAGGAGAGGGCCGGAGGGCTGGAGGGGGGCGCGGGGGAAGGGACGGAGGCAGCTGTGGGCACCCTCCCTCCCTGGGCCTGGGCTGGCAGCGCCGGGGCTGGACGTTCCTTCCCGGGGCCCCTGTCCCGAGGCCTGGGGCCCGCCCGCCTGCCTGCCCGCAGGTGATGAAGACGATGGGCCTGAACAATGCGGTGCACTGGGTGGCCTGGTTCATCACGGGCTTCGTGCAGCTCTCCATCTCCGTGACGGCCCTCACCGCCATCCTCAAGTACGGCCAGGTCCTCATGCACAGCCACGTGCTCATCATCTGGCTCTTCCTGGCCGTCTACGCCGTGGCCACCATCATGTTCTGGTGAGCGAGTGCCGTGTGGCCGGCGGCAGGCTGGAGGGCGGGTGCATGGGGCCGAGCTTCTGTGCGGCGGGTGGCCCACCGTGCTGTCCCCCCCCCCCAGCTTCCTGGTGTCCGTGCTGTACTCCAAGGCCAAGCTGGCCTCGGCCTGCGGCGGCATCATCTACTTCCTGAGCTACGTGCCCTACATGTACGTGGCCATCCGCGAGGAGGTGGCCCACGATAAGATCACCGCCTTCGAGAAGTGCATCGCGGTGAGGGTCCCGGGGGGCCGGCCGGGCTTGGGGGGTGTCCAGCCTCCTCTCCCCGCTGACCCCGCTGCCTCCCCAGTCCCTGATGTCCACGACAGCCTTCGGCCTGGGCTCCAAGTACTTCGCCCTGTACGAGGTGGCGGGCGTGGGCATCCAGTGGCACACGTTCAGCCAGTCGCCCGTGGAAGGGGACGACTTCAACCTGCTCCTGGCCGTCACCATGCTGGTGGTGGACGCAGCCGTCTACGGCGTGCTTACGTGGTACATCGAGGCCGTGCACCCAGGTACCAGGCCCTTTGGAGGGACAAGCGCGGGGAATGCTGTCTCCGGATGGCGACCCCGGGCCCTGGGTCAGCCTGCCCCTCTCCCCGGCAGGCATGTACGGGCTGCCCCGGCCCTGGTACTTCCCACTGCAGAAGTCCTACTGGCTGGGCAGTGGGCGGACGGAGGCGTGGGAGTGGAGCTGGCCGTGGGCTCGCGCCCCCCGCCTCAGCGTCATGGAGGAGGACCAGGCCTGTGCCATGGAGAGCCGCCGCTTGGGTGAGGCGGGTGCCAGGGCGGGGGCGGGGGCGGGGGGGGCCGGTCGCTGCGCTTCGGGGGCCTGAGGAAGCCCGGTGCTGCCCTTGGCCCCGGTGCAGAGGAGACGCGGGGCATGGAGGAGGAGCCCACCCACCTGCCGCTGGTGGTTTGCGTGGACAAGCTTACCAAGGTCTATAAGAACGACAAGAAGCTGGCCTTGAACAAGCTGAGCCTGAACCTCTACGAGAACCAGGTGGTGTCCTTCCTGGGCCACAACGGGGCCGGCAAGACCACCACCATGTGAGCGTCGGCGCCCCGGCCTGGGCCGGGCGGTTGGGAGGGCTCCCTGTGGTCAGCCGGAGCCTGACCCCGCCTCCCCACCCAGGTCCATCCTCACTGGCCTGTTCCCGCCGACGTCGGGCTCCGCCACCATCTACGGGCACGACATCCGCACGGAGATGGACGCCATCCGCCAGAACCTGGGCATGTGTCCCCAGCACAACGTGCTCTTTGACCGGCTCACGGTGGAGGAGCACCTCTGGTTCTACTCGCGGCTCAAGAGCGGGGCCCAGGAGGAGATCCGCAAGGAGATGGACAAGTGGGTGGGGCGGGGCCGGGCCGGGGCGGGGCGGCGAGGGGGCGGGGCCGGGGGCGGGGTGGCACGCGCGCTCCCGCAGGCGCAGGCGCAGGCCGGGTCCCAGCCTCCGCCCCCACGTCAGGATGATCGAGGACCTGGAACTGTCCAACAAGAGGCACTCGCTGGTGCAGACGCTGTCGGGGGGCATGAAGCGCAAGCTGTCCGTGGCCATCGCCTTTGTGGGCGGCTCCCGCGCCATCATCCTGGACGAGCCCACGGCCGGCGTGGACCCCTACGCGCGCCGCGCCATTTGGGACCTCATCCTGAAGTACAAGCAAGGTGCGAGGGGCGCGGGCTGGGTGTGAGCGGCCCCTGCCCGGCCCCCCGCGGCCGCCCCCTGACTCCGGCCTCGGCTCCCCCAGGCCGCACCATCCTCCTGTCCACCCACCACATGGACGAGGCTGACCTGCTGGGCGACCGCATCGCCATCATCTCCCACGGGAAGCTCAAGTGCTGCGGCTCCCCGCTTTTTCTCAAGGGCGCCTACGGGGACGGCTACCGCCTCACGCTGGTCAAGCGGCCCGCCGAGCCCGGGGAGCCCCAAGGTCTGTGCTGAGGCTGCCTGCCCGGTAGCGCTTCCCCAGACCCGTGAGGTGCGGTCCCCGAGTGAAGCCCCCCTGGTCCCCTTCCCTCCTAGAGCCAGGGCTGACGTCCAGCCCCCCAGCTCGGGCCCAGCTGAGCAGCTGCTCGGAGCCCCAGGTGTCCCAGTTCATCCGCAAGCACGTGGCCTCCTGCCTGCTGGTCTCGGACACTAGCACGGAGCTCTCCTACGTGCTGCCCAGCGAGGCCGCCAAGAAGGGGGCCTTCGAGCGCCTCTTTCAGGTGAGGGGGGTGCGGCGGGGCCTGGGAACGCGCTGGGACCAGAGGAGGCGGTGGCGCTCGGGGGGAGAGGTCAGCGTAGGAGGTGGGGCCCCAAGGAGGTGTGTTCAGCACAGGAGGTGGGGCTGGCGGGGGAGGCAGGACTCGGGTAGGACGCAGGGGCGGGGCCCGTGGAGGAGGCGGGGCGGGGGTGGGTTGGGGGGACCCATGCTTTGGCCCAAGCTCAGGGGGACCTCACGAGGCATGTTCGTAGCACCTGGAGCGCAGTCTGGACGCTCTGCACCTGAGCAGCTTCGGGCTGATGGACTCGACCCTGGAGGAGGTGTTCCTTAAGGTGTCGGAGGAGGACCCGTCGCTGGAGAACAGTGAGGCAGGTGAGTGGCCCTGGAGCTGCTGACCGGCCCTGCCCCACCCCTTCTCCACCAGGTCTGAACTTGGCCTTGGGGCTGCTCTCTCCTCCCCAGTCTCTGGGGGGTGGGAACAAGAAGCCTGGACCCCCCCAGTGTCAGTCTGGGGCTGGGGCCCGGGGGGTGCGTGGGTGTGGGGGCTGGGGTTCCCGACAGGCCTGCAGGTGGCAGGCAGCCCCGAGCTCCCGCCCCCTTCCCTGGCCCCTCTCCCTCCGCAGACGTGAAAGAGTCCAGGAAGGACGTGCTGCCCGGGGCCGAGGACTCCTTGCCGAGGGAGGCTCATGCTGGCAACCTGGCCCGGTGCGCAGAGCTGACCCAGTCCCAGGCATCACTGCAGTCTGCGTCCTCCGTGGGCTCTGCCCGTGGTGACGAGGGAGCTGGCTACACGGACATCTACGGCGACTATCGGCCCCTCTTTGACAACTCGCAGGACCCTGACAATGTCAGCTTGCAAGGTGGGCGGCGGCGGCTGGGTAGGGCCGCGGAGGGTCTGCCTCGGAGGGTGGGGTGAGCACCTGCTCAGCCCCCACCTCCCTGCGCAGAGGCCGAGGCGGAAGCCCTCACGCAGGTCGGCCAGGGCAGCCGCAAGCTGGAGGGCTGGTGGCTGAAGATGCGTCAGTTCCACGGGCTCTTGGTGAAGCGCTTCCACTGTGCCCGGCGCAACTCCAAGGCGCTGTCTTCTCAGATCCTGCTCCCTGCTTTCTTTGTCTGCGTGGCTATGACCGTAGCTCTCTCTGTCCCAGAGATCGGTATGGCTGCCTGGCCAGGGCCTGGGGACGCCATCACAGGCCAGCATCCCCCGCCCCCCCCCGCGCCCAGTGGTTCTGGGGCTCCGCCCAGCTCCTGAGTTGCTTGGGGGACCCCACCTGCCCTGGGCGCTGTGCCCGAGACTGCTGGGCACATTCTAGGGCTCCGCTGGGATTCATGGATTCTGGGGGTGGACCCCAAGCTTGGGCCCTATGGGTGTTGGGAGGAGGGGACCTCGGCCTGAGGGATGCGGGAGGGCCATCAGAACCTGCTCAGGCTTCCCTGTGCATCTGGCCAGGTGACCTGCCCCCACTGGTCCTGTCACCCTCTCAGTACCACAACTACACCCAGCCCCGCGGCAACTTCATCCCTTATGCCAATGAGGAGCGCCGGGAGTACCGGTGAGGCTGTTGGTGGGGTAGCCGCGGCGGGGGCGGGTGCTGGGGTGAGAGCTGGGAGGGGTGGGCCCTGCCCCCAAACCCGGACTCCTGCTGTGCGTTCCCAGATTGCGGCTGTCCCCCGACGCCAGCCCCCAGCAGCTGGTGAGCACGTTCCGGCTGCCATCGGGCGTGGGCGCCACCTGCGTGCTCAAGTCTCCCGCCAATGGCTCGCTGGGGCCCACGCTGAACCTGAGCAGCGGTGAGTCGCGCCTGCTGGCTGCGCGGTACTTTGACGGCATGTGCCTGGAGTCCTTCACGCAGGGGCTGCCGCTGTCCAACTTCGTGCCACCCCCACCCTCGCCCGCCCCGTCTGACTCTCCCATGTCCCTGGACGAGGACCCGCTGCAGGCCTGGAACGCCTCCTTGCCGCCCACCTCTGGACCAGGTACTGGCTCCTGGATTCCTGGGACAGCCTGGGACTTGGGGTGGCACGGGCCAGCTGACTGTGCCCGCTATGCCCGCTGTGCCCACAGAGAATTGGACGTCGGCACCCTCCCTGCCGCGCCTGGTGCGGGAACCCGTCCGCTGCACCTGCTCCGGACAGGGCACTGGCTTCTCCTGCCCGGGCGGCGTGGGCGGGCACCCGCCCCAGATGCGGGTGGTCACGGGCGACATCCTGACCGACATCACCGGCCACAACGTGTCCGAGTACTTGCTCTTCACCTCCGACCGCTTCCGGCTGCACCGGTGAGCCAGGCGGGGGGGCGCAGCGGCCCAGGGCCAGGGGCCAGCACCGCGACCCTGCCTCACCGCTCCTCGCCTCGCCTCCCAGGTACGGGGCCATCACCTTCGGGAACGTCCTGAAGTCCATCCCAGCCTCGTTTGGCGCCCGGGCCCCGGCCATGGTGCGGAAGATCGCGGTGCGCCGGGCCGCCCAGGTGAGCGCCGCTCGGCCCCGGGCCCAGCCGCGTGTCCGGCCCCTGCCCCGGGGTCTGCAGGCCCACGGGCCCCTGGGCCTCTCTCTGCCCCGCTGCAGGTTCACTACAACAACAAGGGCTACCACAGCATGCCCACCTACCTCAACAGCCTCAACAACGCCATCCTGCGCGCCAACCTGCCCAAGAGCAAGGGCAACCCCGCGGCCTATGGTGAGCTGGGCGGCCAGGCGGGGCGGGCGGGGCGGGCGCAGAGCAAGCCCCTGAGGCTGCTGTCCCTGTGCCGCAGGCATCACCGTCACCAACCACCCCATGAACAAGACAAGTGCCAGCCTCTCCCTGGATTACCTGTAGGTGGTGGGGGCGGGAGGGGAGGGTAAGGCCGTGGACGGCGTGCGGGTGGGGCTGAGCGCCACCTCGCCCCCAGGCTGCAGGGCACGGACGTGGTCATTGCCATCTTCATCATCGTGGCCATGTCCTTCGTGCCGGCCAGCTTCGTGGTCTTCCTGGTGGCCGAGAAGTCCACCAAGGCCAAGCACCTGCAGTTCGTCAGCGGCTGCAACCCCGTCATCTACTGGCTGGCCAACTACGTGTGGGACATGGTGTGCCCCCCCGCCCCCTGCCCCCCCCGGCCCTCAGTCGTCCCCCCACCCCACCCCCGGCCTCGTCCCTGCCCAGGCCCCTCACCGGCCCCCCTGCTCTGGTAGCTCAACTACCTGGTCCCGGCCACCTGCTGCGTCATCATCCTGTTCGTGTTTGACTTGCCGGCCTACACGTCACCCACCAACTTCCCCGCCGTGCTGTCCCTCTTCCTGCTCTACGGGTAAGGGGAGTGGGGGCTGGGGGTGGGCGCGGGGCAGCGCGGGCTGCCCCGTGACCGCCGCCGCCGCCGCTGCCGCCTGCAGGTGGTCCATCACCCCCATCATGTACCCGGCCTCCTTCTGGTTCGAGGTCCCCAGCTCGGCCTATGTGTTTCTCATCGTCATCAACCTCTTCATTGGCATCACGGCCACCGTGGCCACCTTCCTGCTGCAGCTCTTTGAGCACGACAAGGTCGGGGAGGTGCCGGGGCGGCGGGCCGGGGTGCCGCGGCGGCGGGGCGCAGGCTGTGTGGTGACCCCGGTGGCCTCCCCAGGACCTGAAGGTCGTCAACAGCTACCTGAAAAGCTGCTTCCTCATCTTCCCCAACTACAACCTGGGCCACGGGCTGATGGAGATGGCCTACAACGAGTACATCAACGAGTACTACGCCAAGATCGGTGAGGCCGGCCGGCGCGGCGCGGCCCGAGCCCTGGGTGGGGGCGGTGGGCGTGCCCGGCTCCGGAACCCTGGGAGGCCCAGGCTGAGCCCCGGGCCCGCTGCCCCGCAGGCCAGTTTGACAAGATGAAGTCCCCGTTCGAGTGGGACATTGTCACCAGGGGGCTGGTGGCCATGACCGTCGAGGGCTTCGTGGGCTTCCTCCTCACCATCATGTGCCAGTACAACTTCCTGCGGCAGCCGCAGTGAGTGGGGAGCCCGGGCAGCACGGGGCGGGGGTCAAGGCCGGCCGCCGCCCACCTTCCCGCCGGGGCCAGATGGGGGGCGCTGGGTGACGGGCGGGGCCCGGCCGGGCGTTGCTCGCCCTGTCCCCCCAGGCGCCTGCCAGTGTCGACGAAGCCCGTGGAGGACGACGTGGACGTGGCCAGCGAGCGGCAGCGTGTGCTGCGGGGGGATGCCGATAATGACATGGTCAAGATTGAGAACTTGACCAAGGTGGGCCCTTGGCAGGTTGGGGCATTGGGGGTGGCGCCCAGATGGGAGCCCGACAGGACAGCCAGCCTGCCTGCCCCACCGAGCCTGAGCGGCAGCCCCCGCGCTTCCGCCAGGTGTACAAGTCGCGGAAGATCGGCCGCATCCTGGCCGTGGACCGTCTGTGCCTGGGCGTGCGCCCCGGCGAGTGCTTCGGCCTCCTGGGCGTCAACGGCGCGGGCAAGACCAGCACCTTCAAGATGCTGACGGGTGACGAGAGCACGACGGGGGGCGAGGCCTTCGTCAACGGGCACAGGTGCGGGCAGGCGGGTGCCTGGGAGAGCAGGGCCGCTGCGGGGACCGGTGCTGATGGCCCTGTGTCCCCAGCGTGCTCAAGGAGCTGCTTCAGGTGCAGCAGAGCCTCGGGTACTGCCCGCAGTTCGACGCCCTGTTTGACGAGCTCACGGCCCGGGAGCACCTGCAGCTGTACACACGGCTGCGTGGTATCCCCTGGAAGGACGAGGCCCGGGTGAGGGTCGCCCAGGGGATGGGGAAGGGGGCCGGTGAGGAGGGTGTGCCCCTGACGTCCGCTCTGGCTCCCAGGTGGTGAAGTGGGCCCTGGAGAAGCTGGAGCTGACCAAGTACGCCGACAAGCCCGCCGGGACCTACAGCGGGGGCAACAAGCGAAAGCTGTCGACAGCTATTGCTCTCATCGGGTACCCCGCCTTCATCTTCCTGGTGAGCTGGGGGGCGAGACGGGGTCGGGTACCCCGCCTTCATCTTCCTGGTGAGCTGGGGGGCGAGACGGGGTCGGGTACCCCACCTTCATCTTCCGGGTGAGCTGGGGGGCGAGACGGGGTCGGGTACCCCACCTTCATCTTCTGGGTGAGCCTGGGGCAGGAAGCAGCTGGTGGCACCAGCTAGGGTGACTGGGGCGCAGCAGCTGAGCCTGGCGCCACCCCCAGGACGAGCCCACCACGGGCATGGACCCCAAGGCCCGGCGCTTCCTCTGGAACCTCATCTTGGACCTCATCAAGACCGGGCGTTCAGTGGTGCTGACATCGCACAGGTCTGCCCCCCCCCCCCCCGCCGCCCTGGCAGCCACCCCACTCCACCCCGCCCCGTGCCAGCCTGTGCATCTCCCTGGCAGCATGGAGGAGTGTGAGGCGCTGTGCACGCGCCTGGCCATCATGGTGAACGGGCGCCTGCGCTGTCTGGGCAGCATCCAGCACCTGAAGAACCGGTGAGCGGCGGGGGGCGGCGGCGGGGGGCGGGGGGGCTGGGGCTGCAGCAGGAGGAGGCTGCGCCCCCCTGCGGCTGGGGCCGGGGCCATGGGCCTGTCGCACAGGTTCGGGGACGGCTACATGATCACGGTGAGGACCAAGAGCAGCCAGAACGTGAAGGACGTGGTGCGGTTCTTCAACAGGAACTTCCCGGAGGCCGTGCTCAAGGTGGGCGGGTCCTTGGGGCTGGGGGCGGGCCCTGGGGGCGGGGGCGGGGCCCTGGGGCGGGGCGTCGGGCGCTGGGGCGGGGGGCGGGGCGCGCCCGGAGCGGCCTCTGACCTCGACGCCCGCCCCCAGGAGCGGCACCACACGAAGGTGCAGTACCAGCTCAAGTCGGAGCACATCTCGCTGGCGCAGGTGTTCAGCAAGATGGAGCAGGTGGTGGGCGTGCTGGGCATCGAGGACTACTCGGTCAGCCAGACCACCCTGGACAACGTGAGTGCCCTGGGCGGCGGCCGCCAGGCCCCCTGGGCCGGCCCCGCCCACCCACCTGCCCCTGCCCACCAGGTGTTCGTGAACTTTGCCAAGAAACAGAGCGACAACCTGGAGCAGCAGGAGACAGAGCCGCCCTCGGCCCTGCAGTCCCCCCTGGGCCGCCTGCTCAGCCTGTTCCGGCCGCGGCCCACCCCCACCGAGCTGCGCGCGCTCGTGGCCGATGAGCCCGAGGACCTGGACACGGAGGATGAGGGTCTCATCAGCTTCGAGGAGGAGCGGGTGAGGGGGCCTGAGGGGCAGGACAGCCAGGTGGCTGCAGGGTGCAGGCTGCAGGCCGGGGAGGGGCTGGAGCATGTGGCCTGGGGACCCCGGATCCTGAGCTCACGGGGACAGAGGGCCCACTGGAGGCTCAGGATTAGAAAGGACGTGGGAGGCCAGGGCACAGGCCGAGGAGACAGAGCCGCAGCCGACCCCGGGTTCAGAGACGGGCAGGTGGGGGAGCAGAGCCTGGGGACAGCAGCCACCAGACCAGCAGAGAGGCCAGGGGGGTGGGGGCCTCACCACGCGCAGAACTCGTGGAGCCGGCGTGCAGCCCCCGTCCTGGGGTGGGGGTCGCGGGGCGGGCGGTGGGCGCCCGAGCGAGGCCTCTCCGCTGTCCTCCAGGCCCAGCTCTCCTTCAACACGGACACGCTGTGCTGAGCGCAGGAGCCGGATTGAGCGCAGGAGCCGGATCGAGGACAGGCCGTGGGAACGGAAGCCGGGCGGCGGCCGAGGTCCCACCCTGTGCCCCCAGTGCCCCCCTGCCAGGCCCTGGAGTGGGAGGTCCAGGACCAGGGGCTTAACGCTCCACCAGCCCCCACCCGCTCTCGGCCTCTGCGCCGCCCTCCCTCATTGTGCCAAAGGCGGCCCGGCCCCGGGCTGCACGCACCCTCGCCCTGCTCTGCCTTAAAGCCTTGGGGTCTGGCCGGCCCCTCGCCTCTGCCCCTGCCCAGCTCTGCCACCACCCCTAGGTGCCGCCCAGCCCTCTCCGAACAGGGCCTGGCCTCTGGAACCGGTTCCCCTCTCACACAGAGTTTGGACGGTGGTGGCGCCGGCCCGGGGCTGAGGGGGGTGGGTTAGGGCCCCCCCAAGGCGCCTATTTATTTTGCTTGAGGAAGAGGCTCCCTCACCCTCTGCTTTCCCGCAGGGAGGCCGCCGTCGGGGACGGGGAGGGGGCTGCCCCGAGGCTGCGGGCCGGGTCGCAGGACTGGAGAAGCTGGCCCCCCTGGCCAGACCCCCTCCCCACCCCTCCAGCTACGGTTGCCCTCCCGCCCAGCTTGGCCCCCTGCCCGACCGCCCGGGAGCCGGACCTGTACAGAGCGCACAGATGTTTGTTTTCAATAAATAAACAAAAAGCCTGTGAGCCTGCGTGTGAGGGGTGGGCTGTGGGGCGATGGCACAGCCCCGGCTCCGCAGGCAGCAGGCTCGGGGGCGGGGGGGCCTGGAGGAGGGGTGGCCTCCTCTCCCCTCACGGTCCTCCGCTCCGTCTAGAACAGAGCCACTGCGACGTTGCTGGGAGGGGCTCAGGAAAGAGGTTTCCAGCACGGGAATAAGGCCGAGGCCAGCAGCCCCGGGACCTCGGCCGAGCCTGCCCCGCAGCGACCCGGAGGCGAGCAGGGTGGGCAGCCCCCAAGTGCCTCCCCCACCCCCACCCTGGGACTGCTCTGTGGACGGGGTGGGGGTGGCGGGAGGGTTAAGCACCGCCCAAGTGGCCAGGTGAGTTGTGGTCCAGTTACAGCTGGTGACCACGACCTTCTCACATCTTTTAAAAACATTTTGAAAATGCAGTGGAGGAGGGAGTTCCCGTTGTGGCTCAGTGGGAATGAACCCAACTAGGATCCATGAAGACATGAGTTCAGTCCCTGGCCTCACTCAGTGGGTCCAGGACCTGGTGCTGCTGTGAGCTGTGGTGTAGGTCGCAGACACGGCTTGGATCCTGCATTGCGGTGGCTGTGGTGTAGGCTGGTTTTTGGAGCTCCCATTCTACCCCTAGCCTGGGAACCTCCATATGCTGCCGGTTCAGCCAAAAATAACATTTCAGCTGGTGCCGGTGGATGGAAAGCACAGATTGAGATTGGACGCCCGTGTTTTACGTGTCGGAGGTGGTGGTCTTTTTTCAGATACACATAAGCTGGGTGACCTACACTAACCCAGAGGGTATTTTTTTCTTTTGTTTTCTTTTTTCTTTCTAGGGCCACACCCGTGGCACATGGACGTTCCCAGGCCAGGGGCTGAATCAGAGCTACAGCTGCCGGCCTACACCACAGCCACAGCCACATGGGATCTGAACCACATCTTCCACCTACACTACAGCACACAGCAAGGCCGGATCCTTAACTCAGGGAAGAAGGCCAGGGATTGAACCCGAGTCCTCACGGATACAAGTTGGGTTCGTGACTGCTGAGCCACAACGGAAACTCCGATGCGTAGTTTCTTCAACTTGCTGGGTTTCTCCCTCCCGCTTGGAACCTGTTTGCCTGGACCCCACCATGACGAAGTACCACAACGGGGCTGCCTGAACACCAGGCATTTACTTCCCCAACATCTGTCGGGGGCCAGAAGTCCAAGCGCGAGGTGTCGGCAGGTTGGTTCCTCCGAGGCTGTGCGGGAGGATCTGGTCTCTGGGGGCTGCTGGCGCCTTGCTGGCCCTCGTCGGAGTCCTTGGCTTGTAGAAGCATCACCCCTCTCTGCCTCCACCTGCCTGCAGGGTCTCCCTCTGTGCATGTGTCTGCACTCACAGCTCCCTTTTCTTTATTTATCTGTTTGGCTGCCCCCTTGGCACGTAGAAATCCCAGGCCAGGGATCAGATCTGAGCTGCAGCTGCGGCAACACTGGATCCTTAACCCTCTGTGCCGGGCCAGGGATTGAACCTGTGTCCTGGGGCTCCAGAGACACCGCCGATCCCCGTGCACCACAGTGGGAACTCCCAAGTCTCCCTTTCAATGAGGACATGGTTGTGTTGGGTTAGGGCCCATCCTGTGACCTCCTCTTAATGTGGCTTCTCTGTAAAGACCCCATCTTCAAACATGGTCGTGTTCCGAGGGGCTGGGGGCTGGCCAGGACCGCGCCACAGCAATTCGGAGGGGACCCAGTTCACCCCTGCCCCCTCTAAACCTCAGACCCGCCTCCTCCGTGGAAGGGACAGCACTCCCCATTATCTGTCCCTTGGGTACATGGGGACGTCTCGATGGCTCCTGCTGTTTACCAGCGACAGCAGCCCCCAGGAGCACATCCCCACCGCCTTGCTGGGAATGTGGTCGCCACATTTCTGCCCGTTGCAACCACAAACCGTGTCTTGTTCTGATTTGGTCTAGAAATAAGTGTTCAGCGAAACACACACTCGTGCATTCTGGTGGTGTTTCATTTCCTTCTTTCTGAGCCACCCGTCCCTTCGTGCATTTACCCGTTTCGTTTCCTAACGGACGTGTAAGGGTGCCTGGACCCAGACATCCGCTGGGAGATGCGGGGGGCATCGGGCCTTCCCCAGGGCGGCAGTCTGTGTGCCAGGGAAGGAAGAGATGAGCTGGGTGACACCCCCGCCCCCCACCCCCTGGTTGAGAAGCAGCCCCACGGTGGCGGAAGGGAGGCGGGGGAGGGGAGGCCCAGGCCCCAGAGGGGAGCGGGGTGCCCAGCTCCACAGTCTGTTGAGGTCAGGCCCAGGCTCGCAGGGTGGCCTGTGCCAGGAGCCCTGACCGGGAGGGGCCCGAGCGAAGGGGTGGCGGGAGTCGGGAGGGAGGTGGGGGGTGGCAGGACCAGGCCCTGGGCTGACCGAGGAAGGCGCTGGGTAGATCCCACTTACCGCCACCAGGCGGCGCCGCGCACCCACGGCCCTTCCCGAGGCGCCCCTCCCCCAGGTGCCGGCCCCGGGGAGAGGGGGGGTGGATGCGGCGAGGGGCCCCTTCTGGGGCAGGCAGGTGCAGTTTTGGGGCTGCCAACTCCTCTGACCTCCCCTGCCCTTTTCCTTCCAGTCCAGGGAGCGGGGGCGGGGGGTCAGAAGGTTGTGGCTTCTAACCACCCCCAGCGCGCCCTGGAAGGGTTCTTCCCCTTCCACCAGGTTAAGAGCAGAGGGAAACCCGCCCGAGCCCACCGGGGCGGGGCAGGGCGTGGGGTCGGCGGGGGAAGGACGCCCGAGCCTGGCCCGCCCCCTTGGGCAGGTCTGGAACGCGGGCGCGCCCTCCACCTGACAGCTCGGTAGGTGGGCAGGGGCGGCGGGGGCGGGGGCGCGGGGGGGGGCTTCAAGAGGCTCATCAGCGCCCTGGGAGGCGGCGAGGAAACAGGCCAGGGCCAGGCGGTTCGCGTCTCCCTCCTGCTCCTCGGCTTTCTGGGCGGGTACGCGGCAGGGAGGGCTGTCGGGGCTCCGGTGGGGATGATCCTAGCTCAGAGCTACCCCTCCTAGGCTGGCACCCCTCTTTCCTGACTACCTCTGTCACACCGCCGCCCAGTCCCCCCGTGGAGGCACTCAGGTCCCCCCCACTCCACCCCCGCGGTCACACCCTCGCGCTGGGCACTGAGCCCTGGCAGCCTCGTCAAAGCCTAGGTGACTCCACAGGGCGGGCCCTGGGCTGGGGAGGGCGGGGCGCTCAGGGAGCTTTAAAGAGCTCCAGGTCCCACCCAGGCCCTGCTGCCCCGGCTCCCCACCATGGCCGAGACCGCCAAGCTCCAGCTGTTTGTCAAGGTGCTGGGCCGGGCTGGGGGGAGGTCTCGGGAGGGGGCTGTGCGGGGCGCTGCTCCCGGGGCAGGCTGAGGGGCAAGTCTCTGCACCCTTGCCTGCAGTAGGCCCAGGCTGTCCTCCCCAGGCTGGGGAAGGTGGGTGCAGTGGGGGTGAGGCAGGGGGGAGAAGTGCCGGGAGCCATTCCCAAACGGGTCAGGGGTGGCCCCATCCTGATTCCCAGCCTCCATCTGGGCCAAAGCCCCTCAGAGGGGGTGCGCCAAGCAGGTTGCCAGAGGCCGAGGCCCAGTGGCGGTCGGGATCAATGCAGCAGGAGAGGGGGGCTGTGCCTGGCAGCCCCCTCGGTGCCAAGACCTGTGATCCCTGAGTGGGGGCTGCCAGGTCCTGGGGAGCCCAGGGCAGTGAGATGCCCAGCCTGGCAGGGTGAATCACTTAGAAAACAGCTCACAGTCTTCGGGGCCTGGTGCCCAGGGGCCTGGCCTCTGCTCAGGCTCTGAAGATAAGGGTTGAGGGGCCGAGCCCCGGAGCCAGGGTTTCCTCCCACCCCAAACCCTTGCGCTGGCAGCCTCCAGGCTCTCAGCAGCTCAGCAGCCCTGCCACCTCTCAGGGACCAAGTCAAGGGCCCCCAGCGGCCACTTGTCAGACCGTGCCCAACGGAGGTGCAGCCCTGGCCTCGCTTCAGCTTCTTGGCAGTGGGAGGCCAAGTTTCCCCCAGCCTGGCAGCAGCATTCCTGGGCTGGCTCCCTGCCCTGACACCCCTCCACTCCCCTGCCAGGCGAGTGAGGACGGCGAGAGCGTGGGTCACTGTCCTTCGTGTCAGAGGCTCTTCATGATCCTGCTTCTCAAGGGCGTGCCCTTCACCCTCACCACCGTGGACACCCGCAGGTGGGCCCCTGCCCCAGGAAGCCCCCCGGCCTCTGCCCTCCTCAGGCTGGCCAGCCGCTTCCCTCCCGCCTTGTGCCCACAGGTGCCCAGATGTGCTGAAGGACTTTGCCCCGGGCTCACAGCTGCCCATCCTGCTCTACGATGGTGAAGCCAAAACAGACACACTGCAGATTGAGGAGTTTCTGGAGGAGACGCTGGGCCCCCCAGAGTGAGGGGCGGGGGGGGGGGAGCGGGAGGCACAAAGATGGGTGTCCCCGGAAGGGTAGCATGGGTCTGACTGGAACCCTTCTCCCCAGATTCCCCAGCCTGGCCCCCAGATACCGAGAGTCCACGGCCGCGGGCAACGATGTCTTCCACAAATTCTCTGCCTTCATCAAGAACCCGCTGCCCGCGCAGGACGATGGTGAGGAGGGTCTGGAGCCCCGGGAGGCCGGGGGGGGGGGGGTGGCGCCCCAGGCCCTGACCTCACCGTCCCCCCGCCCCAGCCCTGTACCAGCAGCTGCTGCGCGCCCTCGCCAAGCTGGATGGCTACCTGCGCGCGCCCCTGGAGCACGAGCTGGCACGGGAGCCGCAGCTGCGCGAGTCCCGCCGCCGCTTTCTGGACGGCGACCAGCTCACGCTGGCGGACTGCGGCCTGCTGCCCAAGCTGCACGTCGTGAACGTGAGCGCCGGAGGGACGGGACGGGACGGGCGGGTCGGACCCCCGAGGAGACCCTGACCGCGCCCTCCGCCCGCAGACGGTGTGCTCGCACTTCCGCCAGGCGCCCATCCCCGCGGAGCTGCGTGGCGTCTGCCGCTACCTGGACAGCGCCCTGCAGGAGAAAGAGTTCAAGTACACGTGCCCGCACAGCGCCGAGATCCTGGCGGCCTACCGGCCCGCCGTGCGCCCCCGCTAGCGCCCGCCTCCGCCGCCACGGCGCCCACTCCCCCGCAGCCCCATACAGGCATCGCCTCCGTGTGTGTGTAGGGACGTCCCGGCCCCCAGGCCCGCAAGGTCTGCCACCCCCAACTGCCACTGTGAGCCGCGCCGCCTCACACCACAGCCCAGAAGGACAGGCAGAGCGCCCGGTCTGCGGTCCGCCTGCCCAGAGAGCGGGCGCGGTCAGGGATGGCGTCAGGGATGCAGGGACTGGATTGGGCTCCCAAACCAGTCAGGCCAGGGCGGGGCGGCAGGACGGCCGAGGAGGGTGGGAGCTGGGCCCCGGCTGGGCAAGGGCGGGCCTCCATTCCTCAGTTCTGCCCCAGGTGGCAGGCAGGCAGGCAGGCCACCCCCATCTCCCACAGGACCTCCTGAGTTCATCTGTGTGGGGCCTACATCAGCGAGGCAGGGCTCCAGCCCCTCGGCAGCCCCGCCCCGCCCTGCCCCCGCCCCGCCCGGCACAGCCCCCCCCAGCTTCTGGGCTGGCCAGGCAGGAGCAGGCCACCAGGGAGCAGAGCCTCGGGCACCTGTTTAGGTGCTGCAGCCCGTGCCCAGATGGCAGGCGGGGGAATCCCTGAGCCCTCTCCCGGAGCCGGAGCCCAGCCATGACCTCGGCCAGATAAAGATGTTTATTTGCTGGGGAAGGGGCTGGGGGAGCAGGTGTTTTCGTGCTGGGCAGCAGGATGGGCAGGCGCCCGTGGCAGGGCCTCAGGGGCTGCCCCTCCTCTCATGGACAGACTCCTGAGGGCCATGACCGCACTCTTTGCTGCACTTTCAGGGGTCATCGAAGTCTACACCACCAGCGGGTTTCTTCCTGGGAGAGAAGAGGGGGTGGCATTATGGGGGTGGAGGGGCTAAACCCTGGGCACAGGAGGCAAGGGTGGCGGGGCACCTCTTGAAGCCGGGGTTGATGAGAGACTCTCCTGGGCACCGTCTCTTGACCCCAGGTCCAGGGCCACCTCTCTGAGGATCCAGGTCTGGGGGAAACAGGAAGGGGGGGCTCCTGAATCCAGCGGGATCCGAGGGCCACACACATAGATCCTTCCTCTGGAGGCTGAGCCTTGCTCTGGGGAAACCGAGCCCCAATCCAAGTCCTGGTAACAGGCCTTACCTGGCAAGAAGTGCTGAGAGCCCACCTGCCAGGGGCTCTTGCGGGGGCTGGTGGATGTCTCCTCCTCCGCAGCTGGGGGAAAGCAGAAATGGAGGCGCGGGTAGGGGGACCTGAGAGAAGATGTGAGACCCCCCCCACCCCCCCCACCACCACCCCCGCTTACCTGCCAGCTGCCGCTCCAAGCTGCACAGGCGCTCTGCCAGGCCCAGTGTCAGTGCCCGCAACCTGGAGGCTGCCTCCGGGCCAGGCACCTTGGAGAGGTCAAAGTCCAGCGGTGAGGGCCCCCCAGAGAGGGTCAGGGATGCCCTGTCGTCCTGGAAGGTGAGAGTCACAGCTTGCTGCTCACAGGCTGCCCTACGAAAGGAGGGGGCCTGAGTGCCGTGGGCAGACCCACTCGCTCCCCCCGACCCTTCCTCCCTGCTCAGGGGCTCACCTGAAGCGGGGGGTGATGTCTTCAGCCGCACTCAGGCCAAAACGGGCTTTCTACGGGGCACAGGGACTGGTCACCAGGTGCCTGGGACCCTAGAACCACTGGGGACACCCCAAATCTGCCCGACCCAGAGCCGCGCGGGACCGATTTTGGGACTAGAGCTACAGAGCTGTGGGAAGGGCGCTCAGACCCTTCCGGGGGGGGGGGGGTCCCAGACCCTTCGATCCCATAGGCGGGCAGCGCTGCCGTGTGGGGTGCTGGGGGCGACCGGCCGTCCGGAAGCCCCGTTACCCACGAGGGCCGCCAGGCTGTCCGGCGTGAAGCAGGTGCTCCAAAGCTCCGCGGCGTCCGTCACACTGCGAGAGAGACGGGCTGTCAGGCGGCCCGCACAGCTGCGGGCACCCCTCACCGCCCCGCAGGCCCCGCTACTCACTAGAGGTTGAAACCGCCACGTCCCCCGGCCCCACTTCCCTCCCCCTCGCAGTAGCACACGAAGCGCGGGGGTCCAGGGCCCGGCGGCAGCGTGCAGAGCGGCGGCGGCGGCAGGGGCGGCGGCACCATGGCACCTAGGCGGACGGAGGGACCCGGCGGGCACCGCCGTGGGCCTAGGGCGCCTGCGCGGGTGGACGTCTTCCGGCGCGGGGGCGGGGCCTGCGCCGGAGGGCGGGCTTGGGGGTGGGGCAGAGGCGAGCGTGGCCCACCGGGTCTGCACGGGGCGGGGCTTAGGGTCCCGGACTCGCGGGGTGGGCGGGGCTTAGGGCGTGGGCGGGGCTCACCAGGAGGGGCTTAGTTATGAGGCGGTGCCTGAGCCGGTTGAGGCGGGGCTTCGCGCTCGGGGCGGGGCTCCCGGGCTGACCTGTCCTGAGCGCCTTTCCCCCATGACAGGGGCTGCGCAGCGCGGTCCCCTTGGGTGCCCCTGGAGCCTTATCCACGGCTGAGTCCTGGGTTCCCTCCTTCACGTAAACCCTGGCCGGGCGCAGGCCCCAGCAGCCACCGCTCAGGCCTCAGATTGCTTTGACCCCTTTGCTGGTCCCTGCGGCTTCCCCCTGGCCTCTGCTTCCCATGGTCACCTGTAACAGGTCAGAACACGAAAGTGAATAAAGCATGGCGCAAGTGCAGAAGGCCTCCCCACTCGTTCATCCATTCCACCGTGTTTACCCAGCTCCTCCTCTTTGCCGCGCGGGACCCCTTCATCCACAGACAAGGGCTCTGATCTCCTGGGGCTTTCGAGAACTCATAAACGAAACATGAAATTCTCAGGCCCTCACAAGTGCCTCTTTGAGCTGAGACCTGGAAGAAGAGAGGGATGGAGCATGGAGCGTGCCAGGCAAGGGGGTGCCAGGCAGGGGGCAGCTACTAAAGAAGCCCCACAGTGGACACAGCATTTGTGCTCCGGGCTTGGCAAGAAGGCCAGGGTGACCACTCCGTGGCCATAGGGAGAGTGGCAGATGGGTTTGTAGGCTATGCTAACCTGCACTTCAAGTATGCCTGCAGCCAAGCCTGCCCCACGGGCCACCTTCTCCTGTTACACAGCCCTCAGCCACCCCCACCCCACTCTACCTGGTGCCTCAGGATCTTTGCATATGCTGCTGCCTCTGCCGGGCTCACTCTTTCCCAGAGGCACCTGCTCCCTTCAGGTCTTTACTCAAAAGTCACCTGCTCAGTGAGGCTCTCCCTGTAGTTTTTGTTTTGTTTTGTTTTGTTTTGTTTTTTGTTTTGCTTTTGAGGGCTGCACCTGCAGCATATGGAAGTTCCCAGGCTAGGTGCTGAATTGGAGCTGCCGCTGCCGGCCTACACTGCAGCCACTGCAACACCAGATCCAAGCTGCATCTACGACCTACACCACAGCTCACAGCAGTGCCGGGTCCTTAACCCACTGAGCGAGGCCAGGGATCGAACCGGCAACCTCACAGTTCCTAGTCGGATTCGTTTCCACTGCGCCACAATGGCAACGCCTCCCTGCCTTTTTATATACAATTTCGACACGCTATCCTGCATCTCATGTCCTCTCTCCTCATTGATTTACTTGCTTTCCAAGTGAATTGCTATATAAAGTGCATTCTGATTGACGGATTGTGGCGGCGGACTCTAAGATGGCCCAACCCTGCCTGCCGCCGTGTTCTCACCTTTGTGCAGCTCCCCTGGACTGAGTAACTGGCTTCTAGCCGATGGAACACGGCGGAATATGGGCTGTCACTGCTTTCTTCCTCTGGAATTGCTCACCATGACATGCGGCCGCTCTGTGGAGAATCCATGTGGCAAAGGACCGCGGCCTGGCCAACAACCGGTGGGACACAGGTCCCCTCCCAGCCCAGCCTTCGGATGTGAACGCAGCCCCAGCCAGTGGCTTGACGGCAGCCTTGCAAGATCTTGGCCAGAGCGCCCAGCACCAGAGTCCTGATGCTCAGAACCTGGGGGCCGCACGTGCTTGTTGTTTTAAGCCCCTGAGTTTGGGGACATTCTGCTTGTCAGCCGCAGGGCACGAATGCGGTTGTTTTTCTTCTTTATTCCCATTTCCCCCAGGAGGTCCACATGGCAGGACTTTCTGTCTGTGTCATTTGCCACCGTATCTTCAGGGTGGCCTCAGTGCCTAACTCATAACTATTGCAAAAGAATGAACGCAGAGCTGGGGAGGATTTAAGCGGGGGTGGGGTGGGGAGTGGCCCTTCTGCCTCATGCTTTGGAGCCCACGTTGAGTGCCTTGAGGAGAGGGGACCGAGGGCTGCTGAGGTCCTCGGGGCAGAGCCGATGAAGGCAGGGCCAGGGGCTCAGAGTGGAGAGGAGAGAGGTGGGGAGGGAGGGACCAAGGCGGATCCCTGCCTTTGCGGGGGGGTGGAAGCGCCCCTCGCAAGACGAGAGGGCCAGGGCGTGTGCACCCTCCGTCATGTGGCTTCTGCTGGAGATGAGTAGAAGCTGCCGTGGACACAGACTCTCGTCCAGAGGAGGGTCCATCCAGAGATGCGAGTGTGGCATCACCAGCCACGATGGGAACTCCCCGACTCCGTTTTAAATGAGGTTTCTGTTCATCAATCTTTACATTTCCCACCTCCTTTCTTCATTAATTTTATGTTATGTTATTTATTTATTCTGCCTTTTGCCACAGCATGCAGCAGCTCGATGGGGGATCTCAATTCCCAGACCAGGGACTGAACCCAGGCTGCAGCAGTGAAAGTGCCTATTTCTAACCACTGGACCACAGGGAGTGCTTAGGTTTCTCCTCTTTGATGGACAGCTTTCTCTAGAAGCACTGCTGATCAGCACAGGCTCTTGGGTTTTTTTCCTGTATTTGGTGACTTATTGTCCCTTGATGCCAGGAAGGATTTTTCCTGGGTGTTGTGTCCCGCGTGGAAAAGAAAGCCCACAGGTTGGAAACCTATGGAGGTGGAATTCGAGTACCGAGGAGGAGGAGGGGGGCGTTCTCAGGGTTTCCCTTCAGGGCCTGTCTTCGTCCACATATTGAGCGCTCGGGAAGTCCTTCTGGGGTATACATTGTTTGGTTTGAACTTTATGCTAATTAGAGCAGACAGTCCTGCCGCCTGTCAAACATCAGCTGTACATCTGCTTTAACCACAGAAAAGGGAGGAGGAGGAACCCCTGTCCAAGTACCAAGGACATTTTCTGCAGAACTGGAACGAAGTGTTTGGAAGTACGAAAGACCCAGAATAGTCAGATATTCTGAGAAAGAAAAATGGAGCTGGAGGAATCGGGCTCCCTGACTTCAGGCTATACTACAAAGCTACGGTCATCAGAACTGTAAGGCACTGGCACAAAGACAGAAATATAGATCGTGGAACAGGACAGAAAGCCCAGAATTCAACCCACGCACCTACAGCCAACTCCTCTGCGACAAAGGAGGCAAGAATATACAAGGGAGAAAGGACAGCTTGTTCAATAAGTGGTGCTGGGAAAACGGGACAGCCACAGGGAAAAGAATGAAATGAGAACACTCCCTAACACCAGACACGAAAATCAACTCCAAATGGATCAAAGACCTAGACAGAAGACCAGACACTATCAAACTCCTAGAGGAAAACATAGGCCGAACACTCTCTGACATAAACCAGAGCAATATCTTCTCAGATCCACTTCTTAGAGTAATGGCAAAAATAAATAAATAATAGGACTTAATCCAGCTTAAAAGTTTCTGCACACCAAGGAAATCCTAAAGAAAACAAAAAGACAACCCACAGAAAGGGAGAAAATATTTGTAAATGAAGCGATTGACAAGGGATTAATCTCTAAAATGTACCAACACCTTCTGCAGCTCCAGACCAAAAAAACAAAAAACCCCATCTAAACAGACAGTTCTCCAAAGACGCCATGCAGATGGCCAAGAAAGCTATGGGAAGATGCTCAGCATCACTCATCATTAGAGAAATGCAGATTAAAACCACTCTGAGGTACCATCTTACACCAGCCAGAATGGCCATCATCCAAAAGTCTACAAACAATGAGTGCCAGAGAGGGTGTGGAGAAAAAGGAACCCCGTTACACTGTGGGTGGGAATGTAAATTGGTGCAACCACCTGTGGAAAGCAGTATGGAGAGTCCTCAGAAAACTAAACATAGAACTAACTACCATTTTGATCCAGCAATCCCACTCCTGGGCATCTACCCAGAGAAAACCACGACTCGCAAAGACACATGTACTCCAGTGTTCATTGCAGCACTATTTGCAATGGCCAAGACATGGAAACAACCTCAATGTCCATCGACAGAGGAGTGGATCCAGAAGATGTGGTACATATACACCACGGAATATGACTCAGCCATTAAAAGGAACGAAATACCAGCATTTGCAGCAACAGGGATGGACCTAGAAATTCTCATGCCAAGTGAAGTCAGTCAGGCAGTGAGACACCAACATCATATGCTCTCACTCACAGGTGGACTCTACAACAAGGACACCATGAACTTCTTTGCAGAACAGATACAGACTCGCAGACCTTGAAAAACTTATGGTTTCCGAAGGAGACAGTTCCGGGGGTGGCGGGATGCGCTGGGGGTTTGGGAAGGAAATGCAATAAAATTGGGTTGTGATGATGGTTGTACACCTATAAATGTAATTGAGTAATAAAAAATGCTATATATATTTTTTAAAGGAGGAGCAGGAGGAAGAAGGGGGAGGAGAGCGCATTACCCGACTGCTTAGAATGTCCGCTTTGAGGACAGGAATAAATGCCCCCTGCTGCCCACTCCCCTCTCCCATGACACCAACGCTAGAATTCCTTCAAAGATGAGATTCCCGCTCAGACTCCAAGGTCGTGCTCACCTGCCGTGTATCTGCTAATCCGTTAGGAATCATCAAAGAAGGACACCTACCCCTGTCGAGTTTGATGTTTACTCGTTGTTCTGACAACATATAAAACCGTGGTTCGGGCACCCAGCATGGAGCCGGGTGGCTGTTGTGGATATGGTTTCCGACAGTTCCTGCCTCCCCCGGGGCCTTGGATTTTCTGAGCTGTATCAGACTCAGGGACATCACCAGCTGCTCTCAAAACAGTATCTGCCAGCCGCCACCAGCTGCAGACTTACGGTCTCAAGTTCTCCCAGGTAACTGTGCATTCGAGACCTAACCCAGCCCTGCTTAACAAGCATCCGTACATCTTGCCAGCTCCAATCCTAATTCTTGACAAACAGCTTGTATAACTTTGCAATTTTGCCTGTATAAGCCTCTCGCATTTTGTAGCCTGGGACACACACAGGTCAAGGGCTTCTTAGATCTGTTTCCTGGGCTGCAATCCTCAGTTTAACTCAAAGAAAAGTTTTCTATTCCTACTGTCGATGAGAATAATCAAAAACCAATCTGAGTTGATTGAAAGAGGGTTGGGGAAAAAACGACATTGATTAGGAAAAAAAAAAAGACAAGTTCCCCAGTGGCCTAGCAGTTAAGGATTGTGGCCGAAACAAAACTTGCACAAGCAAAGAAAAAAAAGAGGGAGGGGGAGGAGAGCCCCTGCAGCTCCTCAGAGCAGGGCCTGGGACTCGGAGGACGCGGGGAAGCCTGGTTAGAGGGCGCAAGGCGCCCCAGTGCTCAAGCTTGTCACAGTCCTTTTCCCAGTGTCCTGGCTCTTTGCAATAATAGCCGTGGGGCCAGAGGAGGGCCGATCCGGGGGCCTTTGCTGGCCACCTAAGGACTTTGGCCTGTCCTCTCAGTGAGACGGGGCCTGCGGAAGCAGTGGTGCGCAGACGAGGGCCGGAACCCGCGGATCTTAGATGTGCACCCCTGCCCTGGGCTCCCCGGTGGAGAACGGGCTGAGGGCTGCCCCCGTGTGGCCAGAGAGGGGATTGCGGGACAGGAAGAGCCAGGGCTGCTGTGCAGGTGCTGGGGGAGGAGCCTTTCTGGGTCCAGAGGGGCCCTGGGGGGCTGCCCTGCCCCGGGGGAGCCTCCCTGGGAAGGAAGGGTGTCCATGAGGCCATGAAGGGCAAACCAGCCCCTCTTCATTCCAGATCCTCCCCAGGGGACCGGGGCGGGGGCGGGGACACTCAGTAGGGAGAGACCGGGGCCCGCTGGAGGGTTGACCACCCCCCTGCCGACAGCCCACCCCCACCTTGAATCCCTGCTCTGGGGCACTTTCTACTCCTTCTCCTGTGGAGGCCGAGTGACAACTGACAGCTCAGGAGCAATAGATCAAAGGCTTTATCACCAGTCTCTGCAGACACCTCTCTAGGTGGGAGGGAGGGTGGGAGGGGCTGGCTCTCTGGGCCTTCCCTCGGGCTCCCCCACCCAGTGGGACGGTCGTCAGGCTGCAGGCAGGGGGGACACGGGCCAGGTCCCTGCCCTGCAGTCTCCAGGCCAGAGGCTGGCAGGTGGACCAGGCCTCCAGGTGTTGGGTGCTGGAGGGCCTCCCCGCCCAGCAGGGCCCAGATCAAGGAAGCAAGGCTGGCAGGACAGGGCTGTGGGGTTTTTCTGGTTTTTGGTTTTTTTTTCCAGCCACACTGAGGCATGTGGAAGTTCCCAGGCCAGGGATGGACTTTGAGCCATAATAGAGACCCAAGCTCCTGCAGGGACAACACTGGATCCTTAACCCACTGCACCACAGGGAACTCCCAGACTGTGTTTTTAGTGAAAAATGGCTAATTGAAGAGCAGAAGTAATAGTATAACAAGCCATTACCCAGATAGAACAATGATGAATATTTTGACATATTTACTTTTTTTTTTTTTGTCTTTTTGTCTTTTTAGGGCTGCGCCCATGACATATGGAGGTTCCCGGCTAGGGGTTGAATCGGAGTTGTAGCCGCCAGCCTACACCACAGCTCAGGCAACGCCGGATCCTTAACCCACTGAGTGAGGCCAGGGATGGAACCCGTGTCCTCATGGATGCTAGTTGGGTTCACTGACTGCTGAGCCATGACGGGAACTCCTGGTATTGTGTTTTGTTTTGTTTTGTTTTGTTTTTTGAACTAGTTCCATTACAGATATTGTGCCATTTTACCCTCAAATTCTTCAGGACCTTTCGTTACAAGACAGCGATATAGCCTCAGACACTGCAGCAGGACAGAGCTCTGCCTTGCGGGTGAGTTCAGGGGAGAAGGGGGCGCCGGGAGACTGGGCTGCGGTTTGGGAGGGGCCCCGGGGCCCAGCGGTGAGCCTCCGGTGGGACCCAGGTGCACACGTGGTGGCTCGCAAGGTTGGGCACCGCGCGGGTCTGGGCCACGGCATGGGAGCCCAGGGAAGCCCCCGCGATGGCCCCTGGCAGAGCCAAGCCTCGGCCCCATGCGGCCTAGCGCCCGCCCCTCCCAGCCCTGGAACCCCGCCACGCTGTCTTTCTCCAGGCAGGTCCCAGGGCTCAGGAGGCCCCCCAGCGAGGGCCACCTGGTTCCTCTGCTGCCACCAAAAGGAACACACAGCGCTGGCTGTTAGAGCCTGTTTATTGTGCTGGGGGCGGGGGTGGGAGAGCCGGTGCTCTTTGAGGAGGGCAGGGACTCCCGGCCGGATCCCTCTCTGCAAGCTCGACAGCGCCTGTGGGGGTGGGCGGCATCCTGGCATCCCCTCCTGCCCTCCCTGGGCCCGGCCCCGGGGCGGCTGTCCCTCCCCAGCGCTGCCACCCCCATTCTGTGGCACCACCCCCACCCCAGCCCAAGCGAGGGCCCCTGCAGCGCAGGCCTCTGGGCAGGAGGGCGTCCCTGGCCCCGAGTGGTCTGGGCGGGATGTCCGGGCAGCCCCGTGCACCCACCTAGGAGAAGGCACCCGCACACTGGTCTGTGGAAGAGAGAAGGCCTGAGGACCTGCCCTGCGCCCCCCAGGGGCAGAGCACCCACCCTCCTCTGAGCCGCCCGCCTCCGGCTTGCCGGTGACCCCTCCCAAGGGGCCCCGGCTCCAGGCGCAGCCCAGCCGCCAGGGCCTGGCCCTGGGCTCCTCAGAGTGGGCCTTGGGGCCTGGCCTCAAGGGTCTGGGGTCTTCCGGGTCCTGCACCCTGAGCCGACGCGGGGATGGGGCTCACCTGACTTGGGCAGCAGGGCGCCCTGGCTGGGGTTCAGGCCCACTTGGAGTGCCATCTGCTGCATCTTCTGGGCACCTTCAGGAAACAGCTCTGGGGCCCGGGCTGAGGGCAGGGAGGGCCAGTGAGCAGAGGGGCCAGGCTGGGAGGGGAGGAGGGGGAGGAGGGGAAGAGGGGGAGGGAAGGGGAGGGAAGGGGAGGGAGGGGTCCCTGGAGACGGTGGTTCCACCTGCCACCAAGTGGGACTTGCTGGAAAGCACCCCCCACACTCCAGACCCCACCTCCAGCTCGCAGAGGCCCCCCGAGGAAGGCTGGTGCCGGGAGGGGTGAGGGGGTGTCAGGAGAGCCGCCCCTCGGGCCTCTCCACCCCACCCACCACCCACCACCCACCGAAGAGCTGCAGCCAGACGCTCCTCACGCCTCCCTTCTGCGTCTCGACGTACAACACGGCGAAGTGCTTGTAGTCCGTGGCCGCCACCCGGATGTCTGTCTGGGCCAAGGCTGAGAGCAGAGCCCGCTGAGCCGGGCGCCGGCCCCGGACGCCAGTTCCCGCCCCGATGGCCTTGCCCCGCGCCCTACAGCGCCCCCCAGCCCCTCCCGGGCCGCCCCACCTCACCCGCGTTGCTGAACTGCCCGTCCACGGCACCCTTGGTGAAGGTCACGTCTGCCTTCTGGCACCCGCCGTCCGGCCTGGGGAGGAGGACCCCCGGCGGCCTGAGCAGCGGCCCCCGCCCAGGCGGCCCGGCCCTGCTCGGATCCTGGGGACGCGGCCATCCCCGCGTGCAGGGGGCGGTGACCAGCCTGCCCCAGCGCCCCCTCATCCCCGTCGCATCCGTGCCTGCAGCACACAGGTGCTTTACAGAGCCCTCGCGGGTGAGGAGAAAGAGCGAGCCAAGGGACAGCCAGGGCTGCGCGTCACACACGCACACACATGCACACGCCCACGGAGACGCAAGGTCGCGGCTCCTCCGGGTCCAGGCCTCGGGCAGGGCCCCCGGGGAGCAGGGAGCTGCTGCTGCTTTCGAGGCTGGCAGCCTGGCCCGGGCTGGGGCCCAGCCCTGCCCCCGGATGTGTCGGGACGCCTCTGGTGCCTGCGGGCTCGCATCCGACCTCACGCTGGCCGGGCCAAGGCCCTGCCCGAGGTGGGCCCGTGGGATCACTTACGTGGAGTACCCGAACTTGAGGGCCAGGTCGCCATTGGCCAAGGGGGTCACCAGGACGACAGGCATCTTCAGGTGGTCCCTGGAGTCCAGGAAGGCCTGGTCGTCCGACACGACCCCCACCATGTACCAGGTGCCCTGGAACTGCAGGGGCGGCAGGGGCAGCTGGAGGCAGCCCCTCCCCGCCTCAACCCTGCCAGGGCGGGGACCGCTGCAAGGCATGCGGCGTGAGGCCTCAGGAGCGTGGTGGGCACAGCCCAGACGCCCGCCCGCCCCGAGTCAGATGGGCAGATGCACATGGGCGTCCTCCCTCCACCCCCAGGCTGGAGCCAAGCCCAGATCAGAGGGTATGGACAGGGCCGGGCTGGGCGCTCTAGGAGGAAGGCAGGCCTGGGGCCGACCGGGCACACCTGGCTGGCATCGAAGTCGGCCTGGATGGGGACCTGGGCCTGGCCTGGGGCTGCCCCAAGCAGGGCGAGGGTCGAGCCGATGAGCAGCGTGTGCAGCATGGCGGAGCCGCCCTCGATGACCAGGGCGCGGGCTCGGGAGCAGGGCAGGCGTGCTGGGGGCCTCTCCCGCTGTGTTTTTATGCCCCTAAGATGCCCTGGGGCGCTGGCCTGAGACACAGCCCACTGCGATAGGCTCCGATCAGGTTGCGCCCCAGAGCACCCTGGCCCAGCTGCCTCCAGCCAACCCCGCCCACCCCTGGCGTCTCCTCCTGGGAAGGGGGCCGATGCCCCGCAGCAAGGGAAGGGGTAGTCCTGGCAGGCCCTGTGGGATGTGGCCCCCAGCCCTGGGCCCAGGCACAGTCCGAGGCCCCCTCCTCCAGGAAGCCCTCCCAGAAGCTCACCCTGACCTCTGAGCCTCATAACCCTTGGGGCCTATGCAGGGCCTGGCTGAGGTTTGCCTGGGGGGTGGGGGGGGGCACTGGTGGGCCCCGCACACTGTGAGCCCAGAGAGCCCAGGACAGGGCCCTGAGAATGCCACCCGGCTGGGACTCTGGTGGGGAGGGGGATGCTGGCTCTTGGTCTGCTTTGGTGCAGGGGCCAGGCCCTTGCGCGCGCTTGAGGCCCAGGCCAGAGGCCTGGGGACTGGGGCTCACAGGTAGCCGGAGGGGGTGTGAGGGTGGTGGGTCCCCAGCCCCTCGGTCAGTCTGTGCCTGTTGCGGGGGGTGGACTCTGCAGCTGCCTCCATCTCTGTGCCCCCAACCTTATCTCTGCCCAGTGGGGGCGCTCTAATCCCACACCTTCCACTCCCCATGCCAACCCCCGCCTCGGCCCTCGCACCTGCCCTGCTAGGGTGGCCGCTTGAGGGGGTGTGGCTGGAGGGGCTGTCGTCAGCTCAGAGCCCTGAGGGGACCCGCTGGCAATCCCCTTAGCTGTCCTGGCTGCTGACGCAGCCCGTGGCCACCCATCCCACCAGGAGCTGAGCCAGCGGGTCCTGGCCCCCCTTGGGGCAGGGGGGTGGTGTCCTGCAGAGCCAGCCTCGGAATTTTACAGACGATGAAGGGACAGCCAGGCCCAAAGCAAGAGCGGGGTGACCAGGTGCCAGGGAGCTGGCCAGAGCCAGGCCTGGGGGGGCGACAGCTGCAGGACAGACAGGCAGGAGCCGGGCTGCTGACTTGCTTCTGGAGTTTATTCTCAGGGCAGAGAAAGGCCCTGGGGGCAGAGGCGGGGCCAGGAGGAGCCCCGCTGGGTCTCAGGTCTCGGGGTGTTGGAGGAAAAGCTGAGCAGTGCAGGATGGCCAGGTCCTGAGAGTGGGGGGGTCACCTGGCCGAGAGAGCAGGGCCTGTGTGGGGGCAGGTGGCGCTGCCCCCCCGCCCCGCTGGGTGCCCCATCCCCCCACAGCTCTCAGTGAAGGGAGCCAGCCTCCTGTCACCTCCCTGCGTCTCCCCTCAAGTCCATCTCCTCCTCCCCCAGCCACCTCTCTGATCCCTCGCCCTGGACCAGCGCCCGTCTGCCCGGTCCACCCTCGCAGGCCGGTGGGTGGCTCTGCGGGAACGAATGAGCGGCGGGCCAGCCGCAGCCCCGCACTCACCTACTCATGCTCCTCGAGGCACTTCTCTGCAAGAAAGGAGCCCAGGACACGGTCGGTGTCCAGGCCACAGGCCACGGCCCACGGCCCATGCCCCCCCCCCCCCGGCTCCCTGCCCCCCCAGCTCTCAGAGCCCTGGAGAGCGCCTTGGTTGATCTGAAAACTGCCACCACAGCCCATCACTCCCACCCCTCGTCCAGGCCCTGCTCCTCCCAACAGAAAGGGGGTCCTGTCCCCACCTGGGCCCAGAGCAGACCCCCTGCCCCAGGGAGGTCATGGCCGTGGGCCGTGTCTGAACCCCAGTGTGGCTGGTGTCCCTGTGTCCCCTTGGGCACCCCGCCCCATGGGTCCTGTTTCTAGTGCCTGCTCCCTCCAGGCCAAGGACCCAGGTATCCTGGGTGCTGACCCGGGGCCGGCACGTGCTGGGTGAGCCAGGAGGGATGTCTCCTGGAGGTGTGTCTTCCTGTGCCCGGCCTGGGGGCTGCAGGCCGTGGGCACCGGGCAAGGACTCGCTGCCCCCCCTCCGGAGGCCATGTTCCGGCCAGTGGGCGGTCTGGCCGGACAAAACCGCCGCCCGCGGCCTCCCTGGGATCTGGAGACGGTCTGTCTGCCTCCTAATCCCCTCCCAGCCGGACTGGCGGCCCCTCACCGTTGCGCGGCAGGAAGACAATGCCGTCCTCTGTGAAGCCCCGCGCCTTGGCGAAGGCGGTGAACTTCTCCCTGACCGCGGCCCCCGGGGCCTGGCTGCGGCCTGCGCGGGAAGGAGGAGCCGCTGGCCTGGGGCGGGGGTGGGGATCCCCACTCCCCCCGTCCCCCGACGGCCCTCGGCCCTCGACGTGGGGGCGGGCCAGGCTGCGGGCCCTGGCGAGGCGCACGTACTGTAGAGCGTGGCCATGCGGAAGGCCGGGCCTGGGCTCGGGCCGCTCTCGGTGTGGAGCAGGGCGTAGTTCTTGTAGTCAGTCTCCACCACCGACACCTCGAGGTTGCTGCCCCCGTCTGGGAACCCGAGAGACAGGACCCTCGGGCTGGCGTGGGAGGGCGCGCCCTGGCTGTGGCCTCCCCACCCCTGCTTCCTGCCCGCACGGCGCTCCTGGGACGGAGAACTGTGGGGTGTGAGGGGAGCACGGCGGGGGGGGGGGGGCTGCCCGATGGCTGCGGATGGGCCAGCAGGACGGGCCGCAGATTCGGGAAGTGGCATCACAGGGCAGGGAGGGGCCCGACAGGAAGAGCCTGGGGCAGTCCAGGGGGACCCTGGCCGCACAGCCATCAGCCCACCCCATGTACGGCCAGGCAGAGGGTCAGCAAGGGTCACTCCCCGCTGGACCCGGGGTCTGGGGAGGGCCCCACTCACGGGGGCTGGTGTAGCTGTAGCAGCCCGGGGGGCCCGCAGGACGCAGCATCAGAGTTCGGGTCACACACTGGTCTTTCCTGTGGGGCAGGTCACCCTTGGGGTCAGGGGTCAGGCCAGGGGTGTCCCGAGACCACGACCGTGGGCGGGGAGCTCTTGGCCCCAGGAGCCTGGCCTGCTGCCCACCTGAGGAAGGTGGAGGTCAGGTTGAAGCCGCCGTCCGGCGCCGGGGCCACCAGCGATTTGCACATGGACAGCACCTTCTTCTTCTCCAGGAACCAGCTCGAGTTGGAGGCGAGGCCCGAGGTGAACCAGCGCCCCAGGAACTGCGGCGAACGCCCCCGCCCCTGTCGGCCAGGACCCTCGGGACGCGCCCCGCCCCGCGCCCTCGGCCCCAGGCCCCGGGGGCGACCGTGCCAGGAGGGGGCGCCGGCGGCGGTGCCAGGCGGGGGCGGGGGCGCGGGCAGCAGAGGGCGGGGCGGGGCGGGGCTGGACGTTCCCGAGCGGGAGCGCGCCCCCGCCTTGTGCGCGCGCGGGGGGGGGGGGCGCGCCTGCCCGCCGCCAGGAGGTGTGTCCTCGGACCTGGGCGTGGAGCGCCGGCCTCGTTCCCGGGGTGGTGTGAGCTCGTTGGGCTATAGCCGCATCGGGTCAGGGATGGCGGGCACACGGTGACCCGTGTCTTCATGTGCCGTGTGTGTGTGTGTGTGTGTGTGTGTGTGTGTGTGTGTGTGTGTGTGTGTGCGCGCGCGCGCGCGTGCGCACGCGCGCACTCACAACACGGGGGCTCCCCTGTCAGTCGGGGATCCTTGGCTCTGCTCTCGCCAGGAGCAGGGGCCTGGGGGGCTCTGGGGGTCCGCCTCCTCCTGCCCATCCAGCCCTCCTTCCCTTCCGCTCCCCACAGGGCCTGTCACACTTTGGGGACCAGGCAAGGGGCCCTCACCTTGTCCTCCTGGAAGTTGGGCTGCAGGGAGGCCTGGGCTGGGGTTTGCAGGACCCCCAGTGTCCCCAGCAGGGCCAGCCCTAGCCACAGCGAGCTCGGAGTGGCCATTCTCCCAGAGCGGAGTGGCAGTGCAGGCAGAGTGAGCGAGGCGGGCAGGAGCATCCGAGGCCGCGGGGGAGACCCCTATTTATGGGCCTGGCTTGGCCTCCATCCAGGGCACAAGGACAGCCCACTGGAGCCTCGTGATGCGGGGGGGGAGGACAGGGCCACTGAGCAAGGCGGCAGCCTCGCCCCCCGCAGGGCTGCTTATGTAAGCTACAGGCACGGCCTATTACAGGCCGGGGGGCTGCCACCCCCGGCTGAGCGAGGATGGGGGCCAGGCGGGGCTGGTCCCTTCTCCCGCCCCAGGGAGACCTGCCCCTGCAGCCCAGATGGGGACAGGGGCCAAGCGCTCTGGGGCCTCTGGTCACTTCCCACGGGGGCTGGGAGCCCCCTCACGACCCCGACCACTGTATACCACTGTCCTCTCTCCAAGTCTGCTGACCCTGGGAGGGGACACGAGGCCACATTCGCACTGTGTGGGTTTGGCCCTGGGGGTGGTGGGACACTTGGGCCAAGGTGAGGACGCCAAATCTGCTCCCACAGTGGGCACAACCTCCCCCACAGCCAGGTCGGGGCTCCGGCCTTGGGCCCCGGAGCATCTATGCCCGGAGTCTGGCTGGCGGCACCTGTGGGGCTGCCTGTCCGGTTACCTGGCTGCTGAGGCTGCTGTCTCCCCATAGGACAGGACGCCAGGGAACCTGTCCGCCTTACAGCCAGGGCCGCCTCCCTGCAGAGGCCTCCTTGGGTTGACGGGCTGTCTCTGAGGTCCTGGGCCCTGTTAGAATCTGTCAAGGGTCACCTGTCCTCTGGTCCTGTCCAGGGCCCCCCCAGACCAGCCAGGGCTTCAGCACAGGACTGAATGGGGTGGGGGTGGAGGCCCAAGGGGCATGGGGCCGGGGCCAGTGCGGTGACAGGCTGTCATGCCTCGCAGGGTGCGGGCTCTTGTCCCAGTGCCTGGCACATTCTGCCCGGAAGCTGGATTCTTGGCAGCCCTGGCCTCTGGCTTTGGAGTAGCCCCAAGGCTGCCCGGAAATAATCAAGGGGGCGGCGTGGGCTCAGGCTGGCTCCCTGAATGGGGGCAGCTTGGGCCCTGCCACCCACCTAGTGGGGGTAGAAGGGTGGGCATCAGGCCCACAGGGGTGCTGGGGAGGTTGGTACGGGCTTCTTGGCATGGCTGGACCCCTGCTGAGGGGCAGTGGCCTCCACCTCTCACTGGGGTCTGCATGGCCCTTTGTCTCCCCGCCGCTGGCCCAGGGGTCTGGGAGCACAGACTGGGGTTTCTTTAGGAGGCACCCGGGGGAGCCACTGGGTGGGCAGTGCTGCGCTAGGGTCCCCCGCTTTGTCACTGGCGCTGGGGCTGGCGGGGGTGGGGCACTGTGGGTGTCCCAGGCAGAGGTCAACATGAGGGGGCGGGGCGGAGGCAGGAGGTGCCTAATTGGGGAGGGAGGGACGGGGGGGGGGGGGGATGTAAGTGGGCAGCGGTGCAGGGGAGGGGCAGAGGCAGGCTGAGACCCCACCCTTCCGCCCCAGCCTCCCCTCAGCCGCCTCAGGCTGAGGCTCAGGCTCAGCCATTCACGCTCTAGGCTGTCGGGGGACAGTCCGTCAGAGCAGGTGGGAGCAGGGGGCTGCCCCAGGCCGCCCCAGGCTGCAGACCTGGGGGGCCCTTTCAGAGGGATGGGGACTGCGGGGGGAAGGCCTGGGGCTCGGCGTTTGCCAGGTCTAGGTAGGGTCTCCCCTGAGACACCAGCAAGATTTCTGTCCCTTTCTTCTCTTCTGCGAGATGGAGCAGGTGGGGGGCGGCATCCACGGCCTCAGGACTCCCTCTGCAGTCTCCGGACCCGGGCCCTCTGCCCTGCACTTGGCCCCGTGTGTGGGCAGCCCCCTGGCTGGGCCATCTCTGCCCTGCAGGTGGTGGGTCCTGCAGGTGGGAGCTCCTGCCTTTCCCTCGGGGCCGAGGTGACCCTGGAGGCGGGACCACAGTTCTGAGCAGGACAGGCAGCAAGGTGGGCACCCAGCGGGGTCGGGGGTCAGAGTGTTGGGCAGGGGGCACGTTGCCACAGCCCCCATCTGTGTCACCCGCTCCCCCCGCTCCCCGGGCCTCTTCTGGGCGCTGGCAAAGCTGGCCGTGTGTGAGGACGGGTCCGGCTCCGTTGGTCCTGAGAGCACAGGCCAGGCCAGGAGAGAGCCCATCTAGGGCTTGGGGACACACATCAGAGAGGGCACTCTGGCTGCCCCAGTCGGTGACCCGGCTGCTCTGGCTGCACCCACAGCCTGCCCTGCAGCCCCTGGCCGCCCACGGGCCATCTGGCGGTCACGCCGGCTCCTCCCGGCATCAAGTGCTCCTTTCTGGTGGGGGAGGGGTGTGGGGACAGATGTGGCCTCAGGGGACGGGGCACAGGCACAGCATTGCTGGGCTGCAGGGATGGGGTCAGCCAGGGGCCAGGCTGGGCTCCAGCAGGGTGTGTCCAGCATTTCAGGAGGGGCTGACCCAGGCCATCTGTGGGGGGACAGGCAGAAACCGGGTGGGGCTGGAGCAAGGGGGGAGCAGGGGGAGTGAGAGGCCATGGAGGGCTGGGGAGAGGTGGTGCGGGGGAGGGGGCGAAGGCCCCTGGTTGGAGGGGCTCTGGGGACAGGGGGAAGGTGGCGAGGGAGGCTTGGGTCCTCTGGAAGAGTTCTGCTCCCACACATTTCCAGAGGCAGCTCATCCTCGAGGGGGCTCGGAGGATGCTGAAGTCAGGGTGTGCCAGATGGAGTCCCCATGTCACCTGGGTCCCTTCTTCCTTCCACCTCCCCGGCTGAGCTCTGGCTGCACCTGCCTGGCTCCTCCCCCACCGCAGGGAGAGGGAGCAGATGCCTCACCCTTTGCCCAGCCGGGCACCTGCCTGCCCCCTCTCTGCCCGTGGGTTCTCCCCAGGCGCTCTGAGGGTCCAGCCTCACCTGAGCCGAGAGAGGTAGCAGCAGAGTGATAGTCACCCCTGAATCGAAGACTGTCGAGGTCGCCCTGAATCAGGACCTGTCCTCCTAAGGTGCCGCCAGGCCAAGGAAGGAGCACTGCCCCTGGAGGTGTGGGGGGAGGGGCGGCACAGGGCCCAGGAGCCCTAGAGCCAGGGACCATCTCGGCGTGCTGGGCTGCCACCCATGCACGGGCCGGGGCCAGAGGCTCTCCTGGGTCTGGCAGGGACAGAGAGACCAGGTCTTTTTTTTTTTTTTAAAGGCTATACCTGCGGCATGTGGAAGTTCCCAGGCTAGGGGTCAAATCAGAGCTGCAGCTGCCGGTCTATACCACAGCTGTGTAGATCACAACGCGGGATCTGAGCCGCGTCTGGGACCTACACCACAGCTTGCGGCAATGCCGGATCCTTAACCCACTGAGTGAGGCCGGGGATCGAACCTGCATCCTTATGGATACTAGTCGGGTTCTTTACCTGCTGAGCCACAACAGGAGCTCCAACGAGGCCTTCCTGAGCCTCTGCTTCTCCATCTGCACAGAGACACTCCCACCTCCTGGGGTCTCCGAGGGCTGTGGCTCGAGCAGGGCAGGAGTCAGGCCTGGGCCTGGCTGAGCGCCCCCTCGTTCCACCTGTCCAGGCTGGTCTGGGGCCCTCCCTGCCAGATGCCCACTCGCCCTGTCCTCCCAAGGCAGAGCCGGGAACAGACCCTGTGGGAAGGCAAGTTTGGGCCTGGGGGTAGCTGGAACCCCCGGGGCAGTGTGGGGCCCTGGGCACTCCCAGCAGGGTGATGCCACCCACAGGGGTCCTGGGGGCTCCCGCTGGGGCAGAGGGGGCGGGAGGCCTGGGTGGCAGTTGGCCTGGCAGGAGGTGGACCCAGGGGGCTGGGTGGAGCGCTGGCCTGGGGGCTACTGTTAATGGGTTCACTGCTGGCCCCACGCCAGGCCGAGCTCATCTTCGTCCGAACGGCAGGACTGAGAAAAGAATGTCCACAGATGGACTTTCCCTTGCGGCTCAGTGAGTTGGGAACCTGACATAGTGTCCATGAGGAGTTAGTTTCCATCCCTGGCCTCTCTCAGGGGGTTAAGGATCCAGCATCGCCGCCAGCTGCAAGGTAGGTCGCAGACGTGGCTCCGATCTGGCGTTGCTGTGGCTGTGGCGGAGGCCGGCAGCTGCAGCTCCCATTCGACCCCTAGCCTGGGAGCCTCCACAGGCCGCGGGCATGGCCCTAAAAAGACAAAAAGAATCTCTGCAGACACGCAAGGAGTAATGAGAGAAAATCTACACACATTTCCCAGCAACTCCAGCGGCGTGGATTCAGGAAAAAAAGGGAAGTCGGGGAGGGCTGGACAGCAGCTCCCAGAGACAGACCGCAAGGCGGCAGTTTTACCGGGAGCCGCGGCCTCGCCAGCTCCTGCATGTGTTCAAAGTGCCTGAATGAGAAGATTTTTAAAGATAAACTTTAATTTTTTTTTTTTTTTGGTCTTTTTAGGGCTACTCTCTCAGCATAAGGAGGTTCCCAGGCTAGGGGTCCAATCGGAGCTACAGCGGCCGGCCTACACCACAGCCACCATGCAGGATCCAAGCCCAAGTCTGCAAACTACACCACAGCTCACGGCAACACCAGATCCTTAACCCACAGAGCAAGGCCAGGGATCGAACCCGCAACCTCATGGTTCCTAGTCAGATTCGATTCCGCTGCGCCACGGTGGGAACTCCTAAGTGTTAGGATCGTTTCGGATCTAGAGAAAAGCCGAGAGGCTCCCACACCCCGCCCTGTCCCGCGACATCAGCCTGGGGCATTTGCTGCAGTTAAGGAACCCGTGTTAACCCACTAGGATGTGACGTCCGCGCTTTGCCGCGTCCCCTCAGCTTTCCCGGTGCCCTTTCCTGACCCAGGGCCCCAGCCGGGAGCTGCACGCCGGGCCGGCCCCTCGGCTCCTCTGACACGCCGGCCGTGGCAGGGTCACCCACGCTCGACGGCGGGGATGGGCGGGGACCTGGCAGAAACCCCAAGACTGAGGCTTAGCTGAGACGGGGGTTGGTTCCTCTTGGAGGTAAACGACCAGAGGTGGGAGCTCACGGACCCTCCTGGCCGCGTCGCCCGTGGACCTGGCCTCTGCCCCGCGTTGCTGGCTCTGTCCCGTCCCTGCCGGCCCCGAGGCCGGCGGCCAGAGTGCCCTCTCTCAGAAGGCTTCCGGGAGGACGCGGATGTCACTGCGCGTCTCTCATCCAGACTTAGCCACGGGGCCGCGACCAGCTACCCCGAAAGCTGGAAGTGGAAGGCTGCCTGCCTGCCACGTGGCCGCTGCTGGTGACACCGAGGCTCCACGGTGGACCAGAAGGGAGGACGTGTGCGTCCCTCCCCAGGACGGGGCCACAGGCCTGCCCACCCCTGGGTGTCCTGCCCTCCGGGCCTGGATGAGCTTCCTATGGTCTGAGGCCTGAAGCCTGAAACACAGTCTCCTCCCGACAGCGGCCGATACTCCGGCCTGAACATCCGTGGGTGAGAGGTGGTGCGTGCGGGTCAGGCGGGCTGCCCGGGACGGGGCAGTGAGGACGGAGCCCTGGCACACCAAGGGCCAGCGCTCCCCCCGCTCCAGGCGGAGGAGGGGTCACTCCCTGCCCACCCTCTCCAGTGGCCCTCTCCCGGGCACCACAGTCCAGCCACAGCACAGGCCTCGCGGTCAAGCAGGAGCCAGGCGCTTGCTCAGCAGGTGCCCCTCCCTGCCCTCCCCCGTGAGGACCACGGTCTGTGGCTCCCACGTGTCAGGCCCTCCAAGCCACATCCTGGCCCCTGGCCGGTCCCTGCTGGAGGCCTGGGCCATGCAGGCGCCCCCCTGGCCAGTGGCAGCTGGGCCCCCACTCTGGGTGGGGCCGGGGTGAGTGGCAGGCCACGTGGGAGCACCTGGAAAGGACAGACGGGGCACTCGGGGGGCCCGAGGTTCGAGGGGACGAGCCACAGATCTGGGGAAGGGGAAGGCAGGAGGGAGGAGGTGCAGTGGGAAGGGCGGGCGGGGTCCCCGGGGTGCTCGTACCCGGGCTTGGAGTTGGGAGAGGGCCGAGCTCAGAGTCAGGGAAGGGAGGGGTGACGGGGGCCCATGCCAGGGGCACAGCCGACGCAGAGGACACAGATTCTTCTGAGGCTGCAGGGAGGCGAGGCAGGTGCCAGGAGGGCTGGGGTCCCGGAGCCCCGGAGGGGGGCGGGCCTGGGGAGGATCGGAGCCCAAGGGAGGTCACAGAGGCCACGCCTGGATGGGGCTTGCGGGCTGGCAGGATGCAGGCTCTGCCCAGACCTTCGCAGAGGCCCGTCCTTCCTGTGGGAGAACCTGGTCACCCCCACCCCTGTCCCGGAATCGGGGCTTCCTCTTGTCCTGGAGGCAGCATCTTGGCCCTAAAGGAGGCTGGACCAGAAGGTGGGGTCGGGGCTCAGGAGGGGAGGGGCTGAGAGGTGGGCTGGGCCTGGGGTCACACAGGGGACACGTGGGCTCTGAGCTCCATCCAGCGCGGCCACAGCTGGCCCCTCGGCCCTGAGGTCCTCTGGGCATCGGCCAGGGCTGAGCTTGGCAGGGCCGCAGACCAGGGTCCCGGCTGGAAGGTGGCGTGGGCAGCGGGCAGGGAGCCGGGGGCCGGGGGCCCGCGGGTGGCTGTGCTGCTGAGCTGGGTCGCAGGGCAGAAGCTCTGCCAGGAGGTGGAGCGGGCAGGCCACCGGCTCCCCCTCCACTTGGCAGAGGATGAGTCGGCCTCGCTGTGTGCACAGCTGTCAGGTCCACACAGCAAGGGCTCACACGTGGGGTCTGCAAGCCGGCCTCCAGCGCCTCCTCACGGGCCGGGGACCGGGGCCTGGGGCCCCGGGGCCCTGTGGTGGGGCTGACTGTGCTGAGGGCTCTGAAGACCCAGGTCCAGGCCTGTAACCGCGTCCACAGCCAGACTTGGACGGGACGGAGCTGGCGGGGCCCAGGGAGGGGCTGCACGAGGCTCCTGGAAGGGCCGGGCAGCGGGCGGCGGGCGCCACTGTCTGTTTCTATGGCTGCAGGGCCAGCGCTGCTGGGGGTGGGGGGGCGCTGGCCTCGGCCAAGGTCTCCGTCCCCGGACCCGGGGGCCTCCCCTGCCTGCGGCTCCTCCGGCGGAACAAAGCCAGCTCCCAGTTCATTCCCGCAGACCTAAGAAACACAGTGACTTCCTGCAAAACAAACAGCTTTCTGCCAGAGCATTCTTCCCGGATGTGCCTGGGCACCGCGCCCCGCCCCGCCCCGCGGGGGGACCTTTGTGAGGAGACGTGACCGTACAACCGGGAACAGAGGCACGCGGTGTGCACCTGTGCCTGTGTGCCTGTGTGTGCACGGGGGCCCGTGTGCACGTGCGCCTGTTTGTGTGTGTGCCTGTGAGTGTGTGCCTGTGTGTGCCTGTGAGCGTGTATGCCTGTGTGTGTGCGTGCCTGTGAGTGTGGGCCTGTGTGTGTGTGTGCCTGTGTGTGTGCCTGTGTGTGTGTGTGTGTGCCTGTGTGCACGTGCATGAACAATGGTGGGGACAATTTCAGCCGCCCCCTCCCACCAGCCCGGGGGGCTGCGGCTTCCTCCCCAGGGAAGGGAGGTGGGGGGTCAGCCCATCCCCGTGGTCCTGCAGGTGCCCAGGCCTCTTGGCCCTGGGCTGGTTCCAGTGGCCAGAGCCCATGACCTTCCCTCCCCAGCCCCTCCCGGCAAGCCCGCCCCGTCTGCCTGGCCACCAGACATGGTCCCGGGATGGCCCCAGGGGAGGAGCCCCTACCGGTGCCCCTGGTCTCAGGCACGGGGTGGGGGTGTACGTGATGCTGACAGTCTGAAGTCTGGCCTGGGACACCGCAGGCTGAGCTCTGGGCCCCAGTTGTCCAGGCCTCACAAGCCTCCCGCAAGCCCGCCAGCGAGGAAAGAAGGGCGTGATGGCTCTGGGGTGGCGGGGAGCTGGGGTTGTGAGGGCCTGCTCACGCCCCGGGACTGCACCTCCATCCAGCTCCTGGGAGCTGGCCGGCTTGTTGAGGCAGCGGTGGGGGAGCCGGGCCCGTCAGCTGCCACACTTCCCCTCCGTGCTGGGTCCAGGTCTGGGGCCTGGAGGCGAAGGCAGCGTGGCGGGGTCCCCCTTCCCAGGCCAAGGCTGCCCCGGAGGCCGCCCCGGCCCCTGTTCCCAGAGCGCCAGGGCCCAAAGCCCCGCAGGCTGCCCTCCCCCTGCCCAGCAGAGGCGTCTGATGCACAGAACTCCTGGACGGCTGGGCAGATGGATCTCCCGCTCCTCCCCACGTCCCAGGGTGAGCAGGGGCACTTGCCCACAGCCACCCTGTCACACGGGACTGCGTGGGACCGCTGCCACGTGGCATCCTCCTCGTGTGCTGGCGGGGCCGTGGGATGAGTCTGGGAAATTGGACAGCCAGGCCCGAGCTGCCTCCGGAGGGGGCTTCCGGGAAAAAGAGCGCTAGGCCTCAGGACCAGAAGTGGGGTCGGGGGAGACGCGGGCTCTGTTCTTGTACCCACAGAGCCGCCCCCCAGCCCATCGCTCGGGACCCCACCCCAGCGCACCGGCTGCCCGCTTCCTCCCTCAGCAAACAGCAGCTCTGGAAGCCCCAGGGGCTGGGCTGGGCCCGAGGGCCCAGGAGGTGATGAGGCTCTCCGACCAGGATAAAGGCTGGATTCGGCTCGGTGCAGAGGAGGTGAACCACGGGGCTCCTCCGGCAGCCTCCCCGGCCCCGCGGCCACCCCTCAGGGGCCGCATCCCAGGAGGAGCCCTGCCTGGTCTGCACGCCCCACGGTCCAGCCCAGCCCTGTCCCCGCGGAGCCTGAGAGGGGCGCGAGGGCGGGGCTTCCCACAAGTCCCCCGTCCCCATCGCCCAGGCCCCTCTGCCAGCCGTGCCCCCCACCCTGCACCTGCGTGCCCACTCACGTCTGGGGCCCTTCGAACATGGGGCCCGTTCCTGACCCCACTGGAGCCTGAGGTCAGGACAGTGGGGTGAGTCCACGTCCACATTGTGGCCGCGGGGCGCCTTACCCAGCCCTGGCATCCCGCGTGGAAAGGAAGTGTGTCCCCAGCCTCGCACAGGCCCGGCCCCTGGAACCACCGACTGGCTTCTTGGGACGAATTTCAATGACACCTGGGCAGCCCCGGGAAGGCCGGCTTCAGCCTCGAAGGCTGCAGTGGCTGCTTTCAACCCAGAACCCCATGCCTGTGGGGGACAGGAACGGGGTGCAGGGCGGGCTTGGTTGCTCTTACATCCTGTGCTCGCCTCCTGTCCGGGCGGCTTCCAGCTCCACCCCGACCAGGGGACACAGTAACCGCCTCAGAGGGTGTGACTGTCCCCGCAAGCATGGGCCACTCGCCCCCGACCGACCGGCAGAGACGGGTGATCCGACCGGCTAGGGGGGTGGGTCCCAATCAGGAGGGCAACGTGGGGTTCCGCGCAGGGGGCGGCGTGGGGGTGCCCGGGACTTCCACACCGGCCGGAACCACGGCCACCAAGACGGAAGCCACCCAAGCCTCGGCGGCCTGGGGAGCTGTGCTGTGGCTCCGTCCGGTGAGACCCGGCCGCCGGCCGAGGGCAGCGTGAGGAGACCCGCCCCAGATCGGACCGGCGCAGGGCCCGGCCTCTCTGCGGCCGCGTCTCCCAGCCACTCTCACCAGCTTCCCTTCTTCCGCTGCTCTCTCGCATCCCGCGATGTGGGAGATTAACGCCACAGTGTTGGTTTTTGGAAGCAGAACATTCAGGGGGGCTGTGGCTGCACGTGAAGCGGGGGCCCCTCTGTTCCGGGATCCCTGGATCTCCCTACGGCGAATCGCCGTGTTCCACTCTGGTCGGGAAGGGCACCTGTGCCCAAGGGGCAGGCACACCTGTCATCCGTTTGGTGCCTTTCCGCCCAAATCTGCCTTTCGTGGGGGGGCGGGGGGCCCTTCCTTCCACAGGAGCTGCGCCCCGCAGGCGGTCCCTCCCCGGTCCCTCCCCAGCCCCTCCCTGAAAGGCGCCAGTGGGGGCTGGAGACCCGGCCAGGGGCTTCCCTCTCGGCTCCCACGCCCTCCCGCTCCCCTTCCTGCCAAGCCCTGGGGCTCAGCGGCAGTGGGCAGCCTCCTGTCCTGTCTATGGTCGGGTCCAGCACCACCTCGGCTTCTCTGCCTTCCCAACTTGCTATTTTCTGTGACAGTTTAGTAGGTTTTTTTTTGGTTTGTTTGTTTGTTTTGCTTTTTAGGGCTGAACCCGAGGCCCATGAAACTTCCTGGGCGAGGGGTCAAATCAGAGCTACAGCTGCCGGCCTGCACCTCAGTCACAGCAACACCAGATCTGAGCTGCCTCTGCGACCTACACCAGAGCTCACGGCAACACTGGATCCTTAACCCACTGAGCGAGGCCTGAGATCGAACCTGCGTCCTCATGGATACTAGTTAGGTTCGTGTCGGCTGAGCCGCAACAGGAACTGCTTAGTTTATTTTAGAATTTTCCCAGGTCTTCTGCATATTCCACGTGGGCGTGTAAAGTGTCCGTGACACCCCCTTGGTCTTGCTGTTGTTGTTGTTGCCTTCTGCGGAGCAGCGTGATCTGCAAACGCTGGGTTCATTTCTGCCGTTCAGCAGAGTGACTCAGTTCTACATGTGGGTGTCTGTCTGTCTGTCTGTCTATTCTTTTTCCTATCTTTTTCCTTTATGGTTTATCGCAGGATGACCTCCCCTTATGAGCCGTAAAATCGGCCGGTTGTGAAGCCGCGTCTTCCGCCGGCCGTGGTGTAACTTCTCTCTCCTCGTCCTTCTTCACTTCCTTCTTGCTTCCTTTTCTCATTTCTTCCCCTAAGCCGCCTCGGCAGGGCTCTGTCCTCTTTATCAGTCTTTTCAGAACCCCCCGGGGACGTTGCTTGTGGCTTCGGTTGTCTCGCTGTTTCAGCCGAGGCCCCTGTGCCCTGTGTCCTCCAGGGACGCCGCTGGGTTTTGCCGCCGTTGTCGCGAAACGCCCTGACCCTTCCTGGGCGCCCGTGCGCTCTGCCCACCCACGCGGGCAAGGCCGGGGCTCCTCCCGCTCCAGGTTCAGGGAGGTTTCTTCGCTCTGACGTGGAGTTTAATTTGGTTCGTTCTGAACATTCTCCGATTTCCATCGAGATTTGCTCTCTGGCTCATCAGCTGTCTTTTCCTTTTTTCCCCCAAACTGAAGTACAGTTAATTTCCAGTGTTGTTATTGAAGAAGCATCTTTGGGCCACACCCACAGTGTGGGAAAGTTCCCAGGCCAGGGGTCAAACCTGTGCCACAGCAGGGACAGTACAGGGTCCTTAGTCCACTGAGCCACCAGGGAACTCAGGGAGAGCATTTCTTAATTGCCAGACCTGCAGGGATTTTATATTTCTTTATTTATTTTTTTATTTTATTTTTTTTCTGTCTTTTTGCTATTTATTGGGCCGCTTCCGCAGCATATGGAGATTCCCAGGCTAGGGGTCCAATCGGAGCTGTAGCCATCAGCCTACGCCAGAGCCACAGCAACGCGGGATCCGAGCCGTGTCTGCAACCTACACCACAGCTCACGGCAACGCCGGATCGTTAACCCACTGAGCAAGGGCAGGGATCGAACCCGCAACCTCATGGTTCCTAGTCGGATTCGTTAACCACTGCGCCACGACGGGAACTCCTTATTTCTTTAATATTGGACTTATAAGGAGTTCCCGTCATGGCTCAGCAACAAAATCTGACGCGAACCACCTGGAGTCAGAGCCGACCGTCGGGTTGAGGCCCCGGTCCCACTTCAGCTCTTGCATCCGACGCCACTGCTTCTCCAACCAACTAGGAGTCGAGGGCTCCCGAGGCCCCCTTCTCAGGCTCAGAATCTTTTCCTCTTTTTCGGCCCACCCACCGCCGATTCCCCAGGGCCAGATATCAGATCTGAGCCGCAGCTGCCACCCACACCGCAGCTCTGACACCGTAGCTGTGGCCACGCTGGACCCTTAGCCCGCTGTTCTGGGCCAGGGATGGAACCTTGCCGCCGTGCTCTGCATACACCGCACATGCTGTTGCATCAAGCAGGAACGCCAGGCTGGGTATTTGCTGGAAGAGTGCACAGCAAGACCCGAGGAAAACGGCTTCCTTGCCGCTTCCAGTTTCCCGTAGAGGCAGAAACAGCCCAGGGGAGGTGGCGCGGGGGCGGGCGCCCTCCTCCCCGGGCACCGCCTTCCCAGCCCCTCGGCGCGCTCCCCATCCTGGACCTCCGAGACCTCTGGACCCCTCTCTGCAGGCGTCCTCAACAGGCGCAGGCGCGGTGGCTGCATCACTGAGCGCTCCCTCGAATCCAGCCTCGCTCTTGCTGAGACCAGGGCCCCCGTGAAGCTATTTTGGGGTTCCTAACCCCCCACCCCCGGCTCTGCGCTCTGTGTCTGTGGCCCTGCCTGCTCTGGACGTTTCCTACAAATGGAGCCGTTCAGCATGTGGCCTTCTGCAGCTGGCTTCTGTCACCCACCATCCTCGAGGTTCACCCACGTGGCAGCGTGGGTCCGACGCTCCTTCACTTCTGCGCCGGGCGATGCGGCGGCCCGGGGCCGTTCACAGGCCTGGACGGTGAAACCCGACACTGGCCCGCAGCCCAGGGGCCAGGCCCTCCAGGTCAGCAGGCTTCACAAGCAGGGGGACTTCCTCGCAAGTCTCGTCTGGAGCCGAGGCTCGTCTGGAGCCGCAGAGCCAGGCACCCACCACGGCATCTGCGCTGCGTCCTTGAAGCAGCTCTGGGGCCGAAGGGGTGGGGGGCGGGCGGGAGGGGGACAGCGGCTGTGTCCCTCACAGCGGGGGCTCCAAGTTACCCAGGACACAGGCCGTGTGGGCACATGTGCGGTGGCTGCGCGTGCCCCTGGTGTCTCTGCGTGTGGTGGGCGTGTGACACGTGTGCAGGAGGCCCCGGCAAAGCCGAGGCGGCAGGACCATGTCTCAGCACCCCCCACCCCACGACAGCCCCAGGGAACCCTAGCGTCTCACCAGGGAAGGAAGGGGCTGGTCAGACCCCCCCTGGGGTCCCGCGGCTGCCCAGGCCTGGCCCCACGGAGACCAGAGCCCAGGGGCCCTCTGTCTCCACTCCCACAGGTCTGCAGTGCCCCTCCGGCTGCCCTGCTGGTCCCAACCACGCAGTGTCCAACCCCAGCAACGCCGACAGACTGGGCCCCAAAGGTCCCGAGACCTCAGGGCCATCCCTTGGGTACGGCCTCTCCCCGAAATGGTCCCAAGGGCTGGGGCCGTCTCTCCGGCCCTGGACGGTCACCGCGTCCACCAGACCAGCTCTGTCCTCCCGTCCATGTCACCATCGTCAGGGGCCCCAGAGACCAGGATGAACACAGAACTGCGCTGGCCAGAGGTCTCCTGAACTCTGTCCCCACCAAGGCCGCAGCCACAGCTCGGGCAGGGCCCCCCTCGTTCCCTGGCCCAGGCCAGCTGGGTTAGCACCGCGGGGGGACACGGTCTGGGGCCCTCACCACGCCCATCCCTCCTGTCACACAGCGGCCACACTTGACCTCAGGGGCTGAGCCCACCTGGGGTGGGGGCTCCTGGTGTCTCAGCAGATCCCGCCCGTGTCCTTGGCCCCAGGGCCCCCACCGTTTTGACTGCAGGGTTTCTATCTGTCCGTGGGTGGGCAAAAGGTGGGGTTTCAGGTTTCATCCTGGGGGCCAGCGGGTAACTGGCTGCCCAGAGCGGGGGAGGGCCGCTGTCCAGCCAGGCTCAGAGAGAGGCTGCCAGTGGGCCGGGCGAGGCAGTGTCCTGGGCAGCAGGCCGCAGGACAGCTGTGGCAACACTCAGGCCATACATTAACAACAAAATCCTAAGAAACTAAAAACAAAGTTAACACTTTAAAAAAATAAATACAACCGCAAGGGACAAAACACCACTTGGGCCAGGAGGGGTGGAGCGCGGGGCTGTACTGACACTGACTTTGGTCAAGACGAAACCACCTGGACCTGCTGGGCCGGGGCCCGCCCCCCCAACTGGGAAAGGCAGTGGCCCCTGCCCTCGAGGACAGGGCCAGATAGGAGGGCCGGTGGTCAGGGGCCGGGGGCAGGGTCCCAGGTGCTGCCTATCCTGGGGGTGGGGACCTCGTCCCTGTGCCTGCAGGCCTGGGCAGCTCAGAGTCGGGCACCTCTGTCCATCCCCCGGTGCCACATAGGGTGTCCCTCTCTGCCCAGCCCCAGCTCCGGCCCCTCAGGAACTGAGCCCCTGTCCCCTGCCCACCTCAGCTGTTCTTGCCTGGAGAGGGTGCCCAGGGCAGGGCACGGGTGGGAAGGGGTGTGGCTAAATAAGAGCCAAAGAGGACACACACACCAGGGGCTCGGGCCGCTTCCACATGGCCCAGCTCTCAGATGTGCGAGCCACCTTGGCCTCTGTCCCAGGCGGCTGGCCCACCAATATCACTGTCACAGACACAGGGTTCCGTGTGGCCAGGGCAGAGCTGGACAGCGGCGGGCAGTCTTTGGGGACAGCCCCACCCCCTGGAAGTCCGGTGGGCACCAAAGGGACAAAGCCAGCCCGGGGCCATGGACGATCCCTCCCCTGACCCTGCCCTGAGGGAGGCGAGGCCCTGACAGGGCTCCACTGCGGCCAAGGTAAGGGACCCACTCTGGCTGCTGGATCCAGGCCAGCAGGGCCCCCGAAGGCCCACGGGTGGACAGGAGGAGAGTGGGCAGGGCCACCCCCACCCACGCTCTTTCTCCAGCCATCGGCCTCTGGGCTGAGCCTCCGTGATGGGAAACCCTTCCTGCTCCTGCTCTGCCTGGCCCCCGTGCCACAAAGACACAGCCACCTTCACCCCTGCCTGCATCTCTGTCCCCTCACCATCCACCCATCCTCCATTCTTCCATCCTCCACCCTCCGTCCATCATCCCGCCCTCCTCCATCCCTCCCTCCCTCCACCCCTCCATCCATCATCCCGCCATTTCTTCATCCATCCCTCCCTCCCTCCATCCCTCTATCCATCATCCCGCCATCTCTTCATCCATCCCTCCCTCCATCCATCCATCCTTCCACCCACCATCCATCCATCCTTTCATCTCTCCATCCACCCCTCCATCCATCCATCATCCCTCTCTCCATCCCTCCATCCATCATCCCGCCATCCCGCCATCCATCCATCCATCATCCCTCCAACCATCTCTCCATCCATCCCTCCATCCGTCATCCCTCCATCCGTCATCCACACGTCCACCCACTGTCCACCCTTTCCTCATTCAGCAGATAGGCGTCCACAGAGGCGACAGGTGCCTCTGGAGTTTGAGACTAAGTAGTGATCAGAGCAGCCCTGTGCTTTGGCAGCTTGTGCTGTTGGAGAGTCAGATACACGACGGAACCGTGAACGGTGACGGCAGCAGGCGCTGCGCACAGTACCGCTTGGGTCTGTTACGGGGTCAGTCCTATTGGGATCAACAGGGAAGTCTCCACGTCCAGCATCTGCCTGGTTTCTGCTGCCACCTGCTCGGTGGACCAGGGCCAGGGGACTCGGGGAGGGCTGCCCTCAGAGAGATCCTAACGAGGCCCCAGCCCAACGCCCTCCTAGGGAGACCGAGAGCGGAGCAGGGACCCTGGATGCCCGTTGTCCCACGTGGGCGCACCCTAGCCCTCCCTGCCGGGAGCTCCATGGGGCCGAGGTCGGCGGAGGCGCAGGAGGGGAGGGCAGTCGGGAAGCCGCTCCTGCCGGCGGGTGGTGTGGCGTCCGCGTGCTTCCATTGGGCTTGGTGTTGCAGCTCGCAGCTGTCAGTATCTGAGGTGTCCTTTCACCGGCGGGGTCGCGGGGTCAGACATGGGCCCCTTGTCGCCGCTTCCCCACTGGCGGTAAGCCCCTCTCCCCTCCCCAGGCTGGGGCATCTGCGTTGGCTCCTCCTCGTGTTCTGGGGGGTGGGGGGGTCTGCAAAGTCACCCGGCAGATGGCCCAGGGGGAGTGGCGCGAGGGGCCTTGTTCTGGTAACGACCTTGTGTAAAACCCACAACAACATGCAAAGACACACAGGTGCGCACACCCAGGACGAGCGTGAGGCCAGGCCTGGTGGGCTGGGGATGGGCGTGGGTGCTCAGAGGGCGGTCCTGGCCCCATGGGGCCAATGGGTCCCCCACTCTGTGTGCCCTGCCTCCCCAAGGTCATGGTTGCTCACACCCCTGGATCCCAACAGTGCGTTTATTTTATGCTGAGAGCGGAGGGAGAAGGGGGCAGCGAGGCAGGGCCCGGCTCGGGAGAGCGAGTCCGTCCATCAGCAGGAATCTGGACGGATGAGGAAGTCTGGTGAGAGAGCCGGAGCCGTGGGATGGAGGATGGAGACGGAGCAGGAGGGAGATTGTGCGCACACGCACACGCACATGTGCATGCACACGGGAGGAGGGGCAGCAGGAGAAGGAGGGGGCTTTGCAGCCGCTCCAGGGGCTCAGCGGAGGGACCTGGACTCTGGGCGCTGCCCTGCCCTCGCCCGGGCTCCTCGGGAGGCGCCGCAGCAGCTCCCAGACCCACTGCAGACCCAGATGGCCGGGCAGGGTGGAAGTGCGAGGGTGTGCAGGTGTGCAAATGTGCATGTCCTCATGAGTGTTGTGCACCTGAGTGTATCCTCCCTGTGCACACGTGTGTGTGCACGGCTGTGTAAGTGAAAAATGCTGGTGTGTGAGCTCTGGGCATCTGCGTGGTTGTGCATGTGTGCGGGACAGAAGCGGGAAAGAAACGCTCCTGGAGGAAAGGGAGGGGGTGGCCCGGGCGGGGGGACCTGGGCGTGGGAGGGGGTGGCCGCAAGCAGGGGACCCAGGAGGGGGAGGGGGTCAAGGAGCTGCGAGAACCCTAGTTTGGGCTCGGGCCGAACACTTGGGGATGCTGGGACCCCCCGCTTGGGCCCTGAGCACGGGCTGAGCCACCCACAGGGCTTCCGCAGGACTCCTGAGGCCCAGCGGCAGGTCCCACCCTGGGTCCCGTCCCCAGGCCAGCCGAGCGCCTTACCTGACAGGTCTGGGAAGACGATGTGGTGGTCCGCGAGGCCCTGGGCTTGGACCAGGCAGACAAATCTACGGAGCACCTGGGGCTTTATGGCCCACGCTCTGCCTGGAGCCCAAGGGACACGGCGGGGCCTTCAGCCGCCGGCTGGGGCGGGTGGCGAGCGACGGGTGCCCCGGAGGCCCTTCTCCCGGCCCCACCCCCGACCTGAGCGCGGCCCCCCCCGGGGGGGGTGCACTCACAGAGCAGGCTGACCCTGAGGATGCTCTGGCTGCCTGAATTTCTCCTGGAGAGCAGGAGGGCGAAGGAGGCGTAGTCCGTGTCGTACACCCGGACCTCCTCCTGGTCTGCCTGGGACCCTGGGGAGGCGGCCACCGCGTCAGGGCCTCCTGCCGGCACCCCAGCAGCCTCCCCTCCTCGCGCCTCTCACCTCCACTGTGGACCACCGAGAATTTCCCAACCTGGGTCTCAGAAATCAGCACGTAAGACCAGGTGACACAGCGCTTGCTCCTGTTGGGGGCGGGGCAGGAGAGGAAGGTTCCGGAACCTGCTGGGTCTCAGCCTTGGTGGCCTTTTATGGGGGCCATCGCCAGGAGAGCCCGCAGGGAGAGGCAGGTGGGCTGGGGGGTTGGCCTCCCCAAGAAGGGGCGTCTGTGCCCTGCGGCCCTCAGAGGCACGCCTGCGAGCTCCCCCTGCGCAGCGCCCCCTCCGCCGACCACTCCTCAGCCTGGAGCCAGACCCCAAATGCACCCCGATGTGCAAGAAGAGCCTTTCCTGGGCCGTGATGTCCCCAGCAGGGGTGCTAGGCGGCCAGCACGCCACCAACGCCCGGACGTGGCCGGGGGAGCAGAGGGTAGCTCCTCAGACCCCAGTGAACTCACTTGTTCCAGAAGACGTGCAGCCTGCCCCGCAGGTCAGGGGCGGGGGCGGGAGAGGCCTGCAAGGTGTCTGGTGGCTACCTCTGCCCTGGGTCCCTGCCCCCGGTTAACCAGCCCACAGAGGGAGCAGGAGGGGGCAGTCAGATGCCCCCAGGCTTCCCAGGCCCCAGGCACCCTGTAGCCGAGCCTGCACAGGCGGCTTGGCGGCCCCAGTGGGGCACTGAGTGTCATCGCACAGAGGCTGGACTATGTCCTGCTTGGTCTCCAGAAGCTGCCCTGGTCCACAAGCCACCTTCCTTGAAATTCCTGACTCGTTTTACTAGGAATTGAAGAGCCTAAGCAAAGGGGTCTCTGGAGGGTGGCGAGGAGGCCACAGAGCCTGCGGGAGGCGACAGGCGGGGAAGGACCCTCGGGGGGCATTCGCACCCCAAAGAGGCTGTGGCACCCCAGGGGGCCCCAGGGAAGCCCATCCAGGCTCCCCACTTCTCCCCAACCAGTCCCCCAGCCCACACCAGAGTGCGTGTCACCCTGGAGGCAGTGACTGCTCCAAGGGGAGCACACAACTCAGGAGGAGCCAATCGAACGTCATTGCCGATGCAGCCTGGATCGTTCCTCTTTTCCAGAATTGGGACCCCGAGAAGGATATCGGTATCCCTATGAGATGAGAACCTGCCTGAACAGAAGTCTGGGGGGGCAGAGCTGAGAGAAGGAGAAGGAAGGCCCTCTGTGATGGGGCCTTGATCACAGTATTTCAGCTCCTGGATCTAGCTGTACCTGAAATCCACCAGCCTTGGGCTCTTCCAAGGCGGCCGGGATCTAGTCAGTGCTTCCTCTCTTTTGTGGATGTGCCTGGGTTGGGTCATTAGCAGCCTGTGCTGAGCGTCACATTAAGAGTAAGGCCTTGGGAGAGCGGGGCCCGGACCCAGGGTACGCGAGGGTCACAAAGCCACTGGCTTCCAGGGGTTACCGGCCCGGGTCCTTACTCACCGGATCATAGCGTACGACACCTCCCAGCGGTCGTTCTGATTTTGGACAAACGTTGCCGTGAAAGGGCTCAGCAGAGACCTGTCTGCCGTCTTGTGGGTGCTGCCTGCCAGAGCCAGGACAATCCACTCCCCCTGGAACTGCAAGGGATTGGGGGTGGCAGAGTCCAGGACGGCCCGGGACCCCCAGCCCCCACGGCAGGCAAGTGCTCTGAGATGCCCCTGCCTCAGTCCCCCTGGCCGCCACCCAGCGTCCGGCAGGAGCGGAGATTCTGGCTCGGGGCCGGCTTCTCTGGGCCTCAGCCTCTGTGCAGAGGAGCCAGGGCTGTGTCCCTTCACAGGGACCGGCAGGGACCATAGACGGAATGGGGCCTCTTCCGCTGGAGGGCGGCGTCTCCGTGGTGAGGATGCCAAGCCGGCTGGCACGGCTCTCCGCTCTCCCTCACCCGGCCGCCCCCGCCCTCCCAGCCCCTGACCTGATCTTTCTGGAAGGTCTGCAAAACCGAGCTGAGGGCTGTCTGGGGGGTCACCTGGCCCCTCAGGGCTTTCGGCAGGGAGAGCAGCACCCACAGGGCCCACCAAGGCCCCATCCGGCCGGGGACAGAGCGGGAAGCAGCCACTGGCGCTTCTGACTCAGAGGTTCACCCCTTTATGCACCTTCCTGGCAGGTGCCCTCCCTGGGGCGTGCCCCCGGCGCCCTCCTCCTCAGGGCGGGCAGGAGGACAGGTGGGTGCAGAGGGCCTGAGGGTGGGCTGGGCAGGGGCGGGGCCCTCCCCAGATGGGGGATGCTGGGACCCAGCCCGGGGAGGGTGGGAAGGGGGGCAGGTGGGGCCTGCTGGGCCCTTCTGATTCCTGAGGCCTGGGCTCTGCACCCCTCTGGCCCCCCTCCCAGGGGCCCCGCGCTGAGGGCAGAAGCCTGGGGTACCTCCCCATCAGCCCTGCCCCGGCTGCACCCCTGCAAGACAGAACACTCTGCTCCAGGCAGAGAGCGTGATTTTCCCAGCCCCCAGGGGCCGGGGCCCCGGTGTTCCCACCGCGGGAACACCGTGCAGAGCCTGGGCCTGCCAGCCCCCACGCTGACCCCCAAGTCCCTGGAGCCGAAGGGTGGAGGGGGGGGCGGGGATCTGCGGTCAAAACCCACGGGGGTGGGTCCTGCCAGAGGGAGGGCGGGACAGGGAAGCGCAGCCTAGCAGGGGTGGGGCACCCACACATGGGCCTGGGGGCTGGAGGACAGTCGGGGAGGGTGCGAGCCCCGGGGGCGGGAGGGGAGAAAGCGTGGATGCTGAGCTCCCCTGACAGAGAGAAGCGCCTGTACCTGACCTGAGAGCTGTCCTGGGCCACCTCCTCCCGCCCTTGGCCTGGGGCAGCCTGTCCTGACCAGGAGCTCTGGCCCTCCAAGGCCAAGGGCCTCAGAGCCTGGCTCTGTGCCAGGCCTCCCTCTCCTCTGGGAGGGGCCTGGCCTTCACCGGGGCCCTCCCTCCCCCAGGAGCGTCTCCCGCTGCCAGATGCCTGGTCACCAAGGCCCCTCTGCTCAGCGGCAGCCCCAGGGCAGGAGGAGGGCCGGGAGTCTGGGAACCTGAGCCCCAGTGCCTTGAACTCCCTGTGCCCAGCTCGTCAGCCCAGCTCCCCCATTTCCAGAGGCTCCGGCTGCAGCGAGAGGAGTCACAAAGGACCTGCTGGGTCTCCCTGAACTTCCCAAAGGACCCATCCGTCTCGGCCGGCAGCTGGGGCAGTGGCTCCCAGACCCCCCAAGCGCCTGGCCTCCCTGTTCCTGCCGCAGGCGCCAACCGTGCCCTGACCATCCGTCTGATCCCAACCCCACCTGAGGACTCACCTGAATCAGCCCCCAGGCGCCTGGACTCCCTGCTGGGGGAGACCCAGCCTCGCTTGGTGACAGCTCCTTCCGGGCGCTGCCTTGGCTCAGGGTGCGCTGGGGAGCCCCGGGGCAGCAGTGGCAGCTGTCAGAGTGGGAGCCAGCCCCTCACAGGTACCCCAGGGCCCTCTGGCCACGCAGCCTTCCCGCCTCAGCACAGGCAGGCAAACGTCCTGCGGCAGCGGAGGCGGGGCAGGGCCTGAGCAGGGGCCTAGGCCCGGGGCTTCCCCACCGCTGGCACTGTGCCCCCGCCCGCCCAGCCCCATTTGATCCACCCTATGGTGCAGCAGCAGCGCTAAGTGGGAGCTGGAGACAGAGGATGACCACGAGCTGAGGGCCCCTCTGCAGTGAGCGATGTCCCGCCCTGACCCCCCTTGCAGGGGCCAGGCCCACCTGTCCCCTGGAGCTCCCGTGTGGGCAGGGAGTGTGCCCAGCGCCTGGTGTCCTGCACCGGGGCCAGAGATGGGACTGCGTCTGGGACAACAGGCTTGGGGGCCTGGGACACAACAGCCCTGTATCTGGGTGAAGCCAGAGGACTCCAGGTCAGAGGTCCTTGGCCCCGGCAGGCATCCAACAGGACTGCCAGTTACAGAGTTAGACTGCCAGTCTAGTTTCCGTAGATTTTTAAAGGCTTTTTTTTTTTTTCTTCTAAGGTATTTAAAAACCACCTATTATAATTAAAAGGAAAACCCAACTTATTATTTTTATTTATTCATTTATTTGTCTTTGTAGGGCCACGCCTGCGGCATATGGAGGTTCCCAGGCTAGAGGTCGAATCAGGGCTGTAGCCGCCGGCCTGCACCGCACGCCCAGCAACACCAGATCTGAGCCTCATCTGCAACCTACACCACAGCTTGTGGCCACACTGGATCCTTAACCCACTGAGCAAGGCCAAGGATCAAACTGAGTCCTCTCGGATTCTAGCTGGTTCTTCACCTGGGGAGCCACAGTGGAAACTCCGCAAAGCCCAATTTATAATCCATACATTGATTATGTAAAATGACTCACCCAGAGCTACAACTGTTTCACATAGTTGTTGAACATTTAACGAGGGCTCATTAAATATTTTTGCAAAAATAAAACGTATCACGATAGCAGCCCTCTGCGAGCACCTCCCACCCCCGTGTAAGGAGCCAACTGGGAGGACTAGTTGGGCGCGGAGGCTGGCTCCTCTGCGGCTGGTGACCACTCGGGGGGCCTCTGGCGCAGCCCCTCGACGCTCGGCCCTGCGGGATGGATCCTTCCTTCTCCAGGAGCCCTGAGGGGGGGGATCCGAGGACCCCGGCCGGCCGCCCGAATCCACCCGCACCCCAGAACAGCCGTCCTCCTTTCAGTTTGGGGCACACAGGCAGGGCGGGTGGGGGGGGCCTCTCCGCGGCCAGCTCTGCCCTGCGGGGGCCCTGCCTTCCCCTCCTGCCCCAGGCCTGTCTGCCTGCCCTCCTGGGAGTCCAGCACCAAGGGACAGCCCCATGCCCCCTCCCTGCCTGGACTGGGCCAGTGGCAAGGGGTGGGTGGGCCTGCGGAGGGGGGCCAGGCAGTGGGCCCTCCATTCAGTGGCCTACAGTCCACCTGGGGTGGCCCAGTCCGCTGTGCAACCCAGGGGGACTGGGGTTGGGGTCTGGCTCCCAGGTGCCCCTCCGCCTCACGGACAGTCGGGAGTGGTGGGTCCTGGATCTCAAGCCCAGAGACAGGGACCTGCCAACTTGTGTGCCCAGAGCCCGGCATGCAGTGGGCACCTCAGGAAACACTCATCAGACAGATGCTGAGGGTCCTGAGACAGGGCGGCTGGGCCCCTTCCCTGGCTCAGCTTTGGTCCAGCCGATGGCCAGCTGGGCCTCCAGCCCCAGCCTGTGCCCAGCATGGGGCCACGTGCACACAAACCCTCCCCAAGTTCTCCCGGGAAGGATGCCCTCCTCCTGATGCGGGGGGTGGGGTGGGGCGGACACGGACCTTGTGCTCTGGCCGGGCAGTGTGTGCCAGGCACAGTGGCCTGCAAGGCCCAGGGGAAGCACTGACTGGCTGACCAGCAGCCGCCCTGTGGGCTGGGGGGAGGCCCGCAGGGGAGGGATGGGGGGAAGCCGGCTTCCCTCAGGAGCGGTGAGGGGTCCTTGGATCCATCAGGGCGCAGGCACGGCACCTCCCGCGTCCCCAGGGCTGTCGGACTGGCCAACGATGCTCTCAGCGCTTTAACTGGGCGGGTGGCAGGCGGGGCTAAGGCCACTGGGACCCTGGCACCTCCCTCCCACAGCCACAGGCAGCTGTTCCCGCTTGTGGGACCCCCTGGGCAGACCCGGACCAGAGATGGGGAGGGGACAGCTGGGTCCCACGGGGGTCTGCTTTGTGCTCCCCGCCCTTCGGTCTCAGACACCAGGTGTCTGCAGTTGTGGATCTTTGGCGTTTTCTCCGCTGTCAGGGGGCCCTTGGCGAGGGACAGTCAGGGTGGCAGGGACCCAGGTGTGCGGAAGGGCGGCACAGTCTGCCGGGGTGGCCCTGCCTGGTCACCCGGCCTCTTCCCGACAGTCTCGGAAGCTCCTCCAGGCAGCGGTTGTGGCGAGGACACAGGTTTCAGCCCCACCTGCCTCTCCCCACACCTCGGAGCTCCTACACCCCAGAAGGGGCTGCTCTCCAGGCCAGAGGCCATCTTGAGGTTCCTCGGGGCTGGGGACTCTGGACAGATGCTAGGGGTGCGCTCCTGGGGGCCACCCGATCTGTCCAGGGGACCATCCCCTGTGCGCCCAGAGTGCTGTGCTCACCCCAGCCCCCGCAGGCCTGCTTCCCCCAGGCTGGGGCACTGGACCCCCAGCTCTTTCTGCGCCCCATGATCTCCCCTCAGGGTCACCAGGCTGCCAGATGGCAAGGTGGACTCAGCCCCAGGGGATCAGTCTTGTCCCCAGGAATCAGTCCCACGTGTCCACGAGATGACAGGTGGGCCAAGCCCCCTGAGGGTCCAGCGTGGAAGGAAGAAGTCAGGGCTGAGACCGACAGTGTTTAATGAAGGTGGCGCCCCGAGCTCGTGGGGGGGTGGCAGCATCCAGGGCAGATGGGAGAGGCCCCCGCTCGGCCAGGAGTGGCGGGTGCCCACACTTCCAGCTTGTGGCTCTCTCTCGGCGGCAAGGCCCCGGCCTCACTGCTTTGCTTCTGCGGCACGGGTGAGACTCAGCCAGGGAGGGAGCCGGGGAGCGCCTGCCCCCCACCGCCCGGCTGGCGCTGCCCACTCACCGTCCAGGACGTGGAACTGGTCTGCAGCGTCGCAGAAGCCTGGGGGCAGAGGCAGGGGTCAGGGGTGGCAGGGGCGGGCCCGGGGGCCAGGGCAGACCGCTGGGAGACACTCACCGTACTTGGGGAAGAACAGGATGTGGTCCTCGGTCAGGTTGGCCCCCTGGACCCGCTGCTCAAAGACACTCAGGGCTGATTCGCTCACGGGGAGCGAGCGGGCTGCGTGCAGGACACATGGGGCTCCTGGGCACCCGCGGGTGGGGTGGGCTGTGTGCCTGGGGTTGCAGTCTGACCCCTGGCCCCCGGCCCTCCTGGTCCCCTCCCCGTCCCCACATTTGGGCCCATCTACAAGAGCGGGAGCAAGAGGGACGGGTCTGCGTCCATCCGGGGTCGCCCGGCTCGCCTGGACAGCCCCGTGTGCCTTTACCGTACAGCTTCACCGACAGCTGCCGGGCCCTCTCCAGGTACAGGATGGCAAAGCTCCGGTAGTCCGTCTCCCCAACGACCACATCCACCGCGCCTCGGGCGCCTCGGGCTGGGCAGAGCCAGGTCAGCCGCGCACCCCCTACCCCAGCCCTGCACCCCTCCCGGGTGCCCTTGCCTCACCCTGGAGCAGGAAGCGACCTGGGAGCCCCGTGTCTCTGAAGAGCTGCCGCACCTGCCAGCAGATCCCATCCCTGGGGGTGGAGGCGGAGGAAGGCACAGAAGGCTTGGGGACCCCAAACCGGACGGGGCCTCTCAGGATACTGGTCCAGGCCACTGCAGGGGTGAGGGAGGGGCAGGGGTGGGGGCGGGGGTCTGTGCCGGAACTCACAGCTTTCGGAAGGTGCTGACGGCCATGGCTGCACCCTGAGGAGCCACGTGCAGTGAAGTGGCCTCAGCCCGGTGGCCCTGCTCTTGCAGGAAGCGGCAGGAGGAAGCCACGGCCACCAGGAGCCACGTCCCTGCAAACTGGGGAAGAGACCACATGAGGGCACATGGGAAGGGGGCTGCAAAGCTGGGTGAGCTGCTACCCCCACCTCCTCCCAACTCCACCTGCTGGGCATCAAAGCTGGCCTTGGGCTGGATGGTGCTGATGGGGGATGGGCGTCGAGGGGGTCTCTGAGCCCTCTGGCCCAAGGAGCCCGTGGCCAGGAGCAGCGTCAAGAGGGGTGCAGCCCTGGGGACCAGCATGGCCACGGCGGCAACGGCGACAGGACCGGTGGAGACAGAGAGCAGGACGATCGAGTCCCAGGTCAGAGTCCACCGGCCAGTGCTGCCCAGCAGCCCAGCCCAGGAAGTCCTCGTGTGTCCTTCTGCCTCCCCAAACCCCTGCCCTGGGACAGGGTCCCCCACCCCCACCCCCGCCCCAGGCTCCTCATGAACTCAGCCTCGCCCTGGACATCTGACCTCGACCCTGCACTTCCCGGCAGGGCCGTGTCACCATGCCCTGTGTGCAAAGTCCGAGTTGACCTCGCGCTCCCTGTCCCCAAGTCCCCGCCTGATTTCCACTGTGGCTGGTGTCATCCATGTGCACACTGATCTCCCTTAAAGTGCCAGCAGCTCCCGGAAGTAGGAACTGGTCTTATCCCCTGGCCAAGAACACAGTTCCTGACGCCGTTTACTCGGGGTGGGGGGGGACATCGGGGAGGGCCGGGGCCAGAGCCGGGGCTCGAACCCAAGCCCGTGAGCCTCGTGCACAGCCCCGCCCACGGGCCCCGGCGCGCGGCCGCCGCCCCTCCCGGCCGCCAGGGGCGTTGTTTCGGGCGAGACCGAGAACGCAGAGGCGCCCGAAGCAGCTCTGCCCAGCGCGCGGGGCCTGACGCGCAAGCGCAGGAGCAGGGGACGCGGGTTCCCAGCTCAGGCCTCCGCTGCCATCGATGCCTCGGGGCTCGGGGCGTCGGACTGGCGGGCTCCATCATAGAGACTCGGCGGCCAGAGAGGCGACGGGGGGCGGAAGAGGGTCCACCGGTCGAGACTGGGCACCGGGGCGGGGGCAGCGCAGCCGGGCGGAGGCGGCCGCGGTGAGTGCGCCCGGCCCGGGAAGCATCATCGCCGGCTGTGTCCGGACCCCGGCCCGGACCCCAGCCCCTCGGCCTAGGGGAGCGTCACCCACTGGGCCCTGATCCCAGGCCCGCACCCCCGGGCCCCGGCCCCAGCCGCGCCCTCGGCCAATGAATGAGTTGCCGAGGTAGTCCGTGGGCGCCGGGACTGTGGGCCGAGCCGAGGCCCCGCCCCTGCAGCCCCTCGGAAGGAGGGTGGGAGGGGGTGCTAGGCGGCCCCGCCCCCGCCCCGCCCCCAAATCGCCAGGCGGTGGTCACAGCGGCCGGCTGCCGGCCAGGCAGGGCTCCCCTAGGCCACAGGGCAGAGGTCAGGGCCGGCGGGTGTCCCTGGGCGCATCTGTGGCGGGCGGGCTGGCCCTTGCCCTGCCGGCCCCAAGTCTTTTCTCCAGAGGACCTCTGTCCCATGCTGACAGCTCCAAAGTCTGGGGTGGCAAGGTCAGAGTGACAGGGTGCGTGGCGGTCACTGACCCTTTGTTTCTTGGCCTTGGAGCGGTCACCAGCCGTAACAACCAGATAGTTCCCTGGGATCCTGCCGGGGAGGTCAGAGGGCCGTGCCCAGAAGGCCTGTGCCCTGAGGAGGGGAACTTGCTGGACCAGGCCTGGAGGGTGTCTGCTGCCCACCTGGAAGGTGCCTGCGCCAGCGCATCACTGGGCCTCGCAGGAGGCCCTCAGGAGCGTGAGAGGCCCAGGAGCATGTCCGTCCCGGGGGGCTTAGTGAACCTCTTGGATCTTTGGCCAGAGCCGGGCGGTGCCAGCCAGCCCTCCGCACACGCTCAGTCCAATGGAATTCCCAGCAGGGCAGTTGGTGGGAGAGAGGCCTGTGCCCTCCAACTGGTGGCTAAGGGGACTGTACGTTGGTTTCAGGGCCGCCTGGGCAGAATGTCACGATGGACGAGGGGGGCACACCCCTGCTCCCCGACAGCCTCGTTTACCAGATCTTCCTGAGCTTGGGCCCAGCCGACGTGCTGGCCGCCGGGCTGGTGTGCCGCCAATGGCAGGCCGTGTCCCGGGACGAGTTCCTATGGAGGGAGCAGTTCTACCGCTACTACCAGGTGGCCCGCGACGTGCCCCGACACCCAGGTCAGCACCTGCGCTGGCCCGGAAGCCCACTGGTCCTTCCGTGGTCAGGGGCAGCCGGACCACGCCTCAAAGCGTAGGGCCTGGTAGGGAGGCCAAAGGGTGGGCAGGGTGGGCGCCCTGGCCTCCGAGGCTTGGGGCTCCAGTGTGACCCCCCCACAGCGGCCACGTCCTGGTACGAGGAGTTCCGGCGGCTCTATGACAGGGTGCCCTGCGTGGAGGTGCAGACGCTCACCGAGCACACGGACCAGGTCCTGCACCTCAGCTTCTCCCACTCGGGCTATCAGTTTGCCTCCTGCTCCAAGGACTGCACCGTGAAGGTGGGAAGAGAACGCCAGGCCAGAGGTGACAGGTGGCCCAGTGGGCCGCATCCGCATGGGGAGGGCGGGGACCTGGACCACCCAGGCTCGGAGGCTGGGGTTGGACTGCCCATATGCCAGCAGAGGGAGGGTCCTGGCCGAAGCCACTCCAGACAGAGCCAGCACGAAGACGGAGCCCTAACCCGATGGCGGCTCAGCCGGCCGGGGGAGGGGCCCCGGGGGCCCCAGGCAGGGCGGGGGTCCACGAGGCCCACCGACTCGGCCCTCCACGCAGATCTGGAACAACGACCTGACCATCTCGCTGCTGCACAGCGCGGACATGCGGCCCTACAACTGGAGCTACACCCAGTTCTCCCAGTTCAACCAGGACGACTCGCTGCTGCTGGCGTCGGGGGTGTTCCTGGGGCCCCACAACTCCTCCTCGGGGGAGATCGCGGTCATCAGCCTAGGTGAGAGCGGGCGGGGGTGGTCGGCCCTCCCGGCCCCGCCCCCGCCCCGCCCCGCCCCGCCCTTGCCCTCCCGGAGGCTCCGCCCCTTGCCCTCCCGGAGGCCCCGCCCCGCCAGCCCTACCCCATCCCGCTGCTCCCTCTCAGACAACTTCGCGCTGCTGTCCCGCGTGCGCAACAAGCCCTACGACGTGTTTGGCTGCTGGCTCACGGACACGAGCTTGATCTCGGGGAACCTGCACCGCATCGGCGACATCACGTCGTGCTCGGTGCTCTGGCTCAACAACGCCTTCCAGGTGCGGGCGGGCGGGCCCTGTGGCCTGTTGGCTGCGCCCCCGCAGCCCGTGCCCACCGCCGCGTTCCCGCCCCCAGGACGTGGAGTCGGAGAACGTGAACGTGGTGAAGCGGCTTTTCAAGATCCAGAATCTCAACGCCAGCACCATCCGCACCGTCATGGTGGCCGACTGCAGCCGTTTTGACAGCCCCGACCTCCTGCTGGACGCCGACGCCCCCGGCGCAGCCCCCAGCCGCGTCTTTGACCTGGGCGGCAGCAGCGACGACGGCGAGGACGAGGCGGCCAGCCCGGGCCCGGCCCGCACCAAGGGCTTGCGGCGCCTCCTGGATGGCCTCCTGGAGGGCCAGGCGCAGCCCCCGCTGTCCGAGCGAGCGCTGGAGACCAAGGTGGCCGAGCTGCTGGCCCAGGGCCGCACGAAGCCCCCCGAGCGCGGCTCGGCCTTCGTGGGCAACAAACTCCTCGTCTTCACCACCGGCTGCCTCACCTACTCGCCGCACCAGATCGGTAAGGGGCCTGAGGCGCGGCTGCCCGGGGCGGGGCAGAGTCCCTGGGTGGCAGGGTCCCGCCGTTGGTCCTGGGGGCCCCGCGCCAGCCCGGCCCCGGGGCGCGCCGGCAGGCAGCTCCCCGGCACCAGGTGCCGCCCCAGGGCTGCAGGCTCGCCCTCACCCGCCGTCCCGCAGGCATCAAGCAGATCCTGCCGCACCAGATGACCACGGCGGGGCCGGTGCTGGGCGAGGGCCGGGGCTCCGACGCCTTCTTCGATGCGCTGGACCACGTCATCGACGTGCACGGCCACATCATCGGCATGGGCCTGTCCCCCGACAACAGGTGGGCCCCCACGGGCGTCCTGGGCGGGGCGCCCCCAGGCGCGTACTGAGCAGCGTGCCCCGCGCAGGTACCTGTACGTGAACAGCCGTGCCTGGCCCCGCGGCTCGGTGGTGGCGGACCCCATGCAGCCGCCTCCCATCGCGGAGGAGATCGACCTGCTGGTGTTCGACCTCAAGACCATGCGGGAGGTGAAGCGGGCCCTGCGCGCCCACCGCGCCTACACGCCCAACGACGAGTGCTTCTTCATCTTCCTGGACGTCAGCAGGGACTTCGTGGCCAGGTCAGGGGGGGGGGGGGGGCCGGGCGGGGGGGGCGGGGCGCACGGGCGGCCGGGCGGGGCCCCTGGGGCTCACCCTGGACTCTCCCCAGCGGGGCGGAGGATCGGCACGGCTACATCTGGGACCGCCACTACAACATCTGCCTGGCCAAGCTGCGGCACCAGGACGTGGTCAACTCGGTGGTCTTCAGCCCCCAGGAGCAGGAGCTCCTGCTGACAGCCAGCGACGACGCCACCATCAAAGCCTGGCGCTCGCCGCGCACGGTGCGCGTGCATCAGGCCTCACGCCCACGCCCGCGCCCCCTCTTTTCCTGGTTTGCCAACCAGAGGCGCTGAAGGCGGTGGGACCCACCGAGCGCGCCGCAGAGGCCCTTCGTTTTGTGTCCGGGTTGGCGCTGCCTGGACAGCACTGGGGGACAGAGAAGCTCGCCACAGCCATGCCTTAGGAGGGGGGTCCAGCGAGGCCACAGCGGGGGGACTGGCCTGACCCCCACCCCACACTCGCACACGCGCACCGCCTCCCACGGCTGGGACTCAGCGCTAGGCCGCCAGGGGCATCTCCTGGCTGGCTTAGGGGGCACAGGACACTGGGGGCCCCGCCTCCTCACCCACTCGCTTCCCTGGGCCTGGGCCCTGGGACAGTCAGCAGGACATGGTGCCCAGCCAGCCCTGGGGGGGCCCAGCCTTGCCCAGGGCACCCCAGCTCTCTCCCCTGGGAGCTGCTGGGCAGCAGGGTCACAGTGCAGGCCGGGCTGCCATGAGCCCGGGGAAGCTGCGTGTCACTGGTCACCTGTTCAGGGTCTGAATAAACGTTCGGCAACAGTGCGGCACCGTCCTGCGTCTGTGTGGGGAGGGCCGTGCCGTCTGTGTGCGCTCCCGTCCTGCCTGCTGGACAGGAGGCTTCGTGCCCCAGGCTGTGCGACCAGCCGCTGCCCCCACCACCTCTGTGGACGAGGCCCCGAGTGTACCCGCCAACGCTGCGCACCCCCCATGAGCAGGGGGAGGCACAGGACCTGGGACCTGGCAAGGGCTGCAGAGATATGGGGTGGCAGGTGGGGGCTGGGCAGGGCTGGGCATGGGGAGCAGGAGGAGCTGCATCTGCCTCAGTGTCCTGGGAGCTAGCCCGTTGCAGGGGTTTGTGTCCTGGAGGGGGTGCCCTGGCTGCTGGGGGCAGGCATGTGACAACACAGACACAGCAGAGGGGCAGGGGCGGCTCCCACTGTACCCTCAGGCTTGGCCCAGGCCCATCTTGGGGGCTCACCTGCCCTGCCTGTCTGTCTCAGGACATCCTGGTGGTGGGGACAGCCACATGGGCAGCAGGTCTGATGAGCAGCCCAGCTGCACATGGAGCTCACGGTGAGGGGCTGCCCTCGGCTCACGTGGCACTGTCCACATGGCAGTTGAGAAGACAGACGTGGACAGGCCCTCGGAGATGGCAGGGCCTGGGCAGTGGTGAGCAGAGGCTGCCCAGGCTGCCTGTGGGGTCAGAGCCAACCTGGCCAGGGAGCTGGGCTGGGCAGGGCTCCGAGCACAGACCCAAGGTCAGAGAAGCTGGCCTGGGAGGAGTTCGGCCAAGAGGGTGAAGCACCCAGAGGAGCCAGCCATCAGCACAGGCCACACACTGAAGGCAGAGTGAGGAGGACCTGGGCCCCTGGGTTTGTCTTAGAACCACCTGATGGGTGAGCACAGGGCAGCGGGAAGTGGGGGACAGGAGAGTAGCAGCCCGAGCACTATGCCCAGGATGCACTTGGAGCCACAGCCCGGAGCCCACAGGCTCGGCCAGGACAGGAGCCAGCAGACCCCACAGACATAGCTGTTACTGAGCTTCTGCTGTTGAGGCGATTTCTGGAAACGACTTAAGATACATCTAATTTAAAGCCATCAAGGACACTTAGAAAACCCACAAAACACAAGCAGCCAGATAGGAATCAGGAACCCACGAAAATGGACAAATTGGAGGATGGGTGGAGTGATTCAAGGGAAATGCTTGACACTTGGAAATAAGGCCAGACCAGATCCACCCCATGTGAGAGCTGGGACGCAGAGGACAAAAAGAGAGGTGGTCTAAAAACGTGTCAGAGGATCAAGGAGGCATGGGAAGTGGGCAGAGAGTGGGCAGATGTGGAGACAGACTTGAAGAGAAGAAGGCCAAGCAGAGGGAGACTCATGCCCAGAGTGTGGGTGCCCAGCCTGCCTGAGGAGAGTAACAACACTCCTGGCACCATGTGAGCCTGCAGCCCAGCAAAGCTCTGAGGGCGAGGCTCTGGGTGCAGGTGACAGGGAGCAAGCCGAAGGCCCTGCCCCTCCTGCAGTACAGCCTGAAAATCTGGGCAGAGGCAAGGGGCACTGAAGCAGGTGAGTTGGGGCAGCGGCAGAATCAGAGTCCCTCAGAGCCAGCACCTCTTACCAAGCACTCACCTGGTTTACTGGGCCTGAGCTTGGCCCAGCTGTCAGCTCTGGAGTGGGTGCATGAGAGCGGCTGGATGTGGGGGCTGGGAAAGGGGGCTCTGCTCTGTTCTTCAGGGCAGGGGATGCCCCGGTGGAAGTGGGACTGGGGCCCATGGAAACCTATAAGAGCCACACTCTGAAGCAGGGACCTTGCTAGCAGTGCGGGCAGGTATGGTTGCAAGAGCCCCTGCTACTTTTCTCCTTGCTCTCCTGCTGCGTGGACCCAGGTGTGGCCAGCCCACGGAAGGGCATGACAGAACAATGTGGCAAGAGCTCCAGGTTTTGCACTGAGGACCAGATGGAGGGCCAGCAGCCAGACCAGAGGAAGCAGCTTGAAACAGTCCACAAAGCAGTCGTGAGCGCCCAGGGCACCCCTCAGGTGGCAGACCTGCTCCTAAGGACAAAGCCACCAGCTCTGAGAGCTCACAGAGTCACTTCTGAGTCCCAGACTGAACATGTGCATGTGCAGGACAGGCCCAAAGAGCATGGCTTTGGGGCCTGGGCTAACACTGGGTCCAGTCCACACATGGCAGAGGGAACGTGAGCCTGGACCCAATAAGGGTCTGGGAAAAACAAAGACATCACTCTTTTCCATGGGATTAAACCAGCCCCAAATCTGATAAAGTCACACTCAGAACAGCCAGAATAGAATCCATGGCTACTTAGCACATGGAGAACCATGAAAAATTCAGCTCAAGGGAGAAGACATTCAGCAGATGCCAAGGATGGTGAAGCTGCCTGATGGCCTCCAGTAGTTATTATAAAATGCTTGAACAAGCTGTCACACACATTTTGCAACAGATAGTATGATATAAACATCTCAGCAACTATAAAAAAGTAAAGTAACCAAAGTTTTAAAACTCACAAGACAGACTCAATAGCAGAATGGAGCAGTCAGAGGAAAAAGTCAGTGACCTTGACTGAAGATAAAACAGAGATTGTCCAACCTGAACAGAGAGACAAAAGATCAGGTAAAGGAAACTCAGAGCCTGCCGGATCTGTGCGATGGTAAGGAGTCTAAGGGTTGTAGCGCTGGAAGCTCAAAAGGAGAAGAGAAAGTGATTTGAAGGAATAATCGCTAAAAACTCCCCCAAATATGGTGAAAGATATAAACCTACAGATTCAAGAAGCTGAAAAAATCCAATACAGGACGAACTCAAAAACATCCACACCCAGACAACATCCAAGCAAGCGATAAACTGAAGACCAAAAAACATCTTTTTGCTGTTGTTGTTTTGGTCTTTTGTCTTTTTAGGGCCCCACCCATGGCATATGGAGGTTCCCAGGCTAGGGGTGGAAGCTTCTAGCACACACTGATGTTACATGGGGAACAATAAAGGAGCCTATGGAGAGGTGAGGTTTCTACAGCTCAGTTAAAGAACAAAATACTGATTCCAAGTAAACTGTTATGTGTGTTGTGATCCTCAGAACAACCACTAAAACTTTAAAGAGAGAGAGTCAGAACCACAACAGAAAAACTCCATCTGAAATCGAAGAATGTTCACATAAGTGTACCACACCATCGGCAGGAAAGAGGAAACTGAGGGACAAAGATGGAACCAGAGGTGCTCCCACGGTGGCAAAGCAGAATTGGCAGCATCTTGAGAGTGCTGGGACGTGGGCTCGATCCTTGGCCCGGCTCAGTGGGTTAAGGATCCGGCCTTGGCACAACTGTGGCTCAGATCTGATCCCTGGCCTGCAAACTCCATGTGCCTCGGGGCGGCCAAAAAGGAAAAAGAAAATCCTAGTAGATACACACAGAGTGATTCTAACAGTTATACCTACTGGCAGAGCAGCAGAAGTAGCTAAAACGGTTCTGAAAGTCAAGACTAAAGCCGGAGGACTCAACCGCTCGAGTTAACCCTGACCAGGACGCACACCCATCAAGCCGGGGTCGCTGCCGAAAGCACAAGGATTCAGGGAGCCTGACAGAGCACACGACTGCGGCAAATGAAGTTTCCAAAAGTACGGAAACGAGGCAGTGGAGAAAAGAGAGGCTACGCTGTGCATCTGCATGAAAAAAACACCAACCAGACCCCAACCTCACACTTTATACAAAATTAACATAAAATGGTCACAGATCTCCAGTAAGTGCCAAAAAATGTTCACTGCCCTATGAAAGCTTAGACGACCTCCAGAATCTGGTGAAGCACAATCCCCAGGAGAAAAAGTTGACAAATGGGAGTTCCTCAAAACCTGCAACTTTGTTCGGAAAAACACTGGTAAGAGGACGAAGAGATAAGCTACAGCCTAGGAGAACAAATTACCCATCTGACGGAACTCTGTGTCCAGCAGATGTACAAACAAGTCTCAAGCCTCAACAGTAAGGAAAGAACAACCCATTAAAAAATGAGCAGAAGACACAGACGCGTTACAACTACGTTCATTTGATGGTCAGGAAAATGCCAACCAGAACCACCCCATGCCTGTTAGGACAGGCAAGATAAAAACCAGGACGCTGTGACCTGGGGCAGCTGGGACCTGACCTGCTGGTGGGGACACTGGGGGTGCAGCTCTGCTCCCAGGCAGCTCAGGACCGCAGACCCAGCAGCTTAGAAACAACAGGCGTTTACTGCTCCCAGCCTGAGGCTGGTGCCAGCCTGCTGGGGTGCAGACGGGTCGCCCAGTCCTCCCGGGGAAAAGCGGGGGAGCTCCTGGGGCCCTCCTCACACCACCCCTGGTGGGTTTGGTTCAATGAAGTCAGACCTCGGCAGCTACTGGAAAGTGTTTTGACGCTTTCTTGGGAATTTGTTGTTTGTTTGTTTTCTGTCTTTTTGCCTTTTCTAGGGCTGCTCCCGCGGCACATGGAGGTTCCCAGGCTAGGGGTCGAATCGAAGCTGTAGCCACCGGCCTACGCCAGAGCCACAGCAATGCGGGATCCAAGCTATGTCTGCAACTTCACCACAGCTCACAGCAACGCCGGATCCTTAACCCACTGAGCACGGCCAGGGATCGAACCCACAACCTCATGGTCCCTGGTCGGGTTCGTTAACCACTGAGCGACGATGGGAACTCCAGGTTCTTAGGAATTTGAGCTGCACCGTGTGGCCTGGCAAGGCCGCTGCCGAGAAATGAAAACAACTGCTTAGAGGGTCACGGCAGCTCGGCTGGCAACTGCAGAAACCTGGAGGCCACACAACGCCCCCTGCAGGGCACAGCCGACTGTGCTTCGTCTGCAGAGTGGCACGCCCCTGAGTTCTGATCCTGACATGTTGAGTCTCAAAAGCACCTGCTAAGTCAAAGAAGCCCTCTCAGGTTTTGCTCCATATGACTCCATCTCTGGGATATTCTCGCCTTTTTTTTTTTTTTTTGCCTTTTTAGGGCCGCCTTCGCGGCATTTGGAGACTCCCAGGCTAGGGGTCCAATTGGTGTTATAGCCACCAGCCTACACCACAGCCACAGCAATGTCAGATCCGAGCCTTGACTGCGACGTACACCACAGGTCACGGCAACGCTGGATCCTTAACCCTCCGAGCGAGGCCAGGGATCAAACCTGTGCCCTCATGGATACCAGTCATTCATTTCCACTGAGCCGCAACGCCAACTCCTCCGTGACACTCTTGAGAAGACAAAACTTCAGTCACAGAGGACAGGTCAGCTGCCGGGGTCCGGGGTCGGGACCAGCCAAGGGATGAAGACACAATGGAGGCCCTCCATCCCCCAGGGGCGGCGCCCACCCACCTCTCCGAATTAAGACGCACAGAGCTGCACCCAGCAGCACCATAAATTGGTCTGACTGTGGGACAGATTTAAAAGATGTTAGGGAGAAAATACATTTTAAATGTAAAAAGGATTAACAAACGAGCAGCTGACTTTTCACCTGCAGCAGGCCCAGGTGACAGTGGACTCGTAGCTTCCAAGCACCGGGGATTCTACACCCAGATAATCAGCATCAAAGCGAAAGCAAGGAGGGAACCCCCGTCATGGCTCAGGGGTAACGAACCTGACTGGTATCTGTGAGGATGTGGGGTCCATCCCTGGCCTCGCTCAGTGGGTTAAGGACCCGGCGTTGCTGTGAGCTGTGGTGAAGGTCGGCAGCTACACCTCCGATTTGACCCCTCGCTTGGGAACGTCCATATGCTGCGGGTGTGGCCCTAGGAAGCAAAAAAAAGTGTCTGCAAGGAGTTCCCTTGCGCCTCAGTGGGTCAAGGACCTGTCCTTGTGGCTCCTGTGGTATAGGTTGGACCTGGCCCAGGAACTGCACACACTGCAGGCGCAGCCACGGGGAAAGGCATCCACTGACCAGGAAGCCGGCTGGCGTCCTTCCTTCCTCAAGACAAGGTCACGCGAGTCAGCCGTGAGCAAATGCACACGCGATGCCGTGACCTCTACTGGATGCTTGCAAACAACTTTGTATTAAAAAAAAATAAGGTGGAATCGCGTTTTAGATGACGCCGAAGACAAGGCGTGGAGGTCGGATAAAGGCAGAACTCTTTGAGGACCGCACCCCGGGGGAGTGGCGGGTGTGTGGCCACCTGGGAAGACAACCTGGCGGTTCCAGGACAAACCCACGCCCCGCAGCTCCACTTCCAGGGGGCAGGAAAGCCCACATGCACGCTGAGCCTTCCACGCAATGCTCACGGCAGCCTGGAGCCAGACACCCCTCGAGTCCGGGGCCCGTGAACAGACGGGACGCGGCCCATCGTCCGGGGAGGATCGCTCAAGCGCCGAGAAGCCAGAGCTGAGAGGCCTGGGGCTTGTGTGACCCCACCTATGACACCGTTCAGAACAGGCAGACACGGGGGGCGGCCGGTGCAGGGGAGGGGCGGCCGTGTCCCAGAGGCAGGGTTGTGAAGGCCGCTCTGCAAAGGCCGCCCTCGGGTGGACACAGCTCACTGCCTCCCAGGGAGGTGCCAAGGGGCCGGGGCTGCTCGCGGGGCTTCTCTGGAGGGTGTCGTTTCTCCAGGGGTCCCTGGTTCCCCGTGGCAGCCCGTCCGCAGCCCTGGGTGCGGACCCTGGCCTTGCTCAGTGCACCGCGGAGTGGGTCCTCCACCCCCAGCTCCTCCGGCAAGTCTGGGCCGGCGAGGGCAGGGGCACCCAGCTGCCCGCCTGTGTCCTCTGCTGCCCCTCCTGTGCCCAAATCCCACCTCCCAGAGAGCGCACCCTGCCGCTGCCGCCGCCTCCCTCGGCCCCGGCCCCCCCTGACCCCGGGAGGCCTTCCTTCTTCTCGTCCATCCTAAGGCAAAGGACACAAACTCACCGACTCGGTTGACCCTGAACTGACCTAGTGGGAAAATGCACGCAGACACGATACAGAGGCAAGTTCCAACTGGCAAAACCCAGGACGCTAAAAGCAGAACTTAAAGGCCCTCAGAAGAAAAGAGCGCGTGCCAGGCTGTGGTTTGGGTGTCGGCCCCTGGGCGGACCCCAGCGTGGCTCGGCACAGGGCCCCTCGCCCGGCTCAAAGGCTCGCCCAAGCCCGGCTCTGGGGACACAGGGAGCCCTCTCCGACGGGAGGAAAGCAGGCGCCCTCCTGGAGGCGGCGGCAGTGGGGGGGGCAGGCAGAGAGCCCACCTGCAGGCACCAAGGGCTGGATGGGCCGGGTGGCCCCGGGGACGCTCCTTCCAGGTCAGGGGCCCAGGGCAGGGTGGTGTGCGCCCCGGGACGTGGAGAAGGGAGGGGACAGACGGGTGCCAGGGCAGGGCGGTGCACCAGCATGCCAGGCTGTACCAAGGGGCGGCGCAGAAGAGGCGTGATCCGCAGGCGACTGGGTGTGCGTGGTGTGCAGATGGCAAAACACAGAAACAAAAAGCGAAACAGAAAAGCCTCAAAACCGCGAGGACAGCGCCCTGGGCCGCTGAGGCGGCAGCGAGAAGGAAGGTGAGCAAACGCACTTCGGATGTCCCTGCGACGTTTCTTTAATTAAAATACATACATAACGCGACAAGCGCACATGTGCCATCTCTGTGCGGTTCCGTCGCTGAGCCCCTCAGAGCAGAGGAGAAACGACGGCCCAGGCAGCGGCTGTGAAGACCCCGGCCCTCCAGGACCACCCGGTCCTGGTCACTCGTGCGGCTGGTGGCCCAAAGGGGCGCCAGCACGGCCCCGCCCAGCCAGCCGAGGTCCCCTGAGCCGTGTGAGCCAAGGCTCAGGGTCCAGGGCGCTGCTGCCGTTGGACAGGTGCCGGGCCCAGGGACAACGCCCTGGTCAGAGCCCCAGACAGAGACGAAGCCAACGGCCATTCTTCCAGACCTGGGGCCCAGCCAGGATGGGGACCCCACGCGGCCCTGCTCTCAGGGGCAGGGGCCGAGAAGGAGCCGCCCGGCAGACGCTACTCCAGAAGAGAGGTGGCGGCAGCCCGCAGCTGCAGGAGCGAGCTCGGCGTGTCGGGGGGCCGGCACTGCTCAAGGAGCGGGGGTCACACACGGCCAGGCCCGGAGGGCAAGAGGCCACTCCAGCTGCAAGGCCAGGGCCAAGCAGACACCACTCGCCCTGGAGATTTGAGGGTCTGACAAGCACCGCTCTGTGCCTGACGGGGAGGCCGACGCGCCTCGTGATGCGGCTGGACGTGCTCCCCTCACGCGCCGCAGGGTGGAGGACAAGGGGTGCCCTCCCCACCCCCAGGCCCACTGGCCTGGCCGGCCCGGCCCACAGGGGCTCCCCGGCCCGGCAGCCAGGCCCGGCGCAGGCCCTTCTCTCGGGGCCCGCCTCCCGCTGCCGCAGGCCCCGAGCTCCGCTCCGGGCTGGCTGCCCGCCTGGGGTGCACGCGGGCCCGCGGGTGGCCTCGGGCTGAGCCCTCTCCCAGGAGGAGGAGCGTGGCGGCTCCCGGCGGAAGCGGCTAGAGCCCCGTCAGGTCCACGATGGCCTTGATGAAGATGGCGTCGTCGCGCACGTAGGAGCTCCTGGCCTCCATCCTGGAGACGGGGCAGAAGAGCGGGCAGCCGCTGGCGATGTTCATGTCCCCCACCGGCCTCTGGAAGGAGGACGAGCTCACGTCGGGTCTGAAGGCATCGATCACGTGCTCCCGGTTGTTCTGGTCCAGCAGCATCAGGGTCACCTGGGGAGAGGCCGGGGCTGCTGAGCCGCAGCCCGGGGTCTGCTGGCCCGCGTTCCCGGCCCGACGCCGGGAACCTGAGGCTGAAGCCCGGGAGCACAGCCCTGCATCCATTTCTGCTCTTTTTCCGATTTGTTAGGGCCGCCCCCACGGCACCCCAGCCTAGGGGTCCAATCGGAGCTGCAGCTGCCAGCCTGCACCACAGCCACAGCAATGTGGGATCCAGCCACGTCTGCGACCTACACCCCAGCTCAGGGCAACGCCGGATCCTTAACCCACAGAGCGAGGCCAGGGATGGAACCCGCGTCCTCATGGATGCCAGGTGGGTTCATTACTTCTGAGCCACGAAAGAAACTCCGTTTCTGCTTTTTCGTGATAACACTCGGCTAACGGACGTTTTCTCAGCAAAGAACCTCCCCACCCCCAGCAACGGCACTTTGCGGGAGAAGCACGCCCTGCCCCAGGCTCTGTGACGCCACCTCCACCGCTGTGAGCGCCACGGCACTGCCCGGCATCGTCACACCGTCTGTCCTGACCCGGTCCCCAACCTCCAATTCTTCCCCCAAACTCCGTTCTGGCTTCCAAAGGACCAGGCTGCAGCCTCAGACGAAGGCCCCTTAACCGCCCGTCTTCTCCGAGGCGGCAGGGTTTTTTGCCGCGTCTGAAGCATGCAGCAGTTCTGGGGCCAGGGACGGAACCCGTGCCACAGCAATGGCAATGCCAAGTCCTTTAAACCGCCAGGGAACTGCTTCAAGGAAGCACGTCTAGCTGCGGGTCCTGAGCGGCCATGAAGCTGGTGGCCTGACCATGGGGCGGTCTAGGGGATGCTGCCCGGGACCCCACCGCGGGACGCCCGCACCCCCGGGGCCCCTGGGCGCCCCCGCACCTTCTGGTTGAAGGGCCACCGCAGGAGGGCGTCGTTGGGGCCCTTCATCAGCACGAAGAAGAGAGACAGGTGCGTCCCGCGGCCCGTGCCGTCCCCGTTCAGGTAGGCGCGCAGACACATCTTGTAGCCGTACCTGCTCGTGTAGAAGGCTGCGGGGCAGGCGCCGGTGAGCCGGGCGGGAGCGCGAGGCGGCCCCGGCCCCACCCAACCCCGGGCCAGGGGAGAGGGGCTGCAGATGGCAGCCCTGCGGACAAGGGGCCCCGGGCCAGCAGCAGCTCGGGGCCGGGGAGGGGGCGCGCCCCAGGGGGCACCTGGGGAGAAGATGGCGGGCGCGCGGCCGGCCACGGCCTCCTGGCGCTTCCTGGCGAAGTCGGAGATCTTCCAGATGAAGACGCCATCGAAGGTGGAGGCCTGCAGCTCCTGGACCTTCTGCTCCAGGTCGGCCACGGCCAGGTCCTTCAGGCCGATGCTCCTCTCCAGCTGCTGCACCTGGGGACGGGCGGGGCCTGTGAGGACGCGCCCGCGGGGCACAGCGCTGGGGGCTCGCCCACCCCTGCCTCCACGGAGACCGGAGACCGCCTGCCGTCGCACAGGGGCGCACTGGTAAAACGACCTCCAGAGCCCAGGGGGACCCCTCTCCCAGGGCCGCAGGCGCTCTGACACGGGCTCCGCACCCACGAGACCCCTCCCCAGGAGGAAAGGCGCTCAAGGGACCCTGCAGACACAAGGCACGCGCCCCCGGCGACCTCCACCCCCGGCTGGAGAGGAGCGGCTCCGCCGGGCGGCCTCTCTGAGCCCCGAGTGGGGGCCCCGGGGGAACGGGGCGCACACGGAAGCGGGGAGCCTGCCGGAGAGCCAGGCACCGCCCAATCTTCTGGCTCGCGACCCCTTGCCGGACACGGCCTGGGCAGCGCGGGCAAGTGCCCCTCGCCTCCGGGGCACGAACCTTGTTGCTCAGGGCTTCGATCCTGTCCTGGTCCAGCCGGTGCTGCCGGCCGCAGGCCTCGGCGGTCATGGCCACGCGCTCCACCTCCCGGTTCAGCACGCAGACGATGTTCTCGAAGGTCGCCGTCTTGCGCTCCAGGGCCTCGCACCTCTGCAGCAGCTCGGCGGCCTTGGAGGGCCCCAGGCCTGGCCCGCCCCCCTCCCAGGACCCCTCGCTCTGGCCGAGGAAGGGCTGGCCGCCGCCGGGGGAGGGCCTGGCCTCCAGGAAGACGCCCAGCAGCAGGCCCAGGTGTTCCCGGAGCCGCTGCGCCTCGTGCTCCTGCTGCTTCTCACTCTCCACCTGCCGGGGCAAGAGGCCGCGCTCAGCCCTGCCCTGGGGCCCCCAAGCCCGGGCAGGAACCAAGCCAGAAGCAGGTCAAACAGAGCCCGAGGGACAGAAGGTGCTGCCTCCGTTCACCGTGTCAGAAAAAACAAGCAAAATACCAAGACCAAGTGTGTCAAGTCACCAAGGGACAACAGCGCCAGAGGGGCCCCACCAGACATGGTGCTGGGGGCTTGCGAGAGCAGAGGGCTGGTGTGCCCGTCTCCCTGAGGCCAGGCCCTCTGCTCCCAGGCTGTGCACGCCTGGCCCTCGGGCACAGAACCAGCTGGGCAGGGAGGGGCCCGCAGACAGAGCTGCCCAGGAGCTGGCGTGCACATAGGAGGAAGGCCGGGGTCTGGGGAAAGTCAGTGCGCTGGATGCCAGCCAGGCCAGTGACCAGGCAGAAGGACGAGGACAGAGATGACCAGGGCAACGCCATACAAGCCACAGGGGGAGGCGGGGAGGCGGGGGTCCGGGACCCATTCACAGGCAGAACAAGGTGCGCTTTTGGGGCAAAGTGGGAGACGGGGCAGCGGGGGCGCCATTAGACCTCTGGGAGGTCAAGGCCCTGGGCGGGGCCTGGCACCAGAGATGCCCCAGAGGACAAGCAGACAGAACCGGGACACCCAAGGGCCGGCCTGGAGGAGTGAAGCTGGCGCAGCCCCAGCCCCAGCGCAGACTCACCATCTCGGGACAGCCGACCGCGTGGAACCTGCACGGGACGCGGCACCTGCCACACGTCCTGACGTGGTCCTGAAACTAAAGGCCTGGCCTCAAAACCGTTACTCCTCCGCTCAGCCGCCCGGCCCTCCCGCACCCGCCAGGTCAGAGTCCCAGCAAGGGTCCCTGGCCGCCCCCGCCTCTTCACCCTCAGGCCCGACACAACCCAACCACCCGCCCCCCAAGGCCGTGATATGCGCACACCTGCCAACGCGCACACACGTGTGTTCAAGCTGGGCTGAAAGCCGAGGTGGGTGCAGGCCGAGGGCCTCAGACGCAAGGGCCCTTTCGGAACACCTGCGGAGACCCCGTCCCGGGTGTGGGCCTCCACGCCCCTCTGCCCTCAGGGCCAGTCTGAGGCCCTGGGGCCCTGGCGCCAGCAGCGGGGGTTCTAAACCGAGTCAGGAATGAGGAGCAGCAGCCTGACCCGGTGGCTCCAGCATCAGACACCGGCCAGGGCCACTCAGACGCCCGGGACTGGCAGCACCTCAGCCAGCGCAGACAGACAGACTGACGCTGTCCCGGGGGGGCTGGTTCAGGAGGAGCAGCCACCAGCCTCCACCCGCCGGGGACCCACCACGTGAGAAAATGAGACCCGTCCCTGCAGGAACACCGGGTTCCCTGTGCCTGGGAGCGGTTATCAGTCCCACAGCGGGATCAAAAGCCAGAATCAATGAAAAAGCCCTGAACGGTGGCCCCCAACAAAAACAAACCAGCAACACCATTAAGTAAAACGAAAAGACAAGTGACTGTGACAGCCGTCGTCCCTGACGCACCAAGGGCACGGAGAAGAGAGCGGAGGCCGAGGGCCCTGCAGGGCACGGGACAGGGACACGATGCGGACAGGAGGAGGCTTGGGGGGAATTGAGGCCAGAACGCTCTGGTCCGCACACAAGCCGAGCGGTGCCACGAGAACCAGCCCGGTGCCACCCGCGACAGCACTGGCCCTCCTGCCAGCTCGCACTCTGGAGCCCCCACCCCTGGACGAGCCTCCAAGACAACTTGTGGTCAAGGAGCGGCCTTCGAATTCAGCTCGAGAGAGGAGGAGAGCAGCTGCAGCTGCCTCGCTGCCAACAGGCTGCTCGGCCTCCAGGGGCACAAGGAGCTGGAGAGAGAACCGGTCCCCAGAGAACTAAGGCCAGCAGCCCCAGGACGGACGTGTCCCGCCAGCGGGAGAGCAGACAGGCCACGGAGTCCTCAGAGCAGAGTCACCAGCACACACGAGGGCAACGCCAACAGCCGGGTCCCCACTCAGCCAGCGCCAGGCGAGCTCGGGGCAGGAGGAGGCAGCGCCCGTGACCCACCCCGGCCCCGCCACCTCTGTCACTGGGGGTTTAACCGGAAATCGGGCCACGGGCCACCCTTCCAAACACAGTCCCCGAGAGCCAGGCCCTCACCGGCGCCCCTCGCGCCTGTCCCGTCCGTCCGTCCGCACGGCGCCAGGCGCCACTTACCTTCTCGCGGGAGATCTTCTTCTTGCCGCAGCCGTCGCAGGTCAGAGGGAACTTGGGGCAGACCTGGAGGTGAGCCTGGAAGGAACAGGTCAGCGTCAGGCCTCCGAGGCTCCCGCGGCCCCGAGGCGGCGCTGACACGGGGTCCTTCTCGGGGCTGAGGGCCCCGCAGTAAGGCCATCCCCGCCTGACGCAGCAGGCCCGGCGGGGCGCCCCGGGAGATGCGGGGCTGGGGTGGGGGGCAGCTCTGCCTCTAGAGCTCAGGCTTTCGGAACGGACGTCAGAAATACCCACAGCCCTGGTCGGCCGAGTGCGGAAAAGCCAGCTTCTCCGACACGTGAACCACACAGAAAACAGGCTGCCGCAGGCAATGGCCGCAGCCGGAGCCGCACAGACAGCAGGGGAGCAGCGCCGTCCGGGCCCCCATCTCGCAAACCCACATGACGCCACCCGCCGACGGGCGGCACGCGGGCACCGCGCTCACTTGCGGTCTCAGGAACCAGGCCAAGCCCCCGACGTGCCAGTGACGCGACAGCGCTGCAGCCGCGAAGGCGCCCCCCCTCCCCCAATGCGCCGTCTGCAGCGTTTTCAGAGGGAGCGACACGGTGTCTCAGACAGAGGCGGCCTGGCGCTCGGGGCTGGGGCCGCCCGCGCCTCACCTTCATGTTGGCCGAGCAGCAGGGCGCCCGGCAGTGGCGGCAGCTGAGGCTGCGCTCCGGGCACTCCTGCCCCAGGTGGCGCTCCTTCTCGCCCAGGCGGACCAGGCCTTTACACGCCGGGCACTCGGTCAGCACGAACGGGCAGTGTCCTTCGTGGCAGCTCTGGCAACACAGGGAGCAAAGCGGGTCACTCTCGGCTGGGCCTCGGGCTGCAGGGGGAGACTCCGGAGCACCGGCCCTGCCACCCAGGCCGAGGCCCCCGTGGGGAACAAGCCTGGGCAGGCAGGGGCCCCGCCGGGGCCCTCCGGGATGGGTTCCAGAAGCGTCCAGAGGGGCCGGGCGTGTCCCAGAGAAAGGCTGCAGCGCGAGGAGGGCGGGCATGGCTGTCTCCTCCGGGCCACGACCATGGTGCCCAGGTCAGACCCCGCTGCCACCTGCCCCGCTGCTGCCACCTCACTGCGCAGAGCGACACGGACAGTGTCGGTGACTGGGCCAGAGACCGAGGGGGGAGGCGGGACGCGGCAGCCTAAAAGGGGTGACCTGGGCGGCCGGGCGCCAAGCAGGAGCCGAGGGGGCGGGCTGACGCAGCGAAGGGAGCAGAGGGCGCAGCAGGAACCAGAGAAGAGGCGAGGGCGGTTTGTTCGCCGTGTGTTTTTCAAATGCGGTCACACACGTGAACTTGACCGCTTCTAGGTGCACGTGCCGCATAAAGCACCTCACGCCGCGGGGTCAGCAGCCCCGCAAAGGCTCAGGCTGGGCCCCTGCAGGCCGCGGAGGCAGCAACCCGGAGGGCAGGCCACACCCGTGCTGTCTCCACGGGGCCTCGGCCCAGGACCCGCCAACACGCTGTCCAGCCCATGCAGCGGGCTCGGCTGCTGGGGCCAAGCTCACCGCTTGGAGGCTGAGCAGAAGCGACAGGTGACCTGTGGGCGCGGCGTGTATGGCGCCCGGCGCACCCACAGTCCTGACCTCTGACCTCGGGGACGCTCGGCAGATGGAATGCCGCGTTCCCGGAAGACCTCCCTGGGGGCCCCCACGCAGCCCCCCGGAGCACCGGGGGCGCTGCTGCGGACGTCCTGGCCGGGGACACAGACCGGCCGCCAGCCGCGCAGAGCAGAGCGGAGGGGCGTGGAGACTCGCGAGGGCTCGCGTCCGCCCCGCGCAGGGAGCAGCCCCCCAGCAGCCGCTCCGTCCTCAGAGGTCCCCACAGGGCACGCGGCCCAGCACCCCGGAGCCAACCTCCTCCAGCACTCAGCCCAAGCGCCCCTTTCCTGAACCCCCAGGGCTCGCGTCTACCCGGCCGCGCTGCGCAAATAACAATCAAACTGAGCCAGAGAGGAGCCAGGCACCTCACAGCGAAGCAGACCCCACAGCCCCGAGGGCGCTGGAACAGGATTAAAGCAAAAGCAAAGCCCTGCAGGGAGCCCCCCCCCCCCCCCCGGGCCCCCTGGACACACCCGCGAAGTGAAGCCCGCGGGCCGGCCCTGACCACCGGCCCCACACCCCGGGCCTCGCCCAGGAGCCTGGGTCCCGGCATCCCCGGGGCCATACCCAGAGCAGATGCGCCAACCTGCTCCTGGGGCCGTGATGAGCTCCGTCAGCTCCCACGCCCGCCAGGCGGCACCGCTGCAGAGGAACCAGGAGCCACTCAGGCAGAGCTCCCGCTGTGAGTCTGAGCGGTCCAGCCCTGGATGCCCTGGGAGGTGTGGGGGCCCGGGGCAGGCCCGACACTGCTCCCCTTCCGGCTACAGCTCCCAAGACCTGTCCTCTCTCCTCTGCAGCCACGGCCCTTCCTCCCGGTCCCTCCATGGCCCCCAGGCTGCCAAGTGTACCCGGCAGGCAGGCCGCAACTTCTTCTAACTGAACTGGAGCTTTCAAGCACTGGGTTCTTAGAAAATAAAACATGGGCTGTCCCTGCAAAAGAGACACTTACTCGAAGGCGGAACAGAACCCCCCATCCTGGCAGGCGGGCAGCAGCTCAACCCCAGCGGTTCAGAGCAGCCTGAAGGGCACCCGTGTCGGCGCAGCATGGAGGCCGGTCCCAGCTGAGGCTGGATCCGGCGGGAGGCTTATCCGCACATCAAAGGCGGCGCTCAGAGCCCCAGAGCAGCGCCCGCCTCCCGCCCCCGCGGCCTCCCGCCCCCGCGGCCGGCCCGACGGCGAGGCCAGGCCGGGCCGGGGACTTTCCTGAGGCGGCAGGGCGCAGCCAGGGACTTTCCAGCCTGCATGCCTGCCAGGCCGCGGCCGGAGCCTGTGGGCTGGCTGCGCTCCCTGGCCCGGAGCCAGAGGCCCACGAAGCGGCCACCCGCGCCTACCAGCCTGGAGGAGGAAGGCACCCCGAGGACGCAGAGCTGGGGGGTCATCCCACCGGCCCCCAAGGGTCTTCCACACCCTCACAGGCACGACGGCAGAGCCCCCCATTCTGGCACCCGCCGACCCCCAGAGCCTCGCCCTCCCGAGAGAGCGCCTGCCCCGAGGTCTGCTCTCCGGGCAGCCCCGAGCAGCAGCAGCAGCAGAAGCAGCGCCACCTCCTCGGCTGAGCAGGGCCCGGGGTGCGGCCGAGTGGCACAGGGGCCCCTGAGCCATGGGGGGGCTCTGTCCGGGGACCAGAAGTCTCACTTCCTTCCAGGAAGGGCGCGGAGAAGGCCCGAGCTCCCCTTCCAGGGCCCCGGTGCCTGGAGGAGGAAAGCACAGCTCCACGGCCACCGAGCAGAGGCTCGGCCCGGACACGGCCAAGCTGTTCTTCTAGCAAAGCCCCGCTGAGAGCCTGAGACCCCGAAAGTGGACTCGGTGCCCGGGGCCGGGAGCAGGAAGAGAGAAGCCTGCCAGGAGCCCAGGAACCCAGGAACCCAGTTCCAGAACCGATGGGCCCTCCCCTGGCGTTGGCACTCAGTCACAGCCCGGCGCCCCCCACCCCACCCCCCCGCGCGTAGGAGAGCCTGGGTCCCACAGCCTCGCCAACCAGGGCTGCGCTGGACACCCCGAGGCCTCCCCACCTTGAGGGCCCACTGAGCAAGGCCCGCAGCCCTGGCCCCCCCTGGCTCCGGGCCTCGGGGCTGGGCTGGCACTCTGACCACAGACGACGGAGCAACGCCTCAAGGCCCGCGCCTGCTGTGGGTCCGCGTGCCCTTCTCTTCCTAGCTGGGCACCGTTCCACGGCCTGACCAGCCCCTGTGTTGCTTACCCGCCCTCAGCTGCTGGGGACGCTTGCACTCAAGCCATGTAGGAAGGTGGGCTTTTAAAGCGCGGTGGCTCGTCTAGGGGCAGGAGCGGATGGCCCGCTCCCAGAGAGCCATGCGGCGGCCACGAGCTCCGGCCCTGGGGGTGCAGCCGCGGGGCCTGTCACTCGGAGACCCCTAAGTGCCAACACAGGGAGGCGGCCAACACCCCCTGGCAGATGGACAGGTGGCAGGACGCGCATGCCAGCCAGGGCCCTCATCGCTGGCCAGACGCCTTCCGGTGCCCGCAGAACAGACATGCCAGCCACTGCTGCAGCTCCCGCATCAACACCACTCAAAGGAGGGAAGCCCGTGTGTGAAGACAACAAACCCCGCCGGCGAGAGGGCGCGCGGGGCAAGGCAGAGGGCCAGCCCCATCCCAGGCAGCAGCCTCGGCCGCTTCCAGGGACACTGGACGGGCTCGGAGCTGCTCTGGGGGCCCGGAGGCCAGGCAGGGCGGCCCACCTCGTACTCTTTCAGGGTCCCCTTCCAGGTGCAGCCGTCACTGGGACAGACGGCCGGCAGGCTCTCCACCTCCCTGCGGGCGGCATTGTCCGGGAAAGCCTGGGGAGAGAGGGCCCTGCGGTAAAGCTCCGGCCCGCAGCCCACCCCGTGCCCCCCGCTGCGAGCCCTCAGGCAGGCGGCTCAGGACCCGGCGCCCCTCCAGAGACGGTCCCAGACTTGGGTGGTCCCGGCTGCTCCCGCAGGAAAGGCCAGCACGGTCCGCCCATGGCAGCACCGCCAGCGCAGACACCTCGCTTACCGAGCTGCTCTCCAGGATAGAAACGCCTTCTTCATAAATGCCCTCGTGAACGCAGGCCGCACAGTTCTGGGGCCCGGAGCTGGGGGGGTTGGGGGGTGTCCGTTGTGAAACCGGCCGCGGAGGGTAGCTGGGCTCTCGGACCTCAGCGGGCGGGCAGCAAGGGCCCGGAGCCCCGGCAGCTGAAGGTGCCCGGTGCCGTCAAGCACCTGGGACCCGGTGCCACCGTCTGCCTGCTGATGGGCCACCGCCCCCACCTCCGAACCCCACGGGGACCACACTCCCTGGCAGGCCCTTCGGGGGAGCGGGGGCCTCCGGCAGTTTCCATGGTAAAGGTCTAAGCAGGCGCGTTCTCTCAGCCCCAGATCTACGTGCCCTTGGGTCCGGCCCGGGGCTGCGCCCCGCTGGCAGGCGGCATTTCGTGGGAACGCCTCGGGCCCCCTACCTCAGGATGTTGCTCAGGCAGTAGGAGCAGTAGCGGTGGCCGCACTGGGCCTGGAAGGGCCTGCGGAGAACGTTCCTGCAGGCCGAGCACAGGTACTTGTCCTCCAGCTTGGTCCCCAGCAGCGTCTTGGAGAAGCCAGGCTGCAGCAAGTCCAGGGAGCCGGGAGGGGTCACGCTGGCTGCAGCCATGGGCGCCACGGCCCCGCCAAGGCCAAGCCCTAAGGAAGAGCACAGGGCGTCACGGCGGCCACCAGGGTCTGCGCACTCAGGACGAGGGGCTCAGGAAAGGGAGCGCGGGCTCTCAGTGCCCTCTGGAGCCTGGGGACAGGCTAGCCCCACCTGCTGCAGACCTGAGAGCCACAGCTCGGCCAAGGTGGCGGCACCCGCACGCCCACTGCAGCCCTGAGCCTGGCGGGCTGTCCCCAAGGCCCGCACCCTGGCCTCTGCTCCCGGGCCAGCTTGCCGTGACTGTGTCGCGATCACACCTGCCATCCCTGCGCCTGGCTGTCCCCCTGCCATCCTGCAGCGCGTGTGGTCTTAGCGCACCAGACGACGCTCACGACAGGTCTTACAGACCCGCCCAGCAGGAGTCACATACCAGGCAGGCCCAGGAGGGGGCCACACAGCCCTGCGGAGACCAGGGGTGTGGCCCGCTTGGTGCCGCTGCTCCGCTCCCATCCCTGCGCCCACGTCCCTCTTGCTTCAGAGCCACGCTCTGCTGGCCACCAGGCCCTGGCCAGGCCCGCAATACAAAGCAAGTGGGATGGGCCATGCGGGGAGGGCCGCACAGCTCAGAGTCCTGGGCAGCGCCCACAATCTCAAGAAGCGAGGGAAACGGAACCCACTAAGCCTAGAAAAAGGGCGAGTGCCCAGGAGCCCCCAACAGGAAACAGCCAGACCTGAGACCCAGCAGGCCACCCCAGCCCCGTGGGCAAACACCCAAAGAGCTCTCCCTGCCCCCACACGCCCCCAGAACACACTCCACTCGTCTGCTTGGGCAGCAGCCACGTGCAGGAGGTTGCACGTGCTGTCCCGAGCTGGTCTGAGCCTGAGGGAACACTGGGGGGCTCTCCATCGGCCGAGGGTCGCAGTGTGAGGCCGTATCGGAGGCCTCCGAACAGCTCACGGGGCGTTTTATAACCCACATCTGGCCTCCAACCACCCCACAGAGGGATGCAGCCCTGGGGACACGAGAGGGCACACCTCCGCCTCTCACACGCCTGCCCAGCCCCTGGACCACCATCCGGTCAGACACTGGACAACCAGGCTTGTGTTCTCGCAACCCACACGATGCAGGCTGCAAGCACCAGAAGGACAGAGTCCTGGAAGCTCCAGGTGGGCCCCCGGCACGGCCAGGGCGGCGTGGGCCAGGATGCAGGCACGCCCTCCTGTGCCAGGGGCACCTCGTTCCTGTCTCACCTCTTTCTGTGATCACACTGCTGAACTGATGTCACGACCCATAATGGTTTACAGGTCACGGCTCTAGGGAGTTCCCTCTGAGGCTCAGCAGTAACGAACCCGACTAGGATCCATGAGGACGCGGGTTCGATCCCTGGCCTCACGCAGTGGGTTAAGGATCCGGCGTTGCCATGACCTGCGGTGAAGGTCGCAGACGAAGCTCAGATCCTGTGTTGCTGTGGCTGTGATACAGGCTAGCAGTTGTAGCTCCAATTAGACTCCTAGCCTGGGAACCGCCATACGCTGCAGGTACAGCTCTAAAACGCAGGAAAAAAAAAAGGAAAGAAAGCTGTCGTGAGGATGAATCAGATGGTGTATGGAAAACCCCAGCTCAACAGCGCTCACACTACCTAGTAGCCATATTTTAACACGCTATCTCGGGAGATACTGCAATAACATGCTGTGGATAAAACATCTTTGAAATAACATAACAAGAAGGTAACGCTGCACCCTTCGAAAGTTGGTCAGATACCAAATTGGCAAATGTTATTTGCCGCGGATGCGGCTGTAAAAAGAATAAAGAATAAATAAATAAAAAGTAAAAATAAAGATCACAGCTCTAAACTGTATGAGACAGAGAAGCTTTTATTTTTAAATATCAGTAGTAACAAAAAAAAACACCTTCTTTTTTAGCTTGAAAATCTTATTCATTACATTAAATAAAACGAAAGGTCAAAGGCAAAGGTGAGGCCATGTTTCATGGGGGTGGGACCAGAAGGCAACATAGAAAATGAACCTGGAGCAACACTGTCTCCGAACAACGTCAAACAACGCTTCCAGCGCCCGACGGGGAGACTGCCTCCTCCGCCCCAGCACGGCCAGCCTGCAGGGCCCTGTCCTGGGGGACTGGCCACAGCTTCCGCAGCAGACTGAGCCCCCTTGTGACCCTCCACCCCGCCGGAAGTAAAAGAGCACAAAACAGGCTCCTTTTCGGGCGATAAGAGGGGAAAAGGCCCCCCCCCCGGGGGGGGAGGTGAGCAGGCAGCACATTCCTGCTCCAGAAGCAGCCCTGGGGCCGCTGGAGAGGCCTCAGGGCTTCAGCCCTCAGCCAATTGCCTCAAGAGGCGTTTACAAATACGCCAGAACCCTTAAGAAGTGAAGGAAGACGTAAGGGCTCGAATGCCTCGAGCCGACCTCGGCCCTGACCGCCATCCTGCCGCCTGGCCCTCTCGCGGCCCCCTGGGCGCACCGGTCCAGCCCCTGAAATTGCACGGGGCCTGGGCACTTGGGGCCGCACACCTCAAGGGTTGAATGTCACGCGTCTCCGACTGGCCCCTCCAAGCTTTAGGTCTGTTTTGCAAACCCAGCCCTCAGGCGCGGTGGCAAAACCAAGAACGGCCTCCATCCAGATGACGCACCGGACATGAACCCACCGGACATGAACCCGAAGCCGCAGAGCCGGCCCGGAGCTCGCCCTGAACTCGCTCCCGCAAGAGGCTCCAGGCCGAGGGCACGACCTCATCCATCCATTTACATTTGGTTAAAACGGCATTTCTGCCAGAACACTGGCAGAACCAACCCCTGATGACGGAAGTCTGGTCTTCTCGGCTCCTGGCCCAAAGCGCTGACCCCTCTGGGGCTTCGGGTGGTGGGGAACGGGAAGAGGGGCACCCGCAGCTGCTCAGAAGCAGGCTGATCTCGTCGCCGTGGCGGAATCAGCCTTCTGGACGGAGTCCAACGAAACCCCTGGACGGGTCTGGAGCTTCCGCTGGGAGGGCACACGGCCCTGGGCTTCTCTGCCACCTGCTGGCCCTCGTGGTCCTCTGAGCTCTGGGAGGCCTTCTAAGCAGGTTAAACCCAAGAAGGGGTCACAGGAACCCTCGATTTATAACCAGCCTGAGGTCAGAAGTTGGGGAGTTCCCGTCGTGGCTCAGTGGTTAATGAATCTGACTAGGAACCATGAGGTTGCAGGTTCGATCCCTGGCCTTGCGCAGTGGGTTAAGAATCCGGCGTTGCCGTGAGATGTGGTGTGGGTCGCAGACGCGGCTCGGATCCCGCGTTGCTGTGGCTCTGGCGGAGGCGGGCGGCTACAGCTCTGATTCCATCCCTAGCCTGGGAACCTCCATATGCCGCAGGAGCGGCCCAAGAAAAAAGGCAAAAACACACACACACAAAAAAAAAAGTTTGGGAGGCCCCGCTTTCCACTGGAGAGGCCACCTAAAGTGGGCAGTGGCGGGGGGCGTCTGTGGGACCAAGCCCCTAACAAGAGGAGTCGGCGCCAACTCCAGGTGGCCAGTGTCAGAATGGAGTCAAACGGCAGGACAGCGGTCAGCGTCCACGGAGAATCGCTTGGTGTGGAAACCCCCAGACAGGTGCACTGAGAGACACCGCGACACTGCCATGCAGGAGTGCCGACGGTGCCCGTGAGGGGCCTCCAGAGCGACTGCCCGAGGGGATGCAGTGCATCTAGCTGGGCACTCAGGATCTGGGCATGTGGGGTACAAGCAGCTCATTTTGGAAAGAAAAAGACAGTGTCTATTCCCCGAGAGTCAAAAAGGGGGTGACATCCCTAATTATGGTCCAGGCACGCACGCTTTCCCAGAATGACCCTGTCTCATGATATTAACCACGGCAGAGCAACCTCAAAAACAGGTTTTTACACACAAGTCCCCTCCAGGTGGGGCTGCAGCCCACCCCCAGGAGAGTGGGGGGCATCTAGCACCCCAATGCTCTTCTGCTATTTCCTTCCCTGCAGGGGGGGTCTGGATGCAGTCCCTTCCCAAGTCCTGGTCCTGCCTGGGTGCCGAGCAGCAGGACCCCACCGCCCTCAACCTGAGTGGGCGGCAGTGGATAACTCCCAGAGGGTAAGAGCTGCCAGACCGACGTCACATCAGACTCTGGAGCACTCAGCTGCTGGGGGGGCCACCGTGTCACCGGCGAGACACAGGCTCAGCCGGGAGTGCCCCAGACACAGGGACGAACTCCCCAAATCCACGTTCCCACTGGCAGCCGCTCCTGCTTCCAGGTCCGGCTTCCCTGGGCGCCTCCCAGGTCTCAGCCGCTGGTGCAACAAGCCTCCTTCAGCAGCGTCCAGAGCCCGCGTCCGCACAGCCCCGCAGCGCGCCTGAGGCCCCGGGACCAGAGATCCCCCGCACAGGACAGTTAGGACTCAGGCCCACCTTTTTTCCAAGCTCAGTGTGATGCCAAAGAGTCTGGCACCAACTCATGACCAACAACTGTCTGTACCAAAGCACTGCAAGCAAATGTTGCCGCTGTCCCCGTCCTGGCAGCGCCCGCTCACAGCTGCCCGTGCAGTCAGTGCACCGTTCCTCTTCTGAAACGCAAGGCCAGCCTCAGGAAAGCTAATTACGATGCCGTAATCCTGCCCCTTCGAGGGCCCAGCCTCATCAGCTCACACCCAACACAGTGGTAAAGCCACGGGCTCTCCCTTCTACAAACAGCCCGAAGCTGACCACACTGCTACCACCAGGCCACTGTCCACTGGGACCTGACGCCCCACAGGAGCCTCCTGGGGCCCAGCTCCTTCCTCAGACCCCAAGGCTTCTGGGCTGCTCCGCCCTCCCTAACCTCACCTGGGGTCCCTGCTCTGGCGAGCCCTTCCCTAGCAACCCTTGCCGAACCTGTGCTGTGCCAGCCCCCTGCCTGCGATGGCTAGGGTCAGTGTCTCACCTGCTCCCCTGTGGGTACCGGGCATCTCGGGCTTGGTGGCAGGGAGAAGGGACACAGGCCTGTGCCCAGGGGGAGGGGTGCCTGAGCACCCTCCTGCCCCCACCTCCCGGCCCCATACCCCTTAGCCGAGTCTTCTCTCCACGCTGCACCACTGGCCCAGCTGTGCCCCACCCCACTCCAAAGCGGGGGCCCCCCAATCCTGGACCCTGCACTGCAGTCACTCCCTCTACTCACCCCTGCCCCCACCCCAGCTATGCAGTCACCCCCTAGATCACAACCAGGCTACAAGAACACCTGCCCCAAATGCCACCTCCATGGCCTGCTGTGCCCTGCAGGGAACGCGGGCTCAGCCCTCAGCTCAGACCCAGGGGTCAGCCTCTGCTGTGCCTGCCTCCGCCCCTCCCCCCAGGGCCCAGCCCCTCCTGGAGACAGTGACAGGCACAGCGCGGGCATCAGGGGCAGTCCTCACCCGTGTCCGTGCAGGAGCAGGCCAGGACCCCGGGAGGCTGGGCATCAGGCACAGGTCTGAACTCGAGGACAGGTAGGTGTGCACCCTGCCCTCCGCGGGACCTGTGGAGCCTGGCGGTAACGTTTTCTGGATTTTCTTCTCCGGACCTTCCGCCCCTTGCCTGTGCGCATGCTATGGAACCCCACCTGCCAGGCAGCAGCCAGCCCCTAATGGTGCGCTGAGCCTGCTGGCATGTCCACTGCCAGAAAGGGGCCCAAACCCAACTCTGAAAAACAACGTCGGAAGCCCTTTTCTTCCTGGAGAAAACACTTTCTCCAGCAGCAAGTGGCAGCCGTAAAGCTGGCCTTCTAGTCCACGGGTGACCACCACTGTTGAAGCAACTCATTCCTGCAGGTCCCGGGAAGAAAGACACTGGTGGCTCCCCACAGTGAGCCAGCCAGAGACGCACACGTGGGAGGTGCCCCTCTGCGGCCACGGACCACACACAGGGCCAGGGAGACAGGCAGGCCTCGGGACAAAGTCAAGGGGCCAGGGCCAGAGCACAAGGCGGCCTCAGGTGGCAGAGGTCAGGGACACAGGGGGACACCAGAAGGGCTCACGGCACAGCCTGGGTGTCTGTCTGGGCTCTGCCCTTCGGCGTGGGGGCTGGGGTGGGGGGGAGGCCAGGACGCTCAGGCGTGCCAGGGCACTACTGCTCCCAGCAGGGACAGCTGCCACTCCCAGAGAAGCTCCAAGAAAAGCAATTCTTAAGATCTTGCTTCTTTGCGACTCAAGCCCCAGTGAACTGCATGGTGCGTAAGGCAGGCTGCAATCAAGCTGTTTAGAACAAGACAAAACTCAACCAGCGACGCTGGGTGGGTTGTGACCTGACCTCTGCCTAAAGCCAGCAACGAGTTGCTAATCACTGCCACCTCACCAGGGACCTGGCCCTGCTGCGCCTCTGCCTGGCACGCCCCCTGCTCGGCCAGATTCAAGGCCGGCCCCGAGGCTGCTGCCACAGCGCAGCTGTCCTGAGCTCGCCACGGTCCGGGGTCACGACGCGCCTCTGGCCCCGGGCACACGGGTTTTTCGCGGCGGCCCGGCCACGCTCCGTTCCTCCCGGCGGCTGCCTCCTCTCTGGGTCCCAGCGCCCAAGGACCTGGCTGCTCCGTCCACATCGTCCCCGGGGGTCGGGGTCACCATGGGCCACGCGCCAGGCTCCCACGGACACCAGGAGCGGCGGTCCCCGCCGCGAAAGCCGGTCGCAGGAGGCCGACCCGAAGGCCGGGGCAGGCACCCCGACGTCCACGCCGCGGACCCGGGACGTCGGGGCGGCGGCGAGTCCCCGAGCGCGGCGGGGAGGGAGCCCGGGCAGCAGAGGGACAAGCGGCGACCCCCGGGGTCCGAGCCCCGAGCGGGTCCGGAAGCCCTCGCGGGCAGGAAGAGGCGCGGCACCGCGAGCTGCGGCCGAGACTCGCGGGCAGCGGGGCGGGGACCCCGCAGGGACCCGGACCGCCCGCCGTGGACGCCCCGGGCGTTCGCGAACTTTCCTGCGCCGGCCCCGCGCCGACTTTCAGTTTCCGGCTCCGAGAAATCCCCTCAGGCCCGCGGGCGGCGGCTCGGTGCCTCCCGCCCCGTCTCCCGGTGCCGCGCGCCCCGCCGCCCCCGCCTCCGCCCCTCGACCCCTAACCCCAACCCCACCGCGACCCCGACCCGACCCGACTCGGACCAAACCCCAGCGTTCAGACTCACCAACGGTCGCCGCGCGCCCGGAACCGCCTGCCCGCCCGTAGCCGCCGCGGCCGCCGACCCGCCCCCGGGCCTGCCTGACGGACTGCTGCGGGGGCCTACCAGGAGCGCGCAGGGAGCCGCAGCGGGCGCCGATTGGCCAGCTCTCTCCCCCGCCCCCTGCCTGACAGATCGACACAAAAGCCTACCAAGTGCCTGCAGAGAGCCGTAGCGGGCCTCGATTGGTCAGCTTTCTCCCCCGCCCCTCCCGGGCCCGCACACTGACGGACTAAGGCAAGAACCTACCAGAAGCGAGCAGGGAGCCGCAGCAGGCGCCGATTGGGCGGGGCTGCCGCCGCTCTGGTATTTAAGCCGCCCCTGGCTGGCGCTCAGTGGAGTCCGCCAGAGTAGGCGCGGCTCCGTGTGCGGGGCTCTCTCGCCGGCTTGGCCCGGACTCTCGCTCGCCTCGGAGGAGGGTCAGCCTCAGTGTGGGTTAAGATTATGACAAAAAGTACAAACCTAAAGGGTCTGAAGGCGTGCGAGGGCTATTTTCCAGGTAGTGAAATGTTCTAGAACGAGATACTGCTGCTGATTGCCCGAAGTCACCAAACGACACCGAGTTGTACGTTTCTAGTTGAAACGGTGAATTTTATACTATGTGAATTTTACACCAAACAAAACTGAAAACGTGGAAACCACGGCCCGTGGAAATACACAGGTGGAAACATTTAGAAACGGGGTGGGCTTGGCGGGAAAAAAAGAGGCAGCACGGAGAGAGCCGAGTGTTGACCCCACCACTGCCGCTGTGTGTGACCCGGGGCCGGGCCGTTTCTTTATCGCTAAAGGGCAGCTAGGACCATCTGGATCCTCTAATGGGGAACACGGGCTTTCTCCATATCTGAGAACAGCATCGGATACCAGCATCTGCACATGGGGACAGAACTCCCCACTTTTCAGAAAAGGAAAGGCTCAGAGAGGCACCATTCCTTACCCAGGTCACACAGCACAAGGGCACCCTTGCTCCCGGGGGATCAGGAGAAACCGTGCAAACTGTTCAAGGACAGAGTAGAGAAACCAGGCAGGCTTTGAAGTTCTGTGATTTAAACTGTCTATGCTGAGTCCAGAAGTGCACACATCTCACTGCATAAATCATCACTGGGCTTGGAGTTGGAATTCCCCAAACGCCACAGGCCTGGGACCCAGCCGTGAGGCCACCCTGCCTCCAACACAAGCTCCATGAACTTGGAGGCTGAGTTTGCCACAAGCAGCTGCGGAAACGTCTCCCAGTCCTCCCCCCGCAAGTTCCATGGGGTTTCTCTCTAACCCCACAGCTAAGCCAGCTCTAACGGACCTAAACGGATCTCCTCCCGGCGCTGGGAGGCCGGGGCCGTCCTGTGACGCCTCCGCAGGGTTCCTGCTGCCGAGGGGAGCTTCACCTGCAGCACTGCACCCCTCTTTCTTCAGGGTAAAATGAGGAAGTCGCCTTCTGCGGTGACTCCCCCGGGAGGGTCAGAGCCCACTCCCCCTTCCCGCATTGGGGACAACGCAGAAGCCCTGGGCTCGGGGCCCCACCCTGCGTCCAGAGGAGGTTTCCCGGACAAAGTCTTGCTTCCCAGGAAGGCGGCTGCCTACAGCCCTTGGCACTGCTGGGGCTGATCCAGCCTGGAAGTACCTGCCGATCTCCCAGCATGAAAACGCTCTCGCGTTAGGGACTGCCGCTTTCAGAGGATTGTCATGCACACATTTTGGGGGCGGAGCGCTGGGGACAGGGAGCTTGGCAAGGAAGGGCTGCTGACTGAAGAGTGGCCACCCGGCCGCCAGCTCAGCAGGGTGACACCTCCGTCCTGGCGGGCTGGAAAAGGATGACTCACTGGTTGCAGGGCAACTCAGGGGATTCCCACGCAGGTTCCTTCCTGCCAAAAAGAAAGCAAAACTCAGCCTGCTGAGGCAGCCATGCGGAGAGGAGCTGGGAGGTGGCCTGGCAGGGACAGCCCCCAGGAGACCCTGGAGGGGCCTGCATCATCTGCCTGCGGCTCCCTGGGGGCTGGGGCCTCTATCCTGTGCCGCAGTGCCCCCCAGACAGAGGCACAGGCCTGCCTACAGATCTGGATCCATGTGGACGCGGGCTGCTCATGACTCGGCCAGGCGGGAGAGGCCCCATTAGCTGCTCCCTACGCCTGCAGCGGATGCTGTCGCTGCCACCCATGCTGCCCCCAGCCCAAGGACAGAGCAAAGAAAACCAGGCACACCACTGGCACCTACCCACCCCACGCCTTTACTCTCCTTCCTCCGGCCTGCCCTCATCTGCACCCCACCACTGGTGCCACCTCCACACCCATCTGGCGTGACTGGTCCCTTCCTCCCTTTACTCACTCAGGCCTTTGGGAGACCAGCACACGGGCCAGGAGGCAGGGAGGCTGATGCAGGCGCCCACAGAGGGCCCTCCTGTGCCCGGCGCAGCCCGTAGGGCACAGGCTGGCACTGGGCAGAGCCAGCCTCCCAATACGATCTACTTCCTGCCCTGAGAGCTCGGCCCTGCCTCTTTTCTCGTTTTTCAGACATTTGAAGGTCAACTGGCCTGCGGCTTCTGAAAGAAGCCAGTTTCACACTTACTGCACAGTCACCTGATGGACACATTTCCAGAAAGGCCGGCCTCCAGCTCGGCCCAGAATTCCCCTGGACCCACGCCAGCCACAAGGGGCTCCCCCGCTCCCCCTCCTGGAAGAGCACAGCAGGGCCACCCCCAAGAAAAGGAGAAAGACGACGCGATGCTGGCGAGGCCTCTAGGTTGACCTCACAGCAGCCAGCGCTCTGGGACCAGAGCTGGCCTCAGCCAGCCACGCGTGGCCCTAACAGAGACCACAGAAGGTGGCGAGAGCGTGGCAGGTGCACAGCGCTGCAGGCTCCGTAAGCAAGGGAGGCTGGGAGGAATGGTTTCCACGTCCCTCGGTATCCCCTGGAGCCTTAGGAAGGATGCAGAGGAAGGTAACCAAACCGGGGGGCGAGGGAGCGGGGCTTGTTCGCTGTGCGCCACCCACAGGTCTTAATCCACCGATTCAAGAACGTTTGGGTTTTAAGCAACAGAAAGTCACTTTGGAGGCTCTGGAAAACACAGAAAAATACCAAGAAGAGGGAGAAGATCAGCTCAGATGCCCCCGCCCTGAGACAAGCTCTGCCAAGCTTCCCCGCTAAACAGCCGCCTCACTTCAGCCAATGTCAGAAAACAGATGCCACCCCACACCCAGAGCGGAAGGCCTGGGGGACAATCTCACCAGCAGGATTACAGGTGCCCGGGCCGCCCTGGCGTCCCGCCTCCCATCGCCAGCTGACCTGGCCCCAGGGCCTTTGCAACCCCAACCGCCAGTCCCTCCACCAGACCCGCTCCCTGCCCCCCAGGCGCTGGGCACAGCCTGCGCCCTCTGCAGGTTTTAGGGTCTCAAGATTGAGTGGAGAAGGTCTCTCTCCGGGTGGCCCCGCGTTAGGTGCGTCCCCTCGCCCACGCCCCGTTTGCGTGCTTGTGTCGTCCCCCGGGTGCTGCTCCCGGGCAGGGGGCCGCGGTTCCCTCCACCCCAATGCGGAGCCTGGCGGGTCCTCAGGCGCCCCCTGCCGGCCGCGTCCGGGACTGCCGCCCTGGCCCGCGACTCCGGGCCGAGGTCCTGCCGAGACAGCTGCGCACCTGGTCTCCGTGGGGACTTTGCGCCGCCGCCTTGCTTTGGACTCACAAACCCTAAGAGGGCCCTGCTCACCCTCGACCCAGCAAGTGACTCAACTGGCCAAGGTCCACAGCTCTGTGTCCGGAAGGCTCCCTGCACCCCAGGGCAGCAGGCGTTGCTCTCTGCATGGCCACCCTCCCGCAGCGGGGCCCCACCTGCCCAGGACCCAGCTGCGGCCTCTGACCCTGCTGCTGCCACCTGTCAACCATCCCTTTTTGCTTCCCCAGACTCCAGGCCCATCCCCGGCAGCCCCACCCTCTCCAGCTGGCCCCCATCCCGGCCCTCCCCTGGCCAGGCGCAGGAGCCCCGCACCAGGCTTAGTCTACACAGTCCTTCCTCTGCAGCTGACATCGCGGCCAGGGTGCTGGAGCAGGGTGCTGGCCAGCCTCCTCCTGCCCAGGCTGGCCGCTTGCCCTCCTGGACCACAGGCTGCCCTAGCCTCCTGCTCACCTGGTCTTCGAGCCCTCGCTGAGGACGCCTGATGGACCCCTTAAATCCCCTTCGCCACAGGACCGAGCATATTCCATGACGACCACGGCCTAAAAGAAAAGCGAGTTGTGAAAATGTCCTTTTGCTGAACCTCACGTACACAATCGCGCGGGTAAAAATAGATACTTTCAGTAAAGGATAGAAAAAGGGAAAAGGATGGATCAGAATTTTCGCGACAGTAACGAATTTTTTCAAAAACAAGGGGCATCCTTGCTTCAACCTCTATTGCTCACAGTAATGAATAACCTTAGAGACCAGTTTCCGGTGGTGGTTTTTTTCGGCCGCACTCAGAGCACGTGCAAGTTCTCAAGCCAGGGGCTGCACCCATGCCACACTTGTAGCCGGAGCCACAGCAGCGACAATGTTGGATCCTTAATACCCTGGGCCACGAGGGAACTCCCGGTTTCTAGTTTGAGTCCTAATAGCTGCAAAATGTAAAAATGCTTTGGTCTCAACTGATCTTTCTTCTTCTTGTCATGTTCAACACAGCCCAGCTGTATCTGTCCATCTATTTTCCCTCATACGTGACCAAAGAAAGATTCTTATCAAGCTTAATAAATTTTGGTGGAGTTCTCTGGTGACTCAGGGGGTTCACGATCTGGCACTGGCACTGGTGTGGCTCAGGTTGCTGCTCTGGCACAGGTTTGAGCCCTGGCCAGAGCAGCTGGGAACTTCTACATGCTGCGAGTGTGGCCAGGGGGAAAAAAGGACAGCAGGGATGGGCACAACATTGTAAACCAACTCTAACCACGTGTTTATAAAGAGGAGGGTCCTTCACTTCCTGGTGCATCCCAGAGCGTGGGACTCTGTCAGTGTCCAGCCAAAGCCAATCCTGGCGCCTTTTAGACATCACAGCAGGAAAACCGTCAATTCAGATGAAGACTCCTGGTGGCCACATAGAACGACAGAGCCGGAGTAAGTGGCCGCTGTGCCAGTGTCCCCTGCGTTGCTGTTTAAGCCAGGGGCGCGGAGTCCCGCCAGGGTCGGAAGGACACACTGCACCCAACATTCCCCCCCAAAACACAGCGTGCTGCCGACTTCCGCAAGGGATTTGCAGTTTGAGGGGGGAGTTCCACACAGGCTGGGCCGCTGCCGGCAGCCAACAGGGGACATCCGGAGGAGGAGGAGGCTCTGTATCACTGACAGTGGTTGCAAGTGCTCAACGAACCTTTGGTTGGCTGTGTCATGTACGATCTGCCCCTTGGTGGCAGAAGGAGAGAGTCACCATAGCTGCAGTGGCTCTGCTCACACCCAGAGGCCCTTTCAGTGAAAGGCTTCTAAGTTGAGGAAATCTTCCAAAAGTGGAGCAGAAAGAAAAGGAGTTACAAGCAGAAATGATACAGAAGATGTGGTACATGTGTGCGAGGGAATACTACTCAGCCAGAAAAAATAACGAAATAAGGCCATTTGCAGCAACATGGATGGATCTAGCGATTATCACACTAAGTGAAGTAGGTCAGAAAGAGAAGTACAAATACCATATGATATTACTTACATGTGGAATCCAAAATATGACACACAGGAGTTCCCATTGTGGCTCAGCAGAAACAAATCTGTGTTGCCATGAGCTGCAGTGTAGGTTGCAGGCTTGGCTCAGATCCTGTGTTGCTGTGGCTGTGGTGTGGGCCAGTGGCTCCAGCTCCAGTTTGATCCCTAGCCTGGGAACCTCCATATGCCGTGGGTGTGGCCCTAAAAAAAAGACAATAAATAAAATAAACTATAACACACACACACACACACACAGGAGTTCCCTTGTGGTGCAGCAGGCTAAGGATCCAGCATCATCACTGTAGCAGCTCAGGTCACTGCTGTGGTGTGGGTTCAACCCCTGCCCCAGGAATTTCCACATGCCTCACATGCAGCCACAAAAAAAAAAAAAGAAGAAAAAAGAAAAAATATATAACCCAAATGAATCTATCTATGAAACAGAAACAGTGGTCTTTCCTCACAGACAAGGGGAACAGACTTGTGGTTGCCAAGTGGGAGCGGGTTGGGGGAGGGACAGCGTGGGAGGTTGGAGTCAGCAGGCAGTAAGGTATCACACACGGAGAGAATAAACAGCAAGGGCCTCTCTGTACACAGAGAACTATATTCAATGTCCTATGATAAAACATAATGGCAAAGAATATATTAAAAAGAGTGTGTATATATGTTTAACTGAATCAGTTTGCTGTACAGATGGAAGAAAAATTTTTTGGCAGCACCCGCAGCATTTGCAAGTTCCAGGGCCAGGGTTCAAACTCAAGCCACAGCAGCAGCGTGAGCCACAGGAGTGACAAATCAAGATCCTTAAGCTGCTGCACCAGAAGAGAACTCCTACACAGCAGAAATTAATACAACATTGTAAATTCACTGTACTTCCATTAAAAAGATAAGGACATTCACAGCCCCAGGAGGGATTCTAAGATTTTATTGATAGGAATTCCAAACAGTGGAAACGAGAAAGGAAGGGAGGAGATGCTTGAGGAAATAGCACAAGAAAACGTTCCCAAACGGAGGGCCCTATTATCCAAGTTCAGGGCTTCTAGAGTGCAGAGGACATGGTAGGAAACCACACCAAGGCTGTTACCCTGATGTGGCAGAGAAAGGGGGGCAAGTAGAAGATCCTCAAACTTCCAGGCAGGAGTGGGGGCAGGGAGAGGGAGGGAGAGACAGAGACTGTGGGGCGGGGGGAGCGGCACGAGGGCACTCAAAGCCAGGCAGGTGTCAGCATGGACAACAAGAAAGACATGGGACTTCTCAGGTGTAATATGGAAACTAGAAGACAATGGAGCAGGCCTTTAAAACTCTAAGAGAAACAACCCAATTGAAAAATAGGCAAAAGGCCTGATAGGCATTTCTCCAAAGAAGATACACAGATGGCCAACAAGCACATGGTACCACCTCACACCAGTCAGAATGGCCATCATTAATAAGTCCACAAATAACAAATGCTGGAGGGGGTGTGGAGAAAAGGGCACCTTCCTGCACTGTTGGTGGGAATGGAAATTGGAACAACCACCATGGAAAACAGTATGGAGGTACCTTAGGAAACTATACATAGAACTACCATATGACCCAGCAATCCCACTCCTGGGCATATATCCAGATCAAACTTTCCTTGAAAAAGACACAGGCACCCACATGTTCACCACAGCACTATTCACCATAGCCAAGACATGGAAACAACCCAAATGTCTGTTGACAGATGATTGGATTAAGATGTGGTATATATACACAATGGAATACTACTCAGCCATAAAAAAGAACAAAATAATGCCATTTGCAGCAACATGAATGGAACTAGGGACTCTCATACTAAGTGAAGTAAGTCAGAAAGAGAAAGACAAATACCATGTGATTTCACTTATATCTGGAATCTAATATAGGGCACAAATGAACCTTTCCACAGAAAAGAAAATCATGGACATGGAGAACAGACTTGTGATTTCCAAGAGGGAGGGCGAAGGAGTGAGAGTGACTAGGAATTTTGGGTTAATAGATGCCAACTATTGCCTTTGGAATGGATAAGCAATGGGATCCTGCTGTATAGCACTGGGAGCTATGTCTGGTCCCTTGTGATGGAGCCTGATAATGTGAGAAAAAAGAATGTACACATGTATGTGTCACTGGGTCACCTCGCTGTGTAGTATAAAATTGACAGAACACTGTAAGTCAGCTATAATGGAAAAATAAAAATCATTATTAAAATAAATAAAACTCTAAGAAAAGACGTTTTCAAACATCTTGTGTCTCAAAATTTTTCTTCCCATGCAGTCTTGGTCTAAAAGCTACAGGAGACTGCCCACCAAGATAAGGGTGAACAGAAAGAAGATGCTGGTATTGCCTTCAGGAGAGAGGAGGAACTCCTCAAAAGACAGTTCCAGGAGTTCTCATCGTGGCTCAGTGGTTAATGAATCCGACAAGGAACCATGAGGTTGTGGGTTCGATACCTGGCCTTGCTCAGTGGGTTAAGGATTCAGCGGTGCCCTGAGCTGTGGTGTACGTTGCAGATGCAGCTTGGATCCCACATTGCTGTACTCTGGCGTAGGCCCAGTGGCTACGGCTCCAATTCCACCCCCTAGCCTGGGAACCTCCATATGCCGCAAGTGTGGCCCTAGACAAGACCAAAAAAAAAAACAGTTTCAGGCCAACCAGTGTCTCAGGTCTGGAGGACGCCCACACCAACTTGTCTGGAGAGAACAGGCTGCAGAGGATGACGCCTGGGGAGCATAGGGATGGCTGGTCCCCTGATGGCTGGAGAGGAGATTTACAGCTCTAACAGTCGGGCGCCCAATTAATGGGGGTAAATAAAAATGAAGCAAATAGGAGTCCCCACTGTGGCGCAATGGGATACGCAGCATTTGGGGAGTGTTGGGACACAGGTTTCATTCCCAACAGTATGGCACAGTGGGTTAAGGATCTGGCACTGCTGCAGCTGTGGCTTAGGTCACAACTGCAGCTCGGATATGATCCCTGGCCTAGAAACACCATATGCTGCGTGGGAGCCAAAAAAAAAAAATTTTTTTTTGGTTGCAGCCAACCAAAAAATTAGAGATATGGTGGGAAAGAATAGAATCACAGTGCATTATGTGGATCATCTGTGAACAGTACGTTTATGGTCATATTCATCAGAATAAAAAGGATGAAACCAATAACTTTTACGTTAACAGTCGGCATGTTGTTCTGTTGCTCCAACCTTATAGCATCAGCTTCCACAAGAACGTCACTCTTCCCAGCCCTGCACCATTCCTTTTGGCTTGGCCAGTCCACTTCACTCCCCATGCTCCCCTGAGCACTGTTTGGACCCTATGTTCACACACCCATCCTCCACACTGTAGCCAGAAGGTTCTTCCCCAAAGGCAGACCTCAGCAGGTAACTCCTGTTCTAATCCCAAAAGGCTCCTTCTTTTCAGAAAATATCCATCTGGAGTTGTCATACCTGTGACATCTTCTACATTTGAGACAAAGCCCAAAAATCACATCCTATGACACCTTATATAGTTGAGATGTAGCCTGGGTATAGTATCAGAAATGAAGACTCTACCTGGGTTTAATATTGGAGGAGTCCCTGGTAGCCTAGCAGTTAAGGATTTGGTGTTGTCACTATGTGTCTAGTTCGATCCCTGGCCCAGAAATTTCTGCATGCTGTGGGTACAACAAAAGAGGAGGGGGACAAGCATACTCCATGCAATATTGGGGATGTACTTATATTAAAAAATATCATATTGGAGATGGCAGAAAATAGGATGAGTGATCCTGAGTAGAGAACCATAGAAATGGTCTGCAGAGCAGAAAGAAAAAGAGATAAAGAGCTGAAAGAATAAAGGTGGAAAAATCTGAACTGTGAGACATAACAAGCAGAATTATATACCTTAATTGGAATTCTAGAAGAAAAGGGAAAATGGAACAGAAAAAACAAAAATATTTGAATACTAGTAAAATTTTCCCCAATTTGATGAAAAACAACCATATAGGTCCCCCAAATTCAGCAAACCCAAGCAGGAAAATTATGAAGAAAGTTATACTTGGGCACATAACGGGGACCCCCACCCCCCAAAAAAAGAGATAATCTTGAAGCAGCCAGAGAACATGTCACATTATGTGCAGGATACAAGTAGAGACGAATGATACAAACAGACATGAGTGACAGAGGACTTCTCATCAGAAACAATGGAAGTCAGAAGACAATGGGACAATATTTATAAAATATATCCTTGAAAAATAAGTAGGGCAGTTCCTCAAATATTACAAACAGAATTACCAGAAATTCCCTGATGGCTCATGGCTTAAGGGTCCTGCACTCTCATGGCTGTGGCTCCAGTCACTGCTGTGGCTCAAGTTCAATCCCTAGTCCAGGAACTTCTACATGCTGTGGGTGTGGCCAAAAAAATGGAATTACCATATGATCCACCAATTCCACCTTTGGGTATAAACCCAAATAAATGCAATTAGTGTCTTGAAAAGATATGTGTACATCCATATGCACAGCAGCACTGCTCACAATAGCCAGATATGGAAGCAACCCAAATGCTCACGAATGGAAGAGGCATGAGCAAATATGCTATGTACACACAATGGGGGATTATCCAGCCTGGAAACGGAAGGAACCTCTGACACAGTCCACAAGCTGAATGGACCTTAAGGCCATCACTCGGAGTGAAATAAGCCAGTTACACAAGGACAAGTGGTGTATTCTTCCATTTAGATGAGGTTCCGATAATGAAGTTATAGAGACAGAACGTAGAGTAACAGGTGTCAGGGCTCGGGGAGAGAGTGAAAGAAGAGTCAGCGATTAACAGGGAAAGAGTCTTAGCTTTTATGAAATAAAGAATTCGGGAGTTGGACCATGGGAGTTTCATAGAACAATGAATGTGCGTCAGGCCACCGAACTCGAGAGTTTTGCAATGGCTAAGGCGGTAATTTGTACATTGTGTATTTTACCACAATGAAACATGCTTTAAACAGGGGGGAAAGGGATTTCACAAGGCTGGACTTCCAGGAAGTGGGATCATGGGACCACTTGAAGTCTGTTAGCCTTGGTAATCAGAGACTTTCTGTTTTCGCCACACCTCTGGTATATGGAAGTTCCCAGGTCAGGGATCGAATCCAAGCCACAGCTATGACCTACACCACAGCTACAGCAACGCTGGATGCTTAACCCACTGAATCGGGCTGAGATTCAAACCCACGCTGCTCCAGAGACAACACCAGATCCTTAAACTGCTGCGCCACGGCAGGAACTCCATGAACAGCCTGCAAGTACATGAGTAACCCCTCCTTCCTGAGGTGTGTGGATACGCGCATTTACTAGATTTTTTGGGATAGCTTTTAACTGATAACTCAGTGCTGATTTTCATCAGGGATACAATATTCAAATTAATATCTTTATTTTCAAAATATAGATGAGTTCCCTTGTGGCTCAGCATGGTAAGGATCTAGCATTGTCACTACTGTGGTTTGATCCCTGGCTGGGAACTTCCACATGCTGCAGGCGTGGCCAAAAAACAAAAAGGAAATATAGAAATAGCCAGGTTTTATCTTTGCCTTCCAGAAGCGTGTGGAATTATATTTTCTCTCCTTTGTATGTGAAGACAAATGAATAACACTGGTTACTTTATTTATTTATTTATCTTTTTAGGACCACCCCAGCAGCATACGAAAGTTCCTAGGCTATGGGTTGAACTGGAGCTGCAATTGCTGGTCTACATCACGGCCACAGCAACACCACTACCAGATTCAAGCATCGTCTGCAACCTACACCTCAGCTCACAGTAATGCCAGATCCTTAGCCCACTGAGCAAGGCCAGGGATTGAACACAGGTCCTCATGGATACTAACTGGGTTCGTCCCCCCTGAGCCACAACAGGAACTCTGGTTTAAACAGCGCAGAGAGGAGTTCTGGTCATGGCGCAGTGGTTAAGGAATCCGACTAGGAACCATGAGGTTGCGGGTTCGATCCCTGGCCTTGTTCAGTGGGTTAACGATCTGGCTGTGAGCTGTGGTGTAGGTCGCAGACGTGGCTCAGATCCTATGTTGCTCTGGCTCTGGCATAGGATAGCAGCTACAGCTCTGATTAGACCCCTAGCCTGGGAACCTCCATTTGCCATGGGAGTGGCCCAAGAAATGGCAAAAAGACAAAATAATAATAATAATAAACAGCACAGAGAGAGGATTCATTAAAACCACAGTGGGAAGTTCCCATTGTGGCGCAGTGGAAACTGATCTGACTAGTATCCATGAGGATGCAGGTTCCATCAGTGGGTTAGGGATCCCGAGTTGCTGTGAGCTGTGGTGTAGGCCAGCAGACACAGCTCTGGTTCAACCCCTAGCCTGGGAACGTCCATATGCCACAGGGACAGCCCTAAAAAGACAAAAAGAGGAGTTCCCGTCATGGCGCAGTGGTTAATGAATCCAACTAGGAACCATGGGGTTGCAGGTTCGATCCCTGCCCTTGCTCAGTGGGTTAAGGATCTGGCGTTGCCGTGAGCTGTGGTGTAGGTCGCAGATGGGGCTCGGATCCTGTGTTACTGTGGCTCTGGCGTAGGCTGGCAGCTACAGCTCCGATTGGACCCCTAGCCTGGGAATCTCCATATGCCATGGGAGCGGCCCAGATAGGGCAAAAAGACAAAAAGAAAAAAAAAAAAGACAAAAAGAAATACATAAAACAATGGTGGTGTGACAATGGCTCCCTGAGACCTGCCTACCTACCCACTGAGGGGGGAATGAATTTAAGAAGGGAGATTAAATGACTGACACACTGGGGCGCCAAAAGGAGACCTGTTTGCTCAGGTGCATCCCCACTAGCATGAAGAAACAAACCCTAAACCTGATCTTATTTACTCAGTTCAGCAGAATAAAACAATTACAAACTAAAGAAAACAAAGGGTGTGGAGTGGCCCCTCTGGGAAGACATGAACTGCTGACCAGGCCTCCCGCCTGCTGCTGCAGGTTCATTCCCCTGGGCCCCACGTCAGCTGAGAGCACTCAGAGCCAGGATGGGGTGAGGGAAGATGCAGGTCAGGGACCTATACCACCTGCGCCCTGGGGGTAGCACGGGCCGCAAGCAAGGGGGCTGCAGAGATCTCTGTGGCAGCAGAGCTGGACTCCTATCCAAGGGCTGGATGTCCTGGGGTCACATGGACACCGAGGTCTACATGTCCCCATCTCCCGGCTGAGCCAACCAGGGCAGCCGCAGTACCACAGAGCTGATGCAACTTCTCCTGCAGGGATCTCAGCCAGAACTCCAGCCAAGGGCCGCTCCTGGGGTTCACACGCCCGGTGTTGGTTCAATTCCACGAGTAGGGTACCTTAGCGGTTAAGACCGCTGCCTCTTTCCAGGCAAACTCCGCCTTCTTCATACTCTTCCTGGGCTCCCTGCAGACCACAGGCATTTGGGGGACCTCACTTGAAGGAGCTTGAGTTGGGGCGCATTTAGTTGAGGTTTATGGGCTGTTTTCATGCTGTTCGGTAGTGCTGGCCTGACCTGGGGCAGGTGAATCTTCTACAGCTGCCAATTACCCACCTGCACTGCGCCCGGAGCTGGAAATACGTGGAAGCGAAAAAAAAATAAGGTTTGCCGTGTGAAGAAGGGAATCTGCGCAAAACTGTAAGCAGAACTCAGTCCTCCTGACACGGGGCTGGAATGCGCGGGTTTAATTCCTGAAACCTCGCTAAAGCTGGAGTCAGGCCAGGCCTGGAGTGGACGCCCGCACGCCCCCCGCACATGTCGGTTACCGCACTTGTCGGTTACCCTGACCGGGAAGAGGTCCCCACCCACAGCCTGGGCAGGAAGGCGCCTCGACTTTCCTCCGCAGAAAGAAGGAAACTTCCCTCCGCCCCAGGACACCCCAGCCAACCAGAGACTGCAGCCTCAGCCAATGGGAAGCCTCCGGGCTTTGGACCGCCCCCCCCCCCAGCTCCTCAAATGGGCTTTTTGGTTATCGCAGCCCCGCCCACATCTCCTTTTCACTATAAAAGCAGGTTTTCCCCTCCTCCTGATTCTCCGAATTTGGCGTTTGTCTCTCGCAGGGTTGGGGGTGCAGTTCTTCTGCTATTTCCAAAGAGCGTTTGCTGGTAAATAACTGGCTATCATTTATTAAAGTGGACACATTTTTCAAAATTCTTGTCTTGTGGAGCAGAAACCTGTAGGAAAGCTGCAAAGAGTGCGTCTCTGCGAAGCCGCAAGTATTAGCCACACCGATGTCTGCAGTAACAATCAGATGCAAATCTGTTCAAACATGTTAGAGGTATGACTGAATTCTCTTTCCGCTCTTTCCATAAAACAATTCTGCGAAGTCTCATTGAATGTGGCATTCAATGAGAATACAGCCAGAAATGTAAGCAAAAGCAGTAGAGATGCATTCATTAATTCATACAAACATTATTTTTTCTGAATTTTGTGATGCTTGTGGCATTCGTCAGTCTTAAAATTTATAACTATCGGCTTATTTTCTCATGCAGAGTTTATCATAAAATAAATAAATATTACAAAATTATTGTAAAACAATGTATATATTACATTGTGTACATTATATTACATTACTGTAAAGTTATGTGTACATATTTTCAGAATATACATGTTATACGAAAATATTGTTTTTTGTAGTCAATTTGTTTTTATAATTTCGCACATTTCCTTGGAAATTATATATGCCTTAGACCCCACCAAGCCTACATCCACCCCAGCCCCCATCTTTGTGTCATGGGAGCACAACTCTAGATAAGTAGAACTTGGAATTGCGTTCAGGGTGATCAAAAACAAAGAAAAGAAAGAAATGAAATTGAAACTAACTTCAACCACCAAAAAATCGATGAGGCTACCTTTCCCTGGCATCCAGTTTGCGCACCCACCTTGCAGCCAGGCCGTGGCTGGTGGACCCGGATCCCCAAAGATGAGACCAAGAAACCAGATGTAGGCTCCAGTCTCCCTCCCCCTACTTGCGCCCCCTCTTCTCCCTGGGTCCCCTCTTCTTCTCGCCCCGGCGCACGGCACCCCCATTCGCGTTTCCCCTCGCAGGACCCCACCCCACGTCCTGCACCCATACCCATTCCGGGGGCCTCGCTGTGCTGCCTTCCCCAGCCGGGGTTCCCACCCCCTCACCCCAGGTCCTCTGGCTCTCCCTAGCGCCCCCGCTCCCCCCAATCGATCCTCGGCGCTCCAAAGCGCCCTTTCAGCATCCCCAGGGCCCCTTGTTCCCCCGGCGTCCCCTGTCCCCCACCGCCTCTCCAGCGCTCCCGAACGCCTCTCAGCTCCCCCAGCGACCCGCCCCCGCTTCAGCGCCCCCCAGCGGCCACGCGCTCCAGCCCTGACGTCGCGCACTCGCTCCCCCGGCGCTGTCTCAGACGAGCCCGGCGCCGATTGGCCCCGAGACGCGGGAAGTGCCCGCCTCCAGTACCCTCCTCCAATGGGAGGAGGGGGCGGACCCGCGCCGGGCGCCGGAAGCGGCCGTTCGACGAAGGGACGTCGCGTCGCAGGGTCTAGAGCAGCTGCTGCGGAGCCGCCGGACGGACCGCCTGCACCCGCCTGCCCCTCCTGCCCCTCCTGCCCCGTCTGCCTCGTCTGCCCCGCCATGGCTGAGAGTGACTGGGACACGGTGACGGTGCTGCGCAAAAAGGGCCCCACAGCCGCCCAGGCCAAGTCCAAGCAGGTGCGGACGCAACGCGGGCCTCGGGACTCAGGAACGGCCGGGCGGGGCGGCCGCAGGGGCGGGGAGTGGGGACAGAGGTGGGGGGCCGGGGGCGGGGACCCGGCGGGGGCCCGGGACGGGTGGGAAGCGGGAGATCGGGCGAGGTGTGTGTCGAAGGGTCGGGGCGTTTTCGCGCCGATGATTAAGGTCTGCGGGCGAGGCCCTGTATCTCTTGGTGAGGACAGGGCATGGAGTGGAGGAGGCGTGGGGCGAGGTTGGCAGGGAGGACCTGGAGCGGAGATGGGGGACGAGGCACGGGTAAGTGGCAGTTCCCAGGAAGGGATGGGACAGGCAGAGGCGGCCCGCACCCCCTGCCCCAGAATCTCCTTCCCCCCTCTACGGGCTGCCTGGTGCTTAGCCCGTCAGATGCTGCCTGAGGCACATTGCTGACTGAAGGGAGTCCCTGGCCCCAGGCCGAGGTGACCTAGAAACCCAGCACACAGGGAGACCCTGCGTCCCCATCTTGCAGGGGTAGCCAGCGTGCCCTGAGAGGTACTTGAGGCAGAAGGTTCCCAGCCTGGCTAATCCATCCAAGGTTCACCTGTGAGTTGATGTAAGGCGGGGAGGGCGGTTCGGCCTCCACCCCTGCTTGTTGATACTCTCAGGCCACCCTGGGCAGGCCTGAGACATGCAGTATCAGGCCTGGCCCGGTACTGACTTCGGCCCTGGTGAACGGCATTCACTGACCTGACCTGGACTCGTTAGTCAGTCTAAGTCAAGTTCAGTCTTTTTTTTTTTTTTTTTTTTCTTTCTTCAAAGGCAGCTTTGGGAGTTCCCATCATGGGCCAGTGGTTAACGAATCCAACTAGGAACCATGAGGTTGCGGGTTCGATCCCTGGCCTTGCTCAGTGGGTTAAGGATCTGGCGTTGCCGTGAGCTGTGGTGTAGGTCGCAGACGCAGCTTGGAGCCCGCGTTGCTGTGTCTCTGGTGTAGGCTGGTGGCTGCAGCTCCGATTCGACCCCTAGCCTGGAACCTCCATATGCCGCAGGTGCGGCCCTAGAAAAGACAAAAAAATAAAAATAAATAAAATTTGATTTAAAAAAGCAGCTTTGAACAGGTCTAGAAAGCGTTTGAACATAACACACCTAGGCTGTTCCTCAGGCATGTCTGAGTTGTCAGAAGCTTCAAGAGATATGTTGTATTAACAGCAGGCAAGCCTAGACCCAGGGGTATCACTGCCTTTGGTGATGTTTAGGGCAGGGACTGCAGGCATGGTGCTATGGGTTCTCTCAGGAGCCAGATTGACTTGGCATTTCTTTCTGCTTTTGCCAGCAGGTCTGGTAGAGAAGCGAATCTATTTCGAGTGTGGGTTTCTGAAAGGAAGCTATTGGCTTGCCTTTCTTCACTGCAGAGACACGAGCTCTGTCTCTTTTCCTGAGCAGGAGTTGCTGAGAGTCGCCTGGCTGTTTGGTTGTAGAGGGATTTGTATAACCAGCTTTGGTTTAAGCCCAGCGTTGCTTGTCAGCCTTGAAAAAGCACTGGATACTGGGCCAGCAGCACAGCGCTTTGGGCATGAGCTCCCGGCCCTGCTGCCTGGGCTAGAAAAGCACCAGGCGTTGGCAGTGTGCCTACTGGCTGACGAGGCCTAAACTGGTGTTTGCCAGATACCGCCAAAGCTAACTTTGACCAAAAGACATTTCTTCATTTTCTAGGCCATCTTAGCAGCTCAGAGGCGAGGAGAAGATGTGGAGACTTCCAAGAAATGTAGGTACTTGTGTTTCCACTACCAAAACCAGGGTGTGCTGTTGGGGTTCAGGTCCGCAGTGGGTGCCTGGGGCCCCGGGGCTGTCAGGATGGCCTCTGGCAGCCGAGGCTGCTGCAGAGCTCAGAGGGTCTGGGATCTTGTCAGAGCAGCTGAGGTCGGCAGAGGTCGGGAGGGATTGTCCCGCACGCTTCTCACAGCTGCGAAAGCCTCGGGGCTCCGTGCTCTTCGGCCCGTGGGCCGCCACTACTCTGGGTGGCCTGGCTTATCAGTCACTCTGGGCACAGGGCACCTCTTGGGCTTGGTCCTTGGGCTTGTTGCCAACCCTCCCCTCTGCCCTGCTTCCCACCGGTCCAGGGGCCGCCGGCCAGAACAAACAGCACTCAATCACCAAGAACACAGCCAAGCTGGACCGGGAGACGGAGGAGCTGCACCACGACCGGGTCACCCTCGAGGTGGGCAAGGTGATCCAGCAGGGCCGCCAGAGCAAGGGGCTGACACAGAAGGACCTGGCGACGGTGAGTGAGCCTGGCGGGGTGGGAGTGGCAGCTCTGCTCGCCTGGTGACCCAGGGTCATCGTTCGCCCCGGCCCTGGGGCTGCCATCCGCCCAGGCCACACGCTGCCCCACAGGCGGGCCTGAGGTGTCTCCCCCAGAGGGGCTCCAGCCTCAGCCTTTCCTTCTTGAACCGACTGCAAAATACACGCTCTCTCTAGAAAATCAACGAAAAGCCGCAGGTCATCGCGGACTATGAGAGTGGCCGGGCCATACCCAACAACCAGGTGCTGGGCAAAATTGAGAGAGCCATCGGTGAGTGTCCTGCGCCCTCCTGGTCAGGCGGGGGCGCTGCCCCTCCGCGGTAGGGGTGGGGTCGGGGAGGGCGGGCACGGGAAGGGCTCCGAGGCCCCAGAGAAAATGCCCAGAGCGAGGAGTGTCTGGCTCCTCCTCTGGCACCTCCTGCCACTGTGCTGTGGGCCCGCGCGCCCCCTGCAACGCTCTCGTCCCAGCATCGGGCACGTTCCGCGCCCACGTGAGCCCCCCCGCCCCCCCAGGGGTGTCCACGTGGCTCTGAGTGAGGAGGCCCGGTTCTGGGAAGGAACGTCCTCCAAGGTGGGTAGGCACATGCTCCTGAAAGCGAGCCCTGAGAGCTAGGGATGTGTCCCCCCCAGCCCCGGAGGCCGGCAGCTGGTGCTCAGGGGTCAGGGAGGGTGCCCGCTGCCACCTTCGGGGCAGCGGGTGGGGACGCCGTGGAGCCGCCTTGTCCTTGAAGCTGCAGAGATCAGTGGGCCGCCGGCTCTTTCAGGCCTCAAGCTCCGGGGGAGGGACATCGGGAAGCCCATTGAGAAGGGGCCCAGGGCAAAATGAACACAAAGCCTCGAAATCAGTGCGTTCCGGCTGAGCTCACCTGGCTGGTTGCCCTCGACCACCTGCGGCAGCGCGTTCTCATCACGCGGCCGAGCGGACCCGGCGGCAGCCCTGCCCAGACCCCTCCACCCACGCCTGCTGTCAGACTAACAAACAGAACCTTGCAAAGTGTCCGCCACTCCTCGTCCCCCTCCACCCCCCCGTCCCCGTCCCCGTCCCCGTCCCGTCCCTCCAGGGGGCGCAGAGCGCTGCCTTCCTCTCCCCTGGCTCTGCCCAGTCGCCGCTGTGGCTCCCGAGGGGACCACCTCCCGCGGGTGGGTGGCCGGACCGTGGGGAGAGGAGCTGCGCCTGCGCCCGGCTCGCGGCGACGGCAATAAACGTGTGTTGCCCTCCCTGCCGGCCGAGTGGTGGCGCCTGTCTGTATGCCTGCAGCGCCCCTCGCTCTGGCCCACAATGTGGCCACGGGGGAGCCCGAGGGGCCGTGGGGGGGGGTCCCTGTGTTCCTCCATGCCGGCTGGGACAGTTGGGGGACGTCCGTCCGCCACTTGGCACCAGAGCCCAGTGTGGGCACCCCCCAGCCCCAGCACAGAGGCCCTGGTCCCATCCTTCCCTGCAGAGCCCAGGGGGTGGGGGTGGGGGTGGCAAGCCGGAGCCCCCTGGGTTGGTGAGGGATACCTGGCCATACAGGTGTGCCCCGTCCCCCTCCCAGGACAGCCAGGGCGGCCTTCCAGACCCAGGTGGGTGGTGGCTCATTCTCCTGCGAGTCAGATCAGAGCCGGTGGCCTTCCTGTTCAGGAAGAGTCCGTTTGACTGGATACCCTGGACACACCTCCAGGGGGTCAGCTCGTCCTTAGGCCCTGTGAGGCCCGGGAGGCAGGGACCTCTGCTTTGCCTCCCAGTGACCTGTTGCAGGGGCAGCACAGGGACACTCCGTGGTCTCTGTCTGGAGACACCACTCTGGGGACTGCTGAGACGCTGATTGGGACACGTCACACAGCGACCTTTATTTGGGACACTGGACAGAGGAGCCTTACTGTGGCGAGGAGACAGAGCGGGCCCTTATCTGGCACCATGCACACATCAGGGCACCCCCACCAGCCCAGCTCCAGGCCACCTCGGGCCTGTGTCTGCTCCCGTCTGTCGCCTGTACCTGTGGGGGTTTCTGTCTGGCTTTATCTGGATGCAGAATCCCCCAGATGGGCCCGGGGTCAGCGTCCCACCTGGCTGGGCTGGGGCTTCTCGGGGTGCCCCACCTCTGCCTCCCGGTGCCTTTAGGCCCTGGTCCTGTCTCTTGTGGTCTGCTTGTTTCCTGTCACCTGAGTCACACACACGTGGGAGGTACCCCCAAGCATGACTCTCAGGCAGGTGGGGGGGTCTGGGGACGCAGGGAGCAGGACGCGCAGACTTCGACCTCAGTGGCCGGGGTGTCTCTGTGAGCTAGGGCTATTGTTGGGGTGACGACCACACCCAGGCGTGAGGGTGCAGGTAGTGCTGGGCTAGGGTCCTGGGGAGGGATGGGGACTTCTGGAGCAGCTGGCGTCTTCTCTGGATTGTCTACTGCTCGGTGGTGACTGACGCTGGCAGGGTGATGCCATCCTGGGAGGAGGGAGAGGAGCTTCACGAGCCCTGGGCGCTCGTAGCCCGGGGGGCAGGGGGTCCTGCTCTCGCAGGAGGGCCCAGTGGCTTGGCTCCCATCCAGCGCCCCCCAGAGCTCCTACCGCGTTGAAAAGAATGTTGTCGAAGCCAGGGGCCGGGGCCTCCGACTCGCCCCCGGAGGGGCAGCCCGCCCGCTTCCGCAGCCAGCGTCGCCCTACAAGTCCGAGCAGCACCAGCACCGCGAGGAGGAGGAGGGCACTACCAACCATGGCTGGCACCGATGTGGCCACTGCCCTGTCCCCTGTGGGCCACAGGGCATGTGACCCGGAAGCCAAGCCCTCCCTGTTGGCCCCGTCCCTGGCTGTCCCCATGGCCCCAGAGAGCTTCTGGGTTCACCCCTTGAAGAAAGGGCTGCCCCAGGCTAAGGTCGGTCCACAGACCTGTGGGGTCACGGCACCCGGCTGGACCCTGCCTGGCAGGAGGCAGCAGTGACCAGAGTAATTCAGGAAGAGGCTGCTGTGGTTCTGGCCTGACAGGCATCCCCTCAGAGGGCTGGCCGCACCCCGGTGCAGGAGCACAAAGTGCAGAGGCCGGGGTGGGGGCACCCCATGCCTGGGCACCAGGGACCGCCCAGCTCTGGGTGGGGCACAGCAGGCAAGGGGGGTGTGGAGCAGGGCTGCTGGCAGCCACGAGGGCCGTGAGCCACAGATGGAGGCCCAGACACAGGGCGGGCCGGCTGATCTGGGCAGGGCTTACCCTGGCTGGGTGCAGGCTGCTGGCAATGCTGCCCGGCCAGATACTCAACGTCGTCTAGGGCAATGGGCCCCAGGGCCGGCTGGCCACCCAGAGTGGCTTCAAACACGATCTGACCGGGAGGGAGCAGAGGCTGTGTGGCCCCCGGGGAGGCGGGGGGAGGACAGCCCCCCGAGCCCCCGGGGTCTCCTGGCTCTGGGCAGCCCGGCCTCACCTGGAACTCCTCAGCGCTGGCCACTTGCACCCGGCCTTCCAGCCACTGGTGCCGCAGGTGCCCGCCTGTGCCCCACACAGCCAGCTGGCCCTGCGCGCTGCTCAGGAGCACCCTCAGCTCGCCCTTGTCTGCGAGCAGGGGCCGGGGAGTGTCAGGGGCTCGACCCGCTCGGGGCGTGCCACCCTCGCCCTGCTCCTCCTGCCACCCAGGTACCCCAGCCCAACTCACAGAAGTGCTCGGGAAAGCCCATGTGGTACCAGAAGCGGAGGCAGGAGACCTCGGTGGCAGGCAGTGGCTGGCTGCGCAGCCAGGCCGCTCGGCCCCCCGGGCCCAGCACACCCGTTTCGAAGAGAGCAAAGTGGCCTGGAAACGAGAGGGTGGGGTGCCCAGCAGGCCCCCTGACCTTTGGCCTCTGACCCTGACAGCAGCCTGGGTGGGCTGGGCTGGGTGGCCAGGGTGGGGGGTGGCACCCGGGTCCCTTCCCGACTCAGACCCACCTTTCTCTGTGCCCAGGGTGTGGTCCACAGGGGGCTGGCGGTAGCGGGAGGGTGTGGCTCCGCTGCTCCAGTCCCAGCTGTACCCGCCCAGGCCAGGCCAGGGCAGATGATGCCAGCCACACAGACCGGCCTCGAAGTCACAGGAAGCTGCAAGGGATCTGGGCGGTAAGAGCGTCCCCACCTCCCTCCAGCCCTGGGATGCCACCCCTCCTGGGGCAGAGGGCAGGCCAGGCCTCTCTGGGTTGGCACGGAGCAGGGCCTGCCGGGTCCCGGGGCCAGGCCGCAGGTTCCCACCTGGCCGAGGGCAGGGCCCATCCTGGAGAAGCAGGTCATCCAGGGCAATGTAGGCGCGCTCCACGCCCGCGGCCACAGCCTCAAACACCACCTGGCAGGCACAGGGCAGGGTGGCCTTGTGCCTGGGTTGGACTAGACGGCCCTTGGGGGCAAGGAGGGCCCCTCCGACCTGACTCACCCTCCAGGCCCGCTCGGCCTGCACGTCCACGCTGCCCAGGCGCCAGGCGAACCCGCCGTGGGTGCTGATGCTGAGCACCTGCCGCCTCTTGGCCTCCTCCACGTGGACCCGCAGGGTGCCTGCCGCCCGCGCAGCCCCGTCAGCAGCGGCAGGGAGACTGCCCGCTCAGGGCTCTTGGGTGGGGGCTCCCAGGGGCCCCTGGTCCCAGCGGCCCCTCACCTGGGTTGCGCAGGCTCAGGTGGTACCAGAAGGTCAGGCAGGCAGGCTGGGCCAGGGGCCTGTGTGCCTCCGACGTCAGGGACGCCACGTGGCCGCGGGGCAGAGCCTGCGGGCTCATGTCCACCACCATGTAGTGCCCTGGGGGATGCCAGCGTCAGCCTGCCTCCCCCTCAGCTCACCACCCCAGCCCTCTGCCCACTGCTCGTCCGCTGCCAGCACCCTGAGCCGTCTCTGTGGTGTGGTCGGCGTGGGGACCCCAGGCGGCATGGCCTGTGGCGTTGGTCTGGCGTGTCCAGAGGCCCTGGCCTCCCGTGGAGAAGCCACAGGCCGAGTCCTCGAAGGAGCAGCGCTTGGGGGCCGAGCAAGGCCCAGGCCGCACAGCCACGTCGTCCAATGCCATGGTCCCGTGGTACCCGTCCCGGAGGCCCTCGAACAGCAGCTGGGGGGCAGAGGGGGTCAGCTGGCTGGGGCCTTCCCTGCCCACCACTGCCCGGGCACTGGACCTCACTTGGTACTTGGCGCTGGTGTCCTGCGGGTGGTGGAGGGTGGCCCAGGCCTCGTGCCAGCGGTTGCCGTGGGTGCCAGACCTCAACCACAGATGAGTGTCTGCCTCCCCTTCTCTCCTCATGGCCAGGCGCAGGGTCCCTAGAGGGAGGGGGTTGAGGCGACAAGACCCTAACTCCAGATTGCCCCTCACCCCTCCACAGCCCCCGAGGGACCAGGAGACCGAACTTGGATTCCCGTGGGGGTCTCACCGATCTGGGGCCCGTGGAGGTGGTACCAGAAGGAGAGGCACTCCTGAGGGGCTGTGGGTGCCTGGGGCTGGGTCAGCAGGTGGGCGCTGGGACCCTGGGCTGGGGGCTCCGTGGGGTCTAGGAGCATGAAGTAGCCTGCAGGGGGGATGTGGGGCTGAGCTGCAGAGACGCCAGGCTCCAGGAGAGGCTTGGTCCAGGGTGATAGCGCTCGCCTCTGCCCCCTGGGGTAGGGCGTCTCCTCTGAGTCTGAGCGCCGCCCCCAGGTCTGGGCGCACTGCCTTACCGCGGCCCGTGGTGTGGTCGAACCTGGGGCCTTGGCTCTCAACCCGGCGCCAATGGGCATCTGTGAGGTGGTCGGTGTGCCAGCTGCACGTGTCCCGCTCGAAGTTACAGGAGACCTCTGGGGGCGGGGCCATGGTGGGTCAGCAGCCCCCCAACCCCACACCCCTTCTGAGTCCCGAGAGGGTGGGAGAGACTTGCTCCTGGAGTGGGGACTCGCAGGGGTCCCTCCAGGACTGGGCGGGGGGGGGGGGCTGGGTGCTAAGGGAAGGACCTGCGTCTTTTTCGGTGGCCACCGTGGGGCTGCAGTCCTTGAGGGTCACGTGGTCCACTCCAGCGCCCTGCTGGCCAGGGCCGTCCAAGTCTACCAGCCCAACAAACTCCAGCTTCGCGGGGGGGGGGGGGGGGGGGGGGGGGGGGAGTGAGGAATGAGGCTGTTAGGCCAAGGCCAGCTCTGTGCCCCCCTCCCCAGGCTGCCCTCCTCACCCGGAAGGGCCGGTGGCGAGCCCCAAGAAGGATGGTGTCCATCTTCCAGCCCACAGGGCTGTGGACAGGGGCCTGCCACACCAGCTCACGCCGACTGCCCTCCACCACGACCAGCTCCAGAAAGCCTGTGAGGGGTGACCGTGGGCGGTCCCCGCCCCCCCCCACACACATACGGCCCCTGTCCAGGGCTTGCCAGAGGGCCCAGAGGGACAGCAGTACCTTGGGGCTGACTCTGAAAATAGTAGGCCAGGTGGAGTTCACAGCGCGGGCCTGAGGGGCCCAGGAGGGGTGTGAGAACCCGGGCCTCCTCTGTCAGCTGCCCCCAGGCCCTCTGCAGGGACAGGAAGTGTCCTGGGGAAGAGCCTCAACTCAGCTGATTCCTTCCAGGAGCCCCTCCCCGCAACTCAGACACCCTCCCAAGTGCAAAGAGGCAGAGCAGGCGCCGGTCTGGATGCAGACCCAAGGGGGCGGGAGGCTGCCCTGCGCTGGGGCCCTCGGGCCTCACCAGCAACATTCCCGGCAGCGTCCGCTCCGGGGATCCGGCTCGCCTGGGCCGAGACACGCATCCACTGCAGGCGCCCCACGCTGGCGTCCTCCCAACCCCCGGCCGAGGGGTCCTCAAAGTCCGTGGTGCCTGCAACAGCAGCCGGCGGGAATGGTCTCGGGCCCCCGCCCCCGCCCCCTCCGGCAGTGGGGAGGGTCTGGCGGGAGGGAGGCGTGGCTCCCCAGCCCCGCCCACTCCGGCAGCGGGGAGGGTCTGGAGGGAGGGAGGCGTGGCTACACAGCCCCGCCCCCTCCGGCAGTGGAGCAGGTCTGGAGGGAGGGAGGCGTGGCTCCCCAGCCCCGCCCACTCCGGCAGCGGGGAGGGTCGGGGGAGGGAGGCGTGGCTCAACAGCCCCGCTCCCTCCGGCAGTGGGGAGGACCTGGAGGGAGGGAGGCGTGGCTCCACAGCCCCGCCCACTCCGGCAGCGGGGAGGGTCGGGAGGGAGGGAGGCGTGGCTCCATAGCCCCGCCCCTACCGCACTCCTGCTCGTCCTCTCCCCCCAGGCACTGCTGCTGGAAGTCGCACAGCTGCTCCGGGGGGACGCACAGGTCCTCGCAAAAGAGATGTCCGGGCTCACAGAAATTCCGGGGCTGCAGGCTGAACGGCTGGGGCCAGGGACCTGGGGGCGGGCCAGACCCCTCTGTGGGGGCAGAGCTGGGGTCAGGCGGGCAGGGCTCGGCTTCGGCTGAGGAGGGGCGGTGCTCCGCAGGCTCACCTAGGGCTGGTTTGCAGTGGTCCGACAGGATGAGGTCGTCCAGGCCCACGACGCCCCCGGGCCCCGTCTGCGCGGCCAGGAGGATCTGCGGGCCCCCAGCACTCCTCTGTCATGCCCGCGGTCTGCTCCTTCGCGCCCTCTCCCCGCCCCCCCCGCCCCCCGGCAAGGAAGGGGTACTTGTCTCCCCTCCCGCGCCACCCCCAGCCCTTCAGGAGGGACCTTGGAAGGCGACCCCTCCCGGCCCTGGCCTGCACACTGGGACCCCCTGGGCTCCCTTCTCTGCTCTCTGAGGGCCCTGCATGCCCTCTCCCCCGACTGCCCCCACCAGCCTCACCCGAAAGGGGCGCCCGCTCTGGATGTCGACACGGTCTCGAACCCAGGCGGCCCCCAGCTCTCCGCGGCGCCCCCGCAGCAGGACGGGGGTCTGGGGGGCACCAGAGCTCCGAGCCTGCAGGAACACCTGGAGGCAGCCAGCCTCGGACCCATGCAGATAGTGATAGAAGACCAGCTGGGAGGGGACCAAGCACAGTCAAGAGAAACTCCAGGCCCAGGCACTCAGGGCAGGCACCCCACTATCGCCCCCTCGCCTCACCGAGCAGTTGTGGGGGGCAGAGGCCTGGAACTCGGGGCTAGAGAGGATGGCAGGGTCACTGGGCTCAGCCGTGGATACCAGGAAGGAGCCTGGGGAGAAGGCAGGCGTGGGCCGGGGTGGCCGGGTGGGTGCTGGGACCAAGTGTGGCCAGGACAGTGGTTGGGGTCCCCAATGGGCCTCACCCTGAGCGCTGTTCCGGCTGTGGTCCCCGCGCGGCCAGGCAGGGTGCTGGGGGCGGCCTGTGCTGTGGTTCCGGGCCCAGCCCTCCGAGTGGTTCCACAGGCCCAAGCCCATCTCAAAATCCGTGGCCAGGTGGTGGCCTGGGGCGGGGGGAAGCGGGGCTCTGGCTGCTGAGCGGCCTCCTCCCCGGGCCCCTGCCTCCCGGTCTGTGCTGAGGGCCCAGGTTACACAGCTCCAGCTCCAGATGGACACTAGCCACCTCACCCCGGAAGGACTGTGCCAAGGGCCACCCCCTCCCTTGAACCACACGCCGCCCCGCCAGCCTGGCTCACTGCAGGTGGGTGTGTCCTCATCCGAACGGTCCCCGCAGTTGTCCTCCCCGTCGCACAGCTGGTGGGGCTGCACGCAGGCCTTGTTCTGGCAATGGTGATGCCCCAGGGGACAGCGAGCCTGGGGGGCTAGGGCGGGGGAGGGTCAACCCATCAGAGGCCCCAAGGCCCCAGGGGGCAGCGCTAGTGGCGGAAAGGCTCAAGGCCTTCTGGGCCAGGACAAGCAGACGAGGAGCTCCTGCCCACCGCCCCCGTCCCCAGGTGTGGGTCCCGGTAGGGCCTTACTGGGCAGCCCACAGCGCCCGAAGGCCATGTCGTCCAAGGCCACAGCGCCCCTGTGGGTGGCATTTCGAGTGGCAGAGAAGGTCACCTGAAGAGAGTGAGGTCCCTGGAGACTCAGAGCTCAGACCTTCGCCGCTGCCCCGCCCCCCAGACCACCCCGCATCTCACCCTGAAGTCACCCCGGATGCGGCCAGTGGTCACCAGCAGCTCCTGCCAGCCTGGGCGCCAGGGCCCCGAGCTCTGCCACAGAGTCAGTGTCTCTGCACCGTGGGTCAGCTCCAGCCGCAGCTCTGCCACATCTGCAGTGGGGGTCCTGGAGCAGCTGAAGCCCCCGGGCGCCCCCCCCAGCCTGGTGGCAGTGGCCAGCCCAGGCCCCCTGCCCGCCCTGGGGCGCCCTCCCATCTCTGCAGCGGCTCCCCTTCCTCTCCTGGTCCCTCTGTCGGGACACCCAACCTGGGCGCAGTGTCCTGGACCCACCTCCAGAGGCCGCGTGGTACCAGAGCCTCAGCTCACAGGTGGGGGCTGCCTCATGCAGGACGGGGGACCGCAGGGCTGCGGTGGCCGCCTCTTTCCCGCGGTGTGTGCCAACAGCCGCATACCAGCCTGGCGGGGGCGGGAGATCAGGAGACCAGGCAGGAAGCAAAGCGGGGAGGGGTGGCATGGAGACCCGCCCAGGCCTCACCTAGGTCAGTGCCCAGAGTGTGGTCTGAGCGCGGCCCCGGACCCCCGGGCGCAGCCCCTGCCCGCTCTCGGAGCCAGCTGTATCCTGAAGTGCTGATGTCTCGCCAGCCACAGAAGTCCTGCTCGAAGTCGCAGGAGAAGGGGGTGCCGGGGGCGGGCGGGGCCCCGTGGTAACCTGGGAGGGTGGGTGGTCAGGCTGGGCGGCCGCCTGCCGGCCCCGCCTGCTCCCCGCCCGGGGCCTGGCTCACCACACTGGGCCTCGTCGGGACAGCCTCTGCAGTCACACACGAAGTTGCACACAGCCTCGCGGGGGGCCCTGCAGCGGTTGGGGACCCAGGCCCAGCCCAGGGACCCTGCTGCCAGCAGAGAGACAGCCAAGTGGCCCAGAGCAGGGAGAGCCCATGGTGCAGTTTGCCCAGGCCAGTTCCATGGCCCAGAAACTGCTCAGACTTGGGCGGCCTGGGACAACGGTCACCCTGCTTTGGGGTCCCGGCCAGAAGGTCGTTCAGGTCGCGGCCTGAGCCGGTGTCTGGGGGCCTGGAACCCACAGAGAACTGCCACCTGGGGGTTCCCGTCAGGGCCAAGCAGATCACGTCTGGCCCTGGAGAGGCCGGCTCAGTGTTAGGATGGGGGTGCACGGGCAAAAGCCCCTGATGGGGACGCTCCCTGGGGACGTGCAGGAGGCCAGCAAGGACCCCGAGGGGCTGCCAGAAGGGTGCCCTCCCCAGGGGACGCATGGATGGGCGGCCCAGCCCTCCCCTGCTCCACCCAGGTCAAGAGCAGAGGTTGAGCACCTGCCTTCAGGGCCCTCTCACCTGCAGCCTGGCTGGAGGCCATGGCCAGGCGGAGCAGGACACTTGCCTCCCCGCCGGGACAGTCCTCGGGACCCCGAGGGCTCGCCCTGTGTCCCCGCTGCAGCCCCGCACCCCTCCTTCCCCACAGGCCCAACACGGCAGCCCAGGGCATTCCTGCTTCAGGAGCCAGGCCCCATGACTCACCCAGGAGCAGGACCAGCGCGGGCAGGAGGTGGCCGGGCAGAGGCATGGCCAGGCCGGGGAGCGGTGTGTACACTGACCAGCCTGGTGGGGACTTTGCCTGGTTATCAGCTCAAGGCCCCACAGGCTGACTCTGCTCCAACTGGAGACAGGGCTCAGCCCCTTCTATACCCGTGGCCCCACGCCCGGCCCCACCCTGCACCGACGACCAGCCGGCTGGAAGAGCACTCGGGACAGGGGCCCCTGGCCCAGGGAGGCTCCCCCCTGCCTGGCTCCTTGAGGCCGAAGATCAGGCCCTGGCCACCCTTCCTGCCCGTGGAAGCCCCACCAAGTGGCATTGGCCTTGGCTGTTTCTCCTGGGGCCTCTGTCCCCACACCTGCTGGGAGCTGAACTCAGCCCAGCCCAGGCTGCCACCTGGAAGCCAGCTTGTGCAAACCCCACACCCGGCCCCTGGGGGAGGGGCAGCCCTAGCCACCAGGGACACTGTCCCCTCTGTACCATAGAGTGTGAGTTTTTCTTCACTTGTTCGCTTACAAACGAGGGCTGTTTATTCATCAGCAGGTGTCCCGAGCACAGTGGGGTGAGCGCTGCCAGGCTCAGGCTCCAGACGGACCTAGGGGCTCTGGGCTTGGAGGTGCCGACCCCAGTGGAGGATCTGGAGCAGGCTCACCTGCTGTTTGGCACTGCATGGCCTTGGTAGCTAGTCTCACCTGAGCCTCCGTTTCCTCATCTGTAAAGCCCAATCCCCTGCCCGGAGAGGCTACCAAGAGCGCCCTGGGAGGGCACAGAAGGCGGGCACAGAGGGGTCACAGCCTCAATGGGGCATGCCCACACTCCAGGTGATGAGCCACAGGGGCAGCTCTGCCCTCCCCTATGCCACCTGCACTGCCCAGAGCCCTGTGCCAGGAGGAGGCGGGGGTTCCTGGGAGAGGGGCCCCAGCTCCAAGTCTGAAACCTTCCCTGCTCTCCGGGTGGGAGCCTGTCTGTGGCTGCGGGGCAGGGGCGGTGGGACCCGATCTGGGAATCACTCGTGACCTCAGCTGGCAGCCGGGATGGGCCCTGTGTCGGCAGGCCCGAGGGACTTGGCCCTAGCTCCTTGCGTAAAAGACCTGTCAGGCCTCCTCTTGATGTCCTTGGGGAGAGTGGGAGTGTGGAGAAGTAATGAGGCCATAAACGGGGGCAGGAGCCTGGGGCCCCGTTATCAGACCCCAAAGGGCTGAGTGTGCACCGCCACTCCCTGGGCCCCAGAGGTGGCGCTGGGTCAGGGGCGGCCAGGCTGCCTCAGCCCAGCCACCCACCCACCCTAGTCGGGGTCCAGAGAGAGGATGGAAAAACAGAGAAGCCAAGACACACTGCATCCAGGGACCAGCGGGGGTGACGATGCTTTTACTTCTCCCAGGAGAGGGACCCCCGGGCACTGAGGCCTGGCCAGGTGGCAAAGTGCCAGGGGGTGCAGCCCAGCCCCTCGGGAGGGGGTCTCACGGGCAGAGTCCTGAGGAGGCTGCCGGAGACAGTCGGGCTCCGGGGGGGCCTCAGTAGCCGTCGTCGGCCCAGGTGACGCTGTAGTCTGGGTACCTGGCCTTGATCTTCTCAGTGGAGATGGAGTGCTGGGCGCGACCATAACCCTGAAGGGAAAGGCAGCTCTCACGGCTCTGTCCTGGCTCTGGGCACCCCATCAGCTGGGACATCAGGGGCCAGCTCAGGAGGGGGCTGTCATGCTCCCCCAAGTACCCCCGGGGGCTCCCCTGGGGGGAAATGCGGCCACCAAGCTGCGCAGACCTGGAGGAAGGGTCCTCTAGCCGGAGGCCCAGACCACGCCAGACGCCCCTGTGCGTTAGTTAGCTGGTAGCCCGGTGACCGGAGAGGGAGGGGCCTCCGAGTTGGTCCCTAACACTGATGGCCTCAAAGCACGAAAGACAAAAGCCCAGCCAGGCCTTTGGGGCAGGAGCAGCAGAAGCCGGCAGGGCCTCTTTCCCACCCCAGGTGTTTCCTGTCATGCCACATGGGAAGTGGGGACGCTCCAGGCCCCCAGCGGAGGAGGGTTCAGCAGCTGAGAAGCACCCCGGGTCTGGCAGCTCAGAGGGCCAGGTCTCTCCGAGACAGGACTGGGGCCCCGGGCTGCGGGCTCACCATGGAGTAGCCGTACACGTGGATCTTCTTGTCCTGGCTCTGGTGGGAGATGCGCCCGCCCCCCAGGCACTCGCAGTCGATGCCCTTCTTCTGCATCTCGCCTGACACCTTGTCGTAGATGTCGGCTGCGACGGGGAGGGCGGCTCGGTAAGGAGCCCTGGCTCCCCTTGGAGGCTAAGGGGGTCTGAAGCTCCGCTCTGAGCAGCTCCCTCCCCAGGACAGGGCACCCTCTGGGACGGGATGAAAGTGAAGAGGGGCTGCGCCTGGGCAGGGGCGCTGGGACTAGGAGGGAGGGGTCGGGCCCATGGCAGCCCTTTGCCTCCAGGACCCCGACTCCTCTCGGCCAGCCCAGGAGGAGACCCCGATATGGGATCACCTCTCCCTACAACCCCCCCGCGACGGCCTCCTAGCCCCGCCCACAGACCCCGGAGACCCCGCCCCGCCTCAGCCCCGCCCTCACCGTGGTACTCGGCCCACTTGTAGCCGCGCACGATCTCTTTGCTCTCCCCGGCTGGGGTCCCGGGGGGCGACACGGCGTGTACTCGAATCAGCACGTACTTGAAGACGCCATCGGAGTCGATATCCACGTCGGGGATCTGGGCGAGGTCCGCCGCCGCCGCCATGTTTTCGGAGCACGCTCGCCCCTGCGGTCCGCGGCCCTTCCCCACGCGGCCCGACCGCGGAGGAGGCGGGGCCTGGGGGTCTGTGACCAATCCCGTGGGGGCATGCTGTCCGGGCCCAGCGTTTCAGCCAATCGTGCCGCCAAGGCACGGCACGGACTGGCCAATCGCGATCCAGATCCTTGCAGGCATGCGGCCACGCCAATTAAAGGGGAACGTGGAACCAGGAGTAGGTTGTGATTCAATCCAGCCGACGGAAAACTTCTTTCCCAGGAGGCCTGGGGGGGAGGTGGTGGATGACTGGCCCCTTAGGAGGGCGCTAGGGGGCCCGTGAGGCCCAAGGGACGCGCGCCAGCCCTGATCCCCTCCCCCACCGTGACCGAAGGTTCCCCTCCCCCACGACGCTCACGTGGTCCCTTACCCTTCCTCCCACGCATCCCCCGCGGTGCTCCGTCGTTCCTCTCCCCGGTTCCCCACTGTGTACGAAGGTCTCCTTGCCCAGCTTTTCCCACCCCCGTTGTTCCGTGGTCTCCCTCCCTTTTTTCCGAAGCCCTCCCCCGCAAGCCTCCGAAAGTCACCATTCCGCGTCCCACCCTCTCCCGCACAATAAATGAGGCGGCAGCGGCTACATTCGAGTTCTATTTTCCTTGGTTCGAAAGCGCCCGCCCTCTGGAAATAACCCCGGCCCAGGGTCCTCCCTGGACAGCCGGCCCTCAGGCATGGGGCCGCAGGCAGAGGCCCCTGGGTGGGGTCGCGGCGGCCAGATTTGGGAGGCCACGAAGGCGGATGGGGCAAGCGGGGCGCGTGGCTAGTGCAAATGCGCGGAGCCTAGGCAGGCGCGCAGGCATGTTGGGGAGGAAGGGGTGGGGAAGATGGGCGCGGGCGCACGGTCGGGGGCGAGGGCCGGGAAGAGAGGTGGGGGTTGGTGGGGTCCACAATTTAGTTCAATCAAGGCCACCCCTGGCCCCGGTGAAGGGCTGGGGGCTGGGGGAGGACCCTTGCATGGGCCCAGACTCGCCCCCTCTCCAGGTCTCAGGGCATCCTTGGAGCCTGGGCTTGGGGGCCAGGGGGGACCCTGGGGGGCGGGAGATGAAGGACACCCCGCGGGCGCTCCCGAGAGCCAGATCCGGGCCGTAAGCCTCCCACGCCCAGCACACCCCCCCCCCCGCCCACACACAGACACACAGGGCACTGGCCAGAGTGAGTGAGCAAGCAGGCATTTGGGCAATCAGGCCCCCACCCCTCGCGTGGACCACAGCCCAGGCGGACCAGCTCGCTCCCGCACCTGCTCGCATCCACTCTTTCCCTGCCCGTTGCAAGCTGGGAAGGCCCCTCCTCTTTCGGCTTCCCAAAGCCTGGGGACAGGGTCCCACCTGGACGCTTCCCCGGCCCCTGCCCTCTGCACCCGCCTCCTTGTGAGGTCAGGCCCTGCTCTGGCATTTGCACCCCCAGACTGCTCTGGCATGTCTAGGGCCATCCTGTCAGGGGAGAGCAGGCAGCCAGACTCCCCCCACCCACCCCGCCCCGAGCCGGGTAGCTTAGACCAGCGCACCCCAACCCATACACACCCTCTGCCTCCCCCACCCAGGACCCCCCCTCCCCCTGGCTGGGTGTCTCGCGCCTTGGCTGAAGACTCCTAAGTACTCCTTCGCTGCGGCTTGTCCGAACCCACGAAGCAGGGTGGGCAGCGCCCTCAATGTGCGGGCTCAAGGTGGGGTCCCGCACAGGCGGGACTGGGGCTAAACGGAAACGCCTCGCTCAGGTCCCTGCCGGCCCTGCCCAACAGACCAGTACGAGCTCGAGATGCGGACACACCGAGGCCGATCAGGGTGTCCTCCAGAGAGGAAAGGCCTCTGGGCAGGACGCATCTCAGACCACTGCAGGCCGGTGGGGAACGTGTTGGAAGGGACAGGACTAGACTTTGGTCAACTCGGGCTCCTGCACCAGGGCGAGCCGGGGTTGGGGAGGTTCCAGGGAGGCCTTGCCGACAGACAGGGGAGGAGGGCGAACCGGGTGGTGCGCGATGGGGGTCTGCCGCAGTGACCCCTCCGCGTGAAGGCGGAGCGGAGCGGCCCTCAGATCCACCCCGTCTCCTAGCGGGGAGCACCAAGCGGCCGAGGACTGGCCTCTGGGGAGGCCCGAGGGCGAGATGGGGGAGAGGGAGCTGGTCAGGACTGGTCGGGCGGTCGCCGGAGTGGGGAGGGAAAGGCCGAGCGGGTGAGGAGCGCGAAGGGGCGGGCGGGGCTTGCGGCGAGCTGGGCGGGGCCTGGCGAGCTCGGGGCGGCACGGGGGCGGGGCCTAGCCGACTGGGCGGAGTTCGGGGGGACTGGATGGGGTTCAGGGTGGGCCCCGGGTGGTCTGGGCCGGCCCCGGACGCGCCCCCGCGGCTCACATGATGTCATCCAACAGGTTGGCACTGGCCACCCAGTCGAGCGCGCGCGGCTCGGAGGCGGCCATGATCATACACATGAAGGGGCGGCCGGTGCGGCGGTCCGTGGGGTAGATAGTGGTGGGCGTGAAGCGCCGGTTGTCCTCGACGAACTCGCAGAGCTGCTCGTAGACGCGCGGGAACTCGTGGCGCAGGAAGACGCCGCGCAGCCGCAGCTCTCGCTGGATGTGAATGAAGGCCACTTCTCGAGCTCGGCGGCCCGCCTCGCCCTCCTGGTCCAGGCCGGCCGTGCCAGGCGGTGGCGTCAGGATCAGCGTCTCCATGTCGGGTTCGCGGCCCCGCGCCGGGGGCGGCCGCGCTGGGCTGCCAGCCGCCAGCGCCACTTTGGCGAACTTGCGCACCGTGGGTCCCGGGCTGCGAGGCGCGGGCGCCGGCCGGGCAGGGGCGCCGGGCGGCGCCGCGCTGGGGCCCACGGCCACTGACACGCTGAGCAGGAAGCACTCGGCCGGCTCGTAGAGGCGCCCGGCAGCCGCCAGCTCGCGGGCGTAGCTGCCCAGGGGCGCCGCGTGCGTAGCCAGCTCGCGCAGGGACAGGTAGGTGGGGGACAGCAGCAGCCCTTCGAGGCCGAAGCGCAGGAAGTTGTCTGCGGAGCCGGGGCTCGGGAAGCCCAGGAAGAGCACGCCGCGGCCGCGCGACAGGAAGCCCACGCGCGCGATGCGCGAGAAGGCGCGGTGTACCGGGCCGCTGTCGCGGCAGAACTGCAGCACGTGTCGGCACACGCTGCCCACGCGGCCGTACACGCAGCGCGCCTTGTGCGCGTCCCAGTCCTCGCGGCGGCACAGGCGCGAGCAGTAGTAGGTGTAGCAGCTGTGACAGGACTTGAAGTAGAGGCAGGCGTTGAACATGGTCTCCGTGCGCCCGCAGCGCGCGTTCGAGCACGTCATCAGGTCGTCCTCGTCGGCGCTGGGCTCGGGGGACGCGTCGGCCGCCTGCCCCGGGCCCGAGGGCTCCTCCGCGCTTCCGGCCGACGCGGGGGGAGAGCGGGGCGCAAGCGCGGCGACTCCGGGGCCCGAGGGCCGCGAGTCCAGCAGGCGGCGCAGCTGGCGGCCCAGGCCGTCGGCCGAGGGCTCGGGCGCTTGCCCTGCCGGGGGCCGCGAATCAATGACCAGGTCGGTGATGAGCTCGTCCAGCTGTTCGAGGCTGCGCTGGCGGCCAGAGGTGGGGCCCTCGGCGGCGGCAGGCGGAGGTGGCCGCGGGCGGCTCCCGGGCAGTTCCCAGCTCCTGGCGGGCGGGCGCTCGGCGGCGCGCAGGTCGTTGTCGGTGATGGTGATCTCGGGCGTGACGTACCAGTTTCGTCCCGGGCCGTCGCCCGGGCGGCCCTTCTCCGACAGCGACGTTTCGGACAGCGACAGCGCCGCGTAGCGTCTGGGCGAGGTGGACAGGTTCACGATGACGGGCGGGCGCCGGCCCTCAGGGGACGCGCCCCGCGGCTCTCGCGCCTCGCGCCCCAGCAGGTTCTCGTAACTACGGCCGCGGCCCAGGGGGTCTTCTCGGCGCGGCCCAGGCGCCAGAATGTTGTCCCAGGAGCGCGAGTAGTGGCGGCTGTCTGTCGCCAGCCGCGGGGGGCTGGTGCCCGTGCCGCCGTGCCAGGAGGCGAGCAACGGGCCGGGGTCCGGCGGAGGCGCCACCTGCAGGGTGCGGTAAGGCCTCGGGCCCCAGTCGCCCCAGGCCGTGCTACCGCGAGGGTGTGGGTAAGTCCGAGCCAGGGCGTCTCGATTGCGGTACCGCCCGAAGTCCTCCGTGTAAAAGGGGTGGGCGGCCGGGTGGGCCCGGGGCTCTTCCGCGGCATAGCGGGGTCCGCAGGGCGGGCCGTAGGCTCGGGTGGCCTCCCCATAGTAGGACCGGGAGGGCGCTTCTTGCACCGGGAAGGTGCGAACTTCCCCCGCATAGTAGCCGCCCCCGCGCCTGGGACTGGGCCCCGGGGGCTCTTCTGACAGAAAGGGCCTGGGGTAGTAGCTGTCGAAGGGCGGCCCAGGGCTGGCCATGAAGCTCCCGGGGTGGCCCTCGGGTTCCTCGGTGTAGAAGAATTGGGTGGGGCCCGGCGGGGTGGTGAAAGCCAGACTCCGGCGCTCCGCGTAGTCCCGGGGCCCGGGAAGGGGCCCGTCGCAGTACAGCGCCCGGGGATCGGCGCAGTACGAGTCACTGGGGGTAGGGGTGCGCGAGAGCGCCATGTGGCGAGGCCCGGGCACCGTGAGGCCGTGGATTTGCGGCGCCGCGCGGGGCCAGGGCGCGGTCTCGGCGGGCCCGCAGGGCCGAGAGCCCCGCGCGGCGTGCTGCAGCACCGAGTCGTCCGGCTTGATGTCCAGACGGCAGCGCACGTGGGGGGCGGGCCCCGCCGGTGGCTCCGCGGGCGCGCAGCGGTTGGCAGCGGCGCAGAGAGGCGCCATGCGGCCGGGACCGCCCCGCTGCGGCTGCAGCTTAATGGGGTGCAGCTCGTTGGCCAGCGCGCGCAGCGTGGGGTACGCAGGCTCCCGGCGGGGCGACGCCTCGACTCGCGCAGCCCGCTGGGCCTCCCGGCCTCGGCGCGGCAGCACGGGTGGTGAGGCGGGCGCGGGCGCCAGGCCCGGGGGCGCGCGGGGGGCGCTCTTGGAGCGGGCGCGGCGCCGGGGCTCGCTGTCGCGGGGCCGGGCGCGCGGCGGGGCGGGCTCTGGCGGCGGCGGCTCTGGCTGGGCCTCCATGGCCACCCCGTCCAGCGCCTCCAGGAAATCAAAGCTGCGGCAGTGGCGTTTGTTGAAAGGCACGGGCGCAGCAGGCCGAGCCATGGAGCGCTCACATGGCGGGGGCCTGGACCCGGGCCCCGGGGCCGCCACCTTGATGTCCTGGTACACGGTTGACACCAGCAGGTCCGGCGGGTCTGTGCGGGTCATCTTAAAAGAAGTCTCCGGGCTGCAGCTCACTCAGCCTTGCGGGGCTTTCTCCTTGGGGGGAGACGCGAGTCAGGGCAGCCCCTCTGCAGCCCAGGCCCGGCGAACCCCCAGCGCTGGCCCGGCTTACCTGGGGCACAGTGGGCAGGGCAGCCCTCGCTGCGGGCCTTGGCGGAGGCCGCAGGCGCTTGCTCCATGCTGGCATCAGAAGCACCTGCAGGAGGAACTCAGCTGTCCGGCCACTCAGGTCCTGCCCCCTCATCCAGATGGTCCTTTCTGGGCCACTTTCTGCTGGGATGAGGCGGGTCAGCCAGAGGGGACGCCACTGAAGTGGTTCTTGAGCTCCTGCACCCACTAGTGACCACCGGGTAGGCTTGGGTAGACCAACCCCCCCCCCCTTTCTGGGACAGGCCAGCAGTGGGGTAGGAAGAGTGAGGGTGCGGTCCCAGGACCACCACCGTGGTGCCCACCGCTGGACCATGTGCCTGCTCATTTAGGGCCTTCACAGACCTCTTCAGGAGTGACCGCTCCACAGAGCAGCACCCAGGCGGATGGCGCCTTCTGGTGGTGTACAGGGCCGTCTGGGGCCCCAGCCTCAAGCAGCCCTGTTTCGAGTCCCCTGAGCCTCCCACCCCAGCTGCAGATCGGGCTGGACAGCGACTCCTCCCCCAGCGCTGTGTGGAGCCCAGTCCAGAGGCCCTGAGGTGGCCCCAGCCAGTCCCGGCACGGCGCCTCGTCTCACGGACTTGCCCGCCCCACCCTCAACTCGCCGTGTGGCCCAGGCCAGTATAATCCCTCCAAAGAGCATACCTGGGCCCTACAGCTCTCTTTCCCTGGCAGAAACCTCCTCCGACACCCCCCCTCTCCGATCTTGGGGTGGCTGAAACCCCCAAGCTCTTTGGGGCTGTCATGACAAGGCCCAGAGAGCAAGCCCTCATCTTTGCAGTGAGTGCACTGCGGCCGGAAACCAGGCCCTGGCTGCGAGGCCACGTGGGGGCCTGTTCCCCGAGCAGTGCACCAGGCCAGGAGGCTGCCAGCCTGGGAAGCAGGGCAGTGGGCGGGTAGAGCCCCCGCTACCGCCCCTGATCCTCAGGGAGGCCCTCCCCACAGCAGCTCGGGAGGGCTCCATGGAAACCCGAGGTTCCCTCCGCCTGCAAGCTGCACGCTGAGCTAGGGTCCAGCCCTCTGGACCAGGCTCATATTCAGACTCGGGCCACTGGCTTCTCCGTGGTGCACAGAACCAGGGCAGGCTGGGGAGGGGCTCAGACAGTGGGACGGGGTCTCCACCTCCTCACGCAGTCTGGGGGAGCACGCGCTAGGATGAGCTGGGGGAAGGGGGAGCTGGACTCTCACCTGGAGGACCTCTGGTCTGACTGACCTTCTGTGTCCCAGGTGTGTAAGGGGCTTCCTGCCCACAGGGCCGCCTGGCTGGCTCAGGGCCACTCAGGCCCAGGCCCGTCTCAGCCTCGGGCCCACCCCGGCCACCCCTGGCTCACAGGACCATCCCCCTCCCGCCTCCTTCCATCCTAAGCTCAAAGCCAGGCCGGAATTGGGGGCTGGATGACTGGGTGTGAGGCTCCGCCCCAGGGAGGTGACAGCCCGGCCTCGGTGCTGCGGTGAGGAGCTGCACTGGCGACACCCCTTCCCGCGGGGATGGGGTGGGATGGCCGCCCCGGTGGGGGTCCTAGGCCTAATGAGCCCGGCAGGTGGCCCTCCCCTCCGCTCCGCCCGGCCCCAGCCGCGAGCGAGCGCCAGGTGGGGACCAGCCGGTGTCGTCAGGGAGTGGCACCCCCATCCTTGCGGGCGCCTTGCCCGTGGAAGACGCGCGGGGCAGCGGCCCCGACCCCTTACCTGGGCGGTGCTCCCCCACCGCGCCGGGTGCGCTACCCAGGCCCGTGAGCCCTCCGCCGTCCCCGGCTCCGCCGCGTCCCCGGCACCGGCAGAAGCTTCGAGGCAGCGGCGCGAGGCCGCCGGGCCGCTCAATGCTGCCCCCGACGGCGGCCGTCAGGACTGCACTTAAAGGGGCCGCGCCGTGGGCATGGGACCCGCGTGGCCCGCTGGCTCCCGATTGGGGTTGGGCTGGGCGCGTGACAAGCGCTCTGCACCCCCAAGGTGCAGACCTGGGGAGTTTGATTTGGGGACCTGAGCCAGAGAGCACCCGGAGGTACTGTCAGCCCTCCATCTCCAGGACACCTGCTGGATGGCAGCTGGTGGCCTGGCAGGCCTTGGAGCAGGAGTCTGGAGGAGGCCCAGGCCCTGGGCAGCGCTGTGGGCAGCTCCCGGAACTCAGGCCTTGGCTCAGCCCAGCTGGCTGGGAGCAGATGGGTTGCTCCCTGCCCTGCCGGCCTCTGCGCTGCAAAGCTGGAGGTGCCAACCACTCCCCTGGTCCCTGGGGCCAGATGGGCATGACCTGAGTGCCTGCAGCCTCCTGTCCTCAGGGTGCCCAGCCTCTCCCGGGCAAGGGCATCCTCCTGAGCTCTTTCCATCCAGTGTCCGGGCGGGTGGAGGCCGCCACTGCCCTGGACAGGTCTGCACACGGCCCCCTCATAAACTGCATGGCGAGAGCCTCCCTTCTGGCCCCCACCCAAACAAGATGCTGAGCCAGGAAACTGCTTAGCAGAGGGGCGGGCCACTGATGCCCTTGGCTTCAAAGGCTAGGACCTGCCACACTGGAGTTCAGTGAAGGGGCCTGAGGCAAGTTTCAGGTTGGTGTGGCCCCTACATTAAGTAGCCACCGCAAAGACAGTCAACCTCACAGGCTGTGGGCTCATGGGGACCCTATGGACCCCCAGCAGCTGCTCAGTGACTGCTCTCCTGCTGCCGCCTGGGTGTGCAGCTCTCTCCGCACTGGAATTGGGGAGGGGGAGGCCTGGCCACCAGCCCCTCTCCCACGCCTGCAGGCAGTGTGCCCGCCTCCGGAGGGAGTTCTCATGGCAACTGTAAAGTGGTGGGTGGAGCGGAGCCCTGCCGGCAGCTGGAGGGGGTGGGGCTGCGGGGCTGAGGTCAGGGGAGCAGGTGGGAGCTTCCCCAGCGCACAGGACGGCGGCCATGCCGGACCCCCTGGATGGGGCTTGGCACGCGAAGGCCTGGGCTTGCCAGAGGCTGCCCAGGCCAAGGGCAGTGGGCCACCCCCCCAGAGAAAGGGCTCGGCGCCCTGAAGGCAGGGAGCTCAGGACCTTCCTGCCTGCCCGCGCTGCCCTGGGGCTAAGGGGGCGGTGGGCTGGTCCGACCTGGGCAGGGGCCCAGCGGCAGGGAGAAGCACACACAGACACGCAGTAAAACAGGAGCGCTTTATGGGCCGGGTGGTGGTGGAGGAGAGTGAGAGGAAATGAGAGTGCGGGGCCTCTGACCCGGCCTGTGCGCACGCCCGAGCTCGGGTGCAGGCGCAAAGCTAGACGCCATGCCTGGGGAGAGCCTCCCCCGAGAGAGGTGCCAGCGCTGCCCGGCGTCTGCACGCAGAGCCCCGAGGGCCGGGGGGACCGGCGGTCCGCAGCGCTGGCCGAGCCGCAGCAAGAAGCGGAGGCCACCCGCATGCAGCCGGCCGGGTGCGCGCGTGCGGGGGGCCGGGGGCAAGCAGGGCCCCACCCCTGTAAACAGCCTGGCAGGCCTCCTCGGCCTCAGTCCCATCCCTGAGAAGCGCTGGGGGCCGGCTGCCCGCAGAGCCCGCGGCCCCCTCCCCGCAGGGCAGGCCCCGCCCCCGCCCAGTGGGCGTGGTCGGCGGCGGCCGGGACTAGAGCTCCTCGTAGTCCCCGCCCCCGCGGGCGTGGCCGCCCGGGGCCCCGCCCCCCAGGAAGGCCTCCAGCTCCTCCACCGCAGTCCTCTCCGGGCCTCGCGGCCGCCGCCGCCGCCGCCTCTCCTCCCGGCCCTTGTCCTCTGCCTTGTCCTTGCTCTTCTTGTGCTTGCTCTTCTTCTTTGCTGCCTTTTCCTCCTCCTGGAGAGGGGACAGCACGGCGTCACGGGTGCCAGGAGAGCAGAACCCGCCTGGGATCCCACGCCGCCGGCGGGTGCCAGGGAGGCCCGGGGCCGGGGCTGTACCTCTCCGCTCTTCTTCTTCTTCTTCTTCTTCTCCCTCGAGGGAGCCTTGCCCTCCTTATCTGCAGGGATAAGGCACAAGGTCAGCTCCCTGGACCGGAGGCCAGGCCCCCTGTCTGGGCCTCCCGGGCTGGTATGGGGAGGGGAGGCCTGGGCTTGAGCCTGGGACTGGACAGAGGCCTCTAATCGCCCTGTCTGAGCCGGGTCCCCAGCAAGCACAGCCCAGAGAGAGCGCCCGGCTTCAGCCCCTGCCAGGTCCGGGGGGCCTGGCTCCAAAGGCAGCAGAAGCGCCCTGCTGTGGAGAGGCCCGTGCTTCAGCACCAGGACCAGCTCGCGAAGGTCCTCTCCTCTCCACGGCAGAGACAAGGAAGCTCCAGGACAGGCCCCAGCTGACACTGCTGGGCTCAAGCGGCCCAGGGTGGAGGGTGGGGATGGGGCTAGCGAGCCAGGGAGCTGGCCAGGGCCACACGGAGCCACAAGCCCTTATCAGGCCTGGAAGCCAGGCCAGCTGCTTCCGCGGAGGGCCGGAACGCAGGGCCGGACTGGGGGCCCAGAAGAGTTCTCGGCCAGCTCCCAGCAGCACTGCCCATGCCACCACATCCTGTGGTGTGGCCCCTAGGTCAGTCGTCCCCAGCTGCCATCCTCCCAGCCCAGTCGTGGCCTGCAGCCTCGTGCTCCCGCAAGTCTGGGATGTCGTCAGAAACACAGCTGCCTCCCAGCAGGCCGAGGAGAGCCTGGGACGGGGCTTCTGTCCCTGCGGGACGTCCTTGCTGCCCAGGCCCTCGCCTCACCCCCACGCTCTGGGCCCAGGTACAAAGGGACAGGGAAGGCGGTCAGAAAGAGGCCCCTGCCGGGCCACAGTCCAGTAGCCCCCCGCTACCTTCCCCGCTGCTCTCCTTCGGGCGGGTCTCCTCCAGCCCCAACCCAAAGAGATCAGCGTCGTTCTTCAGCCTGAAGGTGGGGGCAGGGGGCTTGGCGGGCGGAGGCGGCTGGACAGGGCCGGCGTCGTCGTCCGTCCCATCAGAGAGGTCCTCTCGCTCGGGGAACTCCCCCTGGAAAAGAAGCGGGCAGGTCAGCTGCCAGACCCGGCCCCAGCTCTCCGTCACATGACCCCGCAGGGAGGGGACCCTCCCCTTGTGGGCTCGCCCAGAGTGACAATGGCCTGAGTGTGGCAGCCATGATGCCGCCACCCCTGCACCGCATGTGCCTTCCCCGGGACAGGCGACAGGCCTGGGCCTTACCTACAGGCCCCCATGGGACAGCCCGGCCGAGGCCCCGTGGGCTGACCTGACTCTCCACCGTCACCCACCCGCCACCTGTCCGGGCGCCCAGGTCAGTCCTCACCGCTGTCCGCTGAGTATCTGAGTCGCTCTCAAAGTCAGGGTCGTCCATGACAAAGGACAGCATCTGGGCGGCAATGGGCCCCTCGGGGTCGCTCTCTGAGGACTCCTGCTTGTCCCTCCTGTCCTCGTGCCCTCGGGAGGAGCCCTCAGTGGGGGGCTTGGTGCCACCCGACCAGAGGGGCTCTGTGGTCCTGGGAGCTGCGCCCCGATGTGGCCTTGAGGCCTTTGCGGAGGACCTACAGGGCAGACAGAAGGGTCACGGGGCCCGAGGCCACCGTCCCCAGCTCCTGGCCTCCCGGCGCCCACCATACCTCTTGGTCTCTGGCTCAGAGCACTTCTCGGGGGCTAGGGCAGTGGCCTTGGGGTGCTCTGCCACCTCCTCTGCTTCCTCCTCGCTGGACGGAGGGAGCTTTTCCTCAGGGATGGGGCCTGTGGGCATCAGAAGTCTGCCAGGCGGCTTATCTTCAAGGTCCACGTCGTCCTGGTAGCCTGCCACCATCGGGTTCCCTCCAGGGGCCTCCCCCTCACTGCAGACGGACAGGAGGGTCAGAGGTTGCGAGGGGTCCCTCCAGGCGCTTCCAGCATTGGTGTGCACGGCTCCTCTCTGCCCCAGGCAGGGCCCTGACGTCTGCGTGGACGTGGCACAGGGGACCTGCTGCAAAGGGGGTCTCGGGGGAGGGGACCCACCAGGGCTGCGGCAGAGGCTGGCAGGAGAGGAGGCATGAGGTGGGGCCGTGGGGGCAGAGATGCCCCCCAGGGCAGTGGGAGCCTCGGCAGGTTCCAAGGGTGGACCTGGGAGGCAGGTGCCCTCCCACAGGGTGCTGGGGTGAGGGGTGACGGGCTGGGACCTTGGCACTCGGGGAGGGGCCCGGGGTGGCTTCGTCCTGCTCCTCTGCAGCTGGGGGAGATGCCGCGACGGCAGAGACGGTGCGTGGGCCTGGCTGGGCGGGCCCGGCTCGGGCTCAGCGCAGCGAAGGGAGAGCACGTGAAGGGGCGGGGCTGGCCTAGCACCCACTGCAGGGACACCGGGCCCAGCGCTCTCTGCTGAGTCTCCCTGCCTGCCCCCCAGCCTCCAAGGAAACCGGGCAGTGGCTCTTTGGAGCCAGGCTCTTCCTCTCACCAGCTACAAGGCGTCCAGACAGATCACAGGCAGTGGGGGCCACTTGCTAAGCGGCAACCCTTGCTCCCCAAGATGCCTGGCCAGACCGCCGCAGGGGCCTGCCATTCTGCTACAGGCTGTGGCTGGGCTCCGGCTGCCTCTGCAGGCGGGAGGCTCAGCAAGCCCAAGCCCAGCCCATGGGAGCTGCCCCGGGCAGCCGTGCAGCGAGGTCAGCCGAGCCCTCCCCGCAGCTCCTCTGGCTGCAGCTCTGCTTCGTTCTCAGCGCCCAGGAGGGCACCTGCCTCCTCTTCTGCCTGGTGCCAGGAAAGGCAGCAGGGGCTACCCCTGCGGGTGGGGGGGGGGTTCCACAGATGGCCCCGCCCTAACCTGTCACTGTCCTGCAGGACCTTGGCTGCGACTTTCTTCTCGTCCTTCGGGGGGGCTGTATCTTCCAGGAAGCTGCGGTCAAGGCTGTCTTCAGGAACAAAATCCTCCACCTTCTGGACTTTTCCTGGGGCCTCTGCAGCGGGGGCTGGCTCTGGGGACGGCAGACACCAGCTCTTGCCCGGTGTCCCCCGGGCCGGGCCCACAGGGCAGGCCCTCAAGCAGGACAGTGTGTGACGGGGCTGCGGGGCTGCCTGCCCAGGAGGAAGGAGACCCACCCGGGTCTGCGAGGGTTCTCGGGAACAGCAAGACAACGTGCCCCCCAACTTGGGATGCCTGCGCCCACATCCCACAGGCTGCTGCTCCCAGGGCCTACCTGGAGGTGAGGGGGCCACCTCAGCAGCCGGCGAGGTCCCGAACAGTCTCGAGATGATGCTGCGCCGTGGGGGTGGGGCGGGGACCACGGGGGGTGGGGCCTCCGAGGGGGCTGGGGGGGCCGAGGGGGCGTGGAGGGGCGGCTGGGGTGCCGGCTGGGGCGTGCCAGGGCTGGAGCTCCCTGTGGACACTGCGCTCGGAGGCACCACAGGAGACTGGGAGCCGGATGATGGGCTCTGCCCGTTGGCGGCCGGCGGGGACGCGTGGCCTCGGCTGCGCGCCTCCATCATCTCAAGGAAGCTGCGGGGAACGGCAAGGAGAGGGAAGGCCGCCTTCTTCCTCTGAGACTTCTCAGCGGCTCCTGTTGTCCTGTTGATGGGGTCCCTGCTCTCGGGCTCAGAGCAACGCCCCCAAGCCAAGGGCCTCCACCTGCCTTTCCAGGTGCCCTGTCACCCTAGCGATCACTGAAAGTGCGCTCTCCGGGGGGCAGGATGGCAGGTGCAAACACCCATGTCCCCGACCCCCTCTCTCGGCAGGACCTGCCTATGGGGAGGGGCTCCCACCCTGCCAGACATGGAGGCGCCTGGACTTGGGCTGCCTGGGCAAGGGGTCCCTGGGGACCGGTGTCCGCGGGGCCAGCCGTCCCCACCTCTAGGCTGGGAGCGAAACCCACAGCACCGCCTGGCCCCCGACCTGCTAAGGGCAGGTTACAGGACACCACGGCTGAGCCCCAAGGTTGCTGCCTTTTCCCAGTGGGCTGGCCCGGGGGCTGGCTGTGCCTGGGTGCCGTCCCCAGGGGACAGAGACTGTGTGCTTGGTGCCACCAGGTGGCCAGTCTCTCGGTCGGAGAAGGCCATGTCAGAGCTGGTCCACCCCAGGTCTGGTTCCATAGCAAGGGCCAGCCCCCCCAGAATGACCCCTGCTGCCCCTTCCTGCTGTTCTGGGACCAACAGCTGGGTCTGTGTCCTCGAGCCCCTCTGGGGCAGACACTGCTGGGGCGCTGGGAGGGTCCTGCCTGGGACCATGAGCACAGGTGGGGAAGCAGCCTGCCCCACCCCCACCCCCCACCCCTGGATAATTCAAAGACAAAGGAAGGACCTGTTTTCAGGGGTAATTCAGGGTCCCCCCCCCAAAGAGCGAGTGCTTCTCCCAGGAGCTGTGGAAGGTGCTCCGGGTGCCCCCCAAGAACCCGGAGGGCGGTGGGGGGGGGGGTGGGCGCGGAGGGCCTGCTGGGTGCTGCTCCACACCCACGGGGCCACCCTGCTGGATGCGCACAGGCTGCTCTGCGCCGGCCGGGCCGGGACAAAGCGCTTCCCTCTGCTGTCGAGGACCAGGCTCGGTTTCCACCCCAGATGCCTTTCCAAGGTCAAGGAACGCTCTCCCCTGGTGTCAACCTGGGACACTGCCGTCAAGATGGGGACGGGGCCTCAGCTGGAGAGGGTCAGGGCGGCTGGTGTCGCTGGGCCCGGTGCCCACAGGCAAGGCCTGTCTGGAGCCATGCAGCTGTCGGTGGGCAACTGCTGCAAAAGTGCCCTGGTGAAGGGGGTCAGGCTGTGTGCTCCAGCTCTGCCCAACTACAGCTGCCAGGCTGCGTGCTGGGGCGGGGCCTTGGCCGACCTCTGACCTCCCACCTCTTCATGGGGCCTGGACCACCCAAGGCTGCAGCAACACAGCCCATTGGGGCTGACGGGTGGCGCCCCTGCCGCCTGCCCAGCGCGACCAGAGGCGGGTGGCCGGGCCCAGGGCCAACGCACATGTCGTAGTTCTGGTCCTCCGTCTCCTGCTGCACCGACAGCTCCTCCAGCGTGGCGTCGATGTCCAGCTGATTGGTCTCCAGCTGCCGCAGCAGCGTCTCCCTCTGCAGACGGAACGCACGGCCGTGAGCCGCCCCCGGTGTTCAGCGTGATGCCTCGGCGGCTCCAAGGGGCTCTAAGGGCCGAGGTTGTGATGGGAGCAAATGCACAGACGGTGCCCCTGTCACACGAGGGCCTGGGGTTTAAGAAGCCCCAACACGTGTTGAAAAACACACACTTCCTGCTGTCTCGGCCCCAAGTGTGGGCACGTGCCACCTCGGCCCCAGGGCCCGGGCCTCGTGTGTGCGTCAGTGACGATTTGTAGCTGCAGAGCACTCTGCGGCATCACCCTAGCTCATGGTGCTGCCAGATGCCACCCTGAACCCACATGGGGGTGCTTCCCCTGCTCTCTGTGTGCGCGTTGCGCTGGGACAAGCGTAAAGGCCACAGCCTGGGGTCTCCGGAAAGGAGGGGGAGGTCTGCATGGCCTGAGGTCTGGACGCGGTGATGCGCCCCCACCCCCGCAGCAAGGGGCCTGTCTCTGCAAGGACAGAGCTCGAGGGAAAGCCGGCCGTTCTCCCGAGGAAGCCGTGTCCTTTGGGAGAAAGAACAGACGCCACCGCGGCTGCAGGCGCCGGGGCTCAACATCCTAGTGACGAGCTGAGCCCAAGACATGTGCCCTGCTACGTGACCAGCTACGTGACAAGCAGGGGGCCCGCCTCTGGGGTCTTCCGGCTGAAAGCCCATCCCGCATCCAGGGTCTGACAGACCCTGAGCCAGGCACATCTGAGGGGCTGGCACGGCCCAGCACAGCCACAGGAGTGACCGCTACCTGTGGGGCAGCTGGAGCCCAGGACAGAGGGACGGTGAGGACACCAACAAAGCCTGGTTATGTGGTCTCGGTGGAAGCACCGTGGAGGCATGAGGGGCTCTGGTCAGGGGACCTGAGCCAGGGTGCAGGGACCCCTCACTGTCCCTGCAAGCTCCCTCCGAGTCTAGACCATTCCGGAGATCAAGGGTCAAGAACAAAAGCACCCAGGGCTGCAGACCAGGTGGGAGGAGGGCGGGGACTCCCTGGGCCCATCCCCGCAGCGATGGCCAGAGGGGCCAGGGCGGACACAGCGGTGCGGCCACAAAGGGGGCCAGGGCCGCGTGTACCTCCACGGACAGCACAAGAGCCAGCAAAGCGGGGACAGCGCCCAGGGTCTCGGCGCCCCTGGCCCAGCCCCTGGCCCGTAGCCCGAGAAGGACATTTGAGGACACCTGATCCCCTGCGGCCGTGTCTGCGGCTCCCGTTAGGCGGGTCCCAGGCCAGTCCACAGGGGACGGGGACGGCGCGGGCCATCCTGGGGCTGCCGGGGGCCGCACACGGTGCCCGGGGCTGGGGAGGGCGGCCGCCACCACGCCGGGCGGGCTCACCTGCAGCTGCAGAAACGGGATGTTGAAGAACCTGTGCAGGTACTTGAGGCCGAAGCTGTTCTTCATGGAGGACTCAGCGTAGCGGAAGTAGGAGGACCCCGGGGGCCTGTGTGCCAGAAGCGCGGAGACGCAGAGGTGTCGGCAGCGGCCCCCCGACGGCACCTCCGTGGCCAGCGCCCCCTCGCTGGGCCGAGTCTCCCCCTGCAGGCGACAGGCCCCCACCAGCCGGCGACCTCGTGCTTCTGCCCCGTGCCCTGCCCTGGCCTCGGGGATGGAGGGCGTCCACGCTCGCCTGGCACCTGGGCCTGCATGGTGCCAGGAAGCCAGCTGCCCAGCAGCAGTCCTGCCGTCCCATTTCGGGGCCCCTCCTGCGGCAGGAGCCTGCCCAGCCCCCAGGGTGCCTGGAGCTGGCCCTCACAGGCACCCTGGGTCTCTCCAGCCCGACTGCCTGCGGGGAGCAGGGGCTGGGGGTGGGCGGGGCCCGGGCGAGGAGGGCGCCCACCTGTCCAGGTTGTCGATGAAGTCGCGCACGTCGTCGGGCAGGATGACGCGGTGCTCGCCCATGTCGCGGTAGTTGCCCAGCACGCACACGGGCACGTGCGTGGGCACCTTGGGAAGCTCCCGCAGGATGTAGTTGAAGGTCCTGGGAGGCGCGTGTGGGGAGAGATGCGCCTTAGCTGCAGCCGAGACCCGCCACCCGCGCCACCGCCTGGGGAGAGCGTGGGCACCTCGGAAGACCCTCCTGGGGCGCACCCCGCTCGGCCTCTGGCCTCGCCAGCGTCCCCTCCCTCGTGTCCTTATGTCCTCTCGCTTCCTGGCTCCACTGTCCTGCAGGGCACGTGGGCTCTGCATGCAGCGGGCACGAAGGCCCTCACGGCATTTCCCAAGCGGCGTGCCGTGAAGTGACGACTGGCAGGGAACCCCCGAGCCGGACAGCGCCGCGTCAGCCACTGACTTGCCGCCTTCCACTTAGGTACAGTGCTTTCAACTGCTCGCTGGCCCGGGGGCTCCGCCCGCCCCTGGCGGCCACCTGTGAGTAAGCGGCACCCCGCCCCCTCTTCTGCGCGAGGGGCCCTAGACGGCGCCTGTCGCTGCCCCCCGAGCATGGCCTGAGCCGAGCACACTGCTGTCCCGGATCTGCGGAACCCGAGACTGGCCCCAGCCCCCAGCCCAGCTCCACGTCCTCGCCAGACACTCGCACCCGGGCCCGCATGCAGGCTCCCGCCCACCCAGGGGGCCTCACTGGCAGCTGTGGCCCCGCTCGGTGGCCCACAGCTCTCCCATGTAATCCGCCTGGCCTTGGGTCACAGTGCACCCAGCCAAGGCGAAGCCAAAGGCGCACAGGAGGCGGCTGTGCCCCCAGTGCTGCGGGTGGAGGAGTTGGGCACTGAGCTGGCCCCGGCGGCCCACTCCCCTGCTCTGAGCGCAGCCCGCCGCACCCAGGAGGCCACTCACGAGTGGGCTGGCGGCTAGTCCAGAGCGGGCACCAAGGTGCATGTCCCTGTGGCCCAGGCTGGTGGACCCACATTACGGCCGGGCACCCAGAGCTGCTGTGGGAACCGTCGGGACAACCATCCTTAGTAAAGGCGGCACCCGCATAGCGTGCGCGGTTGGAGCCCGGCGCCACAGCAGCGCTCAGGAGCCACCTGCCAGAGCCCGCCCAGGGCCTCGGGCGTGGGGTGGTTTGCTCTGCACTTTGCGCTATTTCTAGGAGCATGGACTACATGTGCAGTCACAGTACAACTTAAAAAGCAGAGTCAGGAGTTCCCGTCGTGGCGCAGTGGTTAACGAATCCGACTAGGAACCATGAGGTTGCGGGTTCGGTCCCTGGCCTTGCTCAGTGGGTTAACGATCCGGCGTTGCCGTGAGCTGTGGTGTAGATTGCAGACGCGGCTCGGATCCTGCGTTGCTGTGGCTCTGGCGTAGACCGGTGGCTACAGCTCGGATTGGACCCCTAGCCTGGGAACCTCCATATGCTGCGGGAGCGGCCCAAGAAACAGCAAAAATCAAAAAAAAAAAAAAAAAAAAAAAAAAGCAGAGTCAGCGGCAGGCAGACTCTGCCGGGTTTACAGAACCAGTCGCCAGCTAGACCCGTGGCATCTTTCGGGGCTCTCCTCTTTGGTGGCAAAGGCCTGTCTGCGAGGCTGGCCTGTGGTGGCCGCACTGTGGACAGGGGCTCACGCCCGTGCTCTGGGTGCCTGTGTGCGTGGCCGGCTCTCCTCCCACGGGGACAGGCCCCCCCGGGAGCTGGCAGGGGCCGTGCCCGCGCCCACCCACACGGATCTTGCTCCGGAGCCTGCAGACCGGCGCTGGAGCCGCGCCCGCCCGCCCGGGCAACGTGCGCGGTGTTTCCAGCCGGGGTGGTGGGGGGCGGGGTGGGGTTCTGGGGGCGGGGCGGGGGGGGGGTTCTGGGGGCGGGGCAGGGCGGGGCGGGGCGGGGCGGGGGGCTCACCACTGCTTGGTGATGTCGAACATCATGACCACCCCGCTGCAGTTCTTGTATACGTCCAGGAAGTCGGCGTCCAGGGCCAGCTCGGACTCGGCCTGCGACGGGAGGGACGCACCCCCAGTGAGGACCGCGCCTCCTGCAAGAGGCTGAGCGGGACTGTTTGCTTAAGGGCCACACGGGCAGCATGTGGACATTCCCAGGCCAGGGACCGAACCTGAGCTGCAGCAGCACCCACCGCTGTGGCAACGCTGGATCTCTAGTTAGTTTTGTCTCTTGAGGGCTGCGCCCGCGGCACATGGAGGTTCCCAGGCTGGGGGTCGAATCGGAGCTCTAGCCGCCGGCCTACGCCACAGCCACAGCCACGCCAGATCCGAGCCGCGTCTGCGAGCTACACCACAGCTCACGGCCACGCCGGATCCTTCACCCACTGAGGGAGGCCAGGGATTGAACCCGCAACTTCACGGTTCCCAGTGACATTCGTTTCCGCTGAGCCAAGAAGGGAACGCCAACGCCGGACCCCTTAACCCACTGATTGGGCTGGGGATTGAACCTGCGCCTCTGCACGAACCCGAGCTATTGACGTCAGGTTCTGAAGCTGCTATGCCATAGTGGGAACTCCTCAACAGGACCTCACAACGGAGACGACAGCAGCTACTTTCATTTTGGAAAAAAAGCCAAAACCAAACAAGACGCAAAGGCAAGATGAGTGTGAAGGCCCAGCGAGCCCACGCTCCTCCAGGGCCTCCTGGACCTGCCAGTGCTGCACGGCCGGCCTCAGCTCACGGACCCTCCGCTGTGCTGACGAGTGAGCCACTCCACAGTGGGCATGTCCCAGAGCTGAGACCGCAGGTTTGCAGAGGGACTCCCAGAGTGACATGCTGGGGAGGCTGCAGTGCTGGGGACAGTGGTGATGTGCCCACAAAGGGACAGACAGTCACTGAACCTTCCTGTCCTGGACAGAAGCCCTAAAGGCCGTCCATGGGCAGGAGGACACGGAGAGACAGGTCCTTGGGGCCACCAGAAAGCTTCCTGGGAGTTCCCGCTGTGGCAAAGGGGTCGGCAGCCTCTGTGCAGCAGTGGGACGCAGGTTCTGTCCTTGACCACAGCAGCAGCGTACGTGGTAACTGGGGCTTGGATCTGATCCCTGGCCTGGGAACTCCATTTGCCATGGGGCGACCAAAAAAGAAAAAAAAAGAAAGCCCCCCAGACGGGAAGGAGGACCAGCTGGCCCCTGCCTTCTCTGCTGGGGTGGCGGCTGGCCGCACCTGCGGGCTCTGTAACAGGGAGATAAAACCTGGCCAGTGGCCCCAGGACCTTTGGGGCCACTCCAACTGCATCAGGCATGTGGAGTGACATGTGGCAGCCACTCCCAAAATGCAGCCACGGGCAGCTGGAAGCGGCCACCGCGTCCACCCGACTCCAGCAGCATAGATGGAGTCCTTGGGAAAGGGCCAGCCAGGTGGGCGGAGGGTCCGAAGAGCCAACGGCCACTCAGCCCCCTCACCGCAAACTCTGATGGCCACGCGGGAACAGATGCTGCTCACCTCCTGGGGGTCATTCTCCATCTTCAAGCCGTCGCCACGCTTCTTGCATTTTCCTTAGAAAGACAGACACAAGTCACGGGGTGGAACTGCTGGCCCCAAGAACAGCCTGGGGTGAGCAGAGCCTCCCTGCGCCCCCACGCCAGCCCCCATCTCCAGTAGGTGTCTTACTGGATGGGGCTGGGGCCCCTGGAACAGCCCCACTGGCGGCAGGACTTGGCCAGGACCCAGGAGGTTTAAACAGAAGCACTTCCCTTCCAGACTGACCAGGCCCAGCCCCAGGCTAGCTCCGCCGGCCTCTGAGAGGCTGCCCTCCGGGCCTGGGGCTCCCTGAGCAGAGCCAGGGTGGACGGGCTCGGGTGGGCGGCAGGAATCACCTGGGTCGCAGTGAGAGCTCCAAGCCCCTGGCCCCCGCAGGTGCTTCCCACTGAGGGCAAGGACCACTGATCACCTTGGGCCCCCAGGGCCCCAGGCTCAGCAGAACAAACAAGCACCCCCGCAATAATCGGGTTTGTTGATGAAAACAGTCACGCTCTGCCTCTTCACACAGCTTGTGCCGCGGCCCTGGAGGCAGCCCCTCACTCACGGATGCTCCCAGTTCAACAGGAGCCAGCCACACCGCCCCCCGGTGGACGCCCTGGGGACACAGCGTCGTGGCACTGCCCACCGGAGGGCCTGCTCCCTGCCCCACCCCCGCCAGGGCCTCGCCCGTTGCCACCGACATGAGCACCTGCCCTTGGCCACTGCAGGTGGTGCTTGGACCCCGGCCGACAGGGCACAGGTTAGGGGTGGCGAGAAGGCGCATCCCCTCCTCAGGAGTCTCACCCGAGGGGAAGCAGGGGCCACGGGGCGTTGAGGCCGCCAGGCGCGCTTTCACAGGGAGCCCTGGCCGGCCTCCCCCACCATCCCGCCTCCTCTCCAAGCCACAGGGAGCTCCCGGCGCCCCAAGTCTGTGGACCGGCTCAGCCTGGCACGCCTCACAGGGTGGAAGCAGGGCGCTGGCTCCAGACCACGCGGCCAGGCCATTCCCACCACTGAGGACACAACATGCTGCCCCCCCACCCCCCCGACCCCCGCAAAGGAGCGCAGGCCCGGGACCTGCCCTGGGCAGGCGGGGGCGGGGGCAAGCCCAGGGCACAGAGGGCAGCGCGGCCCCCGGGACGATGGCCAGGCTGCACGGGGCCGCGCGCACACGCAGGGCCACGAGTGGTGCCGCGCAGAGCACAAGGCCCCTCCGGGCCCCCCAGGTTCAGCCCAGGGAGGGACCGAGATGACGAGGCCGAGACTGGCGCAGCCCTCACGGCGGGGGGACGACTCACCTTTGTCCACCACGTCCCAGACTTCCACCTTCACCACGTCGTCGGTGGCTGCGGCACAGAGACGGGAGATGAGCACCGCGGGGCGGCCTCCCACCCCGGCCCGGGGCCCGCCCGGCTGCTGCTCAGGTTGCAGCGGGCAGTCTGGACACGTCCTCCGCTGCACGGTCCCCGCGTCCCAAGGCGTCCCTGGGGCGGGCTCCCCCACCCCCGCCCCGGAAGCCAGGGCGGGCCCTTGGGGCTGGTTGGCTGCGAGCTGACTGGCCGTCTCCCCCAAATCCCGGCCCCTCCAGACCCACGAGTGGCCTCAGCTGCCCTGTGAGGGAGGCAGGGGGGCGGTGGTGGAGGCCGGGACCCCCGGCTGCTGGGTCCTGCATGAAACTGCCACGAAAAGCCTTCCAAGTGGAGCCGGCCCGGCCTGGCTTCTGCGGGAAGGCCTGTTCCAGAGTCGCTGTCCCTGTGCTCTGCCCGGTGCTGGGCCGGGGGCGGCCTCTATCAAGGGCCAGTCTGGCCTTAGGGCGACGGGGCCAAGCACAGGGACGTGGGCTCACCCACCTGCCCAAGGCCCCCTGGGGAAAGGAAGGCAGGGAACCGCCTGGCACCTGCCCCCGCCAGCTTTGCCCGAGGCGGGGAGGGCGCTGTGGGTGGATGAGGCCACTCTGTGTGGCTGGCGGGCAGGGGCGACACTGAGTGTCCTCGGACACAGCCTGGCTGTCACCAGGAGGGAGAAGGCACCTCCGCAAAGGCCCGGGGTCCTGCTGTCGGCCTGTTTTTTCTCAGTGAGAAGGAACTTTTTTCTTTTTTGGCCACACACAAAGGCACATGGAAGCTCCCAGGCCAGGGGTCGAGGCTGCCCCACAGCTGCGGCCATGCCGGGTCCCTGACCCACTGCACCGCATGGGAACGTCCAGGTGCCTGCCACGCAGGCCGTCTGGCCAACACCCCTCCCCGGACCCCGCGGGGACAGGCGAGTCGCAGGCAGGTCCGCCCCGGGCCCCGGGCCTGCTCCCAGGTGGACCGGCCCGTGGGGGGGGGTCGGCGCGCCCCGAGGCCCTGACGAGCCCCGATCCCGGGCCGGAGGCGGTGGCTCACTCTTGTAGCTCCAGTGGATGCTGGTGACTTGGATCTCCTGCGTGGGGATGTACTCCTCCACGAACCGCTTGCCCTGCAGCCGGTGCCACAGCGCCGTCTTGCCCGTGTTCCTGTCCCCGCGGATCACGATCTTCACTGGGGAGAAGGGACGGGTCAGACCCCCGCTGGCGCCCAGGAGACCCCGAGGGGCCGCCCCGCCCCGCCCCGCCCCGCCCTCCAGGCCCCCGAGGCCCTGCGCTCCCAGGCACCCGTCTTCCCAGAGCCTGACGGACGTCCGGGGACCCGAGGCTGGCATGGCCCGGGCACAGCTTTGCACGAGGCCCGGCCCTTCAGGACCACCGGGCTGACGGCGGCGCGCGTGCCCTCCTGTGCCCGCTCGAGCATTGGGGGCGGCCTGCCTGCGTGCCGGGCAGGTCGGGAGAGCCCAGGCCACGCCGGAGGGACAGCAGGGGACGGGTACCAGGGCCAGACTCCGAGGTGCCACCAAGGAGTGGACCTTGCAATGCCTCAGGGAGAAGGCACAGGGCTCAGCAAGAGTGTTCTGGAAAGATGAGCGGTTCGGAGCGCCGTGCAGAGCCACGGGCGGGCGGGGGCTCGGATGGGGCCGTGACAGCCTCCAGTGGGGCGTGGACGCGGGGTCGACACTTCTAGGAAACTCAGCCACCCAGTCAAGCTCCCCACAGGCTCCAGATCCCCAGAGTCCCAGCTCCAGTCGGCACGGCGTGCGTGTTGATCTCAAACTTCACGGCTCTCTGCCAGCCCCCAGGTGCGTCACCACACGGGACACAGCCAGCCGACGCCCTCAGGTCACAGGCATGCAGCTCTGAGCTTGGCCAGGGGTGCGCTCAGGCCCCGGAGGGGAGCCCAGACACGCCTGTGCTGTGAGGGCAGCTCTGGGCACAGCTGGGTCTGGGGCTGGGCCGCCTGCAGAAAGCACGGGGGGGCCTCGTTCCTGGCCCCTGAGGAAAAGGGACAAAACCACACGTCAGTCCCCAGATCTCCCAGAGAGCGGCCAGGAGCTGAGCCAAGTCACACGGCCTATGGAAGTTTCCAGGCTAGGGGGTGAATCGGAGCTGCAGCCGCCGGCCTACACTGCAGCCACACCACATCTAAGCCACACCTGTGACCTACACCACAGCTCACAGCAACACTGGATCCTTAACCCACTGAGTGAGACCAGGGGTCGAACCTGCGTCTTCACGGATGCCAGTCAGATTCACTACCGCTGAGCCAGGATGGGCGCTCCCTGCACGCTGCCTTTCTGATGCCATGCTCTCGGTTCACTCGCGGCTTCTTACCTTTGCGTGGCTTTGGGGAGTCAGGCTCCCACGTGCCCTGGTCCTTCTGTGCAGCCTTAGATTCCTGCTTCTATGCTCAAGCCTCTCATGCCCTTCCTCACACATGCCCACCCAGGCACCCTGCGGAGCCCCAGGTCTCAGAGGCCAGAACCCCGGCGGCTCCCACTCACCCCCATGTCGGGAGCTTCGTTTCCTGTGGCCTCCTGACTTTCTTCCTGGCAGCTCACCGTTCCCTGGAGCTTCATCCGAGGGCCCTCTCCGAGATGCAGGCTGCAGCCCGCCCACAGAAACATCCGGGGCGTGGCTGCCCGCTGCCAGGAGCACTGCCAACCTGGGAGCCACGTGGACTCTCCGGTGAGGTTCCGGGGCCACAGAAGTGGTTTCAAGGCAAACTCACTCAGAGGCCACGTACAGCCCCCAGTTCTGGGCAGGGGTCTCCTATCAGTTGCCCTACCGGCGGGGTCCCAGCTCTCCTTCCTGTGCTAACCCGCCTCCCACCACACCCAGGGCCTGGCGGACCCCCTGGGGAGAAGCAGATCGAGCTGGCTCCCCTCCCAGGACCCACCCCAGCTGCTCTGGAGAACGGTCAAACCAAGTTCATCAACTGAGTGACGGGAGTTCCTGCCGTGGCTCAGTGGTAACAAACCTGACTAGTATCCAGGAGGATGTGGGTTCGATCCCTGGCCTCGCTCAGTGGGTTAAGGATCCAGTGTTGCCAAGAGCTGTGGTGCAGGTCACAGACGCAGCTTGGATCCCGCGTTGCTGTGGCTGTGGTGCAGGCTGGCAGCTGTAGCTCCAATTGGACACCTAGCCTGGGAACTTCCATATGCTGTGGGTGCGGCCCTGAGAAGAAAAAAAGAAGAAGAAAAAAAAAAGAACTGAGTGATGCACTGATGTTTTTTTCTACATGTTTTATTTCAACTTTCAAAAATATTCTTAGGGGAGTTTCCATCGTGGCTCAGTGATTTACGAATCTGACTAGAAACCACGAGGTTGCGGGTTCGATCCCTGGCCTCGCTGAGTGGGTTAAGGACCCAGCGTTGCCCTGAGCTGTGGTGCAGGTTGCCGACATGGCTCGGATCCCACGTTGCTGTGGCTCTGGCGTAGGCTGGTAGCTACAGCTCCGATTTGACCCCTGGCCTGGGAACCTCCATATGCCGCAGGAGCAGCCCTAGAAAAGGCAAAAGGACAAAAAACAAAACAAACAAAAAATGCTTTTAGGGGCAGGGCTGTTCAGGGCAACAGCCCGCGGCTGTTCCGTAAGAGCCAGTCTCCAGCCTCGGGTTCAGTTTTACACACGCCGACAGAGGGATACTCGCGTTTCTGAATTTCCATCAATTTTACAACATAAAGAAGGGCTTACGTCAGAGCCCCCAGCACACTCTTCACTGGCTTCTGCCATCCCCCAGCCCCGAGAAGCCAGGGAGAGGAGAGCCTGCCTTGGCTCAGCTTCCCAAAGGCCCGCTGGCCGCGTCTCGTTATTACCTACGGATTCGGGTTGCAGCCGATGCCCCAGTTCCCTCTGTTCCCAGTTTGCTAAGAAGCGGGGTTCTGCTGTTTTGTTTGCTTCTGTAAGTCCCCAGTGGGTGGTGAATTTCGTGGGGTCTCCCCACACCCACTGGGGTGACGGTTTCCCTGCCCCTTTAACCCACTGCTGAGTTGACACCGGATGTTGGCGCTCCGCGCATCCCCGGGCGTGGCCCCGCTGTAATAACGCGCCATCACTGGCACTCTGTCCAGACCAGGCTTTCGCAGCTGTGCTCCCTCTGGTTCTGACCTGCCCTCTGCTTGGGTTCGAGGCTACGGGGCCCACGAAGCTGCCAAGCGTCTCCAGCGGGGCCCAGCGGCCCCCGAGCCTCCAGCTGAGCGGCACCACGTCGTCGCGCTCTGCGCTCTAAGGCTCTGGCCTCGGGCTGTGCACGCGGTCCCTGCCGAGGCACCTTCTGCCTTTGTCGTGAACCTCCCAGGGGTCTGTCCACTCGACCGTCAGGCCCCCCGCAGCCTGTGCATCCGGCGACTGTCTGGCATCCCCTGCTTCTTTTTGTCATTCACTCCTTCTACTTCCTCGGGGTCCGTCCTGGTCTCTCCCAGGCGTTCAAATTGTGCTCTCAGGCCAAGGACCACAAGGGTGTCGGGCACATTCACGATCCCTGCCTTATAAACGCCTCTTTGGCCCGTAAATGACTTGGAAATGGCTTTAAGCCCCCCCCCCCAGGTGTCCTTTTTTCTTCCTCGTATCTGATCAGAAGGCGGTCTTTGCGGCGCCTGCGCTTCGGTGTCTGCTGAGACGGACACTTTTGATGAAGCTCCGGGGTTGGAGGGTCATCTGACCTGCGTGCGTCTGAAGTCACCAGCTCACGGGACCATCCTTGGGGCTGATAACAGCGGGCTGCTGCTTCCACACCCCTGCTTTCAACCCTTGCCACGCCACTGCGGGCCGGTTATGCCACGCGACCCGGAAGAACAAACCCCCGCCCCCCCCCCCGCCTCCCCCCACCCCCGCCCCCAAGCTCCTGCTCGCAGCCCCGACTGAGGCGGGAACCCAACTGCAGCCAGGATTTCCAGACACGGCCACACTCCCTCCCCGCTCTCCTCTGTCTTCTTCTCCGTTGGGCGAGGTGGCTTTATTTCTTCTTTTGCCCAGTATTTATTTACTTACTTACTTTTGCTTTTTAGGGCCGCACCCACAGCCTATGGAGGTTCCCAGGCTAGGGGTCGAATCGGAGCGGCAGCTGCCAGCCCACACCACAGCCACAGCAACGGGGGATCTGAGCCACATCTGTAACCTACACCCCAGCTCAAGCAATGAGGGATCCTTAACCCACTGAGCGAGGCCAGGGATCAAACCTGCATCTTCATGGATCTTAGATTCCTTACCGCTGAGCCCAGGTGGGAATGCCTGTCCAGGATTCATGCAGAAGACTTGCCACCTGCTTCCAGCCTTTGGACGGTAGCTCTTAACCTCTAACCCACACCTTGGCTGCAACATCTCAAGTTTCTGAGCGTCTCTATCTCCCACTTAAACAACAGAGGGCTCTGGGAGCCTTAGCTTGGGTCAGCTCTGCCTTCTTCTCCTGCGTCCCCGGTTAGTCACTGGTCACTACACGACCAAGGTGTGAAACCGCCTCCGGCCCCTGGGCTCCCCTTCCACGAAGGGGGAACGCCCTCTAGGACTTACTGCAGCAAAAACCTTCGCGCGCACGCACAGTAGCCGCGCACCTTAGACGGGACGCAGGTGGAACCGCACTGGCTCCCGGGCAGCGGCGTGGCTGGTGCAGCTCTCGAGGCTGCCGGGAGGCCCCACCCCTATCACTGTCACTGGGCCCAGGCTCCTGGCTCTCCCTGCACAGGCAGGCTGTCCGCTCCGCTGGCCTCTCAGGTTTTCTGTTTGATTCTGCTCTTAGGAAACTCCCGGGATGGGCCCAGCTCTGAAGTCGGAACGTTGCGCCCTGGGCTTCTCTGAGGTCCATGCATGCGTGAGCCCCGGAAAGGCGGCTCTTTCCCTCCGAAAGGCAGAGCTCGGGGTGTGGGCGTGCGTCCCCCCCCCCGCAGGCACTAGCGGTCGGCTTTCTGTTTTGGTGGCGGTGCTTCTTCATTTCGGGAGGTTCTCTTTGGTTCTTCAAATCCCGCCCCTCCGTTCAGAGTCTTGATGTCACCTCGGAACAAACTGTCTTTTCATATCTTTACCAACTGTAACGTATTTGTATTTCCTGTTTTCTCTTGAGAATAAGAAGTCCTAATTTTCTTTCTCTTCAGTTGAAATCGTTTTAAAATTTGAAATGTACTCTTCAAAAGAGTTAACTGGAAAAAACCCCATAATGTCAGAAATAAATAAAATGATCTGGTTTCATCTATTCAAAAAAGTAACTGGCCTCTACTTTAAGTTAAAAAGTCAAATCAATCTCAGAACCTTAGACATGGGTTCAAATAAGCTAAATAAGTGAGGCACCGGAAAAGCTTTGATTAAGATTCACCTAAGACGTGATGAGAAGCCTTTTACTTAAGAAGCGTGTAACGGGCCAGATTAGCCATTTCTGTTCTGTCTTTTCTACCGTCCAAGTCAAGCTTCCGTGCGGAAGACACGCAGATGCACCGGAGGGCCCGGAACCGCCCCCGGGCAGGACTTCCCGCCCACTCCCACACATTCCCTGCAAAAGAGGGAATCCCTCCCGTGTATCTCGGATGGACAGGACGCAGTCCTGCAGGCAGCATGCTTAAGTCCCACGTCGCTCTGTCACAGCGCCACCAGCAGAGGTTTCGAGACAGACCCCGAGCTGGCCCCCTCCTCTGGCAGGTGCCCTCCTGCTCAGCGCCCTCGAGGTTTCCAGTCACAGGGTCCCTGGGACAGCAGGAGGGCCTCAAGGCCCACATCACTCTCAGCCCTGTGGCTTGGCCCCCCAACCTCGCTGCCCCGCGATCCCTTGGCCCAGAGCACCCCTTCCTGCCTGCCTGCTTCTGCTCCACGGTCACCTGTTGCCGCCACCTGCTACCTAAAGCCCCGCCCCGCCCCTGCTCTGTCTCTCCATTCTTCAGACAGGTCGCAGGGCTACTAACTCACTGTGTCCAGTGCCTCCCGTCTCCTTCCACCCCGAGGCGGAGACGCTGTATGACGAAGGCTTGACAAATATTTGCCAAGCCAATCGATGCTGTGGAAGGAACTCTATAAAGAAAACGTGGCCGATCGTGGATAGCAGAGGCCTGGGAATTGCAAACCAGCCCTGCTGGGACTGGTCAGAGTGTGTCTGACACGGCTGTCTGTTTCCTAAAGAAGAGAGTCTCCTGCTCAGAACCGAGCTCTCAAAGGTTTCTTGTAAGGAAGCGTTTGCTTCCATTGTCAGTCCTAGCACCGAAATCCGACAGGCCAGGACTCTGGCTGTTCCAGGGGCCAGAGGCTTTCTAGGTAAGGGGTGAATGCAGCCCCGGGCAAGGGCAGCCGGACGACCCCACGAGACGGGGGCTTCCGCCCTCCACCAGCGCAGCTCATCACCTGGCTCCCCTGGCGGCCAGCTCGGTAGCTGCCACGCGGCACGGGTGACATCCAACCCTGGGATGTCCTCTGCCATCGCTTGCAGGCTTTGACTCTAAATGTGGTGAGCGCGCTGGGACTCTGGGCGTGTGGCTCACGTCTCATCGTGGTCACAGCAGTTTAAAAGAAAATGGCTTATCCGCCCCAGAAGGACAAGGTTCTGTGAAAGACACGTCAGCTCCTACCCAGAAAAGTCCTGAGTCTGTGATTATCACACAGCGGGTCTGCTCCCCTGAGGAAATACGTTAGAATCTAAAGAGGAGAAGCATTCCATCCTACTGACCAAGGGAAGACATCAAAAGTTTCCAAACGCACAAGAGCCAAGTGTAGAGACGGCTGCGCCCTCAAACGTCTCGTGGGCAGCGCTCCAGGTTCTCTCCATTGCACCATCTTTCACCCCTTTGGTTCCAGGAGGTGATGAGAACCGGGCCTGCACCCCATTCCCCAGCCACCTGAGGTGGGTTTCTTCTCGCGAAGGACCCCACTGGCCTTTCGCGTTTTCGCTCCCGCCTGCCCTGGACAAGGCGGGGTGTGCGCCTCAGGGAGTGCTTTTCAGAAGGTGAACGCGTTCCAGGTCCAGTTTCCAAAGGACTAGGATTAAGTTTCAGAGACAAATCGGAGAAGCAAATGCAGGTGCTCAAGGTTTGTGTAAACGACGAACCTGACCTTCGCTTCTCTTCTTTGAATGTGAGAGAAACACACACGCATTTGTGTCGAATTCAAGGTAACCTCTCTTTTAAACCAGAAGTCGTTCTAACCAGTTTCTTCACATGGCACACGGTCCCTGAGACGCGGCATCCCAAACCCAGTAAAGTTTCCCTTAAAGCAGCAAAGGGAAGACGTCCAGTATCTTGCAGCCATACATGGATTATGGCAAAAAAACTTAAGAGGAAGCAGTTTAAAAGCAGAGAACAGCATGAAAAAATCTTCCGAGGGAAAATCTTAAAAGAGGTCCAGAGGACAGTCAGCGCCCAGGGGCTACGCAATTTACATAATTTATAACGGAGAACGGAACCGTCCCGGGCTCTGGGGGCATCTGATAACGCCTTCTTCCCGTCGCAGAAGAGGGGTCTCCACAACACCAAGTGAGAGTCTCTGCCTTCCGGAACTTTTCTCAGTATATCCCTTGCGAAGGCTTCTTGAAAAGGGGTAGGAGGGGAGGAGAACGTGTGGCGTAGCTGACATTCCGTCTTCAAACGGAATGAGAAGTCTACAAAGGAAAACCTCACGGCTCCAAGACCCGAGCCAGCGGAGCCCTCCGCTCCTCCGGCCGGGGACACGGAGCTCATTGCTGGAAAAGCCCACCACTCCTCTAAGAAGTGTCACAGACCACAGAACTCTCCCCACGTTATGTAAGAATCTCCCCGAGACGAGGTCACCTGGGCCAATCAGGGTACCGCAGACGCACCAGGAATCGCCTGGACCAATTTTACTGTGCACAGCAAACGCACCAAGGTCCGACCGCGCCAGCAGGCCTCGAGACTGACCGAGGCGCCCACCCTCCGGCCCCGGGGTCCTTTAGGGCCTCGTCTACAGCCCACATCACTTCCCGACTCCAAGCGAACGCCGCTGGGGCACCTGCGACGTGCCCGGCACAGGTAAGGGCTCAGCCCATCCGAACCCAGACCGCGAGGCCCTCGGGGCGCGCCGGGGCCTCCAGCGCTTCCCCGGCACGGCGCGACCCGCTTACCGCGAGTCCCAGGCGGCGCGGCCGGGAAGCGCGGACCCCGCGGGGCAGCGCGCTCCCGCCCCCGCGCCCCCGCCCCACTTTCCACGTGCCCCCGCCGGAATCCCCGCGCCGGGCCGCACTCACTGTTGTACTGCACTCCCTTGGCGAAGCGCCTCTGCAGCGCCTGGTTCATCGACTGCAGCCCGGCGGGGATGTTCTTATCGCGGCCCGGAGCCTGCTCCGACCCCACAAGCTTCTTCAGCGCAGAAAACATCTTCCTGCTCCCACGTCCGAACCCGGGGCGGTCCGCGAGCTCAGCGACAGCGGAAGCGGCGGCGCGGCGCGGATCGCACCATGTCCCGGGTCCCGGCAACCGGGCGCCGGCCTCGAGGGCGGCTCGGGGGGCTCAGCCGCGGAGGCTCCGCTCCGGCCCCCGCGCCTCCCGGCGCGGCCGCTCTCCGCCCGTCAGCGCCGCCATCTTGGCGCCGGCTGGCCGGGCGCGCAGCTACGGGGCGCCGCGAGGGCCAAGGCGGGCGGTGCGCGCGGGCGCGCATGCGCAGGGCGGCCTGGGCGGAGGGGGCCTCGCGGCGGGAGGCTACGGGGAGCTGCGAGGGCCACGGCAGGGCGGCGCGCGCGAAGGCTCCGCAGTGCCCCTCCCGAGCCGCGCCCTGGGTTTCAGCCCTGCCCGGACTCCTGTCCGCTGCCCGGCCCGCAGCCCCAGTCGCCGTCCCCTGTCACCCACCCCGGGCCCAGATCAACACCCGACCCCCTGCTTCCCCGCTGTCTTCCCAGCGCGAGGCCCCACATCGGCGTGCCCCAGGGGCCCCCGCAGTCCTGGAAAAATGTTTATTTGTATAACCAAAGCCAGAATGGGGCGGGCGGGGCGGGTTCCTCCTCTTCCGGTCACTTCTTCTTCTTCTTGGCCACCTTGAGTTTGCCCTCGATCAGGCGCTGGCCCTGCCTCTTGATCTCGGCCCGCGAGGGCACGTAGCTGTGGTCCACGTCGGCGAACTGGAAGGTCTCTGCAAAGGCGGGCGGGGAGGGCAGCCACTCCCGCGGCCCCTCTGCCTGGCGTGGCTTATTCCCGCCTGTCTCCTGACGTCCATGTGGCCCAGGCCCACATGTCGATGTGAATTTCTTCCTTTCTGTGCCCCTGATGCTCCCGCATTCGGGGTCTCACACAGCCCAGGGCTCACCCAACTCATCCAGAGCCCACACCTAACCCTCCAGGCAGCTCTGGTCAAGCGCGGCCAGCGCCTCCCCAGCCTCTGCCTCTGCACAGCTCAGCCCAGTACCCCCCGACCTCGCATCCCTCCTTCCAGTTCCTGGCCCCCTGGTACCTATGACGTCCTCCTCCAGGTCCTCAAAGCGGATCCTGGTGTTCTGCTTCTCCTTCAGGGTGGAGGCCTCCAGGGCGTCCCTCACCTTCGTGTCGACCTGCAGACACAGGGACTGTCAGCTCCGCGGGCGCCTGCGACGCGTGGGCACCCCGCCCCCGGCCCAGGGCTACCTCCTCCGTCCTGGACAGCGCCTGCACACCGTCGGCCAGGTGCAGCAGCTTCCGCTCGCAGTACGCCAGCTTGCCGTACACATCGAGGGCATCGGAGGGCAGCGCTTCTTTCTGCAGCGGGGAGGAGTGACGGGTCTCCCTCTGCCCCCACCCAGGGACTCTGTGTAGGGGCTACTCCCAGCTCCGCCGGTACCTGGGCCGTGGGCAGGGGGATGCCAATCAGGCGGATGTAGAGGTTGTCGATGCCGGTCTGGACGGTCAGCAGCAGCTTCTGGCTCTTGGTCATGGTGGCGTGGGCCAGCTGCAGCCTGGCTTCCTCCGCCTTCAGCACGTCCATTATTTTCTTCTCAGCGGACTTAAAGCTGGTGAGGGGGAAGGGAGGGAGGTGGAGGCCCCCCGGGCAAGGCCAGTGCCATGCTCCGGGGGCTCGAGTACTCAGATGCGGGCACCTAGAGCCCATTTGCTGTGCTTCCACGGCCGGTCTGCAGAGCACTCCCGGGCCTCACGGAAGCGGGTCCGCTGAGCCCGGTGCCACCCACGGGGCTGTTGGTGAGGAGAATGGCAGGGGCCGGCAGTACCTGACGGAGCTGGGCACCTGGTGGAACTTCAGCATCGCCTCCTCCACCTCCAGCTTCTTCATCAAGGCCTTCAGCTGTGCCCGCCTCTCCTCGCAGTCCTCCATCTGCAGCTGCAGGTTCTCCTCCGTGTTCCTCTGAGCCAGGAACCGGCCAGTGATGTCCTGGCGGGGTCCGCGAGGGGAGGAGGAGCAGTGAGCCCGGAGGGGGCTGCTTCTGCTGGGCCCCTCCCGGTGGTCAGTGAGGCTGACCGTGCCTGGGCACTGAGGGCCTGCGAGGCCAGCCGTCGGGGGAGCCCTCTGTGGGTGTCATTGCACATAATCCTCAGGACAGACAGAGGGGGGCAGGGGACCTCAAGGAGGAGACAGAGAAACCCCCGGGGAGAGACCACGGGGCTTTGAGGCGCTTGTCCAAAGGTGGACAAGCTTATGTCAGGACCACGGACAGGAGCTCAGGGCTCACTGAAAATAAACTCAGAGCGGATTAAAATAAAAGGGGGGCAGGCTTCGGGGCAGCTGCTCATTATGAGGCACTGGTTCGGGAAAGGGAAGGTGTTGGAGGGAGGCCATCTCCTTCCCACGGGCTCTGTGCGGCCCCTGGAATGCAGGAAGGGTTTGCCCCACTGGGTCCGGGGACAGCCCTCTGCTCTGAGCGCAGGGGGCCGCCGCTTGGTGTGTCCCTTCATGGAGAAGGTTCTGTAGACCCTGGCCCAGGTCAGCGGGGGCAGGGCCCCGTCCATCCCCCCCCCCGGGGGGGGAGTGCCGGCGAGCAGTACCCAGAGGTGGGAGCAGTGCACGGCCGCCTTGACTCTCTCCACCAAGGCCATCACGTCCGTCTGGTATTTGACAGCAGCCTTGGAGCTGTCTCTCTTCCTCACTGGGCAGAGCAGGGGGGAAGGATGGCCAGCACGCCGCGGTGGCATGGGAGCTCTGCACCGGGCCGTCCATGCCCCCTATGTCATCAGGGGAGGCCACCCAGGAGCGGGGTACCCATCAGAGTCGCCTTCGCCTTAACTGGCTCCCTCTTGAGCCAGCCCTCGAGGGACGCCTGCCCGAGGCAGCTCCATCCAGAGGAGACCAGAAGCAGCCCGCCCGGCACAGTGGGGCTTAGTCGCTTCCCAGAGGCGGCTCAGGGGTGCCAGCGGCATCGCCTCCAAGTGCATTTTACAGCTGGGAAGCCGGGGACTCAGCCACTCTTGGTAGCAGCTCCTTGCACCTGGGGCTGTGGCCCTGGGTGCTCCCCTGTGGGGGTCCGGCCAGGGCGGGCCTGGGCTCCCCTGTCTCCCGCACCCTGGCCGCCACAGGTTACACCTGGCCTCACGGTGGCCATTCCCTGGGAGCCTGGCCAGGGTGGCCAGAGCTGAGCACTCACCTTTCAGAGTTTCTGGACCCATCTGGTTGGAGGAGAAGTCCAAGTCCCGGCGGCCCTGCGGCGCGGGAGGAGGTGAAGGCCTCTTTGGGGTGCCGGGGGCGGGGGGCGCTGCCGGGGCTGGGGGGGGGGCAGCGTGGCGGGACTCACCCGGCGGGACCTCTCGCTGGTCTCCTTCGTGTGGAGCTTGTCTATCAGCCTCTTCTGCTGGTTCAGCCGGTTCTCCCGCGCCCGGCGCTCCTCCATGAAGGTGGCTTCTCCTTGCCTCATGTTCGTCTGTGGACACAGGGAGGGGCTTGGGGGTCTGTCCCACTGGAGCCACGGGGAGGGCTATCCCGTGTCCCTTTCCGTCCCCTGCTCCCCGCCCTCCCCGGGAAGCCCCCTCCCAGCCGCGCCCCCCCTTCCCTTGTGTGACACTCCTTTGCCCGGGGGCACCTGGCTGCCGCCACAGCTCTGGGCACTGACTGGGAGCGCTCCCCGGGTCCTCCACTGCCTCTGCCAGCTCCGCTTAGAACGCACCGAGCTGGATTCCAGGTGTCTAACGCAAACTCCGCTTCCCCCAAACCTCCACTGTTCTAGCATGTGTTGCTCCGGTGGCAAAGTCCATCGGCTGCTTAGGCATCCCGGACACGGCGCTCTCCCCGACTGTCACGTCGCCCTCGTGCCCCGCCTCACATGGTGAGCTCGTAAAGGCCTCTCTGCTCCGTCCAAGTTGGGCCACCCAGCCCCACCCTGGTCTGGCCCAAGGGACCAGCGTCTTGGCCCTCGTCCCTTCCAGTCTCTGCAGCCAGAGCGCCCCCCTTTGGAAACACGAATCCCAATCCCATCTCCCCTCCAACTCCTGCCAGGTCGGGGGGCTGGCATCTCAGCCCGCCAGCTGCTGCCCACATGGCCTCCAGCCCCTCATGCCTCCTTTTGGCCCCCAACACTGTCTTGTCCAGTCTCCAGAACCTGCTCCTGCGCTGCCTCCATGAGCAGGTCAGCAGGGCAGGATGGCCTTGCTTCATGAGGATGGGGCATGCCTGCCTTGCAGGGGCCTTGGCGCGGGTGGCACCTGACCTGGCCGGGCCGGTTCTCTGCCTGCCACGTCTCCCTCATGGCTTCTGCCCAGGTTCGCAGGGTGTGAGGAGAGCAGGCTGGCGGGGCAGATGCTGGGTTCCTCTGGTGACCACAGCTGGTGCGGGCATAGGGTATCCTGACGGGCCCCGGGAAGCTCATGTGGGGCTCACCTTGACCTCATCCGTGATCAGCACGGCGTCCTGTGACAGGACCGTCATGTCAGACACTTCCGAGCGGTAGTCAGCCACGAGCCTCTGCAGCTTGTCCAGCTCGGGGGGGTATTCTGCCAGCTTCTGCATCAGAAGGGCGAGGGCAGGTGGGCACAGAGCCTGAGGGTCCAGGGCTACAGGCCAACCAGGTGCTCCCCCGTCCAAGTCAGCCCCCCCGGCCCCTCCCTGGATCTCTTGTGGCCCCTCCAGAGTGGACCAGGCTGTGCGAGCGCAGAGGACAAACACGGCCTGGCCTGCGGCCCCAGCTGGGCACAGAGCCGGCGAAAGGCCGTCTTCTGAGAGGGAGACAGTGTCTTCCTGGTGGGCCCACTGCCCAGGGCGGGAGCCCAGAGATGCTTCCAGAGAGGTGGTCACGGGATGTCCCACTGTGTGAGAGGTGACTCTGAAATGCCAGGAGGCTGGCTGCTGTTGGAAGTGACGCAGAGGGGCCTGAAACACGGGTCTGGGGTCAGAGGCTCTGGGCTCAAGGCCAAGGCTAACCTGACCAGCCAGTGCGGGCTCTTGGGAAAGCCGCTTGACCCGAGTTTCCCCATGTGGAAAAGGGTAGTAACGGCTCTTTCAGCAGCTTGCCGTAGGGGGTGGGGGGGGAGGGCAAGAAGGTGTAACCACGCGTGACTCAGCAGGGGGTCAGGTTTCTAAATGCCAAGATCCCTTGACTTTTAGTATTTCGTTGATAATAACTACCATGTAGAATCTTCACTTTTTTTTTTTTTTTTCATGCAGATGACCATGGGAGGTGTTTAGTTTTGTTTTTTGGCTGCATCTGTGGCCTAGGGAAGTTCCTGGGCCAGGGGTCAAAGCCTTGCTGCTGCAGACAACCCGGGATCCTTAACCCCCTGTGCCACTGTGGGAATGCGTATGTTCTGAAAAGACAAGGTACCACCAGGGGACACAATACATCCAGGTGAAGGAGGGGCTGGACCCCAGAGTGAGCGGGAGAGGGAAGGGGTGTGTGTGGGGGGCGCCAGGAAGCACAGGGAGAGGCTGGAGGACCGAGCTGTGTGCTGCCAGACTCTGGGGGCTCCGGGCAGTATCCGGGGGCCATGACCTCAGCTGGAAAGCGCTCAGGGCCCACCCAGCCCATTGCGCCCTCCTCCGAACACCCTTCCACTGTCGCTGTCACCGTCCTTGTCGCACTGCCCTCCAGGTCCCCCCTCTCCCAGGTTCAAGACGGAGGAGTCTTGGGGGGCTTCCCTCACACGCCCTGCCCCACCTGCCAGGCTGCTCCTCTCAGCACCCCCCTTCCACCGCCCACCTGTCCTCCTCCTCCCTCTCTGCCAACCCCCTGGCCTGTGGCAGGAGTTTGTGCTGTGCTGTGACCAGGCCACGGGGGTGGGGAGGGCCTCACAACAGGGCTCATGGCCCCTAGGGGCCTCCCCGAGCCTCCTCTGCAGGGAGCAGGCGGCTGGCGTGGAGGACGGCAAGCCAAGGTTACTGGCCTGACCAGAGGCCGCTCACCCTGGACGAGGTGTCAGGGCACTTTCGGAAGGTGCAGGACCGTCTCTCACCCCCAGAAGCCCAGCCGTGGAAAACCCCGCAGCAAAATACAAACACCAGACTATCAAACATGTGCAAAGACCCACACGATTCCCATACGGCACATGATACACCTTTTGGGAGTAGCAAGCACTTTTTTCTTTTTTTAACACTTTCTTTTTTTCGTCTTTTCTAGGGCCGCACCCACGGCATATGGAGGTTCCCAGGCTAGGGGTCTAATCAGAGCTATAGCTGCTGGCCTACGCCAGAGCCACAGCAACGCGGGATCCGAGCCGCGTCTGCAACCTTCACCACAGCTCACAGCAATGCCGGATCCTTAACCCACTGAGCACAGCCAGGGATCAAACCCATAACCTCATGGTTCCTAGTCGGATTTGTTAACCACTGAGCCACGACAAGAACTCCACTTTTTTTTTTTTTTTTTTTTTTTTTAGGGCCGCAAATGCAGTATATAGAAGTTCCCAGGCTCGGGGTCAAATTGGAGCTGTAGCTGTGTGTCACAGCCACAGCCACAGCCCGCCAGATCCAAGCCTCATCTGCAACCTACACCACAGCTCACAGCAATGCCAGATCCTTAACCCACTGAGCAAGGCCAAGGATAGAACCTGCGTCCTCATAGATACGAGTCCAGTTCATTACCACTGAGCCACCACGGGAACTCCCACAAATAAATTCTGGAAAGCATAGTTCCCACCTACAAAGTGCTGATGCTCAGCTGGTGCCCAGAGCAGAGCTCTGGCTTTTTTTTTTTCTTTTTAGGGCTGCACCCGAAGCATATGGATGTCCCCAGGCTAGGGGTCCTGTTGGAGTTACAGCTGCTGGCCTACGCCACAGCCGCAGCGATGCAGGATCCGAGCTGTGTCTGTGGCCTACACCACAGCTTATGGCAATGCTGGATCCTTAACCCACTGAGCAAGGCCAGGGATCGAACCCACAGCCTCATGGTTCCTAGTCAGATTCGTTTCCACTGTGCCGCAAAGGGAACTCCAGGGCTCTGTCTTTTGCCAGGTCTCCCGGCCTGGAGGGCCCAGCCCTGCGCCCAGGTGGGCCCTCCAGGCTGAGCTGGGCTCCCTGCTGGGCCGGGGGCAGGCTCACTTTTTTCAGGTAATCCAGCAGGTCCGCGTACAGCAGGTGGATGTTCTGGCCTGTGGTGATCTTGACCATCGTTTTTTCTATGTTGTTCTCCAGTTGGCGGATGACCTGGGAGTGGCGGGAGGGCACATCGAGAGTGCTAGGGGACGGGCCACCGGGGGCTCAGAGGCCGGCGGCGACGGGGCTGGGCTTTCCCCAACCCGACCCTCTCGCGTAGCCCCGCCCCGCCCCTCCTGGGGCCCCGCCCCTCCTCCTGCGCCACCCTCGAGGCCCCGCCCCTCTGGCCGCCACCTGCCGCAGGCGCAGTTCCTCCTTGGTGGCCTCGGGCTGGCTCTGCAGGCTGGCCAGCTGCAGCTGCATGCTCTCCAGCTTCTGCCCGCGCCGCCGCATTAGGTGCATTAGCGCGTTGTGCACGTTCACGCGGTCGAAGACGTACTTGCGGAGCTTCTCCCGCGCCACCTGGGTCGGGGAGGGCACGGCCCGCGCGTGGGTGCGCAGGGGCTACAGGGCCCGCCTGAGCGGGGGGTGGGGGGGCGGCGGTGGCAACCCCACAGGGACCCCAGGGCTGGGAACTCGCTCGGCTCCCCACCGGCCCCGCATCGCAGTTGATTTGTTGTTTTTGTTTTTTTAGGGCTGCACCAGGCTAGGGGCCCAATCGGAGCTGCAGCTGCCGGCCTGCACCACAGCCACAGCCACGCGGGATCCCCGACCCACTGAGCGAGGGCAGGGACAGAACCGCACCCTCATGGACTCTAGTTAGATTCCTTCCGCCGAGCTGCATGGGGAACTCCCCCACATGGGTAGTTTAGTGGGAGGCACTGGCTGGGTGGGCCTGAGGGGGTCCCTGCTGCTGCCTTACCTCCATGGTGCAACGGCCGTGCGCCAGCCTCGTGGGCTGGTCCTTCCCGCAGGCCTTGGAGATGGTCTGCTGGTCATGCTGCAGAGCGGCGGCGGCTGAGCTGGGCGCCCGGCCTCTCTGGGACCCCTGGCGTCTAGCCCCTCTAGGCAATCTGCCAGGGGCTGCTCTGCTCTGTGCCAGCCCGGCCACAAGACCCCAGCTCCTGGGGCTACAGGGGCAGAGCGATACAGGACCCCATCCCGGCCATCCCTGCTCAGATGCGAGGGAGGTCCGGAGGAGAGGGTCGTGGTTTACCCTACGTAGACGCTGCTGCGGGGGTTACCCAGGAAGGGGAAGCCCGTCGGGCCCCTGGCCCTGCCCTCTGAGGGGGTGGTTGGGAAACTGACCCCCCCCCCAGAAAGGCTGAGTTCAGCGTGGGGAAAAAAGGAGGTGCCTGCTGGCCACCGATGTGGGGGTGTTGTTTCAGCACGCCACCCGCCCCCCAGCCGTCAGGGAGCAGCGAGGGGCGCCCTTGCCCACCTTCTTGGCCAGAGCCCAGTCCTGGGACCCGAGGTGGATGCTGCTGCGCAGGGCTGTCATCGTCGCCTTGTTCTTGGCCGTCTTCTCCTTCACCAGCTGCATCTGCAGCGCCCGGCACTGCTCTGGGGGCAGGCGGAGGAACAGGCAGGCAGCATGGGGGCCATGGGCCAAGCTGGGGTCCCCAGGTGGGTGGAGCTCCGCAGCAGCAAGCCAAGGTGAGGGCTGAGCTCGCTGCCCCCAAGGCCAGGGTCCTTCCCGCCCGGGCATGGGGGCCAGGCTGCCCTGCTCCGCTGTGCTCATCCGACAGCTCGCAGTGGACAGCAGGGCTGGGCAGGGGTGGGTGAGGAGCAGCCGGGGATGGGAGTCCTGGCCTCGCTCGTGGATCCTCTGGTCCCAAAAGCAGGTAGATCCCCTCCTGTCCCCTGTGGCTTGGGGCGCCTCACAAATCTTCTGGAAGCCCCCAGCGTCTCTCCCCCACCCCCGGCCTGGCACAGCCTTGGATCCCTTCTCCCTGCTCCGCTGAGGGGTGAGCAGTGTGGGGTCACCGGCCCCTAGACCCTGGACTGTCCCTGGGTTAAGACCCAAAGTCCTGCACCCTGCGCTGTGGGGCCCCCGCGGCAGGCTCACCCTGGAGCCCGGTGATGGTCTTCAGCTCCTGGAGCTGCTCCTCCGTGTTTGCCTCCTTGCGAGTCTTCATGGCCCCGGGGTCCCCCAGGGGCCCTCCACACCCCGCCCTCTCTATGCTGGGCCTGCCCCGCAGAACCGCCGGCTCGACTGTCCCCAGAATCTCAGCCCATTGTGACCGGCGCCAAGGTTCTCGATGCCCAGGGAACCCAGGAATTCCCGCCCACCCCCACGAGGCCACCCCCTGCCGCTGGCCAGACTCGGGGCTGTCCCCTGGACACGAGCCCTGCGGCTGCTCTCTGCTCAGGAGCGCTGCCCCGGTCAAGGCTGCTTTCTTCTCCAGGGAGGTGACGCGGGTGGCCTGGCCCTGCAGCCCACACCAGCGCCCCGGCTCCTTCCCCACCCCTCCCCACCCTCAGGCCACCCTCCTCGAGCCTCCTAAAACTTCCCACCTCTCATTGCCTATGAGGCTTCCGTTCAGTTACCTCCCACCCCAAGTTCAAACGCCTCACCCTGTGACTGGCTCCCGAGGGCCCCAGCCTTGGCCCTCACTGCCCCATTCCCCCTGCCCGGCCTTCCTCTCCACCTCCAGCTCCCTGGGGGATTCCTAGGTCTAGCTTAGATGTCACTTACTCCAGGGGTCAGTCCCCTGCCTCTGCACCCCAAGCCCAAGCTTCCCTTAAGCCATTCCAGCACCAGACAGCCTGGAATTCGCAGGTGCACGCCGAAGGGGCGAATTTTTCCAACCTGCATGAGTTCGCTGGGGCCGCCGTGACAAAGTACCGCAGACCCGGCAGCTCGCACAGCAGAAATTTATTGCTGCATCCTGGAGGCTGGAGGTCTGAGATCCGCAGGGCTGGTTTCTCCTGAGGCCTCTCCCTGGGCTCGCGGACAGCCGCCTTCTCCCTGCATCCTCGCGGGGCCTCTCCCCAGTCGTCACCTGCACCCTAATCCCCTCCTCCTATGAGCCCTCATCCCGCTGCATGCGGGCCAGCCCCATAGTGGCTGCATCACCCTGTAAAGGCCCTGTCTCCAAATGCAGCCCCGTTCTGAGGTCCTGGGGGTTCCGGCTGCAAATTGAACGCGGGGAGAACACAGTTCCGCTCAGCGATGGCGCTCACAGCGCGTCACAGCACCCGTCGTTCTCTGACCCACCACACGGATCCTTCACCTTTCTGGTCACTCCCAGTTGTGTTTTTTGTTTGTTTGTTTTTTGTCTTTTTAGGGCAGAACCCGCGGCATATGGAAATTCCCAGGCTAGGGGTTGAATCGGAGCTAAAGCTGCTGGTCTATGCCACAGCCAAAGCAATGCCAGATCTGAGCCACATTTATGAGCTACACTGTAGCTCATGGGAACGCTGGATACTTATCGCACTGAGCAAGGCCAGGGATTGAACCTGTGTCCTCATGGACACGAGTTGAGCCACAGCAGGAACCCCTAGTCACTCTCAGTTTTTAAAAAGTAAATTCAGTCTCATCCTGAAACTACAAATTAACCCTCTGCCCTCCCTCTGAGCCCAGGCTTTACCCTGGGGTTGCAAGGAGCTGCCATGGGCGCAGTCTGCTCCCCTGGTACCCCCCCTTCCTCCCAGGGTGGGAGGCAGGGCCAGTCCCCCGTGTGGTTCTCCCTTCCTCAGACACAGAACCCTTGAATTTGAGCGGGGCTCTGGGCTGCCCTCCTAGAAACCTTTGCGCTGTGTCGCATGTGACTTAGTTCTAGCCAATGGAGCGACACAGAAGCAGTGGGTGAATGGCCCTCCTGCTCCCCCTTTCTCCTTCCTGCCGATGGGGATGAAGACCCGATGGCTGGAGCTGGTGCAGCTGTCTGGGACCATGAGGTGGGTTTGGAGCAGAGACCATTAGAGGCTGGAACGAGGTAAAAGGAGCCTGAGTCCCTGACTCCCCGTCAGCCCCAGACCACCGGTCTGGGCTTTTACATGAGAGAAAACAGGACCTCGGGCTCGTTTATGCCGGTTACCTTGGGCTTCCTGTCATTTAGCTACTGGCCGTCCCTGAGCAGAGTCCCTGGCACACGGTAAATGTTCTTCGGAATGACTGGCTAGGCCAAGAGCCCCGGGGACCGAGCTGGGTCTGGAGCAGCGTGGCCCGGTGTTGGTGCCTTCGGCATCACGGGGAAGGCGGCTGTGAAGGACATGGATTTGCCCGGGTTGTATGTAATCTCTGCCTCCTCCAACGGGGGCTGGGGAGGTGGGTAGCCTTGCCCACTCGGGAGCCCTCCTCCATGTGGACGGAGCTCCGGGAAGCTGGTTCCACCCCCGCCACCCCTCGCTTCTTCCCAGAGAGACGTGACTTAATTTCACGGGTGTGTTTGGAATGACAGGCAGGTGGGCATAGCCACCTCCTGTCCCTAGTCTCTTGGGAGTCAGGGGCTGACTGGCTGCACACTGTCTGCTCTGCTCCTCCGCGCCAAGGCGTACAGAAGCAGACCCCCACCTGGGGAAGCAGACCCCCGCCTAGGGAAGCAAACTCCCGCCTGGAGAGGCCTCGTGCTCTCATGGGGCCCACAGGGCTGGCAGGAGTGTCTGATTCCGCGGCTCAGTGTTGGGAACTGCCCTGGCACCTCCTCTGATCAGCTGCATTTATCTCTCATCTTCTTACCGCTCTGATTTGTTTCCCAGCAGCTTTAGGTCTCAGGTGGGAGGAGGTCCTGCTGCGGTGCAGTGGGTTAAGAATCCAACTGCATCAGCTCCAGCCACTGCAGACATGAGGGCTCAATCCCCAGACCAGGGCAGTGGTTAAAGGACCTGGCATTGCTGGGGCGTAAGTCGCAGCCACAGCTGGATTCAACCCCTGGCCTGGGAACTACCATACGGTGAGGCACAGCCGTTAAAAGAAAAGAAGAACTCGGGTGGGAGAAAGGGCAAGGTGTTTATTAGTCCACAACGCCAGCAGCCACCGTCGCCTGTGATTGGTAGGGGGGCGCAGGGGCCGGAAAGGGAGCGTCAGGCGCAGGGAAGCCCCACCGTGAGCCCCAGAGCTGCTGCTGCCAAAGAGCGTGAGACAGCCTGATCCACCTGCGCCAGCTCTGTGTCCACGTGTTTTTGTTGCCCAGCAGGCCAGCCGCCCAGGCGCAGCACCTCTTGGTCTGACCTCCTGGGCAGCCAGGCTGGGCAGGAGCATGTGTGCAGGGGACAGGGCTGGGGTACCTTTGGGTGTGGGGAGGGCCAGCCTGGGGTGCACAGGTGCTGAGGGCTATGTTCTAGAACTCTCCAGCCCCATGTCTTCTGTGCCCCCGGCTGGAGCTCTCCTGGTCATGCCGATCTGTAGGAGGCAAAAGGGGACAGCTGGAACCCCACCGCAGAGCTGCTCCTGGCCCATTTTACTGGGGCAAAAACTGAGGCCTGTGACAGGAGCGATGCAGGCAGTGAAGGGCCAGCCTGAGAGGAAGCAGCTTGGTGTCTGATGTGGGGCCTGTCAATCCAGCTCTTGTTGGGGTGCCCGTGCTCCTCCCCTGGTACCCCCCACTCCCGGGCCGCCCTCCCCCTCCTGGGTCTGCCTCCAGCACACAGGGTTCTGGAAAGCCTTTCTGCTGCGGGCCGTCTCCCTCCCCCACACCCATGGGCATGATGAGGGCACAGGCCTCCAGCCTACCCCTTGCCTAAAACTCTGGGCACGGGGGCCTCAGTTCCGCTTCCCGCTGCCCCCAGGACCCTCACCTGTGCCCACATCTTTGGGGAGCTTCCCGGTCTCCAGAAAGAGCCAGAGGTTGCTGCATTTCTGCGACTCCACGCGGGTCACCCAGTAGCTGGCCACTGAGCCTGCGACTGGGAGGTGGGGGGCAGGGGCCAGTGGGCTGGGGGGGCCTGGCCTGGGCACAGGGTTCTTTTGGGCAGGTGATGGTGGGGGTCTAGGCGGGCTCCCATGGAGAACTGCAGCCCCATTCCAGGAGGCAGGGGTGTCCAGAGCCACCAACCCCCACCCTTAGTGGGAACCCACTTCTGCAGAAGAGCCAGTGGCCACTGGGTGCATTTCAGGGGCCCCGGGGCACCAGCCCTGCGATACCCACCCACGGCCACCAGCAGGTTCCACTGAAAGGGGTATGGAAACTTCTTCTGAACGAGCATCTGCAGGCCAAAGGTCGCACCAGTGCCTGCCAAGAGCCGTGGTCCCCATTAGCCAGCCTGTCCACAGGGGTGCCCAGGGGACACCATGGACACAGCCCTAGTGCCCTTGGCACCTGCCCGGCCCCGGCACATGCGGACTGGCGACCTGGCGCCACCTGCTGGGGAGTCAGGGTAAGACAGGAGCGAGGTCTTCACACCCCAGGGCAGACATCTGGACCCAGCCTACCTGTGACAAAGGTGAAAATGCCCTTCATGAAGGCGTTGGACTGGCACGCGGCATACTCCCCTAGTCCCTGGGGTGGGGAGGGGGTTGAAGCTCAGTTCCCCGTCCCTTCTGTCCCTCCTTTGGGCACACTCGGGCCGTGGAGGAGGGGACCACGCCATCGTGAGCCGAAGGAGCTTGGACTCACCCCACCTGCCCCCATGCCCACCCGCGACGCCTCGATCTCCACAGCAAGAGGGTCCCCCCTCCCTCTATCCCTCTTCTCTTCCCCGATGAAGGCGCTCCCGTCGAGGCCCCGCCGCGCTCGGGTCCGCTTCTGAGGCCCGGGGCCCGCGTCCCCAGCCGGCCTTCTCACCGGGTGCTTGTCGGCCACGGCGTCGTCCACCCGCGACAGGCCCAGGTTCACCATGGCTGGCGGGGCCGAGCTCGACCGGGCGGGGGGCGGGGCCTGGAGGGGGCGGGCCTGGGCCGTAGGGGCGGGACCGGACGGAATGGGCAGGCCTGCGCCGGAGGGGCGGGACCGGACGGAGTGGGCGGGCCTGCGCCGTAGGGGGCGGGACCAGACGCAATGGGCGGGCCTGCGCCGGAAGGGCGGGGGCCTGGAGGGAGGGCGGGGCCTGCGCCGGAAGGGCGGGGCAGGACGGAGTGGGCGGGGCCGGGCCGGGCCGGGCGGGGCCTGGCGGGCGGGCCTGCGCCGGAGGGGAGGGGGCGCAGCCGGCCGCGCTCCCCTTCCCCGCGGGGAAGCTGGGCGGCGGCGCGAACGCGGGCTCCGGGCGCGGGCGGGCGCGGCCTCGGTCGCGCGCTGCTCCCCGCGGGCCCTGCCTCGGTCCCCCGCCCCATTTCCCAGCTCTCAGAGGCATAATGATTCCTGTTAGGATTAACCGTTGGGGCGCAGGTCCTGAGAGGGAGAGCCCGCGTGCGAAGGGTCAGGCAGAGGACCCTCCACCGTCGAGGGCTGTGTGGGACCGAGCGTGGCCGGATCCGAGGGCGAGGGGCAAGGGGGGGCATTAAGTGCAGGTAGCCGGCCCCAGCCTGCCGTGCCTTGAAGCCCGGTGGGACCCACAGCTCCTCTGATTGCGGTGGGAAGGCCCTGGTGGTACATGCAGAGGTCAGCTCCGTGAAGACCCGGCTGTGCGACTGCTGGGGGTGCTGTCCCGGCCCACCGTGCGGGCGGGACATCAAAACTGCACCCCAGGGCTCCCAAGGAGCTGCCGATCCGTTAGGCCACAGCGAGAACTCTTGCTGTATGTTTTTTGTAAGGGTCATCACTGGGGGAAGAAGTTGACAAGCTGCTTTTCCAATATCCATTCAACCCTGCCCCATTTCCAGGAGGGGTGGGGGCACCCTCAAATTAGGAGAAAGTGGGGATTTTGTTTACAAAGAAGCAGTTTATCCAGATGTGGGAGGCTTGTGGGGAAACCCAGGGCAGCAGAGCTGTCTGCACCTGGTGGAAAGAGGGGGCAGGATCTGGAGGGGGCCCCTGTGTAGATGGGGCCCCGCCCAGAGACCAGTGACCTGAGGGTGGGGGCCTCAGCCACCCCCCCACCTCGAATCACCCTCTTCCCCATCTCCCGTGGGGCTCCCCGGCTGAGCCCTTAAGGGTCACTCACACAGGCTGGTCTCCCTCAGTGGTCAGCAGCCTGGCAGGAGGCAGGACCTGGCGGCTTGACTCTGGGAGCAGGGGGCTAGAGCTGAGAACTGCCCCTCGCCCCAGGGTGGGGAGCAGTGCCAGGAAGCTGACATCTGACTTTCAGCTGGGCCACCTGGCTCAGGGACAGGGTCTGGTCTGGGGGACAATGGCAGCCCTGGCCACCTGAAGCCACGGGAGTTTACAGTAAGGGTGTTAGGGCTCCCAGCTTCGCAGGGAGTGGGGAACTGAGGGGGGGGGGCTGGGTGTGAGAATTAACATAGGTCTTTTCTGTCAAAGGACGCCCCCTCCATTTTGTTCCTGCTTCATCTGAAACCCTCTCCTCTGCCCCGTCTTTCCCTCTCCCCCCAGTACCAGTTTGTTTCAAATTAGCCGAGAAGAATGTGTGCCCTGACCTGGCCAATGGGGAGGGGACAGGTACATCAATTTTGGTCTTTTTGCCATTTCTTGGGCCGCTCCCGCGGCGTCATATGGAGGTTCCCAGGCTAGGGGGTCTAACTGGAGCTGGAGCTGCCAGCCTACACCAGAGCCATAGCAGTGTGGGATTTGAGCCGTGTCTGCAACCTACACCACAGCTCTCAGCAATGCCAGATCCTTATCCCACTGAGCGAGGCCAGGGATCGAACCCACAACCTCATGGTTCCTAGTCGGATTCGTTAACCACTGAGCCACGACAGGAACTCTGGGATGGTCTTTTCTTCTGGGGCCTTTTGAGCACCCGCGCCCTTCTGGCGAAGTCAAGAGCCTTGTCGAGTCCTCCCTGGGTTCATGCGTCTCACTTCCTGACACTGACGCTCTGAGCCAGCGTCAGTTTAATTCTTCAACCTGTGGCAGCTCGGGGTGCAGGGCAGGAACCCACAGGACCATCCAGGGACCCTTGGGACGGAGGCCATGTGGGAGGAGCTGAGCCGTCCAGCCAGCGTCCCCAGCCGCTTCCCTCGAGGCTCAGCTCCCAGGGAGGGCCCCGCAGTGGCCCTAGTCTTCAGAGCAGGCTGTGGGCTGCTGGGGGCAGGGGCGGATGCCAGGCCTGTGCCCTGAAGGCTGCTCCCTGGCCCGTGTCTGCCTTGGGTGTCCAGCCTCCCTGGTAAGTGGCAGGAGCCCTGGGTCCCTCCCAGGGTCTGGGGGCATCTCGCCCTTCACAGCCTGCAGGGTGGTACTTGCTGGTCCTCCTCCCTGGAGCTTGCACCCCCGCCCCCACCAGGAGCTGCTGGATTCCGCCCCCCTCCGCCGCCTGCACCTGGGCAGCCCAGGCCAAAGCTGCTTGGGAGGGCCAGGTCGACCTCTGCTGGATGCCCACCCAGTCCTGCAGCACAGGCTGGGGGCTGGGCAGGGCTGGGGTGCCCGAGGCACTTGGAGGGGGAGGGCCTGCCCTCCCCAAGGGACCTGAGAGGGTAACTAAGTCAGTGGGGATTGTATGTCCCTGAGGCCTAGAGGACCCCCAACTTCGCCTGCGGGCCAGGAGGCCCCTGGACGTGAGCACATGGGGAGAAGGGGCCGCAAAGGGTCAGGGCAGGGGGTGCAGAGGGGATGGGGGAGCCCAGGGGGGATGGGGGTGAGGAGGGCAGGGGGCCCGGGGAGATGGTGAAGAGGGCGGGGGGCATGTCTTGCCCTTGGAAGCTGCCCTTTGGTGCCCTGGGCCGCCTCCATGGAGGGCACAGGGAGTCACCCCTGCCCCTGGTGCTAACCATGCCGGGGCTTGGGTCCTGGCTCTGTCCACTCCTTGGGCCTTTGGGACCTGAGCTGGGATGGGGTGGGGTGGGGTGGGTGGGGGCTTCTCAGGTACGTTCTTCCCCCAGAATTAAGTCTTCGGCACCGGCAGTGCCACACTTCTGTCCTGTCTGAAAGGTGAGGTGGCAGTGGCCTTGCTGACATTTCATTCAGACTCCACCCGCGCGAGAGGCTTCTTACAGGGCTTCACGCCGTCACCCATCACCACCGTCAACTCCAGGACGTCTCCCTGACGCCACAGGGAGACCCCGTACCCGCTGATCGGTGGCTCCCCACTGCCCTGGCACCTCCTGCTGTCTCTGCGGGGTTGCCGTTCTGCGCACCACACAGAGATGGGCGCCTACTCCGCGGGGCCCTGGCCTCTTGTCCTGCGTCCTGTCATCAAGCCTTGTCCTGCTCCTTGTCAGGCAGACAAGCTTCGTTGCATGCAGAGGCCACGTGAGCTCATCCGTTTACTGGTAGCGGTTTTAAAGCTTGGCAACCCTGCAGCCGACCCCACCTCAATTTAAGGCGATTTTTCTGCGCGGAGACCCCTCCCCAGGCCCAGCAGGGGATGCCTCACCCGAGCACCCGCAGGGGCCCTTTGCTGTCTCCATGTGGCCATTGCTGGGACTGCACCAGCCCGCTGGGGCCCTGGGCTCTGGTGTGACCACTGCCCACCCCACTAGTGCCCCCACAAAGCCCCCTGTGCACCCAGCAGGGCTGGCACCGGTCTCCTCCAGGAAGCTGAGGCAGCCCGTGTGGACGCTGCGGGACAGGTATGAGGCTCCCACCGACCCGCTGCTGTCTGGGCCTGTGAGGCCAGTGGCACCCAGGGACCACACGGGCCAGGTGCGGGCATACAAACCCTGCCCCGGCTGCAGGTGCAGCCGTGTGCTGGGAAGATCCCAGTCCGGCAGCTGTGCGACTTGGCCCTGCTCCCTCATTTATTCCCAAGTATAAAGGAGACCCTTCCATGGCCAGGCCCCGCGCTCCGGTCTGGGAAACAGCGCCAACAGGCCGCCAGCGGGCTAGTGCAGCTCCTGCTGTCATGAACTTGACAGTGTGCTCGGGCAAATAGTCAAGGAGAGAATTCAGATTATGCTGAAGTCGCCAGGAAAGGGACGGGCAGTGAAGCCGGGGTTTGGGGAAGGCTGCTTGGAGGAGGCAGAGGGTGAGAAGTAACCCGGGGAGCAGGTGCTTCCAGTGAGGGGCCTCGAGGGAACGAGGGGGCCGTGGGGTGGGAGGGCGAAAGAGGCCTGGGGCGGGCTGGGCACGGGTGGGCTGGCGCTTCGATGACTCAGGACAATTTCAACAAGGGACGCGTCCGGTTTAGGCTTTACACGGTTTGCTCCGGGCAGCGCGCGGAGAGCGGACTCAGGACGGGGGGTGTGGGGCCAGGAGATGACAGGCACGGATGGGCCCCTAAACCAAGGCGGGGACACGCGGGGACATGCAGGGACAGGTGCCTGCTCCTCTGCTTGGGAGGCAGCCCCGCATGGCTGAGGCTCAGGGCTTGCGGAGGGCTCCCTGGGGGGTCTGCCGGCTCCGGGGGCCTGTCCCTTGGTCCTTGCTTGCTCTTAAGGGACAGCTGACATAGTGTGTGTGTGAGTGTATGTGTGTGTAGCGGTTTATGCTTTTTAAAAATTGAGGTTTTGTTTACATGCAGTAGCATTCACCCTCCTTGTGTGTTTCCGTAAGTTTAGACAGACGCAGAGTCCATCACCCAGAGCAGGCGCTCAGCCACTCCCGCCCGCACCTGCCAACCGTGGGCAGCCTTCTGTCCCCTCGGGTCTGCCTGTTCTGGAACGTCGTAGAAAAGAGGCCAGGCTGCAGCCTTCCCGACTGGCTTCCCTCTCAGGATACTGCATCTGGTTTACCCAGCTTGTGACGGGGTCAGCAGTCTCATCACCCGGAGGCTGGGGTTGCTCCCCTGTGCCCTGGGGGGCATTTGGTCCTTTCTGGGGGGGGGGAGTTGACAGTAAGGCCACATGACCAGCCACAGGCAGGTTTTTGTGAAAACGTGACTCCTTTCTCTGGGGTAAATACATGCCCAGGTGTTGACTACGGAGTCCGGTGCTAAAATGGTTGTTTTCCTTCCTAAGAACCTGCCAGAGCATCTCGGAGTGCTGCCCCGGCCTTCTCCCCAGTCCAGCCGTGACCGTCTTGATCCGGCTGCTGTGTCCCCCGTCCCCACCACCAGCACCCGGAGCCGCTCCACTTGACGGCAGTTTCCATTTGGGAATCTTTTCAAATCTTTCGCCTGCTTTTTTTTTGGTTTGTTTTAATTGGGTTGTTTGTTTTTTTTTTATTGTTGAGTCTTGCGAATTGTCTATAGATTCAGGATTTAAGTCCTTCATCAGAGGGGTGTTTTGCAAATGTTTTCACAGGAAGGCTTCGCTGCGGGTTCTCTGGTGACTCTGGGACCTGGCTGAGAGCCACCGGCCTCCTGGACCCTGTGGGGGCGGCGAGCAGGAGCCTCAGCTCTGCCCCTCCCTCCACAGTGTGGGCCACACGGTGTTCCTCAAATAGTGTCCCTGGAGTGCTCCGTGTGGATGTGGCAGGTCACCTGGAGAAGCCTTGCCAGCTCGAGCCCCCCCAGCCCTTGGCGCCTCCCTGGCGACTCTCTGAGCCACATGCTTATGCAACCAGTGATAAGGTGGCCGCGACACCGTAATCCACCCTAAGTGACCGCCCAGCCCCACCTTCCACACGGGCTTGCAGGAGGCCCAGCTGGGGGTCTGGGGAGTGAGGGGCGCCCAGGCCTCTGATATCACCTCTGTCATAGCTGCGCTGGCCAGGCTCTGCCCCAAGACAAGGTCCAAAGTCCTGGCCCAATGGTGGCTCCAGTCCTATGCAGGGAGGTGAGGACTCTGGGGACCCCAGAGCCCGGGTGGGAGCCCGCTGGCAGAGCAACCCACCCCTGGCTGCCTCTCAGCAGCACCCCTGAGGGCCCAGGCCCCACCTTGGCCAAGGTGGAGGCAGACAGGTGCGTGGGGTGAGTCAGGGGAGAGCCTGGCTCTCTGCACACTCCAGGAAGCGACTCCTGGAGCCGGTGGGGACACTCGAGCGATTGTGCCACACAATGGACAAAGAGGGGCTGGAGTTTCCGGGGTCAAGGTGCCTTCCGATCCCCAACCTGCCGCTGCGGGCTGGGGTATAAAGCTGGGCCGGTGGGGCGCCAGTGGCCTGGGTGCCAGGGACCAGAGGACAGGCGACAGGATGGGGGCCACCCTGCTAAGCCGTGTCCTGGTGCTGCTCTGGGTGACATCGGCTGGGGCTGAGGTCCTGGTGCAGCCTGATTTTGATGCCAAAAAGGTATGGGAGGCCTCGGTGCTGTGTCGCGGGTGGGGCAGCAGGCCGAGCCCCTGCTGGAAGCAGGGAGTGCGGGATCCTGTAACTTCTGCCGTCCACGGAGGGCTTGCTCTGCGCCTTCGGGGCTGCAAACCTCTTAGGTTCCTTTTCGGTTTAATCCTGAAACTACGCCGTGTGGGGGTAAGGACAGACCCACTTCACGGTGGGGAGAACTGAGGCTCGCAGTGGCCATGGGACCTGCCCCAGGCGAGTGGCAGAATAGGGGCTCGGACCACGAGAGGACACTCCGACGATCCCTGGCTTCAGACAAATCCGTGGGCCTCGGGGCCCAGGGTCCGGGTGCCAGGCGGGCGGGACCCAGGGTCACGTGCCGCCTCCTCACAGTTCGCAGGCCTCTGGTACGTGGTCGCCATGGTCTCCGACTGCAAGGTCTTCCGGGGCAGCAAGGACCACCTGCTGATGTTCACCAGCAACGTCACGGCCACGGCGGAGGGCAACCTCAGCGTCCACATGGAGGTCCCCGGGTGAGCGCGGCGGCGGCGCCCGCGCGGGGGCGGGGGCGGGGGCGGGACGGGGCCCAGCGTGAGCCTCGGCTGCGCTGTGTCCCCAGGCCTGACGGCTGTAACCAGATGGACGCCGAGTATCTGAGGACTGGCTCCCAGGGGCACTTCCGAGTCCCCAGTAGGTGCCCCGGAGGCCCTTCTCCAGGGCAGGACTGTCCTACCTGCGCCCCCCGCCCCCGTGGTCCCCGGTCCCTGCCGCCTCCTGCCCCTCCCCTCCGTCGGCCCCGCCCCGCCCCGCTGTCCCTCGAAGCGGGTGGGGGTGGGGGTGGGGGTGGGAGCCGGGGGTGGGGGGCCGAGCCCTTCTCCCCGCCGCCTCTGCAGCGCTGGGCTACCTGGACGTGCGCGTCGTGGACACGGACTACAGCTCCTTCGCCGTGGTCTACATCTACAAGGAGCTGGAGGGGGCGCTCAGCACGCTGGTGCAGCTCTACAGTGAGGGCCCCATGCCCCCCGCCCCCGCTGGCCCTCCCGCGCCCCGGGACCTGCCCCACCCCGGCACCCGCTCCCAAGTCTGGGCCCACACGACCAGTCAAGGCGGCTGGCGGAACCGCACAGCGCTTCGGAAGGACCGCGGCTGCGGAGGGGCCTCCGAGCGCTAGGCTCTCAGGCCAAAGCTCGCGCCCCTCTCTGCCTGGGACCCTCCCTCCCCTGCTTGGCCGGCTGCTTGACACCCTGAGCCGGGGCTCAGGTCTCATTTTGCTTTCAGGGGGCTTGGCAGAGTGAACCAGGGGGGTTCTCAGAGGGGAGAGGCCGGGCTAAGAGCTGGGGGCCGGCTTTGGGGGCTGCAGGTGAAGCTACGGGAAGGGCATGAGGTCCAGCGGTGCGTGATCTGGAGAACGCACGGGCCACCCCAACCTGCCAGATGCCCCTTTGGAAATTAGGAAAGGTGCCCCTCGGGGCAGCTGCGGCCGCACTGGGCCCGCAGCCGGGCGGGCGCTCTCCTGCACTGCCCACCCTGCCCAGCCATCTGCCGTCAGGCTTCCCGGCCGGGAGACCCCCGTCCCCGCTCCCTCTCCCCTCTGTGAGCCCCGTGTTCACAGGGGCCCTGCTCTGCCCCAGGCCGGACCCAGGAAGCGAGCCCCCAGGCCATGAAGACCTTCCAAGACTTCTACCCGACCGTGGGGCTCCCCCACGACATGATGGTCGCATTGCCCAAGTCAGGTACCCGGCCAAACCCTGCCCACCAAGCCCCGCCTTCCCCAAGCCCCGCCTTCCGCCCCAAGTCCCGCCTTTAGCCTCGTTTCCAGAGTCCGGGGCGGTGCAGGCAGGAGACCGCCTTCTCTTCTAAAGGTGGGTTGGCAGCCCCTCCGGCAACTCCTCCTCACAGCCGCCGCTTCCTCCCGGCTCACCCAAGGGAGAGGTTTGGGGCCGTCGGGGCGGGAGAGCCCCTTGGCCCCACCCTCTGGGAGGGGCTGCGCGGGGAGTGGAGGAGTGCCCGAGGTGGGGGGCAGCCCTGGCCAGCTCAGCCTCTCAGGCACTGCCTGTTTTTCTACAGATGCCTGCTCTTCGGGGGGCCAGGGAGCACCCTGACAGCTGGGAGACCCACATCGGCCCTTCCCAGGTGGGTCCCGGGATAACTTTGCCCTCCTGTTGTCCCCGGCCTGTGTGGGCTGCCTCTCAGCCCACTCCTCACCCGCCTCCTGCCCTCTGACCTCCTGAGGTCTGCAGGTGCAGTTCCCCCAGCATCCATTGTTCTGCCTGGACACTTGCCGGTGTGCTTCAGGCCTCAGCTCAGCATCACCTCCTCCAGGGAGCCCCTCCTGATTGCCTGGGGTTGTGTAACAAATTACCAAAAACCGGCTGGCTTAAAACAACAGAAATGGGGGGTTCCTGTCGTGGCGCAGCGGAAACAAATCTGACCAGTATCCACGAGGACGTGGGTTTGATCCCTGGCCTCACTCCGTAGGTTGGGGATCTGGCGTTGCTGTGAGCTGTGTTGTAGGCCAGTGGCTGTAGCTGTGATTGGACCCCTAGCCTGGGAACGTCCATATGCCTTGGGGGGGGGGGGCTAAAAAAGGAAAAAAACAAACACCCCAGAAATGTATTCTCTCAACAGTTCTGGAGGCCAGAGGACCAAAATCAAGGTGTGGACAGGGCTGTGGCGGGAGAATGTCCCGTCCAGAGTCTGGTGGTGGCGGCCTCACTCCCATCTCTGTCGGCCTCTGCGGCCACATGGCCGGACTTCCCTCTTCTTACCAGGACACTAGTCGGGGCGGTGGAGGGGGGTGAGGTCCGCCTAAGTCTGGGGCTGTCTCATCTCAAGGTCCTGCACTAATTACATCTGCAAAGACCTCATTTCCGAGTAAGGTCACAGTTGGAGTTCAAGTGGACTTGAGTTTTGGGGACATGATCCAGCCCAGTACATCCTGTGTCCTCGCGGCCTCTGGCTCGCACCCCCGACCCCCGCCCCTGGTCCTCGCCCTCTCCCCAAGGGTCCTGCGAGGCGGGAACCACCACCCTCCACCGTCACAGGGGACGTGGATACACACGGGCTCTCGGGGACACCGGGCAACCATCAGACCCTCAGCCAAGTTCATTGTGAGGAGTTAGGGGACCTACATAAAACAGGAATAACAGACGCAACGTGACAGTCCCCGGCTTCGGGCGGTGCCCCTGTGGCCTCTCCTGGCAGGATGGGTTAGGTGTTGGCCGGGTGGGAACTTCCTGAGTGGCCTGCAGGCAGGGTCCCTCTGGCCTCCAGAGCTTAGTGCTCTCCATGGCTGGCCTGGATTTGCTCAGTGCTGGGACCCTGGAGCTATGTGCATGTTCCAGACACCTGACCTGGTGGGAGGAAGGGGTCAAGTTGTCCTCAGGAAGGTTCTAGAGCCAGAGCGCTGTCTTCCTGCCCTGTGCCCCACCCCCCAGGTTTCTCTTAGAAAGAAAAATCAGCTTTCAGGGTAAATTCTCCGATGCCCCCCCCCACCAGGGGTTGAGTCTATGGTTTCATTGTGGTTTACTGGCTATTCTGGGGCTTTCTTGCCACACCAGCCCCCTCACCGCCAGCCAGAAAGTGAGCAGGGCCCCGGGCCCTGGGTGGCAGATGGGGGACAGCTCCGGTGTGTGTCCACATGTGTGGAAGTTGTGGTGGCGGAAGCAACTTGTACAGCCTTTGGGGTGAAGAGTGAAGGGGGGGCCGCTGTGTGTGGGAAGCAGCTCCGATGTCTGAGGAGTGACCGCGCCTTTCCTGTCTGCGCAGGGCACGCGGGAGCAGCACGCCTTGTCACCTGCAGTGGTCCAGACTCACACCCCACCCGCACAGGCCACCCTCTCCGCACCCCCCCTATCTCCCATCCCCCTCGGGTCACCCCTCCCACCCAATAAACCACTTCTGCAGTTTTGAGGCTCCCGATTTCTTTGCAGAGGCCCCAGGGAGGGCCCGGCAGCCCCTGCTCCCCGGGACTCTGGTTGCTAGATTTCTCCTGGCTGAGGAGGCGGGGCTCCAGCCACAGGTGGCACCCAGGGGGGAGGGGGGGTGGGCTGCACCCACCAGCGCAGCCCCTGTGGGGTCCCGGCCTGGGGTGTGCCCTGGGGAAACCCACCTGGCTCCACACACCCTACTCTGGCTACAGAGCAGTAGGGGGGCTGCGGGGGTGGGGGGCTTGCGGAGTTTCCCTTGACCTTGGGCACATCGCAAGCCTCTGTGAGGTTTGGGAATGGGTCACGGTCGTGGCCTGAGTGCCCCAGCAGGGACCCCAGGACCCATGTGGTGAGCCTACGGGGCGCCTCGTTTCGCAGATGGGGAAACCGGGGTGACGTGCTCAGTGAGGGGCCAGGCTGGGATTCAGGGTCAGGTCGGGCGCAGGGGCTCTGTGCTGACCCTCCATCAAGGGTGGGGCCTGGAGAGCCCTCCCCCGGGGCCCGGCGGAGCTCAGAGCGTCCAGGTCCCACGGGCCTATACCCTTCAAAGGGCCAGCCATGGGGTGGGGCAGGAAGGCGCTGGAGGTCCTGCTTCACTGCTCGCAGGCATCCTGCGGCCCTCGCTGGCCGGAAGCCGTCAGCCCCGAGTGCACCTGTCGTCATCCTGGCCCTGGTGCCCGAGGCAGCGGGCATCCCGCAGCTTCCTGTCCTGTCTCCTGCCTGGCCGAGCTCCCTGGGGGGCTCAGCTCATCAGCCCAGGGCTGGGGTCAGCCTGGGGCTGGGGTCAGTCAGGGCTCAGCCTCCTGGGGTCTCCCTGCTCCTGCTTTTTTTGTGGGGGGACCTCACCTAAAGCATGGCTAGGGGTCGAATCAGAGCTGCAGCTGCCAGCCTACCCCACAGCCACAGCAATGCGGGTGGGATCCAAGCTGCATCTGCGACCTGCGCCACAGCTCACGGCAACACTGGATCCTTAACCCACTGAGTGAGGCTGGGAATCAAACCCCCGTCCTCATGGATGCTAGTCAAGTTCGTAACCCGCTGAGCCACAACAGGAACTTGGCTCCTGCTTTTTGGGTGGTCCTGCTTGGTTTCTGGGCTGCCCCAGCCTAGCTTGACCCCTGACGCCTGCCTGACCCCAACCACAGCCTTTGTTGGCGGGCAGTGCTGCGTCCAGGTGGCCAGTCCCCTGTCCTGGAGAGCAGGCCTGCCCTTTAGCTGACCAAGCTTGGAGCCAGTCCTGGGTGGGCTTTTCCAGCCTTGAAGGTGGGAAGGCGGCACCTTGCCAGCTGAGATCCAGGGCTGCAGATCTGGGCGCCCTGGGACCCTTCTTGGCCACCTGGGGCTCCTGTGGCTCAGCTCGCAGTCATAAAAGACAGGGAACTGGGGCAGAGCCTCGCACCCGGGCTCCATGGAGAGAGGGGCCAGGGCTGGTGCCCAGGCAACCTGACCCATCTTCACCTCGACGTGCTCGTCTGATCCTGAGTCCAGGATGAAGCGCCTTGGCAGTGGCTGGGGGCCTGGGCAAGGGTGGGAAGCTCGTGGCCCATGGCGCCTGGAGCATGAGCAGGGGAAGCTCTCCCTGAGGCTGACCTCTGGGCTGTACGCCGAGGGGCCCGGGCCTGGCTGGGCTGGTTCTACCACGGGGGGCAGGGGGGTGATGCAGAGGTGCACAGGGCCTGGAGCGACCCCACCGCTGTCTGCCTTGAGCCCCCCTTCCCACCAGGCCTCTGCCCCTTGCATACCTGCTCCCTCTGCAGGGGGCGTCATTTCCCACCCAGGCTTTGCAGCCCCTCCGTGGTCCCCCCCAGGGGCAGGCCCCTTGCTTGGCTCCGTGCTGCCTCCGCTGGCACCCGTCCAGGCCCACGGAGCCAGTCTTCCCAGATCAGAAAGAGCCAGAAAACCATGCCGTGTCCTGTGCGGAGGCCGGGGGGCGTGTGCAGGGCTCTGAGCCCGTGGGGGCCTGGGCTTGTGTATCCGGCCCGTCAGGCCCTCCTGGGGTGGGAGATGGTTCCGTGCTGCTCCGGTGAGTATGGGGGCCTTGTCCTGCTCTCAGGCCCCCAGACGGGCCCTGAAGCTGTGTCCACCACTGTCCCCAGACCAGGAAGGTGGTGACGCCAGCTGTTTAGTCCAGTGGACCCCCCCCCCCCATCGTGGCTGTGGGTGTCATGGGGCCAGGACGCACGCCCCCTGAGCTATCGGGGGCCAAGTCTGCTGAGGATGCGCAGGCGGTTGCACAACCTGCCACCCCCCTTCCGGATATAAGCCCGGGCGCTGGGGGCACAGGCACCGGGAGCTCAGACACTCGATGGAGCCCGGGCTGCTGAGCGCCGTCCTGGGCGTCGTCCTGGTGCAGGTGATGGCCACGCACGACCTCGACCTGCAGAAGGTGGCTTTTCTTTCTTGGCTTCAGGGTGCTGGGCTTCTCTAGTCCCCTGTCCCTCCACCCGCAGCTGATGCTGGAGCAGCTATGCCAGGGCCCCAGGACCCCCTCGGTCAGCCCCACGAGGGCAGGTCTGAGCTCAGCCCTGCCAGGTCTCTCTCCTCCCGCGGAGCGGGCATCAGGCCAGTGCCCAGGGCCGGTCAGGGATGGGCAGCACTCCCCTCAGGGCCTTCTGGGGGCAGGTGTGTGTCCTCAGCAAGGGCGGTCTGGGGTCCCCAGGGTGTGGGGCTCCCGGGCCGGAGGGGGTCCCTCCTGTACCAGCCAGATCCATGCGCGGTGGGGACCAGCAGCGGCTTTCCCAGGGCAGGGCCTCTGCGGGGGCTTGGGCTTCCATTCACATGCTCTTTGCCCGGCTCCCTCCCTTGCGGGGTCTGTGTCGGCTGCGGGGCCAGGAGCGCGGATGACAGATGCTGGACACAGATTCATTTCTCTTGCACAAATGATCAGTTCCTAAGAGTTTCAGATGAAGTTCTAGGCTCCGGGAGGCTCTTTCTTTCTTTCTTTCTTTTTTTTTTTTTTGGCTGTTTTAGGGCCGCACCGGCGGCACGTGGAGGTTCCCAGGCTAGGGGTCAAATCAGAGCTACAGCTGCCGGCCTCCACCACAGCCACGGCAACATGGGGACCGATCTGCTTCTGCGACCTACAGCACAGCTCACGGCGACCCCGGATCCTTAACCCACCGAGCGAGGCCAGGGATCGAACCACATCCTTTTTGATCCTAGTCATGCTCGTTAACCGCTGAGACATGAAGGGAACTCCCGGGAGGCCCTTTCCGAAGCCAGGAGCACCTGCCCCAGTGTGGCCGGGCAGAGCCGGGCCTCGTCCGTCGGGCAGGGCTCCTGGCCACTGCTTATCCGCGGGTGTCCCATTCGGCTGGCCCTCTCCAGCCCACTTCTCTCAGGCTCTAGCCACCACCTCCCCCAGGGTCCTGTCCCCCAGGACAGGCAGCAGCAGAGGCTGGGTCTCTGTGGGCACGCAGAGCAGCGCCCCCGCCCCCCGCCCCAGCTGCGCACAGGCCCGCATGGGGAGGGGCTCACCCCGACACCCCTGATGGGGCCCCTCGGGAGGCTGGCAACTTTTGCCTCTTGGCGGCTGAAGCCTGCAGCCTCTGCCGACCTCCCAGGGCCGGCTGGCTCCCTGCTGTGGGGCCTGGGGAGGTGGGGAGGCCAGCCTCCTGGGGCGGGGATGGGGTCGTGGTCTGGCTGCCCGAGGCGGGCGTGGCTCCGGCTCCTTTCTCCAGATCGCGGGATTCTGGCGGGAGGTTGGCGTGGCCTCCAGCCAAAACCTGGTCCTGAAGAGCCCCAGGAGGCTGGAGGCCTTGTTCCTGACCTCGCGGGAGGGGGAGCTGACCGTGAAGGCTGCGTATAACAGGTAAGGGGGCCAGGGTCCCGGGGGGCCTCGCGGGGTCAGGTACCTGTGGCCAGGTGCCCGGGAGCATGTGGTTGTGGGCGTTTGGGTCACTTCGTGGGCCGGCCCTGCCCGCGTTCGCCTCGGCCAGCCTCTTGAGACCAGACCCCCGGCTCCTCGAGCTGCATCTTCTCTCGAATAAAAGCTCACAGTCTTGAGGAAGCCCCATCAGGTGACAAGAGAGGGAGATGGACTCGGCATAGGTGGCTCTCGGGAGGTCACAGAGCCCTTGGCGGCGGAACCCTGCAGCCGCTGCCGACCTCCCACCACCCTGTAGCTCTGCCCTCCCATCCTGTCCGGGATCTCCTGGGGACAGACACGCTGCCAGAGCCCTGCCTGAAGCCAGGCACCCCCGCCCCGCCCGGGAGTGTGCCCAGCACGAGGAAGGCAGACGGCATTTTCCTCACGGGTATTTGCTGCTTTCAGCTCAGGAAGCTGTGAGACTGAACAGATAGTGAGCTCAGAAGTCAATGCGTCAGGGAAATTTGTTTTTCCTGGTAAGAGCCATTTCCTTGTCGCTGCAGTTACCACCCTCCGGCCCTGTGTGCCAGCTACGCTTGGCCTTGCCGTTCCTCATGCTGTTCCGTGCGCTCCTCCTCAGGCCCCAGGCTCCCATTCTCCCACCAACAACCTGGTCGTCCTTCCAGGGCTGCCGTAGCCCTCCCCTCCCCGACCCCAGTGTCCTGGGAGGGCCGGCCACTGGGTGGGGAGAGAATGGAGCTGGGCCGGCTGACCCTGGCCTCCAAGGTCTGCCAGCCCGAGGGGTGGTGCCCGGCCTGCCCGTGCCTGCCCCTCCCACTCGCTGCCACAGGCCGCAGGGAGATCCACGTGATAGACATTGACTACGAGCAATACGCCATCCTGAGGGTCTCCCATCTCTGGCAGGGCAGGGAATTCCACGTGCTCAAGTATTTCAGTAAGCTGCTCCCCGGTGCGGGCTGGGGGCTGCCCTCCTGGGGACCACCCAGCCCAGTCCCCTGTGTCCCCACAGCTCGGAGCCTCGAGGGCGAGTATGAACCGGGCTTCTGGAGGTTCCGGGAGTTGACGGCAGACACGGGGCTGTACCTGGTGGCCCGGCACGGTGAGCCCCAGGCCTTTGGGGCGGGGGCGGGGCTGGGGCCCCGAGGATGGGGTCAGGGCACCCGCGCTGGCGCCCCTCTCACTGTCCCGTCCTGCAGGGAGGTGCGCCAAGCTTCTGAAGGAGGTGAGACTCCGGCCCACGGCCTGACGGGAGCTTGGCTGGCTCCAGATGCTGGGCCTCCAGGGTGGGGACACCAAGCTGCCAGGAGGGGCGCCTGGCTCTCAGCCCCATTTGCATCCACCAGGGGCTGGCCTGAGGCAGGCACAAGCCCTGGGGGCACCGTCTCGGGCTCCCCAGCTCCCTGCGGTGCTCACCCTGCAGCTGCACAGCCCCCTCTGTCTCAACGGCCCCGAGACGTTGGGACTCTTCCCCCACTTTGCAGGCAGAGGAACTGAGGCCTGGCCACACAGCCAGGACACCCACTCCTGGCCATGGCCAGCCGCTGCCCACCCCACCCCTACCCCCACCCCACCCCACCCGGGGGCCTTTGGAGGCTGGGCTGTGCCCTGAAGCCCTGCCCTCTGTGTCACAGGAGCTGATCTAGCGGAGCCCCGCCCCCAGCCAGGACACTGGGAGCCCTGCCCACCTGGCCTCTCCTGGAGGCACCTGCCCCCAATAAATGCTGCTGCCAAACCCGCTGCCCCCGACTCGTTCCTGGGGGGCGAGGTGAGGGGGGTCGGGGTCGACAAAGGTGAGCCTGGCTGCCCTGAAGCCTCCACCAGGAGGAGGTAGGTGTGTCGGCGTCGGCAGTGAGACCTCTCCGTCGGTGGGGTCCCACCGCGCTGCTCTCCTTGGAGCTGGGACCTTCTGTGTGAGCCCTCCCGCCCGCCAGTCTCCTCTCTGTCTCTGTCTGTCTGTCTCTGTCTCTCTGTTTCTCTGTCTCTGTCTCCGACTCTCTGTCTCTGTCTGTACCTCTCTTTGACTCTGTTCCTAGCTCTGTCTCCATCTCTGTCCTTCTGTCTCTCTGACTCTGTCTCTGCCTCTGTCTCTATCTCTGTTCTCTGTCTGACTCTGCTCCTCTCTGACTCCGTCTGTATCTCCCTGTCTCTGTATCTCTCTGTCTCTGTCTCCATCTCTGTCCCCCTGTCTCTGTCTGTCTCTCTCTCTGTCCCTCTGTCTCTGTCTGACTCTGTTATTTTCTGACTCTATCTCTGTGTCTCTCTCGTCTGTCTCTGTGTCCCTCTCTGACTGTCCCTCTGTCTGTCTGTCTCCATCTCTGTCCCCCTGTCCCCCCGCCCATGCCTTGGACACTGTCTGCCATGTGCTGGGAAGCCCCCCGCCCCGGCCGTGTCCCTGGCTCTGCCTGTGAGTTGAGGACAGTGCTGGCCCTTGGAGGTGGGGAGGAGTCATGGGCAGTGACAGGGGCTGGGCTTCCAGGGGCTGCTGCCCTCCCGCTGGGTGCCCTGGGCCAGTGTCTTATGTCCCCTGCCCTGTAAGGCTGAGAGACGCTATCCCCACCTGGGAGGCCGCTGAAGAGCAAGGGTGCCCCGGGGGTGCTGCCTTTGGCTGCCGTCCTGGCGGCAGGACACTGCTGACTGGCCACCTACTGACTGTGTGGCTTCTTTTTTTCTTTTTTCGGCCACAGCTTGCTGTGGGATCTCTGTTCTCAGACTGGGGGTTGAACCCAGGCTGCAGCGTTGGGCGTTGAGTCCCAGCGGCTAGACCAGTCATCCAGCCAGCAGGGCTGGGGGAATTGGGACGTCCTGGACCCTCCCTGCCTGCAGCCCGGGGTGGCCTGGGCTGCACAGGGTCCACATTGTGCGGGGACCTGTGTCCTTGGTGCTGCCCCGCCCACTGGAGCCCTGCACCTGCCCAGCGGTGGGCCCTCGGGGGCATGCGGCCACATCCTGAGCCCGCCTGGGGCTCCCAGCGGGGCTGTGGGCTGTGTGACAGGGCCCCCAGCCGCCTGGGCACAGGGCTCCTGCTGCGCCCCTGGGTGCTGTGGGGTCCTGGCACCAGGCTGGATGCTCCCTTAGTGCTGCCCGAAGCTGCCCTTTCCTGAGAGTCGGGGGCCCGGAGGGTGGTGCCCTCCCCTCTCCTAACCCCTCACAGCTATCCCCTGGGGCCTGGGCAGGAGAACTGACTGCTCCGATGACAACTGTGGGTGGTGCCCCCTCGGGCCTGAGCCCAGGAGGCGGCTGTGAGCTGCCAGCCTGCTTAATGAGGCCAGCCTGTGCTGGCGCCGGCGCCCACGGGGCAGGGTATAAGCTGGGGCTGGCTCCGAGGGCCATGTCCTGTGACTCCGGGAGCTGGCTCAGCCCCTGCCTGCCAACATGAGGGGCAAGGCGCTTGCCGGCCTGCTGGGGCTGCTCGTGGTGCTGGTGGCCAGCGCGGAGGAGATGGGCCTGAGGGACTTCAACGCCACCCAGGTGGCCACGTCAGGGCACCTGCCGTGGGGGACGGGACCGCCGGAGGGTGCCTGGGGAATCCTGGCGGCTGCACAGCGCACGGGGCCTGGGGGTTTCCTGGAGCGCTGTCCCGTCCGTGGGGAGGGGTGGCCCGCGGGTGCCCCTGGGGCAGCTCCCCCCCTCCACGTCCCCCCAGTTTTCAGGCCTCTGGTACGAGATCGCCTTGGCTTCCAACCTGGAGCCACAGACCCCCCCTCAGCTGAAGAAGATGGGGGCTGTGCTGGTGGAGCGGGAGGGGCCTTACCTGACCCTGACCTCCGTGTCCGACCAGTGAGTGGGCACGTCCCGCCCGTGACGCGCAGTCTCCCCGCCAGATGAGCATGGGTTTGGCAGGAAGGCGGCTGGGGGCCAGACCCCGGCCAGAGCAGGTGCCCACGGAGCCGAGCAGCAGTCCCTGGGCCTCTTCCTCTCCGAGGTGACCTGCAGCCTCAGGGCAGGGCTGCCCGGGACCCCTCCCTGCCAGGTGCCGGGGCCCGCGGGCCAGACTGGCCCTGTCGCTCCCCTTTCCAGCAACCTGGGCTGTGGGGACAGGCTTGCAGGCCTGCAGCCTGGCCACCTCCTTGGGACATGCACGCGTTGGGACACATCTCAGGCCCCTCGGGGCGCTGCCTGAGAAGTCCGTTCTCTGAGGGTGGACTCCTCCTCCCTGGCTGGGCAGGGGCCCCGCTGGCTGGGCCCCCGTGGTCGCAGGGGTGCGGGGGCAGTGCGCTGGCAGGTGTCTGCTCTTTCCAGCATTAACCGCTGTGTGAAGGAGACGACACAGGCCGTAAAGGGCGATGCCCCTGGGAAGTTCAAGTTTCCTAAGGAGCCTGGTAAGGAGCGCGGAGCGCAGCGGCAGGCGCCCCACCCCCAGTGCCATTCAGCCCTGAGGTCAAGGTGGGGTCCTGCAGCCGTGCTCTCCATGCGGGCTGGATGGCGTGGGGACACCTTGTCTGGCTGCAGGTGGCTCTCGCTCAGACGCTGGGCGCTGAGGCTCCCCGGGGTCAACCCTGCATCTCCCGTGGGAGCCTGGCCGCAGCAGGGCGCTTCCTGGGCACCTCGGGGGAGATGCCTCCGTGTGAGGCTCTGTGCCAAGGCCACAGGGGGCCCCGCAGTCGCCACGCCCAGCTCCCCACCCCTGGCCTCGGACACCATGATGTCTGAGGGCTTTATGACCTGCTCTCTGAAATCCTTGGCAGGGAGGATGAGAGTCTTCTTGTCCTGGTTAGTGGGGTTCCCTGTCCACTGCTCAGGGAGGTCCCTCCAGGGACCTCTGGGGGGTCCTTGGGCAGCGCGCACGTGTGAACTTTACAAGGCGGGGAGCACCCCCGGCCCGTGGGAGGCCCCTGCCCAGAGCCTGGGAGTCCTGTGTTGGCTTCGTCTCCCAGGAAACAAAGACGTCACCGTGGTGGCCACGGACTACAGGACCTACGCCATCGTGAACGTCGCCTTCCAAAAAGGAAGGACAGCCCACAGTGTCCTGAAGCTCTACAGTGAGCCCCTGGGGGCCCTGCCCTCGCCCCGCCCTGCCTGGCCCTGCGGGGGGCACCCCCAGCCCGGGGAGGGGGCGGGAGCCGCGTCTGTGGCCCTGGCCTCGGCGCAGGCACCCGCAGCCAAAGGCACCCCTCCCGGGCAGGCCGGGACATGGAACACAACGAGAAAGTCATGGCCCACTTCCTCCTGGAGGCCTCGGAGCGCGGGCTGTCCACGGCCAGCGTGCAGCTGCTCCTCAAGGACCGTGAGTGTCCGGGCCGCGGGGTCAGGCCGCCCGAGCCCGTCTCCCCAGGTCACCATTCTCTCTTGTCCGCAGTGACCTGCGTGAACTTGCTGAGGTGAGTGTCTGCTCCCATCCCGGGGCCGAGGCTCCATTCACTGGCCTTACCATCACACCTGGAAGAGGACTCTGGGCTCCGAGGGCAGACAGCGGCTGAGCCCTGAGCGGCTGCCTGGGGGTCGAGGCCATCCCCCGTCTGGGCTGGGCCGGCTCCTCCTCTGGCCACAGCAGCCGGGCTTGGGGTGGGGTCCGGGCACCCCTCCTGCAGGGAGGTGTGCCAAGCTTCCGAAGGAGGTGAGACCCCAGCCCAAGGCCTGACGGGAGCTTGGCTGGCTCCAGATCCTGGGCCTCTAGGCTGGGGACACCAAGCTGCCAGAAGGGGACCCTGGAGGCTGGGGCGTGGGGGCAGCGCTGGGCAGGGGGTTGGGTTCTGGGAGCCTGGCTCTCGGCCCCACTTGCATCCACCAGGGGCTGGCCTGAGGTAGGCACAGGCCCTGGGGGCACCGTCTCGGGCTCCCCAGCTCCCTGCGGTGTTCACCCCGCAGCTGCACGGCCCCCTCTGTCTCAACGGCCCCGAGACGTTGGGACTCTTCCCCCACTTTGCAGGCAGAGGAACTGAGGCCTGGCCACACAGCCAGGACACCCACTCCTGGCCATGGCCAGCCGCTGCCCACCCCACCCCTACCCCCACCCCACCCCACCCGGGGGCCTTTGGAGGCTGGGCTGTGCCCTGAGGCCCTGCCCTCTGTGTCACAGGAGCTGATCTAGAGGAGCCCCGCCCCCAGCCAGGACACTGGGAGCCCTGCCCACCTGGCCTCTCCTGGAGGCACCTGCCCCCAATAAATGCTGCTGCCAAACCCGCTGCCCCCGACTCGTTCCTGGGGGGCGAGGCGGGGGGTTGGCGTATGTTTGCTGTGACTGTCCCCAACCCGACTCTGGGTGGTCTTGTTTACTCTGTGTGGGCCCCACCCTGGCTGTACCTGCTCCCCCAGGGGCTGAGTGGCTGCAGGCTCCCTTTCCGCCCGCAGGCCCTGCTCAGAGCCTGCAGGCCAGGCTTCCCCAGGATGCCCCCTTGGGCACAGCACCTGTGCTCACTGCTATACCACCCACGCTACTGCCTCTCAAATGAAAGGCGACCACAGCAGGGGCTGTCCACCATCTGCCCTGGCTCCCTGCTGCCCCGAACTCCGATCCATGGGCACTGGGTCCAAGGCCCTCTGGCCATGGCTGCCCCGGGCCCCCAGCAGGTCATCCAGCCCTGCTCAGCATCCAGGCGCCTCCTGCACTCTCAGGCCACGGCCTGGTCCCGGGGGTTGGGGTGGGGCCAGCAGGGAGGAACCACCCCATTGGCCACGAGAAAGCCCGGCAGGGGTGAGTGAGGCCCACCCGTCCTTGAGGGGACGGCCTGCCTTACAAACCCAAAGTCCCAAAAGACCCCGGGAGTGTGGTTTCGAGGCTGAGCTCCGGCAGGTCACTCGTGCCCGGGAATGCCCGCAGCTTTCCCCAGGCCTGTCCTGGACAGGTGGTCTGCCTCAGCTGGACTTCCTGATAGAAGGTTCCAGGACGTCTGCTCTGGCCACTGGAACACAGTGCCCCACTGGGGGTGGTACAGAAACAACAGGTGCCTGGGGGGTCAGAGGTCAGAGGTCAGGGTGCTGAGCGGCCGGCAGTCAGTCAGTCAGTCAGTCATTAGTCAATCATTCATTCATTCAGTCAGTCAGTCAGTCATTCAGTCGTTAGTCAATCAGTCAGTCAGTCAGTCAGTCAGTCCGTCAGTCAGTCAGTCCGTCAATCAGTCAGTCAGTCAATCAGTCAGTCAGTCCGTCAGTCAGTCCGTCAGTCAGTCAGTCAGTCAGTCAATCAGTCAATTAGTCAGTCAGTCAGTCAGTCAGTCGGTCAATCATTCATTCATTCATTCAGTCAGTCAATCATTCAATCAGTCAATCAGTCAGTCAGTCAATCAGTCAGTCAGTCAGTTAATCACTCATTAGTCAATCATTCATTCATTCAGTCAGTCAGTCATTCAGTCAGTCAATCATTCATTCAGTCAGTCAGTCAGTCATTCAGTCAGTCAGTCAATCATTCATTCATTCAGTCAGTCAGTCATTCAGTCAGTCAATCATTCATTCAGTCAGTCAGTCAGTCATTCAGTCAGTCAGTCAATCATTCATTCAGTCAGTCAGTCAGTCATTCAGTCAGTCAGTCAATCATTCATTCAGTCAGTCTGTCAGTCAATCATTCAATCAGTTAGTCAGTCAATCAATTGATTGGACTGTTTATCAGTCCCTCAATTATCCATCTATTCATCTATCTATCTCTCCATGTATTCATCTATTGACTCATCAATCTATCTATGTGTCTGTCTATCCTTCCATCTGTCTGTCTGTCTATCACTCTGCTTTGTAGGGTGAATTTTGGCAAACTGAATTTTCCTGTGAAATCATCCATTTCTTGGAGAACTTCAAAGTTATTTGCTTAGAGGTCAGCAGAGCACTTTCTGGTTTTGTTTTTTTCATTAAAAATTTTTTTTTGTCTTTTTAGGGCCGCACCTGTGGCCGTGGCGTATGGAAGTTCCCAGACCAGGGGTCAAATCAGAGCCATAGCTGCCGGCCCAGACCACAGCCACAGCAACGTGGGATCTGAGCTGAGGCTGCGACCTCCACCCCAGCTCAGGGCAACGCCAGATCCTTAACCCACTGAGCGAAGACAGGCATCGAACTCGTCCCCATGGATGCCAGTCAGGGTCGTTAACCACTGCGCCACGACGGGCACGCCAGCAGAGTACCCTCTGTCCCAAAGGCCAGCTCCCACACACTTTGGTCATTTCTTACTTCAAGTATTTATGGTCCCTGTGTTTTTTCCTCATTTATGTTAATTGTGTTACTTAAAAAAATAACACTAATGATTCTGTTAATAATTCTGTAAATTAACAGAAAAAATCTGTTCCCTTTTCCATGGATGAGATTTTGATTTGTTAATTCCATCTGCTGTTCTCTCTTCTCCATCTGCTATTTCCTTTTTTTATCAGTATTATTTCCTCCCTCGTGTTTCTTTTGGTTAATTTTGTCTAGATTTTAGAGTTGGGAATTTAATGCCTTTATTTTCATTCATTCTTTCTTTTTTTTTCTTTTTAAGGCCGCACCTGCGGCATATGGAGGTTCCCAGGCTATGGTTTGAATCGGAGCTGCAGCTGCCGGCCTACCCCACAGCCACAGCAACACCAGATCCGAGCCGCGTCTGCGACCTACACCACAGCTCACGACAATGCCGGATCCTTAACCCACTGAGAGAGGCCAGGGATTGAGCCCGAATCTTCACAGAGACAGTGTAGGTTCTTAGTCTGCTGAACCACAAGGGGAACTCCTACACATTTGTACAGTCTCGTTTTTTATAGTTTATAATATCTTAGGAAAACACAATGCAATTTCAAAGGTACCTCAGCAGGCAGAGTAAGCAGGGCCATTCTGACAGCTGTGCAGTGGTCTGAACGTTTGTGTCGCCCCCGTCCCCCCCGCCCGACACCAAGGGGGCGACATCCTAAGCGTGGGTGTGATGGGCTGGGGGCGGGGCCTTCGGGAGGCAATGAGGTCGTGGTGGGACCGGGGCCCTTCTGAAAGCAGCTCCCGGGCTCCCTCCCCCCTTCCCCATATGTGAGGAGGCCGCAGAAGGACCTGGACCTTCTGGACCCAGAGTCCCCACACCACAGGCAGTCACCCTCATCTTGGCCATCCAGCCTCCAGAGCTCCGGGAGTACAGGTCTGTTGTTTATAAGCCACCAGTCTGTGGGTTTTGCTGTTTCAGCCCCAGGAGACTACAGTCGGCCGTGTAATTCCTGCGTGGGAAGCACCCGTGGGTCTGCTTCTGTTGTCTGTTCATCCTGCTGCTCCTTATGCTGCTCCCTCATGTTTTTTCAGGAAATTGTACTTGAAAAAATAACGGACGGGGCTAACATGAAGGCCGGGGCGGTGCTTTTGTCTTTGGCTGTCATGTTCTTCCGTCAGGCATCTGGGAGGCTGTGGTCAGCCAGCCATCCCAGTCCGAGCTCTGCCGGTGGCTCTCTGGCCAGGAGGTGGTGCAGGTTTAGCAGCAAGTGGGTCCCATGGGCTCTCTGGGTCACCTGTCCCGCAGGGCTGGGCTGCTGGCTGGTTAGAGGGCCCTCCTGGGAAGGCGGCCGCAGGACAAATGGTTTCGCCTTTCCTCACCTTCCAAGCTCTGCGTGTCCTATGTCGGCAGAACCCGTGGAAGCCCAGTGGGTGGGGGCTGAGGGGTGAGGTTTGCCCCCCCGCCCCCCAGGGAACCATCCTCCCAGACTCTTCCTCCCGGGTTTCGGGGCTTCAGACAGATCCTGCCGGGCGCCTGGCCCTCTGCTGTCAGGCGAGGAGGGACAGTGACCCAGGACAGGAAGCCAAGCCCGCAGAGTGTTCCCACGCGTCCGGGGCATCCCACGGGCGAGCTGCGGTGGGGGGCAGGAGGCTGTGGCCAGTGGAGCAGAAAGGGTGGTGGGAGCTTTTGAAAAATTGGGGGGAGTTTTTTTGTGTTCTTAGTGATTAAAACAGAAGATGCAAAACCAGGCTTCTGGAGGAACTGCGTGTTCCTGCGCCCTCCCCAGACCTGACCTTGGCCTGTTGCCGGCCTGGGTTCAAGAGCCGGGTTTTGGCAGCTGAGCGAGGGGTGTGGGCTCTGGGGACAGAGGACGTGGTGTGGCTGAGGGCGGGAGGCTCAGGCCCGAACCCACCCTGGGGAAGGGATGCAGAGATGCAGAGACACACGAAGGTGGCCCATGGAAGGGGCTCCCCCCGGCCCGGCCCACTCCCCACTCAGCCGTGCATCTGGGCGGGCGCGGAGGAGACCGCGGGGACACACGCCCCGCCTGGGGGTAATTTCACCACCTTGCGGAGAGAGAGGCCAGGATGGGGCCTGCGGTTAGCGCCGCCCACGGCAGTGCGCTCAGAGCCACATAAGTGACCTCGGGGGCCTGGAGGGGACGCTGGCCGCGGGGAGGATGCGGGGCAGTGTGCTGCTGACCGCCCTTCTGGCTTTGGCCTCAGGGCCCGGGGCCTGGGCAGTGTGGCTGGGGAGGCTGGACCCTCAGCAGGTAGGGGCCCTCTTTTTTTTTTCCTTCTTTTTGCCTTTACTTGAGTCGCTCCCGTGGCATATGGAGGTTCCCTGGCTAGGGGTCTAACCAGAGGTGTAGTCACTGGCCTATACCACAGCCAGAGCAATGCGGGATCTGAGCCACATCTGCGACCTACACCCCAGCTCATGGCAACGCCAGATCCTTAACCCACTGAGCAAGGCCAGGGATCGAACCTGCAACCTCATGGTTCCCAGTCGGATTCGTTAACCACTGAGCCACGGCGGGAACTCTGGTAGGGGCCCTCCTGTGCAGCAGACACCCTGGGCCCGTGGGTCACGGGGGGGCCGGGCTCCCCCCGGGCCATCCCGGACCGCGTGGGCCCCTGGGCGCCCAGAGGATGAGGACGGGCCGGGGCTGTGGAGACTGGCTCCTCACCTGCGCCGCCTCCATCAAAGTTCCTGGGGTCCTGGTACATCCTCGCCGCGGCCTCGGGCGAGAAGGACTTCGCGGTGGAGAGGGCAGTGAGGAGCGTCGAGGGGGTGCTGGTGAGCCTCACGCCGCAGAACCATCTGAGGGTGCTGTCCTCCCGACACAGGTGGGTGAGGCCGGCGGGTCCACGCTGGGCACCAGAACCACTCGTGCCCTCTGCCCTCGGCATGGCTTCTGGCGTCTGTGTCCCTGGACTCCCGGGGGCCCTGGCTAGGACTCACCTCCTCCACTCGGGCCGGCACCACCGCAGCCCTGGGTCAGCTTGCCGGGGACTCCAGCCAGCGGGAGACGCCTCTTCTTGGCCCGTGTCCCCCAGAGCGGCTACTTAAGAGGGGGCCATGCCGTTGTGTCTAAAGCCGCCGCTCTCTCTGAAAAGGAGCCCCCCAACAGATCGTCACATATGCTGGGCCAGGCAGCTCGGTGTCAGTGAGCCAGCTTGAGCAGAGGCCGACCCGACCGGTCCCAAGAGGCAGACACGGCTGGGCCTCGGGACGAGCGAGGCCGAGGAGGTCTGGGTTAGGGCGGGGGCTCCACTGTGCTGGGAGGGCACGGGGTCACGTATGCCCTGGGGGGCAACCCCCAAGCACGAGGCTCGGAGAGTCCCAACAAAGCGGAGGGAATAACACATCTGAATACAGAGCCCCGGGCACCCTGGGCAAGCCGCGGGCAGAGGTTCTCTTGTTTTAGCAAAGTTTTAAAAATTGTGGTAAAATAAACCTAAGAAAATTTACCATCATAGGAGCTCCGTGGTGGCTCAGCAGGTTAAGGATCTGGCGTTGTCACTGCTGTGGTACATGTGTGACCCCTGACCCGGGTAATCTCACCTGCTGCCAACGTGGCCCAAAAAAATCTTACATCTTTTTTGTCTTTTTTTTTTTTTTAGGGCCACTTCCACGGCATATGGAGGTTCCCAGGCCAGGGGTCTAATGGAAGCTACAACTGCCAGCCACAGCCACAGCAGCACCAGACCTGAGCCGCGTCTGTGCCCTACACCACAGCTCACGGCAACGCCAGATCCTCAACCCACTGAGCGAGGCCAGGGATGGAACCTGCAACCTCATCATTTCTAGTCGGATTCCTTTCTGCTGAGCCATGACGGGAACTGCTCGGCCCCGTTTCCGAGGCCCCTCTGACCCGGTCTGGCCGAGCTGGCCTCCCAGACGTGAGGAAGCAGAATTATGCTTCGCAGTCCTGGCAGCCGGTTTCCCCAAAGGGTTCGTTTTGGTCCTGAGCAGGGCTTCCTGGTAACGGGGGAGGCACTTCCCCTCTTCAGCCTCGCTGACCCCCGTCTGGGCGGCAGAACCTGGCACCTCTCGTGCTGCATCTGGACCCTGGGTGACGAGGGGTCATGTTCTTTTCCAGGCTGGACAGATGCCACCTGCACACAGTGGAGCTGCTGAAACAGAATTCTGGATGGGTGTTCGGGAATCCCTGTACGGGTGACAGCCATGGAGTCCATCCGGGCAGCGTGTGGGCTGGGCTCCATTTCCCTGACTGTCATCGGGGCCCGGGTTCTCCCACCAGCAGCCCTGGGCCCTCCTCCCTGCAGGCAGGAGGGATGGGGAGGGGGCGACGCCATCCCCCGGCTTCAGTGGCGCTCTCCTCCAGGCAGTGAAAGGACCACATTTTGTCAGAGGTTTGGTGCCTGGAGGCTCAGCTGGGACCCAAGGTCTCCTGCTGCAGTGCTGGGGGCGGGGGGCTGGTCCTGGGCCCCCGTGGAGACAGCTCAGGGCATGCCACCCAGGATGAGCTGGGACTCAGCTGCAGTCCATTAGCCACTGCAAGTGTCCGAGGGCTGGCGCCAGGTGGGGGTCAGGGACCAGGGGACAGGACGTGGGGGCCCTCAGCCTGACGCACCCCCCTGACCCCTGCTGCCCTCTCCTAGCCCTGGGCGTGCTGGAGTACCGGGTGCTGGGCACCAACTTCAGAGACTACGCTGTGGTGTTCACACAGCTGGAGTTCGGGGACGAGGCCTTTAACACCGTGGAGCTGTACAGTGAGTGGCCTCTGTCCCCCAGGGGTCCGAGGCCAGAGGGGCCCCACTGGCTGTGCTCAGCTCCTTGCTCCCAGCGGCCTCATTCCCACACAATGTCACCAAGTGGGGCCCCTCCGCCCCTCCCTGCGCCTGTGGGAGGCGGGACCCTGCCTGGAGGGAGCCTCGGCCCCTGGAGGGCTTGGGGTCGGAGGAGCACAGGGTCCCTGTCGGCGCTCTGATTCCTGCCCCACCCTGGCGCCCAGCCCCGGGCCCAGACTCAGGGGTGCCTCGCCCTGCAGGCCGGTCGGAGCTGGCCAGCCAGGAGGCCATGAACCTCTTTTCCAAATGGAGCAAGAACCTGGGCTTCTTGTCACAGCAGCAGGCCACGCTGCAGAAGGACTGTGCGTACCACCGTGCCTGATGCCGCTGTGTGCTGGGGGCACAGGCCATGGGGCCCTGGGCTGGCTTTTGCTGGACCTGGGGACCCGCCTGGCCTCAGGGAGTCAGGCAGGCCTCGGGGTGGGGTCCCTGCCCAAAGTCAGGCCTGCAGGGGCTGCCCCAGTCCTGGGGGGGGGGAGCTCTGTGCAGGGGCCTCCCCAGTCTCATGGGGGGTGCTGTGTGCAGGGGCCAGCAGGACCCCCTTGCTCAGCAGCCGCAGTCTGTCCTGGGCACCGGCTGGGCAGGGAGCCCTGTGCTCACGGCCACCTCTCTTTCCCCTCCAGTCACCTGTGCACACAAGGTCCACCAGGTAAGCTGCCCACCCAAGCAGCCCCTGGGCCCTTGGGGCAGGAGGAGCCAAGGGGCCCTGGGAGCCCCCACCCTAGTGGCTCTACCGCTGTGCGGGGCTGGGGGCCTGGGAGAGCCCCTCAGGGTGAGCCCTGGTCCCCCCAGTGCCTTTCTTGATTTCCAGTGAGGGCTGCGGCTCCGGGGACCAGCGCAGGCCGGCCAGACGCTGCCCTCCTGGCTCAGCATCCTGGGTGCTGGGTGTTGGGCTGGCCGTGCCCAGGGGCTCTCGCTGGGATTCAAATAAAGTCATTCCACACACCCGTCCCAGTGCTTTGCGCCTGAGTCCAAGCGGGACCCTGAGGCAGGAGCAGACCCAAGGGCCCCCTGGAGCTGCAGGGAGGGGAGGCGGGTGGGGTGGGCTCTCCGAAGGCTGAGCCGCAGAGTGCGGAGCCAGGTGCTGGCCAGTAGCCCCGCTCATGCCCCCAGAGTCCCTCTGATTTGGGGTCACCCAGACCTAGGCCCTGGCTGGGAGGTGGGGGCTGGGCTGGAGCTAGCTGCTCCCCGCACAGGGGTCCCCATGGGCCCTGGGCAGGGGGAAGGCCGGTCTGCCTAAGCTGGAGCAAGACCCTGTGGAGGAAGTGTGGCAAAGCCCTGGGCTGGGGTGCCAGGGCATAAGGGCTTGACTTTCCAGGCTGCGGCTTGGGGGTAGAGCCCCAGAGGGCCTGAGCCTGTGTGTCCTCCTGTGTCCTGAGGTTCAAGGCCGTCAGGGGAGGTGGGCGGGGGTGGCCCAGGGGCTGCCTAGCACTCGCAGCAGGTCAGGTGCACCTGGGGCACCACACACATCATCCACATGCCCATGTGCACGCACGCACGCATGCACACACCTGCTAAGGGCATTGGGAAGATTGCCCAATGCCAGCGCCCGCACCGGCAGCCCCGTCTTCGCGGAGCCCCTGCTTTCCGTGTGCTCGTCCCCCTGTGAAGTGACTCAGGGACACCTTCTGGCCTTGGCCTCTCCCCCTGGGGTGTCGGGGGTGGGACTGAGGCCCAGGAGCCTCCCTGCCCACGGCACCGGCCCCAGGGAACATGAGGTGCCCAGGGGCCTGGGGGTGACCTGGGGAACAAAGTGACCCCCATCTTCCAGGCATCCCAGGCTGGCAGTGCCCACCAGTGGCCGTGCTGCTCCCAGGGCTGAGGGCAGTGGGGCTGGCTCTCGGTGCCCCGGGGGGCGGGGCAAAGCCAAAGCCCCCTTCCCCCCGTTGGCCCACCAAGCTGGCTCGAGGCTGCAGGTTGGCTGGACACCCCCGACTGGGTTGGGCCAGCTGGGAGATTTAAGTGCAGCGTCCAGTTGGCTGAGGAAGGAGGGCAAGGATGGGGCCGGGCTGGCTACTGCCCGTGCTGGGCCTGGCGCTGGTGCTGGCTGAGGGGTCCCAGGCACAGGAGCAGCTCCCTAGGGCATCCCACAACCTCAATTGGAGGAAGGTAAGCCTCAGGCCTCCAGGGCCCTAGTGGGGCACTCAGGCCACGGCGGCAGGGCTGGTTGGAAGAGCGATCTCTGAAACCACGGGCAGTGGCCAAGTCTGGATGGGTGGGCAGGAGGCTTGGGCACAGCCTTCTACCAGCCCAGTGGGCTGCACAACTGGCCTCTCCCTGAGCAGCCAATGGCTTCTTTTGGGGAGAGGCTGGGGCTTCAACACTCAGCTGAAAGCTGTGAGCCACATGGGCCAGGGTGGAGGGGCCCAGACAGGTGTGGCCTGAGGTTGCCCAGAGGTGCCAGGTGGGCAGAATGAGTACAGCATGTTCTGGAATAATGAGGCCACTGGCTGGGAGGATGGTTCTGGTGGGGGCGGCCACGGGCACAGGCTGAGCAGCCCGGGCTGGTGCCCAGAGCGTGGGCTGGTTTCAGGAAGACCCGATGGGGCAGGGGGCAGGGGCCAGATGGCAGGGAAGGGCCCCCACGCAGCCCACACGGTCAGGAAGCTCTGACACGTGGTGCCCACATCCCAGCTGCCTCCACGGCCTGGGGTGGCAGCAGGGCTGTGCTGGCCTGTGGGTTCTCGGGGACCCGGGGTGGGGCAGAACCAGTGCAGGGGCCCACACCCCATGCCCTGCACCCTCTCCGCAGTTTTCAGGGTTCTGGTACATTCTTGCCGTTGCCTCCGAGGCCCGGGGGTTCCTGCCAGGCCGAGACAAGAGGAAGCTGGGGGCTTCGGTGGTGAGGGTTCAGAAACCCGGGCAGCTGAAGGTGGTCCTTGCCTTTAACCGGTCAGTGGACAAGGGCCGGGCGGGGGTCCTAGCACCTTCTTTGCAGACCCCTGGGCCCAGGGAGGGGAGAAGCCAGACCCCCGGGTCAGCCGGGGAATCCCACAAGGCCTGTCCCCAAACCCTGCCGTCTGCCACTTCCTGCCCCTAAAACGCCAACAGCTGACCTGGGGAGAGGTGCCCGCAGAAACGGTGTTGGAGCATCTCCCCTGAGCCGCAGCCCAGGCCCGGACAAGAGCCGCCAGGGGCCCTCGCCTCGTGCTCACGGCTCTTCCCCCAGGTCCCAGGGGTGCCAGGCGCACTCGCTGATCCTGCGGCGAGATGGCAAGAAGGCGGTGTTCAGGAACGCCCGTGCGTACGGCCGTGGGAGAGTGGGGGGAGCCCACGACCCTGGGGAGGGCCCCGGCCGCAATGCCCCCCGACCGTCCTTCCCCGTGAATAGGGCCTGAGAGTTGGACGCCGGGTCACACGGTCAGGCCGCTGTGGTCCCAGAGCCTGCCTGGCGGGTGTGTGCCCGGGGAGCTGAGCCTGGGAGTGGGGGGGACCCTGCAGCCCTTCCAGACCACCCACTCCCGTGCGGGTGGGAGGGGCGGGGCGCCGGGGGGCTGTCAGGCGGCTCTGTGCTTCTCCTCCGTCCAGCAAGGGGCGTGGAGGGCTTCCGCGTGCTGTCCACGGACTACAGCGCTGGCGTGGTTGACCTGCGCCTGGGCCGGGCCGGCCGGGCCACCAAGACACTGCTGCTCTTCAGTGAGTCCAGTGGCCGAAGCCCCAGGGGCCTGCAGCCCGGCAGAGCGGGGCCGAGAGGGCGCTGGGGAGACAGAGGCCTCTGCCCGTCCCCCCGCGCTCACCACTCGGTCCAGGCGCAGCCAGGGGACCCCGGCGACACCCTCTTCCCGGCTTGCCCGCCACCATCCTGCGTGTCCTCACCCGGGATGGGGGCAGCTCCGGCCTCGTCTAAGGGCACGGGTTCTGCCGTGAGGACCCAAACTCAGGACCCTGAGCACCTGCCCAGGCCCCGCCTCCTATCACCGCTGTGCTGGGCCCTCAGCCTGCTGTGCCCCTGGGTCCCGCCCGGCCTGCGGGGTGCAGCAGCAGGAAGGGTGAGGTGGGAGGTGGGGCTGGCTGATGGTGGGAGTGGCGGGGTGGGGCTGGGAGGAGGTGGGACCCTGGGTGAGGCAGTGGCCCCCCCGGGGTTGAGACCAGAGGGCCCTGCAGGGTAGGGTCAGAGCGGGAGGCGGGAGTGGGGCGGGCTGTTCACGCGGATGCAGAGGCTCCCAGGCTGATGGAGGTTTGGGGGGGCGGTGATAAACCCGGTGGGGTTCTGCCCAGGACTGGCAGTGGTTGGAGGGGGGCGGGAGCCCACTTCTGGGCTGGGAGAGCAACAAGCGGCCCTGCTGTGAGGCCGGGAGGGGGTGCTGGGGAGGCTCAGGTGGGAGGGGCAGCAGCCAAGAGTGGCCAAAGGGGACCGGGTGGGCAGCGAGGGCACTGCCTGGTGACCCTGACCCCGGCCTCCGCTTCCTGTCACCCACCAGAGGCCACCTCCCCCTCGGCGCACCTTGCGTTGCGGCGCGGGGTCAGGATGCAGGCTCACGCGGCCGGGACCAGGGCCTCCGATGTGATGACCCCGCTTCCGCCCGCAGGCAGACGGGACACGTCCAGCTTCCTGAGCCTGAAAAAGTTTGCGGACGTGTGCAGGGTGCTGGAGCTCAGCGACGCGCTGACCATCCTCCCCAAAGACGGTAAACGTGGCCCCAGACGCGCGGGCTGCCGGGACAGCACCGTCCCTGGCCCCACACCCATCCCGTGGGGGGCGGAGAGGCAGGGATGACTGGGGCCCTTTTTAAAGGCCTGAAGCCACCGTGAGGGCATGTGCGCACGCACACCCACCCCACCTCCTCGTGGCACCCAGAGCACCGATGCTGCGCAGCTCAGGTCTCTGGGCGTGGCTCGGCCAGGGCTGCAGGTGCCTGCGTGGGGGGCATGGGCCCCTCGGAGCTGCTCCCACCCCTTCATTGCCTCCCGCCTCTCCGCAGCCTCCTGTGCGCACACCATCCTGCCCTGAGAGCGAGCCAGGACCCGGCGCTCAGCTTGCCGTCCCCTTAGACCCCAGGAACACGTTCCAAACGGCAGGTCTCAACATCCTACTACTTGTTGAGAGGGGTTGGCGATGCCAGGCCATTGACGGTGTGGAGCCCGGGGCCATGGCACTAGCCCCGAGGTCCTTGAGGAATGGGGGTCAGGGCGGGTGCTGCCTGGGCAGGGGCTGCTGAGCCAGGCCCCTCTGCCAGCCTGTGTCCTGTGGGTCCCACGGCAGAAAGATGCTGCCGTCCTTCACCTGCCAAATAGACCACAGCGGTCCCGTGGGGGCTGCTCGTGCCTTCCCTGCCGTGTCTCTGCCACGATCCCCGCGTTCGCCGACATTCTCCTCGTTCTCAGGAACATTCACGTGCGGGGCCTCGTGCTGGCCGTGGGGGGCGGGAGTGGGTGGGGGGGGCAGAGAACAGGGAGCAAAACAGGCAGACACTGCCAGTCGCTCTTATGAGGAGAGCTGGACCCTGGCGCCATCACCCACGCAGCCGGCCCAGGACCCTGAGCGGCAAGTGCAAAACCAACACAGGTCCCACCCGTGCCAGGCGGGTGGAGGGTCAGGGAGGGCTCCTTGGAGGAAGCGACCTTTGAGCTCAGACACTAGGGGCGATGGGATTTGAGGTGGTTGTGGGGGAGCGGGGCCTCCCTGGAGAGGGGAGAGGAGATGGGGCAGGGGAGGGTTCAGGGCCTCCTGGGGGGCCGGGCGGTGGGGGCAGGGCTGGGGAAGGAACAGGCGTCTTTAAGGGCTCAGAACAGGTGCAGCGCTCCTTCGCCTTGTCCTCTGAGCCGCCGCCCAGTCCCCCCTCTCAGCCACAACCGCTCACATCCCTTCTGCACCTCCAAGGTCTTCACCCGCCTCATGTCGCAGGCCCCCCCCGAGGCACTCATCCAGGGCATGATGCTGGAAGCCGGGGTCTCGGGGTCTGCCAGCTGCAGGGGCCCCCAGCATCGCACACGCCCGGGTGGACAGAGTGGTCGCGGACCTGAGGAGTCCCTTCCGGAAGGGGGCCGGGCGGCCCTGCAACTCTGCGGCAGATTCAGGGTGGCTGTCCCCAAGCACAGGTGCCAATGGCTCCTGTGTGTTGTCATTGTGGCTCTGTCCTCTGAGAGGCTTCCTTTTCACCTCTTCACTCACTTCTGCACTTCTGAAGAGGACGAGGGGACACACGCCGGGTGTCAACACCCTCTGCCCGGCTCCTGCCTGGAGAAGTCGCCCCGCGGCGGCCAAGCTCCCATCGCAGCCACACGACAACAGGGGAGGGTTTTCTGTGTTGGACTCTGCTGACCTCCAGGTGGCCAGGGGCAGGCCCACAATTCCTTAGGTATCAGGCCTCTTTCTCCAGGTTTAATGACCAGAATTTGGGGGCTCTCAGCCTTGTGGGCACCTCGAGAACCTCCTTGGCACCTTCACTTCTTCAGAGGTCTGACGGAGACATGGCAGCACAATCCCGGGTTGGTCCATACCCCGAGGCCGTGTCTCGCTGAGTCACCAGGAGTGGGCGTGCTCCCTTTAACGGCATGTCCGAGGGGAGACTCCCAGGCTGCCTCCCACGGGACTTGCTCCGCGATGAGAGCCCCCCAGATCCTGGAGGACCCATGCCCACCCCCCATACCTCTTGGGACGGCCGCAGTGCACTCACACACATACGCGCCCGTGCACATGCACACATGCGCACACGCACACACTGTGACTGCCCTTCTGAGCATCAGAGGGCGTGCACCAGGGCAGGTGAGAGGGGTGACAAGAGGTTGGGGCAGCTCGGCCATGTGGCAGGGGCATCTGGTGTCCTAGCAACATGCCCTTGCCCAGGGCATAGGGAGGATGAGAGGCCAGGCTGATGGCAGGGGGTCCCCAGGGTGCCGCCCGGGCCAAAGCCATTCCCAGAGCCACCTGGAGAAGACGGGGTCCGGGCCCTGCATCCGCCCCTCGGGACCCCGGGAGCTAGAACGCCCCCGTACGGAGGGGCTACAGGAGGGGAGGCCTCGGCGCACTCCTCTGTAAACGGCGGCCTAGACAGGGTGACCCCAGGGTCCCACAGGCTTGCAGAGGGTCCGTTGGCCTCGGTTCTCCATCCATGACCCGCTCTGCTCAGTCCTTGGAAAAGGCTTTCTGCCCCCTGAGGTCCTTCTGAGGAGGGGGCAGCCTGGGGACTTGGGGACTGGGGATGGGGGGTGCAGATGGTGGCAGAGACTGGACCACTTGTCCCGGAGAAGGAACCTGACCCTCCTGGTCGGCGCCTGGGGGTCCTCATTTGGAAGTGGGTGGAGTCATTGCCCTGCTTGGGGGGTGGAGGCCTCGTGAGTGCGCTGGACCCCCAGACAGTGGGAGGAAAGAGGGGAGGAAGAGAGGCCCTGGGGTGCCTCTTACCCCCCAGGAGCCGGCAGGGCCTGCTCCTTTGCCCCCTGGGCTCTGGTGGAACCACGGCCTCGAGGACCCCAAACGGAAGGTGTGGAGTTCGTTTCCTGGCCCTGCCTGAGGCTGCAGTGCCGGGGCTGACCACGAGGGGCGGGCTTTCCCCTCTCTGCTCCGCGTGGCAACTGGAAGAGGGAGGGGACCCTGTGGTCATTCTGGGGGTTCCCCTGCCCCTGTTCAGACGTGCCCCTTATAGCCTTAGCCTCCAGCCCACAGTGTGAGCTGCTCAGAGGCAGGAGGGGGCTCTGAGACCTGCTGTGGTCATTTGGCTGCAGCGCCCTGGGCACTCGCCCAGGACTCACAGCCCAGAGGGGCAGATGACAAGAGTCAGGAGAGGAGGTGGTTGAAGACCAGGCGACAAGCACCGCCGAGGCGCGGCCTCTGTCCACCAGCGCTGAATAGAGTGTTGGGTGAAGGAGAAAAAAAAATAGCTTTTCCTGCTTTGCCAGGCAAAGGAGGTCACAGCAGGCTGCTGCCCTAACGACGGTGTCCGCCTCGGGGAAGAACTGCAGGGAGTGTTACAGCCAAAAAGGAGAAAAACAGGGCTTCAGATAAGAATCAGGACCGGGGGTAAACATGCCTTCTTCTCTCTTTGGGGGAGTCTCAGTCATCGAAGCTGGGGGTCCGGAGGTCTCGGCCGATCCTGGCGGTGTCTTCCGGGTTATCGCCTGGAGTAGCGGTACGTGTCTGGGCAACAACGATCAGAGATTAGAGCAAACTAGGAAAGTTCCTGAAAAGCAGGCCATTGGTCAGTGCAGCCCCACCATCAGCTGCAGCACAGGCCCCTCCCTGGCCCTCGCCCTCGGCGGCAGAGAACTGGCCGAGCCAGGACTCGGGGGATGCTCCACGGGGCAGGGCAGGACAGCTCTGCTCCTGGCATCTGCTGCCCACACCTGCCATTCGCTAGTCCAGACCCGATGTCCTGGGTCCCAGCTCTACCACGGGGCCTGGGCAAGCGTTTTGACCCCAGGCCTGGATTCCCCCGCGGACTGGGCAGACGCGACGCTCCCGTCCCTCAGCACTGGGTGACCGCAGGTTCAGGGAGATGGAGCAGATGGGAAGCGGGAAGGGGGCGCTCACTGAGGTGCAGCCAGCTCCGGGGGTCGTCCCCTATCTGCTGAAGCAGCCATGTGGCCACAGCGCTTGCTAGGCAGCTGCTGTGCCCTGACTGTGTGCGTGAGGACACGCAGCCCTTGGGGAGCTGCCAGGGCCCAAGCCTGCTGGGTTGGGCAGCGGGGGAGCCGCCTCCTGGGCTGGGAGCACCTGGGGCTGGGCTGGTGTCAGTGTAGCTCCCGTCCTGCCGTGTTGGTCTGGGTGGCCTGTGCTGGGCGGGAAACAAACCCAGAGACACCCCCCACCACCTCCTCAGCCTCCTGAGCTCCAGCTCTGACCAGAGACCCTGCCCGGGACGAGGCGGGACCGTGGGAGCTGAGCTGGGGTGTGGCGGAGCCTGGTAACGCTCCCGCTGCCCCCCCAGGAGCTGTTTGGGAAGGTGGTACCTCACCACTGCCCCCTCCATCTGGTCCCAGCGCCACCAGAGGGCAGGGAGCACCCGGCTCCCACCATCCATGCCACCCACACCCAGTTCATCAACGTGGTCAACGAAAGCATCACATCTGACTCGGAGCAGGACAGCCGGGGACAGGGCCCCGGGGGGGGGGGAGCCCGGCTGCCTCGAAGGGCCCCGGGGACCCCCTCCAGAGTTTGGGAAACTTCTCTTTCCTGGAGAATCGGGTCTCCAGCTTCCCAGCTGGTCTCCCTCCCTCCCTCTCTCCCTCCCCTCACTCCCCTCCCCCTCTCTGGCCGTCAGGTGGGAGGGTCCTGCCTTCCCCCAACCAGCTCAGCCTGTCCCCTGGAAACCAGGCCCCAAGGCTCTCTCTGTCGGCACTGTGCTTCTGAGGGGAGGGCACCCCGCCTTCGACTGGCACTGCTGGAATGCTCCTGGCTAAGAGGCCGAAGGGACCGCCGGGCCTTGGCCCACAGGGTAGCCCCGGGAGGCAGGTCTGCGATCCCCACGCTGTCAGAGGGCAGATGCGGCTAATCACAGGGAGCCCTGCAGGATTCTCAGTGGAGCCCCCACTGCGATGTCACACTGAGGGGCGATTGCCAAATTAGCAATAACTTAACCTGTGAGAAGTCTCAGGGGACTAACGAATTCATGGCGTGTCCTTCCTGACCCCACCTCAGAAGCTCCCATGTAAAAGGAAGCAAAATGTCGCTCCCCAGTGCCGCCGGGCAGCCCTAGCCCAGCGGTCAGCGGTGGCATCTGGGAGACACCTCCTGGCAGGGTGAGCAGAGTTCCCTACAGGAGATGCTGGGGCGGGGTGCAGGCGGGAGCATCTCAGCCAGGGCTCCCAGAAATCAGGAGGCCCTTCAGCAGGGAACAGAGAGGTGGCCCCAGCTTCACGATGCTTGGGGACAGTAACTGTAGAAGACGTTATCCGGTGCCTACGTGCCCTTCACAAAAGAGGATGCGCGCCGTCCTGCTGCCCACGGGAGGTAGATCCCACGCTACAGTCAGAGGCCTCAGGGGTCCGCGAGGATCGCCCCACCGGCTCGAGACGCACGTGCGGGCAGGAGACGGGACCTCCTACGGGGCTTCCCGGGCTCTGGGGCGGGACGCGAGAGGTGAGCCCGACCCAGGTCAGGAGGCAGCGCGGTGCGGCCGGGAGGCTCCGCTAGAGGGCGCAGCTGCGGCGGCGGACCCGGGGCTGGAGCGGATTGGGCCTCGCGAGCCGCCGTCCGCGCTATAAAAGGCGTGGCGCGCGCTCGCATGTCCTTTCCGCCGGCGGCGGCGGCGACGGCCATGGCGGCTCGGCGCGCGCTCCGGGCCGGAGCTCGCATCCACGCCGTGCGCAGTGCCCGACTCCTCGCGGCGCTGGCCTGGGGGCCGGTGGCCGGAGCTGCGCTTCCCTGTGCGCCCAAGACCTGTGTGTTGGGGGGTGCGCGGCGAGGTCCCGGCGCCCCCGCAGAGCATCGCGAACCCGGCGGCGCTCGCCGCACCCTCCCAGCGCCGAGGTCTTGGGGTACGTCGAGGTAGCAGTGGTTTGATGGGCGAACCGGGGCGGTTCACAGGTAGGCTCCCCCTTCGTCCACGCGGCTCCTTCGGCGGGAGTCCAAGGGGAAGAGCCTCGCACGCTGCCGCTTTCCCTCCTTGCGACCTTGAGGAGGTGCCTTCGTGTTGCTGCGCCCCCCTGGTTTTTAAACGGATCGTCACTGCTTCCTGGGCAGCGTCCGCGTTCTACGGGGCGGGGGGGCTGTTACACGTAGCGCAGCGCGCGTGAGTGCTGCTGCCTCCTGGTGGAAAGGCGAAGCTGCACCTCAGCCCCAGTCCCTGGGTCACCTGCGAGCTTCGGCATCTTCGTACAGCGCCACTGGTGCCCTTGGTTTTCCCCGCACCCCACGTCAAGCAGGGAGGAAGAGGGGAGGTGGCTGGGTTTGGCTGTAGGCCTGGAGATCGAAGGCCGCCAGAGGAAGCCCGGTGAGGACCTTTTTGTGAACTTGTCAGGTTCTGACAAAGTGCGGGTTTCTGTTTTCCTTAGAGTTGGCCTGCGGGGACCAGAGCCACCTGCCGGGGTCTCAGGTGAGTTGACACCTTGCTGCGGGAGCAGGTTACCCGGAGTGTAGTTGGTTGAGGGGTTTGGCAGCGTCTGTGTGAACCTCGTGGCGGGTGGGTCTGCAGCCACGCGGTCCGGGAAATGAAAACGGGAATTGTTGAGTGTTGCGTACACACTGCCCCTAGAGGCGTTGCAGATGTGGCTGCTGTGTCACATTTGTGTCGTTAGGTGGCAGAGAGGAGAGAGGCTTGTCTACGCCCAGTGTTCTGGCTGGTGGACGTCTGGATGATTGATAGTCTGACACGTACCTGGGTGCTGGCTGCTGGGCCTGCCTGCAGGCCACCGAGGCCTTTCCTGCGAAGCTCATTCTTTGCTCGGTCTCGGCTGGCCTCAGATCTGGAGGTTCTGCCTCTGAGGGCTGCTTAATTGAAATAATTTGAATCATTAGGATCAAAATGTTACAGAGTATTCATGTGTCGCTGGGGCGCTTCTCAGAGCAGAGTTGTTCCCTTGTCTTAGACCTTGATGGGCAGCTGCAGCCAGAAACTCCGGAAATGAAGTTGCCTGCCTCACACGTTACGCAGACAGTCCCGCAGGCCAGCAGTGGGCGCTCTCTCTGGACTGGGAAGTGCTGCACTGACGGGCAGTGTTAACTTCGCTTGAACAGCACAGTGACTCCGTCACGCACACGCAGCCTCTGTGCTCTTCCCTTTGGGTTTGCCTCGGCCGCGGAACACAGTTCCCTGTGCTACGCGGTAGGATCTTGTCTCTCAAGGCCGCGAGACTTGAAATTCCAGAGCTTTGTTTTCTCTGATCGCCTGGTCCCGGTGTGCTGCTCAGATCTGTCATCTATCTGGTACCTCCCTCAGCTCTCCGGTCGAGGGGAGATTTCTGAGGGCCCTCTTGGTTCCACTGTGATCCCCCAAGTTCATTCAACCCCCACCTGCGGGGTGCCAGCACAGGCGGTCCAAGTCCTTTTTAATTCCCAGTTTAGGCTGCCCCTGGGCGGTCTGAAGATTGACTCTAGAAAAGGTACAGGATTCCTTTGTCAGCAGCAGCCCTCGTTAGCTTTTTTTTTTTCCGCTTTGCTTTTTAGGGCCACACCCCCATCTGCAGCGTACGTAAGTTTCCAGGCTAGGGGTCCCATGGGAGCTACAGCTTCTGGTCTCCCCCACAGCCACGGCAACGCTGGATCCTTAACCCACTGAGCGAGGCCAGGGATTGACTCTGTAACCGCATGGTTCCGGGTCATTCGTTTCCACTGTGCCACAGGGAACGCCCAGCCTCCATGAGCTTTAGGTCCTAGCAATGGTAAAGCAGGCGGCCAGCTTTTCGTTTGCTGATTCTGAACCAGACGTCTTTGTCGTTTGATCCAGGAAGGGCAGTGACTGGAGGCTCTGAACCACAGGCGAGAATGACCCGCCCTCAGGATCCAGACCACGGTAAGTGGTGTGGGGCCTGGGGCGGGGGCAGGGGTGCTGCCCTGCAGGTGCCGGACCTGCCGGCACCACGGCTGCAGCTGCTCTGCTGCACCTGTGACCTTGGGGCAAAGAGGAAGCGGCTATTTCTACGCTCAGTGCTCCAAACCTGGGCACTAAGAATGGTTTGTAGCCAGACATTGCTGAGAGCTGCCACGAGGGGGCGCTGTCCCCCGTGTGCGGGCCTGTGGCCTGGAGCCCCGGACCATTTGTCAAAGCTTGTGAGCCTTGTGTGCACACGGCCCACTCTGGGCACAGTGGGATCACCTCGGAGGGCGTCTGTCCTGGTTCTCCGGTCGGGTCGGCCTGGGGAGGAGCGCCTCCCTGCTGGGAGCTGCTGGGCTGGGGTCGAGGGGCCCAGAGCCCCCTGGTCCCGGAGCTCGAACTCTGAGGGTCCTTGGCCAGGAGCGGGTCCTTCTGGAAGGACCACCGAAGGTTGCCTCCTGGCGTTTGTCCTGCTGGCGGGGTGGGTCAGGCCTCTGGAGCCTTTTGCGGAGTGACCGCAGCCCTGGAGGATGACCGTCCAAACCGGGACTGTCCCGACACCCTCGCAGGGGGAGGGGAGGGCCCTCTCAGTTTGGGGCTTGAACAAAAGCTTTAGGTCAGGGCAGTTTGTGTCCCCCCGGGGCACCTGGTGGGTGGAGGCCAGGGGTGCACAGGACGGCCCCACACGGTAAAACCACAGGGCGACAGACCCTGCTGTAGAAAAGTCACTTTCGGGGGGATTCACTGATGGGGTTCACTTCTCAGATCCGTGGGCCCAGCTCGGTCCTGCGTGACTGGTCCGTGGGACAGACCTGCAGATGTGGCTCTGATCCTGGACAGGTAGGTTGGGGGGGTGCGACGGGCTGGGGGTCTGCAGGAACCTGGTTGGGGCCGTGTGCAAAATGATGGTTTTGGGGGGTGGTCAGTGATTGGGCCCCGGGGGCCCCAGGAGAATGGAGGTGAGGCCCCGAACTGGGAAAGGTGCTGCCTGGGGTCTCAGCATCCGGGTGGGGGGGGCGGTGGGCGCCTCCCTGCTGCCCAAGCCATGCTGTGCTGAGATGCCCGTCCAGGTGCAGCTGCCAAGATCAGGCCCAGGAGTCAGGGCGGCAGGGGGTGGGCGGCTTTGGCACAAGCGCACAGTGCCCCCTCCTGGCTGTGCCTTGAGGGGTGAGAGTTGGTATCTCGGGTAGCTGATGATGGAAGCCCCGTGGCAGGAGTCCACTTGGTGAGGCGGGAAAGCCTCAGCTGACCTGGGCCACCTCACCCTGTTCGTGGGGCTGGGCGGTTCTGGCTGCAGCATCTGAAGGCTGAATTGGGCCAGAAAGAACCGCCTCCGGGATGTCACTCTGGCTGTTGGCAGGAGGCCTCGCGTCGGCAGCTGGCTTCAGCAGAGCTGGTGAGCCAGCCCTGGTGCCGTCAGGGAGGGGACCACACAGGAAGGCAGGGGCAGGTGCTTCCTGCCCCATCGGGGGAGCCTTTATCTGCTTGATTCTTTTAACTGACGTATAGTTGATAAACGATTCGGTTTATTCCTTTTTCTATTTAAAAAAGTTTCTTTTAAAGTATAGTTGACTCATGATGTGCCAATTTCTGTTAATGTAGTTGGGTTTTTTTTTGTTGTTGTTTTTTTTTTGTGTGTGTTTTTGCTTTTTAGGGCTGCACTCGGCATATGGAGGTTCCCAGGCTAGGGGTTGAATTGGAGCTGTAGCCGCTGGCCTGAGCCACAGCCACAGCAATGCTGGATCTGAGCCACGTCTGCGACCCACACCACAGCTCATGGCAATGCCAGAGCCTTAACCCACTGAGTGAGGCCAGGGATCAGACCCGCATCCTCATGGTTCCTGGTGGAATTAGTTAACCACTGAGCCACGACGGGAACTCCCAGCATGGTTGGTTCTTAATCCAAGTTCTGGGAGGGTGTGCTTCTTGGTGCTGCCTCCACAGCATGTGAGAGTTCCCAGGCTAAGGGTTGAATCGGAGCTGCAGGTGCTGGCTTATACCACAGCCACAGCAACGCCAGATCCGAGCGAGCAACTCATGGCACCGCTGGATCCCGAATCCACTGAGCAAGGTCAGGGGTCGAAACCCGTGTCCTCATGGATCCTAGTTGTGTTCATTACTGCTGAGCCATATTGGGAACTCCCAGTGAGTGGGTTTTTTTTGTTTTTGTTTTTGTTTTTGTTTTTGCCTTTTAGGGCCACACCCTCAGCATATGGAAGTTCCCAGGCTAGGGGTCCAGCTGACAGCCTATGCCACAGCCACAGCAACTTGGGATGCTTAACCCACTGAGTGAGCCCAGGGATCAAACCCACATCCTCGTGGATCCTTGTTGGGTTTGTTATCACTGAGCCGCGACGGGAACTCCAAGTGGTTTTTTAAGAGGATGGTCACCCTGAGCCGTGGGCTACTGCGAAGTGACTGCTGGGGTTGTGTGGACTTGTCCTTGCGCACCAGTTGTCTGGGGCTGGTCAGCGGGCGTGGGGCCAGGGTGGCTGGAATTCCCAGAAGTGGGCAGAGAGGAGGACGGGTGGTGCCACGTCCATTTTTGAGCCCAGCTTCAGGGGCAGGTTGTAGGGGCACTTGGGACCCCATCCCGGTGGACCCTGGCTGGCGGATTCCCCTAGAAGCTGGGTGCCGAATGGGGGGCCTGGGCCTGATGTGTGGGGGTGGGTGGGGGGAGAAGGCTAAGGAGGCCCCAGCCGTGTCCACTTTCATTCCAGCAGCCGCGCTGTCCTGAGGCCCACCAGCCAAGGAGAGGAAGCTCAGCCAGCGAGAGGACAGTGGTCCCGGCTCCAGCACCAGGGCGCGTGCCCACTGTGTTGTCTGCAAAGTCAGCTGTCCTCGGTTCCCATGGAGCCTGGAGCCAGGAAGCCACCGCCTGAGCCGGCACCCCCTCCAGCGCGCTGGAGATGACGGGGGCAGCGGAGCTGGGAAGGCAACCCCCGGAGGAGGCTGGGTTCTGCATGTGCCAAGTGCCGCCTGGCAGGGGCAGTGGCTGTGGAAGCGGAAGCAGACGGGTCCAGGGACGTGGCATGTCGTGCGGGGACTGTGCGGGGCCCAGGAGGGCGCCCCTCGGCCGGTTGTTCCTCCAGTGGCCGTGGGGGTGCCCCCTGTCCTCACCGTCTGGGTTACCTCGCCCGCCTGCCCGCCCCGAAGTATCTGGGATGAGATTTAAGCAGCAGTGCCAAGAATGTGGACCTTGCAGGTGACACTTTGGAACATGGTGTTTTAAGCAAAATGGAAGGATTTAATGCCTTTTTCTTCAACGAGAAGGGTGTCTAGAGAATAAATGGGTCTTGAATAAACTGTTTTGCGTCTTCCTGTCTGATGAGCCGAGGCCCTGATCTGGGCCTCAGCGGGGGCTGAGGGGCCACAGCTTGGTGGGGGCTCTTTCCCGCTGGGTGTTGGGATCCAGCGGCCCTTGAAATGAGCGACAGGAATTGCAGCCTGGGCTGCCTTGTCTTGAGCAGCCGCCCGAGCGGTGGGCCAAGGGTGCTGATGCTGTGACCCGGGCTGGGGGCGCAGCTCCTGCTCCCCTTGACCTTTGCCCCAGGCGTGGCCCCACCCTGCCTGCGTGGCTCCAGGGCTGGGTAGGAGGGTCAGGCTGGTGTCCGCCCCTGGCCCCCAGCAGGTGTCGCTCTGTCCAGGCTGGGCTGGGGGCGCCAGAGGGGCCAGGGCGACTATTTACATCTGTTCCCCGGGCTTCCCCTGTGCGGGCAGCTGCCTGGCCTCAGGTGTACCTGCTGTCCGAGATCTCCTTCCAGAGCAGGCTCTTGAGGTGGCTCAGCACCAGCGAGTGGTGCGCCTCCACCTGGCTGGCCAGCCCGCTCAGCGTGGTGCACGTGCGCAGCTGCTTGCCCAGCTCGGGGCGCAGCGCGGCGGGGGCGCCAGGCAGCAGGTAGTCCCGCAGCAGCTCGCACACCTTGGCCAGGTTGGGCTGCACCAGGTCGCCCTTGCACTGCCTCATGAGCGTGTCGCACGGCGCCCGGCAGTCGCGCCCGTAGGTGCAGTCGGCGCTGTGCTCGCAGCGGCGGCCCCGCAGGAAGCGGCGCACGGCGGCCTCGGGCGCCACCTGCTGCAGGTCGGCCATCCTGAAGTCGTACTTGGCCGTGTAGCCCACGTTGGCCAGCGTCGTCTCGCACATGTAGAAGTTGCCGTAGGTGCCGTGGAAGAGGTCCTCCACGAACTCCAGCAGCCCCATGGCGATCTTGGCGCGCCAGGGCCAGGCGGGCCCCAGCCACTGCTGCAGGGCCCCGTGCAGCGCCGGCGGCAGCAGCGGGCGCAGCAGGGGCGGGAGCGTGGCCCCCGGCCAGGAGCTGAGCGGGACGCCCTCGGTGACGTACAGGTCCCCGCAGTAGCCCAGCAGCCGGGACGCGTGCTCCTTCTCCTGCAGGGACAGCAGCAGCAGGAACTCGTTGCGCTGCAGCAGGGCCCACACCGACTTGGCCTCGGCCAGGGACACGCGGTTGTCCTTGTTGAAGTCGGCCATGAGAAGGACCCGGCCGACCAGCGCAGGCAGGGACGGCAGGTCCCCCAGGTTGGCCTGAGGTTTGGGGCCGTGAGAGAGGGGGGCTGGGCGTCAGCCAGCTGGCAGCACAGCAGACCCCCGCGCCTCCTCCGGGAAGCCCACCGCGCCTCTCCCCCTGGGGGTGCTGCTCACTTCCGGCCCTTGGCCTCCCCGCTCCCGCGTCCTCCCTGCTCCCCACAGATGCCCCTGGGGTGGGTCCTCAAGCCCGGACCCCCGGCCAGCCTGGGGCTCCCCCCAAGTCGCGTCCTGCCCTGTGCGCAGGACCCCAGGGGGGCCGCTGACCTTGAGAAAGCTGAGGGTCATCTCGCGGAACTCCTTGATCGAGGTGCCCCGAGAGGGCTTGTCAAACAGCACCAGCTCCCGCCGGGGGGCCCCGTCCGACCCCGCCTTGGAGTTGAGGCTCTCCTCAATGCCACACTTGATGGTCACCTCCTTGCCCTGCCAGAGCCCACTGTACACCTGCGCGGGACCACAGGGCTCCTCGCGCTCGGTCCCCGCCTGTCTCTCCGGGAAGGACCCCGCCCGACCCCGCCGGGCTTACCTGCTGGCCCGGGACGGAGGAGAGGCAGGTCCTCCACTCCACCTGGTGCAGGTGGCACAGGTCCTGGCAGATGGAGCCTGAGATGATGCCTTTGCGGAACTGGTCACACTGAGGAGGGGCAGGACGCCAGGAAGTGGCCTGGGGAGGCAGGGCCTCCTCTCTCGGCGCCCCCCTCCCCCCCTGCCGCCCGCAGGGGCCTCCCATCCCCTGCTGCACCCTGGGCGGGCAGGCAGGGGCCCCCTCACACCGGCCATTAACCCCCCCGGTTCTTAGGCTGTAGCACTTCTCAGAAGGGGCCCGGACCCCTGCAGCCGGCCATGCCCGAGCCGCTCTGCCGGCCCTGAGCGCCCGCGGGGCTGGCAGGGGCCTTACAGTCACCAGGTCTGAAACTGCCTCCCAGAGTCACCAGCTGCCTGCCAGCTGTGCCCAGTGACCTGCGAGATGCCAGGCCTCCCGTGAGCACAGCTGCCCCTGAGCAGGCGTCTGGCTCTTCCTGGTGGGGCCCCTGCCTTTGCCCGGCTGACCCGGCTTCCGCTACCTGACCGTGCCGGTCGGCGTGCGGCCGGCGTGTTCGTCTAAGAGGGAGGCCCCTCCCCGGCCTCGGCGGGAAGCCCTCAGGCGGCTGGAGGTCGGGCTGCACCCCTGCCGGCCCCTCCCTGGCTCTAGACAGAGCCTTGCAACCCCCTGTGCCGTGGGGTCGGGACGGACCCGAGCGGGAGTGAAGCCGGAGGGGACGGAGTCAGCCCCGCAGGGTGGGAGGGTGGGGGGGGACTGTGGTGTCTGGAGAGGGTGCTGGTGAATCCTGGATGCCCATCGCCGTTGCCATGGCGCCCAGGCCGCGGTGGAGCCCCTCCCAGGAAGGAGAGGGAAGGGAGGGTGCAGAGCACAGCGCCACCGTGTGGGGGGAGGCGGCAGGGCCGCCCGCGCACCTCAGGCCCGGGCTCACCCACGGGAACGGAGCCGTGAACGTGGAGGTGGCCTGGAGTCTTGAGAATGCCGGCGGTTCACCGAGATGGAAAGACTGCCATCCCGCCGCCTTGCAGGAGGCCCTCCAGCACAGGGGGTCTGCTCGGATCCCCCAAAACCGCAGAGCCACAGGGCCTGGGGGGGCAGTCTGCCTAGGAAAGCAGGCGGCAGGGCCATCCAGGGCCTGTGCCGGGAGGGGGCCTGCCCTCCACACTGCCCGCAGGGCTGGGGAGGGGCCCCCACGGGAGCGGAGGGCGTCCATCGGCCCTCAGCCGACACCTCCCCTCCTGCCTGCAGACAGGATGGTGCAGGGGGCCCAGCCAAGCACCAGAGCTCCATGGGCACCTGACCCCGACGCCTGGTCTGGCTTCCGCCCTCCCACTGGGTGCCCCTGGACAAGCTGTGGAATCTCTGAGAAGGCTGGCACTCCCCTGAGGCGGGCAGGTCTCCTCTGGGAAGGAGGGGGTGTCCCCACGGCCCTGGGGACAGGCCTCAGGAGAGCTGGGCCCAGCAGCCCAGGAGACCCCCCCCTCCACCCTGCCAGTGGGAAGGCCAGGGCCCTGTGGGAAAATGGAAGCTGCAGGTCCCCTGGTGGGGGGGGGGCACATTCCTCCTCTGCTCCCCCACCCCCACCCAGCCCCTCCATCCTCTGCATGTTGGGGGGCAACTTCGGGCACAGGAGACGCTCAGAAAACACCTGGCTCTGGCCGCCTGCTCATTGCACATACTGGCCGGACCCCCACCTCCCAGGGCTGGGCCCCCGCCCCATGTGCTCTGCTCCGGGGTGTCCCCGTAACTGTTGGAGGGCAGGGCCGTGTGTCCCGCGTGGCTCAGGCCTGGCCCCTGCAGGCCACCGGTGCACATATCTGGACAGGAGGCCCCAGGCCTTCACTGCCACCCGCAGCCGGGCGCTGCAACCTCTAAGCCCGGCGCTGGCCTGGCCCTGGGGGGGCACTCCCAGGTCACGTCACGTGAGACAAGGGCTCTCCCCTCTCTGGACCCCTGCCTCTCTCACCGCCACCTCTGGATCGTCCCAAGTTTGGCCCTGTGGGACCTTGGCCGGAACAGGCCCGCCTGAGCCCTTCCTGGGCACCACGCTGTCCCCAGGAGAAGCGGCCCTCGCTCTGCGAAGGGGAGACCCTCCAGGCCGCAGCGGCGTGAGGCAAGCAGACAGGTTCCTTCGCGGCTTCCTGAGGCCTCCCAGGCCCGTCCCTGGTGGAGCAGAGGCTCGGGACCCGGGTCAGCCGACCTGGGCCCCCCGCGGGCCCTGGAAGGCCGACAGGAGGTTGCCAGGGCCCCTTCACTGGCATCACTTCCCCATCCAGCGTCACGGGGTGTCAGCAGAAGTAGTGGGTCGGCCGGGTGTGCACGCCCAGGAGCACACGTGCGAGCACACACAGGCTCACACGCACCCTCAGGCACATGCACGCCGTGGCTCCAGCAGCAATGTTGGTGCTGCCTGCGGGCAGGAGGCCCAGCAGACCACGCTCTCCAGCCTCCTTGGTGGATCCCCGTCCCCAGGAGGGGCCTGCAAGGCCACCAGCGCCTGCCTGTCCTCCCAGCTGCACACCTGTCCCCAGCCTCCCACCTGTGCTCCACGCACGGGGCACCTGCCTGGCCTCCCCTGGCCTTGCCCACGGCCAGCCAGAGACAGCCCTGCAGGGTGCAGTTGGCATGGGGTAATCCATCTAAAATCCCATCAGCTGGCACCTCTGAGGGCACCAGAGCGGACCGGGGGCGTGAGGAAGGCCACAGGCCGGCCCCGAGGCGACACTTACGATGACCACCTGGCAGATGTGCCCGCGGCAGAGCTCCGCGTAGGATGAGTAGTGCGTGTAGGCCATCCAGCTGCCTGCGAAGACGCCCAGCCAGACCAGGAAGACATACTTGACCCTGAGGCCCGGGAGCCGGCCCTGCGGGCGGAGGGGGCGCGTGAGCAAGTGCCATATCTGGGAGTGCTGACCCCACTTCCCGGACCCCAGCTTTTCTGCTGGGCCCTCTGGGCAGGCCGCCATGCACGCGGCCACCCAGCAGCCTCTCTCCTTTTTCCCTCCACCCACCGGGCGCTGGCAGGGGCCTGGTGGCTCTTAGACCTTTAAATCTCACAGGAAGGGGAAAAAAATGTCAAAAGGAGGGGGTTACAGCATAGACGACTCTTTATTTTGCTGAATGAAGATATTTTGAACAATTTGTCCTCCTGCCCTGCCCTCGGTTCATCATGACATTTAACCTGTGCACAAGGTCAGGCTGGAGAAGCACTGACCCCTGTGCACTGTCCTCCTGCTGGGGGACATTTCCGGCTGGACCAGGGCTGGCAGGGAGCTACTGATGCAGAGGGCAGGGCCCTGGTGGCACAGTCATCCCAGGAGCCTTTAAGAGACCCAGCCTCACACGCCCACGTTCACAGCAGCCAAAGGGTGGGCACAACCCACGTTCATCAGCAGATGCCAAAACCAAATGCCATCCATCCACATGGGGGAATATTACTCAGCCATGAAAAGGCAGAGAATCCCAACACTGGCCGCGACAGGGATGGCCCTGGAGAAAGAACAGCGTGTCTAGTGCAGTGAGCCAGACGCGAGACAAGCCCTGTGTGACCCATGCAAGCAAGGACCTGCAGTAAAGGAGTCAGGTCCCTAGAGACAAGCGGCTGGTAGGGGCTGGGGGGGAGGGGAGAATGGGGAGGGCATGGTGAGTGGGGGCGGAGCTTCGGTTTGGGAAGATGAGGAGGTTCCGGGCCGGCAGGATGGTGGGGATGGTTGTAGGGCATGACTGTGCCCCTGAGCTGTGCCCTTAGCAGGGGTGAAGACGTGACATTTGCGTGAGGTTTAACTTGCCGCAGCAAAGAGCAGGGAGGCGCGGAGAGGACGCGCAGGCGCCGGCTGCCCGGGGTGGGCCAGGAAGTGCCCTATGAAGGGCTCGGCCCCTCGGCCAGGTCTCCCAGAGCCCCTCGCGAGCTGGGTTGGGGACACTGGCTCTCCCATCCAGCCCTCAAGCCCGGACGCAGGGCATCAGCTTCCCTTGCCAGCTGCCGCCCTGGTAAATCACAGGCCTCCCTCGCCGGATGCTGTCCAGCTGATGGCACGGAGGTACCAGGCGCTGTCCTGTGCAGGGGCTCAGACACCCTGAATGGGGAGCTGGGCCCCCGGCCCAGGAGAGCAGGAGGTGGGGGCTTCAGCCAGCCCACCCCTGGAGGAGGAGCCGCCCCCCCACGTGGGCTAGGGAATGGCTGCGATCCCGGTGAGTCCTGGGTTCTAGCCACCTGAGGGGCCGGGGGCTGGTGCCCAGAAACAGGGCCAGTGGCTCCCCACAGGGGAGGGGGCAGCGGCCTCCAGCCCAGCCTGGCAGCTGGGGTCACTTCGATGGTTCTTCCAGGAGGGGCACAGGCCCCACCTCCTGCCGCCCAAAGGGCTGCAGCGGGGGAGTCCCAAGAGCTCCAGGGGCCGGCTCAGAGCTCCAGAGGCCACTGAAGAGCAGGAGCGGAGTGGGGGGACAGGGGTGGCTGTGGGGCAGAGCGAGGAGGGGCTGGGCCTCAGGCCACCGTGTCCGCTGCTGTGTCTGTTTCCGTCAGTTTTGTTCAAAGGAAAAAAACAGGAAAGCGGAGCCGTGTGCGCGGGGCCAGAGCCGGGTGCCGCTCGGGCGGGACAAGGCCAGGGCTGCCAGCTGCCCCAGGACCCCACCCCGAGGCCCTGAGGATGGGCGCTGGGGGTCCTGGGGGTCGGCCAGAGCCAGCCCTGGGCCCAGGCTTCACAGACGGGCCGCAAGGCCCAGCCCAGACACAGCCCCTTCTCCGCCCAGGACCCCCGCCTCCTGTTCGGGGACCCTCAAGTGGCGGCCTCTCTCCCAGGACACCATCCACTGGGCGGGCACTGACCGCCTCCCAGGCGGCCCTTCCTCGGGGAGTCATCCCTGCCCCCCACCCCCGCCACCAACCCAGCCTGACCCCGTGGGGCCCGTGTCCCACAGTGACCTAGCCCCTAGGGCGGCGAGGGTCTTTCTTACAGTGGGTCCTGCACAGCTGCTCGCCTACCCCAGCCAGCCCCGGCTCCCTGTGGAGCCACTGTGGTGGGGGGCGTCATTCAGGGGACAGTGACAGCACAGTCGAGGGCCGGCAGCCTCGGTCGGGGCCAGTGGCCCACGTACACCATGGCCTCCACCCTCAGCGCCCACCCGGTGTGTGTTTCACAAGCAGGGAAACCGAGGCTCGGAGTCCCTCCCTACACTGCGGGGGGTGCTCAGACCCACCAGAGCTGCTCACCAGTTCATGTCCATGTCCTGGGCTGTGCTCAGGGGCCCGACCCCCAGGGTCCAAGACCCACGACTTCGGCCTCCCCTGCAGCAGCCTGGCCATGGCCCTGGCGCCCCCTACCCCGGGGCCTGGAGGACACTCAGGCCCTCAGCTCCGCCTTGACCACGCACCCCCAGAGCCTAGGCAGGCAGGGAGGGCTTCTGCCCTAGCCAGGCACCCACTTCCCAGCTCCCACCCTTCCCCCCGCCCAGGGCACCCCCCGGCCTGGCTCCAGGCTGAGTCTGGGGAGGCCGGGAGGTGTGGGCAGCTCTGGCCAGGGCTGTCTCCTTCCGCCCAGTTGCTGGGGTCCTAGGCATCGAGGTCGTAGGTTTGGCCTGGATGACTGGAGACTCAGCCCACCCGAAGCAGAGGCGACAGCGTTCTGGGCGGCTGGCACGCCAGCAGACAACAGGGTCCCGAGAGGGACAGGGATTTGTCCAAGGTCACTGTGGGGTCAGGGCATCCTCCTGACTAAGCCTTGGCCGGCTGGGGGATGCCCCAGGGGGCGGCCGCGTCCTTCTCAGGGTGCTTCGCGCATCCCAAGTTCTCCATCACCTAAGGACACAGCTGACCTTCCAAGAGAAGGAGAGCGAGCGGACTTGGGGTGGCTTCTGGGCCTGCGGGAGCGGGGCCAGCCGGTGGCGGGGTGGGGGCCTTCTTCAGCCTCCGAGGCGGGGGCCGCCCCCCTACAGCATCCGCTGGCCCAGAACCTCCGCTCGCCCACCCACAACCTCCGCCCCGGCCGCCGGTGCCCTTCCCGCCCCGGGCCCCGAGGCCGCTCGCCGCGCGCCCCCGCCGCGGCCCTGGCCCTGAGGCCGGGCGCGCGCCTACCTGCAGGCCCTTGGAGAAGGGGCAGAAGAGCACCAGATGCGCCAGGCGCCGCAGCCGCCGCATGGTGGGCGCCGGCCGGTGCGCGGGCCCGGCTCCGCTCGGCCTCAGCCCCGCGGGCCGGCCCGCAACGGCCGCCGCGCCTCCTCCCCGCCCCGCGTCAGCGCCGGAGCGCTCGCCTCCGACGGCCGGGCGGGCGCGCGGGGGCGGGGGCGCGGGCGCGGGCGCGGCGGGGGCGCGCGGCAGGGCGGGAGCGAGGACGGAGGGCGCCGGGGGCGCGGAGGGCCGCGGAGCTGGGGGGGGAGGGGGCCGCGGCCCCGCCCGCCCGCCCCTCGCCCCGCCCCCGGAGGGAAAGGGGAGGGGGCGCCGAGGCCCCGCCCCCCGCGCCGGCTCCCGGGAGCCGAGGCGCTGCCACCCGCGGGGTTGTCTGGCGCGACCCTGCAGAGCGGAGGCTGGGGATGGCGCCGGGCAGCCTGCGGAGGTCCCACGGAGGGCCAGGGAGCCTAGGGAGGGGAGCGTTTTGGGGCGAGGCCCCGAGCGGGGTCCCGCGCCTACCAGCCGGGTCTGGAGGGGCCGTGGACCCTGCGGCAGCCTTTGCCTCGTTCTCCCGCTTTTTAAAGAAATACAATAAAATGCACCTTTTACTGGGCAGCTCTGCCAGTATTTACACGCCCAGCCCGGTGCTCCCCACCACTTTCAGGCTGCAGACCCGTACCCCCTCTTTTTTCAAGGCCTCCCGGCGGCCCAGCCCCGTAAGCTCTGCCTCGTCCCCTGCGCGGCGCCTAAATGGAATTAAAGCAAACAGCCTTCAGGTCTGGCCTCTGTCGCTGGGCAGAGCGCCCTGGAAATTCAGCAACCCCTCCTTGCCAGCTGGGACTCAGGCCACCAGGCAGGCACCAGCTTGATCAGCCAGTCACCCCAGGGCCCGTGGAGATGATTCTGGCTTCCGGGGTCAGGAACAGAGCTGCCCTGCAGCCTGCAGTCAGGCCTCTGCGGGAGTTATCATTTTCACTGGGGAGCAGGGAGGTCCCGCGTCTGGACAGGGAAGGTTTAACTTCAGCACCTCAGCTGCCAGGAGCTTCTGGCTGCAGCTTTTCCATCTCAGCCCAGGGGTGGGGGTTCTAGTTGTACCACGTCCTCGGCAGCGCTTGCTAGTGGCCGTTTGTAAATTCTAGCCTTTCTAGGGAGTGTGCGATGGTGTCTCTTTGTGGTTATTTGAATTTCCCTAAGGACTGATGATGCTGAAGATTTTTTGTCTTAGTTGCAACTTGTGTCTATTTAGAATTTTTGCCCATTTTGGGGGTATTGTTTGTTTCCTTGTTGGTTGAGTTTTGAGAATTCTTTTGTATCTTCTAGATACCAGTCTTTTTTCGGGGGGGGGGTGCCTGAGATACATGGACCCAGGGTGGAATCCAGGCCACAGCAGAAACCCAAGCTGCTGCAGTGACGCCGTTGGATTCTTGACCTGCTGTGCCACAGGAGAACTTTCTATTTTGCTTTTATTGACGTATAGTTGATTTACAATATTGTGTTAGTTTTAGGGATCCAGCAGTGATTCTGTTTTATATATACACACACAAACATACATGTATAATTTTCAGATTATTTTCCCTTACAGGTTATTACAAGATAGTGAATATAACCCCCTGTGCTGTACAGTAGGTCCTTGTCCTTTATCTGTTTTACGAAAAGTAGTGTGTGCCTGCCAGTCCCCAATTCTCCATCTAGCCCTCCCCTGCCCCCTCCCGCTTGGCAACCCTAAGTTTGCCCTTGAAATCTAAGAGTCTATCTCTGATCTCAAACAAGTTCATCTGCATCATCCTTCAAGATTCCACACACACAGGAGTTCCTGCTGGGGCACAACAGCATTGGCGGCATCTCTGCAGCACCAGGACACAGGTTCGATCCCTGGCCCAGCGCAGCGGGTTAAAGGTTCTGAGGTTGCTGCAGCTGCAGCATGGGTCACAACTGTGGCTTGGATCTGATCCCTGATCCAGGAACCCATATGCTGTGGGGCAGCCAAAAAAAAAAAAAAAAAAAAAAAGACGAAAGATTCCACACACTGATGCCACATGAGATCTGTCTTTCTCCGTCTGACCCACTCCACCTCCTTCTCTTCCATGGCCGAGCAGCCCTCGACTGCAGTTACATACACCGCGTCTTCTCCATCCACCTCTCTGCCAATGGACACCTAGGGTGCCCCCGCACCTTGGCTACTACAGTGCTTCTATAAACACTGGGGTGCACACATCCCTTCAAACTAGAGTTTTGGTCTTTTCTAGATAGAAGCCTAGGAGTGGGACTGCTGGACCACAGCTCTACCTCCGGGTTTTAAGGATGCTCCACACTGTTCTGCGCATGGCTTCACTGCAGCCTGGTGTCCGTGCATGTTGGCATCATTACATGTTGGGAAAGTGGACCCAGTTCAGCCCAGTAGCTCGCTCAGCAGACAAGTTCTCCTTCTGCCCTTTCAGTACCGCCTGTAGACGGGGGATTCGTGGCTTTCCTTCTCTCTGTTTCTTCAAGGCTGGCCTTCTGGGTCTTTGGCCAGTCCTCTGGGTACCGGCACATTATCAAATATGTGATTGACAAGGATTTCCTGTCTGTGGCACGTCTTTCATTTTTCTTGACAATGCCTTTTGAAGAGGACAAGTTTTTTTTTGTTGTTGTTGTTGTTTTTTCTTTTTACGGATGCACCTGCGACATATGGAAGTTCCCGGGCTAGGAGTCAAATCTGAGCCTCATCTGCAAACTATGCCACAATTTGCAGCAATGCTGGATCCTTAACCCACTGAGAGAGGCCAGGGATGGAACCTGCATCCTCATGACACTATATCAGGTTCTTAACCGCTGAGCCAGGAGGGAAACCCTGGTTTTTTTTGTTTTTGTTTTTGTTTTTGTTTTTTTGGCTTTGTCTTGTTTTGTTGTTGTTGTTGTTTTTAATGGCCGCACCTGTGATGTATAGAAGATATGGCAGTTCCCAGGTCAGGGATCGAACCTGAGCTGCACCTGTGACTTGCGCCACAGCTTTGGCAACGCCAGATCCTTAACCCACTGCATCAGGCCGGGACCAAATCAGCACCTCACGGACGACCTGAGTTGCTGCAGAGATGGCATCGAATCCTTAGCCTGCTGGACCACAGTGGGAACTCCAAAGAGGACCAGGTTTAATGTCGATGAGGTCCGACGTGTCCATTTTTTTCCTTTTATGGTTCACATGTGTCAAATCTATGAAATCTTTGCCGAACTCAAGCCAGGGTCACAAAGATTTTCTTCTTGTCTTCTTCTAAGCGTTCTATAGTACTAGGTTTTACATTCAGGTCAATGATCAGTTTGAGCTAATTTTTGAATATCGTGCAAGGTATAGATCAAGGCAGTGTTTTGCTTTGGGGTTTTGGGATTTTGTTTGTGGTTTTTTGCACATGAGTATCCAGTTGCTCCAGCACATTTGCTGAAAAGATGAGCCCCATGAAGGTCTTCGTAGCAGACCTCTGGGATTCACCACACCCAGAGAGGGGTTTTCCAGCAAGTTCCAGAGGGCAGGTTTCCTCCAATTCTGCAGACACCACAGTGGCTTCTCTGCCATCCTGTGAGCCACAGCTGTACCCTCCCAACAGGATCTCAGCCTGGGAGTGGGACTCCAGCTCAGCCCCACAGGGTACACCTTGTGTCTGCTCTTCATGCCAACCCCCTGGTCCAGTCAGTAATTCTTACAGTAAAATATCCTAGTTCAAACTGCCATGTGTGCTCTTGGATTGGAGGAATTAATATTGTTAAAATGGCCACATCACCCAAAGTAATCTACAGGTTTAATGCAATCCCCCTATCGAGTTACCCAAGATACTTCATGGAACTAGAACAAATAATCCTGAAATGGAAGCATAAAAGACCCCAAAGTGCCAAAGCACATCCACAGGAAAAAGGACAAAAGCTGGCAGCATAACCTCCCAGACTTCAGCCAATACTACAAAGCTACAGTAAACAAAATAGCATGGTATTGGCATAAAAACAAATGTGGGAGTTCCCTTTGTGGCTCAACAGAAACGAATCTGACTAGGAACCATAAGGCTGTGGGTTCGATCCCTGACCTCGCTCAGCGGGTTAAGGCTCTGACATTGCTGTGACCTGTGGTGCAGGTCAAAGAGGCAGCAGATCCGGCCTTGCCGTGGCTGCGATATAGACCAGCAGCTGTAGCTCTGATTT